>NC_092055.1:54028187-54628187 GCF_003086295.3 Arachis hypogaea | reverse complement strand
CGCACGCGTACATGCCGCGTATGCGTGGATGAAGAAACAGCCAATCGATTCGCACACGCACATGGCGCGTACGCGCCGATACTCACACGTGACCCACTTAAAGGCAAAATGTTGGGGGCGATTTCTGAGCTACCCAGGCCCAAATCCAATTTGTTTCTGAGTGTATTTTATGCAGAATTGAAGCCCAAGAGACGCGGGAGCAATTAGTTAGTCAACAAGAGCCTTTAGTTAGATTTCTAGAAGGAGAAGCTCCATCTTCTCTCTAGAATTAGGTTAGGATTAGGTCAAATTGTCTTGGATCTTGAATTAATTACTTGATTTCATCTTGTTTCTTTTACAATTTCTCAATTCTACATCTTAATTTCCTTAGTTGTAATGTTTAGTTCTCGTTTTGCTCTCTTGTATGTTGATGAACATTGTTAGATCTAATTTCTTTTTAATGCAATTTCATGTTTCTATGTTTCTTTTATGTTGATCTTGCTTGCTATTATTGATTTCTCGCTTATGATAGTTATGGGTTTCTTTAATTTTAGCCTTTTATGATGATTATTTTTATTGCACATTAGGTGTTTGATAGAATGTTTCTTATAGTTTTTGAGTAGTTCTCTTGACCCTTGGCCTAGGCTAAAGGGGATTGAGTAATCTTGAGTCCTTGGGCTTCATTGAATTGGTAATTCTAGAACCCTTGGGGATCAATTTGATAACCATTGACTCTACCCTACTACTAAGTTAATTTGTAGCTAGGTTGGGACTTATGGATTGATGTTGATCAAGTCATTCGACGTACTCCAAGCCTAGGAGTAGACATTACGTACTTAAGGCTTTAGTGAGTAGACCTAATGCGCTCGGTTCCTCATAATTATCAATATTTGAATTGTTGACAAGGATAGTGATCTCAATTACCTAAGTCTTAGCCAAGAGTCCTTTATCTTGCTTCCTTTAATTACTTGCTTGATTTACTTTTCTTGCTCCTCTTATAAACCAAAACCCCTTGCACTCTCATAGCCAATAATTGACCACTTCATTACAATCCTTGTGAGATGACCCGGAGTCTAAATACTCCGATTAATTCTTATTTGGGGTTTGTTCTTTGTGACAACTAAAATTTTTGATGAGAGAATTGTTTTTTGGTTTAGAGCTATACTTACAACGAAGTAATTATTTCATATAAGAAGAAAATCTAGACCATCGAGCGAATCTACACCTATCAAAATGGCGCCATTGCCGGGGATAACAATGGTGCTATGTTATTGGCTATTTTATATATTGTGAATAGCTTGATTTTTGTTTTGTTTGTTAGTTTTTGCTAGTTGTAGGATTTTGCTCTTTTTGCTTCTTATTAGTATTTGTTTTTATTTTCTCTTAACACTATGAATTCTCATCCTTTTGGTTATGAGTGTGGTTCAAATTATGTTGTAGGAAATGGGAGTTACAATGAGGATGTGCATTAAGGATGGAACAATCAAAGA
The DNA here is from genome assembly GCF_003086295.3 of Arachis hypogaea. Classification (NCBI taxonomy): domain Eukaryota; kingdom Viridiplantae; phylum Streptophyta; class Magnoliopsida; order Fabales; family Fabaceae; genus Arachis; species Arachis hypogaea. The sequence goes on along the minus strand of NC_092055.1, from coordinate 54,626,718 downwards.
TGGGAGGAGCCTCAAGGAATTAACAACCTTCTTGGCAACAACAACCTTCGGATTCTTGAGGGTATAATCCTAATCCTAATGCATACCAATCTAATGTATGTGATGACCCATATTGTGATTGTCAACAACCACTACCATATGCCTACGAACCACCACCGTAACATAATTTTAAACCACCTTACTCACAAGCCTTCTACCACCATTTACCTCCATATGACCCCAACATATACCCACCATACCAACCACCATATGAACCGCATCTAGAACCACCACCTTTCCAACACCAATACTCCCATAAACCACAAAGTCCATACACACCACCTCAAGAATTTCACCAATATGAACTACCTCCCAATTACAACAACCTTCCCTCAAACAATGAACCTTCTCTTCCACCATCACATTCCGATGAAGCCCCCATGTTGGAATTGAGAGATCTTGAATCTCATGTTTTAAGGCGACAAGAGGAGGATGAAAATAAGTTTACGGAGTTAAGAGCAAAAATGGCTATCATGGTAGAAGCCATTGGTAACATGGTCTCATCCCGCCTAAGCCTATGCGATCAAGGCACTCCCATTGTTGAATGTGGAGAAGCAACCAAAGAGCTTGGTAAGGGAGTAAACTTGAAGCTCCATGGTGAGGAGGAGGAGTTAAAACAAGAAGTACAACAAGAGGAGGAGGTAGAAATTTGTGAACAAAAGGAAGTTGTGGTTGGATGTTTAGGATATGTTGAGCACATAAAGGGATCTCAAGTTGAAGAGCCCTGCTCCACGAAGTTTGGAAGGGATGTTAAAGAGGAGAGTGATGTTGAGGAAGTGGATAGAGAGTCGTAGGAAATTGATCAAGAAGTGGATTCCGTCATTAGTGATTTTTTGTCCACATTGATCAATCACCTTGATGATCTTGTTGAGCCTTTGGTGCACGGAAATTGTGATTCACACTTTTCACATTTCTGCACAACTAACTAGCAAGTGCACTGGGTCGTCGAAGTAATAAACCTTACGTGAGTAAGGATCGATCCCATGGAGATTTTCGGCTTGAAGCAAGCTATGGTCATCTTGTAAATCTCAGTCAGGCGGATTCAAATGGTTATGAGGTTTTGATAATTAAAATATAAATAAAACATAAAATAAGATAGAGTTACTTATGTAATTCATTGGTGGGAATTTCAGATAAGCGTCTTGATAAACCACTATTTTATGGCTTATCTTATGCTCAATTGAGTGGTTTATATCAATTCTTTACTCACTTATTCATATGATTTGCATGAGTTTACATTTTTCCTTCCTGATTTTGTGCTATGATTGAAAACATGCTTCTTTGGCCTTATATTTACTAAAATTAATTCTCCTTTATACCATTTGATGCCGTGATATGTGTGTTAAGTGATTTCAGGGATTACAGGGAAGGAATGGCTTTGAGGATGGAAAGGAAGCATGCAAAAGTGGAAGGAATACAAGAAGTTGAAGAAATTGCTAAGCTGTCCAGCCTGACCTCTTCGCACTCAAATAGTCATAACTTGAGCTACAGATGTCCAAATGATGCGGTTCTAGTTGTGTTGGAAAGCTAACATCCGGGGCTTCACAATAATATATAATTTGCTATAGTTTCCCCGAGGATAGATGACGCGGATGCGTGTATCACGTGCACGCATTGCATCTGCAAAAATCAGCGTGACAGATTTCGTCCCTAGCGATTTCTGGGCTGTTTCTGGCCCATTTCTCGGCCCAGAAAACACAGATTAGAGGCTATAAAGTGGGGGAATGCATTTATTCAACAAGACACAATAGAATCATACATTCATATTCACAATTATTAGGTTTTAGATGTAGTTTTAGGAAGAGAGAGGAGAGCCTCTCTCTTAGGTTTTAAAATTAAGATTCCTCTTAGTTTATGGTTATTTCTTCAATCCAGGTTCAATGTTCCTTTAATTTACTTTCTACTTTTAATTATTCTATTACTTTAATTGTTATTTTTCTTTTTAATTTAGCTTATGAACTCCATGTTAGAATTGATTTCTTATTTAATACACATTGATGTATTTTAGATTTATGATTGCTTTCTTTTATTTATTATATAAATAATTTAGATTTTTTCCCTTTTGGCTTTGGTTGAGTAATTGGTGACACTTGAGTTGTCAAACTCAGCTGTTGATTGAAAATTGGGAATTGCTGATTGATTTGGATCGTTCTAAAGCTAGTCTTTCCACATGAGTTGACTAAGACTTGAGGATCAATTTGATTGGTCCACTTGACTTTCCTTTATTTAGTAAGGGTTAACTAAGTGGGAGCAATAAACAATTCTCATCACACCTGATAAAGGATAACTAGGATGGGGTTTCCAGTTCTCATACCTTGCCAAGAGTTTTTCTAGTTATTAATTTAATTTCTTGCCAATTTAAATTACTTGTTCCTTATTTCAAAAACCCAACGATACTTTTCCATAACCAATAATAAATCATACCTCCCTGCAATTCCTTGAGAAGACGACCCGAGGTTTAAATACTTCGGTTATAAATTTTATTGGGTTTTGTTACTTGTGACGACCAAACTTTTGTACGAAAGGATTCTCTGTTGGTTTAAAAACTATACTTTCAACGCGATTATTTTTATAAAAATTCTTTACTAGCAGAAATCCGTTCGTCACGTCTGGAGATGCTTTGTTCCTTCTGAACCTCTGCTTTCCTATTGCCTTCTTCCAACCATGCGTTACTTCCTTCCATGGAAAGCTGTAAGATCCTCTCAATGAAAATGGTCCTCTATGGTTTCTGCACGGCTAATCAACTGTCAGATTTCTCGTCTCGGATAAAAATACCAGGTACAGCTACCGCATTGCTAATCATCTGTCGGTTCCCGCTAGCGTCGGAATAAAATCCAGTGATCCTTTTGCACATTGTCACTTGCGCCCAACATTCGCAGGTTTGAACCTCGTCACAGTCATCCCTTCCCGGATCCTACTCGAAATACCACAGACAAGGTTTAGACTTTTCGGATCCCAAGAATGCTGCCAATAATTCTAGCCTATACCACGAAGATACTAATCTCACGGACTCGGTCCGTGTATTAGATATCCAATAGAATATACTCTGGTTGTCATCCAATGACTACGTTGAACATCATGTAGACCGCTTTGTGGTTGTCAGGCACGCGGATCTTGGCTAAGCGAGTAACGAACATTGGGTGATTGTCACGGGTCACCCCTTCATTCTGACTTAACTGAATTAAGTACAAGAGTATATTTTGGAGAAGAAGTAGGCGTGAATTGAATAGAAAAATAGTCGTAATTGCATTAATTCATGAAGAATAGCAGAGCTCCACACCTTAATCTATGGGGTGTAGAAACTCTACCATTTAAAATACATAAGTGAAAAAGGTCTAGGCATGGCCGTGAGGCCAGCCTCCAAAACGTGAACAATGGTCCTCAGATTAAAGTGATCAAAAGATAGTCCAAAGATGTAAAATAAATCTCTAAAAGTAGTTTTTATACTAAACTAGTAACCTAGGTTTACAGAAAATGAGTAACTAAGTGCAGATAGTACAAAAATCCACTTCCGGGGCCCACTTGGTATTTGCTTGGGCTGAACATTAAAGCTTTCACGCGCATAGGCTGTTCCTGGAGTTAAACGCCAGCTTTGGTGCCAGTTTGGGCGTTTAACTCCAATTCTGGTGCCAGTTTGGGCGTTTTACGCCAAGATATTTTAGGCTGGCTTTGGACGCCAATTTGGGCCATCAAATCTCTGGCAAAGTATGGACTATTATATATTGCTAGAAAGCCCAAGTTGTCTAATTTCAAAGCAATTGAGAGCGCGCTAATTGGGCTTCTATAGCTTTAGAAAATCCATTTCGAGTGCAGGAGGGTCAGAATCCAACAGCATCTGCAGTCCTTTTTAATCCTCTGAATCAGATTTTTGCTCAGGTCCCTCAATTTCAGCCAGAAAATACCTGAAATCACAGAAAAACACACAAACTCATAGTAAAGTCCAGAAATGTGATTTTTGAATAAAAACTAATAAAAATATAATAAAAAGTAACTAAAATATACTAAAAACTATGTAAAAACAATGCCAAAAAGGGTATAAATTATCCGCTCATCAGCCTCTTCCAGTGAATTAGAAAGCAATGTTGTGGTGGACGTGCAACCTCCAAGGCATATTGTGAATGAAGAATTGGAAGAAGTGTCCCAAGCAACAAGCCTCCCTATATATGATGATTCTGCATCAACATATGACCCTTTCGAGCTTGAAGAGTCCTTCCCCACTATGCTTTAAATTGATGACGAGGTAGACTTCATTAAACCTCCTATCTATGATGAGAGTGATGGGGAAGGGATAGAAGAAATTAGTGGAGAAGAAGGTGAACTTGAGGAAGCTTGGCGAGAGGTAAAGCTTGAAGAACCTTGCTAAGTAGTGGGAACCTCTGGAAGAGGATGGATAGGAGTGGAGCATGCTTTGTCAAGATCATTGGGAACTCTTCCACCTAGGTTATCATCCAATCTTTCATTTGAGTGGGTAAAACTTCTAACTCTTAGCTTTATTATCCCACTTGAGTATGGTTTGCTTGAGACGGATGGCCAACTTAGAGCGCTTTGTGGAATTAAGCGAAAGAGGAGGATGTTTAGTGGTTGGCATTGTAAATCTAGACTCATTATGGTTGGAAGCTCAAAATTGAAGAGCATGGAATGGTGTCGTGCTCAATTAAATGGGTCTAGGAGGGTAGTTTGGTGCTTTCACGAGAATTCAGCTTTCTTGTCACCCGGACAGAATCAAGGCGATCAACTAGAAAATGGGTGCGAACATAAGATATGGGATCCTAGATCACACCATGAAAACCAATTTTGGGAGCTCATATCTTGGAGAGAACCTCACCAAAGCTTGGTGAAAATGGTTGGAACTTTTGACAACCAATTGAAGGACAAGCATTCTTGGAGGTTCAAGGATGAATACCGGCATAAACCACCTTGACAATGAACCTTCCAAATGTCCAACTTAAGGACTTAAACCAAAAGTGCTTGGTGGGAGACACCCCACCACGGTAAACTCTTTCCATTCTCTTGTAGATATAATGAATGAATGAATTGGGTTCTATTGTATATAGTTTCTTTACTTCTTAGTATATTTTGCTTTGCTTGCTAAGGTGTTTATAAATTCCATGCCTTAATTAGGGATGATTCTTTGAATTTGAGTTTTTGCTTGGATTGCAAGTTTCCTTGATTTGTTTGAAAATTCCCAAAAATTCAAAAAATGGTTGGTTTTGCATTTTACTTGGTTTTTGAGTCTTAGAGAAGGCTATGAGGATTTTGAGCTCTTCTTGGTGCTCTTGAAAAAAAAAGAAGAAGAAGAGCCACGCACAAGCGCAATGTGCGCGCGCGCGTCGGCTGTGCATTTGAGCTTTCTGGGCCAAGGACCAGAGAGTTATGCCACTTTTGGGACAACTCTGTGCCTCAACTGACACGGATGCATGCATGACGCGTCCGCATCCTTTTGCGTTTTCCTACCCATGCGTAGGCGCACCTGGCGCCCCCGTGCCCCGCTTGTCACTCAACCCATCCACGCGCAAGCGCACAGTGCGCGTGCGCATCAATCCCGTTTTGCATCACCCAGGCTAAAGACCCGGGAGTTGTGCCAACTCTGGGCCACTTTTGTGCCTTTGGCCCAGCTCGATCCACGCGGACGCGCGCTGTACGCGTCCGCGCTCATGCCTACACAACCCATCTACGCGACAGCACGTATGATGCTTCCGCTCCAGTTCCTTATTCTCCCACCCACGCGAACGCGCACCGTGTGCGCACGCATGGATTCGAAAATTTCACTTACCCAGGGATGCGAAAGCCCTAGCGCAGTCACGCCGCAACTGCTTTTCTTCTCCAACGTTCCATTTCCTCTTCTCTCCCTCCATAACCAGCTTTGCAACCAACACCCTCCACCTCCAGCGACCACGTTCTGCCACCATCAACCGCCGTCGCGACACTTCCCCCCTCTCTCTTCTTCCTCCCTTCCTCGCCCTCTCTTTCTCACCCCCCTGCTCTGTCTCCGGCTCTGTCCCGGCGCCACCTGGGAGCCACCACGAGCTCCACGGTGCCGCCATCATTCCTGGGCAGCGCCACCGTTCTGCTACTTCTTCTTCTTTCCCCTTTTCAAATTCTTTCACTCTCTGCCTCTGCATTCCAGTTTCTATACCCTTGCCCCTGTTTTGTTTTCTGTTTCTTTACTGCTTAATTGATTTTGTTAGTTAGTGTTAGATTAGATTATTGTTTAAATTTTGTATGTTAGGGTAGATAGAGATATATGTTGTTAGGTAGTTAGGATGTGGTTAGAGGATTCTAGGCCTGATAAGTGCTCCGTTCCTGTTTATCTGTTGAAATGCATAATCTTTGTTTGCTGAGTAATGGTTCATGTATTGCTCTGCTGCCATATTGATGCTGCTTTGCTACTATTTCATTGCTGCATGTTGAATTCTATTTGTGATCTTTGGTTTGCTGTTGTATATATGCAATCCTTGCTTTTTTCGTGTCATTGTAAATCGTTTTGGATTCATATACATGCATTTTGCTGTTATTTGGTATCCAGGAATAGCCAATTTACTGCTGAAATGCTGTCGGATTTTCCCTAACCATGTTTCATGAAATAACATTGTTTTATTTGGTGCAACAAGCTTCTATTCGACGAAATTCTGTGTCAATAGAATTTTTTTTGCTAAATGGTTTTGGAAACTCCTCAAGAACTTGTTTACATGTTTTGATCATGCTTATCATATTCTTTGCTTGTTTATATTGCTGCTTTACTTCTATGCATTGAGTAGTTTGAATAAATTTTCAGATTGACCATAACTTGAAACTCTTTTGAGATTTTGTGCCTCTTTTGCATAAACTCACAAATTTGAAGGTTTTTAATCTATGTGCCTGATTTAATTCATTGTATTCATGCCTCATTTGCATTAAGTCACATGGATCATGAGGTTTTCCATTCTTGTTTCAACTTGTGACTTTTATGCCTCATTGAATTTGGTGTTGAATGTTTCTTGATTGACTTATTTTTCAAAGTTTCGATTTTACCAACACCAATTAATACAACCCTGGTGATCTTTACTTTGATTGATGACTTGTTTTCATATTGGTTGCTTTTTGGCAATATCATATTCCATCATCAATGACTATGTGCATTTCATGGTTGTGAGTATGCTTGCACCCCTATTTTGTACACTTCTTTTAATTGAGCCAATAACCGTCATATCACTGATTGTTGAACTAATTTCTAACTCTAACTTGATTAACCAACTAATTTCTTCCTTTTGTTTTGAACATAACTCCTTTAATCATTCTTTTGAATATGGCGTTTCTTAGGCTCAATGAATAAGCATTGTTCAATTATGGTTTAAGTTCTTGGTTTGTGACTTGGTTTGAATTTTGAGTTTTGTTACTTGTATTCCAAGAATTCTCTTTTCTTCACTAACTTCATGAATATGTCTTACCTTGAGTGCTTTACATCTACTTGGCTAGCTTCTTATATCATACCACATCTGTGTTTTTTTCAGGATGTCGAAAAAAGGAAAAGCCATAGCTACCACCTCAAAGAAAAGGAAGCGCCCTAAAGCCTCTACCCCTTCACCTTATGCAAACTATGCTAAGAATCCCCTGAATGATGTAGACAAAGAGAATCAGCTACTCCCATCCACTGACCCAATCAAGTTTTCCAACCTCTAGTGTGAGCTTCGCTTCCCTAAATATCGGAAGACGAATCTGAACATTGAGAAGATACTGGTCCTCCCCAATGATGTGAGATGCGCCATAAACACCCGTATTCTGGAATTGGGCTTGGACTTTGTTGATAGAGATTTGGGGAGGATAAACACTTTGTGGGTGAGGGAATTCTACTGCAACTTCTTTCGTGCCACTCTTGATTCAGTCCATCTGCGGGGTAGGGAGATCCTAATCACTGAGGCAGCTATCGGGGAGGTATTGCTTTGCCGACCTCGCACTGATGACACATGCGCCTATCAGCAGGCAGAGATAGCCATCCATTGCATGACTTTTGATTATGAGGCGCTTAAGCGCGTGATTGCCACACCGGACGCCCCTTGGGTAATGGATTCTGGCAACAAGAAGCCCAAGGGGATGCTATTCACTTATCTGTCGAGAGAGGCTAAGACTTGGCAGCATATATTCGCCCATTATGTCTTGCCCACCACTCACTTTTCAGAGATTCTGACGGATATTTTAGTTCTTATTGGCTGTGTCATGGAGGGGAAGGAGGTAGACTTCCCCCGGTTGATCAGGCGGAGCATGTGGCGCGCGCATATTCGTGGACTCTTGCCATTCCCTACATTGGTCACCAGCATGATTAAACTAGCTGATGTTCCGTGGGAGGATGACGACGTGACACCACCACCCCCAGATGACGACGACAAGGAGGTTACTATTCTATGGGGTGGGTGGGTGCATGAGAAGCCTCCACCCAGACGCCGTTCTCGAGCTAGAGTAGTGGTGGAGGCAGCTCAGCCTTCATCATCAGCAGCAGGAGCAGGACCCTCCTCTGCTTCAGCAGCCGCAGCATCCTTGCCACCACCACCAGCACCTGAGCCGACATACGTGTTAGTACAGCGCCTATTTCGCTTCATGGAGCGCAGCGAGTGTCGTATCATGTGACGTCTCGATCGTATAGACCATTTCTTCATATCACAGGGTATTGAGCTCCCTCATTTCCCAGACTTTCCCGCCTCCGATGAATAGGATCAGGAAGAGGAGCATGTTACACCCCCAGAGACACAGGCCACCACAAAGGTTCAGCAGCCTCCTGAGGACTCACAGCCAGTACCATAGCCACAACCTGAGCCCGAGCCACAGTCCGGCGTGACTGTTGACCCCAATCCCGAACTTCAGCAGTAGCATCGAGGACGATGCTTCATCATAAAGTGGGGGAGGTCACCGTTCGTGACTTATGGATAGTATTTGTGTGGTGAACTTTCAGACATTTATCTCTAGTTTTTGCTACTTTATTTTATTTTGCACTTTAACATTAAGATTATTGTATATATTTGTTATCTTGGGATTACCTTATCTTAGTCGTCGCATTTTGCATTTTAGATGGTATACATTCCATATTTTCGTTGGACTTTTATCGTATAGTTGTTTTAGCGTTTTTGGTTTGTGAATTGGAAAAACATTCTGAATTGTTGAAACCTAGTTGACCCTTTTTGTATAAGAATTGTGTTTTAATTGAAAAGGGGGTAAACTAGGGAAAATTTTTAAAATTTTCTAAATCACAACATTACATTAGAATAAGCTTAGTCAATATGATGAAAAATTTCGAAGAAATCCATTTCTAGGGCACTACCCCAATTGGTTGAATTATATGCCTTGTAGATCATGTTTTGAGCTAAGAACACAAGCATGTGAGATTTGAGCCTAATTGTGTGGTTTTATCATATAACCACTTATTTTCATTCTTATGTGCATTATTCTCTTCCTATGATTGAAATCTTTGATTTGTTTGATTCTTTATGTCCATTATTTTGTGTATACATGCATTTATATGATTGAGGCCATTGTTCAAATAGCTCACTTACCCAAATAGCCTACCTTTTATCTTCCATTGTTAACCAATTTTGAGCCTATGCTTAACCCACTTATTCTTAATTGAAGCACATTACAAGCTTAAGTGAAAAACAATAAATGTCCTTAATTTGGATCTTTGATTAGCTTAGGCTACTGAGCGTGTTCATCATTTGATTTTGGAAAAGTTGAGAACATTGGGTAAAGATAAAAGTGTGTTTGTGTTTTTGTTGAAAAATTTTGGGAATTGGGTGCTGACGTTAGGATTTTTGCCAGTAAAGAATTTTATAAAAACAATCACATTGTAGATATAGTCTCTAAACCAACAGAAATCCCTTCGTACAAACGTTTGGTTGTCACAAGTAACAAACCCCTTAAAAATTGATAACCGAAGTATTTAAACCTCGGGTCGTCTTCTCAAGGAACGGTAGGGAAGTATGTTTTTATTAATTGTTATGAAGATTGTAAATCAGGGTTTTGAAGATGAGGAACAAGTGATTTGAATTGCAATTAAAATAAGAAAAAGACTGTAAAATAAATAAATAACTATAAAATAAACTTTTGGCAAGGTATGAGAAATTGGAAGTCCTATCCTAGTTATCCTTATCAATGATCATGAAGACCGAATCTTAATTCCACTTAGTTAACCTTTACTTAAAGTAAAGAAAGGTCAAGTGACTAATTGTGTTTATCTTCAATTCCTAGTTAATCCCTGAGGAAAGATTGGGATTATTGAAGTTCAATTCAATTAGCAAAAATAGCAGTTATCAATCATGTTGAGTTTGATAACTCTTGAGTTACTGATTTCTTAACCAAGACCAAAAGGGGAAAAGTAAATCTATTGGAATAAAAATGTCTTCAGATTGGAAGCAATAGTAACATAATAAAAGAGAGCGATAATAAACTGAAATACCTCAAATAACATTAATTCAAAGAATAATCTGTAACATAGAAGAATTCATAAATTAAATTGAGAAGATAAATAAAAAGGACTGTTGAACCTGATAAAAAGAGATAATCCTGAAAGCAAAGGAAATCCTAATTCTAAATCCTAAAAGAGAAAGGAGAGAACCTCTCCCTCAAAACTACATCTAAATTATGAAAAGTAACTAATTGGAGACTCTCTTTTGAATGGATGTATTCCCTCACTTCATAACCTCTGATCTGTGCCTTCTGGACTTGGATTTGGGCCAAAAAGGGCTTCAAAAATCGTTGGGAGCATTTTCTGCTGCGTAGCCTCTATCACGCGTCCGCGTGGGTCACGCGGTCGCGTCAATTGGAGTTTTCCTTGCCACACAGTCGCTTCAGTCATGCGTCCACGTCATATGCGTTTCGCTTAAGGCGCGCGATCGCGTCAATCACGCGGTCGCGTCACTACCATTTCGTGCTAGCATGGGCTGCGTTGTCCATGTGATCGCGTCACTACCAGTTTCTTCAAAAACTCCGTTTTATGCTTTCCTTCCAATTTTGTTTGTTTCCTTTCCATCCTTTAAGTCATTCCTGAATTAGAAGATCTGAAACTACTCAACACACGAATCATGGCATCGAATGGAGGTAAAGGGTAATTAAAATAATTATTTTTAAAGCATAGGAAACATGTTTTTCACATATATCACATAATAAGGAAGTGAAAGTAAAACCATGGAATTTATATGAATAAGTGAGTGAAGGATTGAATAAATCACTTAAATTTGGCACAAAATATATCATAAAATATGGGTTTATCAGGTACACACTCATATATTAATCATGTGTAAACCATATGCATTGATATTCTTGTATATATCTTAGTAGAAAAAAAAAAGAGAAAAATAATTGCAATAAAATGGGGACAAAAATGCCCCAAAGAAAAGGTTTAATAAAAATCAATGCATATGTGTGGTGATCAAAAGAGAATGCATGAGTGTGTGAAAAAGTGAAGAATGGGTAGTTAAGTTTGTTTAGAATTGTATAGGTTGTCATAGGTTAGGTGGGAAGTTTAAGTTAATCAAAGATTCAAAATTCTAACTCACTTGACCATATGCATCCTACCTTGATCCTAGCCCCATTACAACCTATGGGAAAGCCCTCATGATATTTGTATGCATGCATAGAATAATTGTTGATTGTTAGATGAAAAACAAATCTTAGAAAGCATGATTGGGGGAGAATTGAGTGAATCAATCCCATACACTTGAGTGGCTAGAGCGGATACACATCCGGCGAGGGTTCGATCGCTCAATTACATGTTTCCACCCATGATCATCTTTTCTTGCAAGTTTGTAAAATCTATCAATGATTCAATCCAATTGTGGTTTGCTTTGATTGCTATTGCCTTAACCCTCGTGCTTGCATGTGTATTCCTGGAGATTGATTTATTTTGACTGAGCCATTGCATTCATGTAAATAGGTTGCATATAGATAGATTGGATTTAGTTAGTTTGCATTGAATAAATGTTGATACCCCTTTGCTTCTTTCTTGATTTTAGCATGAGGACATGCTTAGTTTAAGTGTGGGGAGATTTGATAAACCCCGATTTCGTGGTTTATCTTGTGCTTATTTTAGGGGATTTATTCACCTTTTCCCACATTTATTCAATGAAATAGCATGGTTTTGTAATTCTCCTTTTAATTATGCTTAAGTGTAAAAACATGCTTTTTAGGCCCTTAAATTGGTGATTTTGATTCTGTAACAACCCTGATTTTCGAGTACGCGAGATCATTTCTGAATACACGGATTTCTCCGAAAGATCAGTAAAGGGAATACCTCTTCTGTATCATCAAGCATCTCAATCCTCATTGTCATTATATTATCTTTAACTTAGGACCTTAGTTGAGACAAGCTCGATAACGCGGTCATGAAGAACCTGGTCTGTTTTAGTTAAAAATAGAAAATCGGTTTAACCGGGTTTACGGTTTACTGGTGCAGCTTTGCACCAACACTCTCTGATGACTTTAGCAATGCTAAGGCCTCATTATACATGTTTTATTCTTATAATAAATATGTTACTAGTGTCATTTATGCTAGTAGCTCAGAAAATAATTTTTAGAGATGTTTTTACAAGTGTTCCGATACATCTAGTTTTAGTAGTATACACCTGAGATATTTTAATATTATTTTAACCCACCTCCAAGCCAACCAATCACAACTCACCTTACACCCTCAAGACCTCCAAGGCTGTCTCATTTCATCATTTTGGCCGAAAATAACAAGAGAGAAAAGAGAGAAACTTTCATGAACACTTAATCTTCAAAGCTTGATTTCTTCTGAACTAAAAGTCAAATCAAAACTCCGATTTCACCAAAATGATCCTCTCTTCTTCCTCTACATAACCATGTAACTTATCAAGGATGGAAATAAGGTGAGATGGCTGTCTCCCTCCCATTTCAATTCGGTTTTCAAGGAAAACCATGCAAAACATGTGTTTTCTTGATGTTCTTCCTTAGGAATCATGCTTAACTTGACTTGAGGGCCAAGAAATGTGAATTTCCAGTAAGTCTAAGGAGAGAAATCTCTTCCTAACATACTGAGTGAGATTTGGTCAGTTGAGAGTTTTTGGATTTAAAGTTGTTCTTGATGTGATTTAGGAGGAAAAAGTGCTTAAGGACCACCTGAAAGTTTAACCGAATTAGGAGCAGCAAAACCAGGTAGGGTGTCACGAAATTAATCTTGATTATTTGTGTTTGATTTGTGTGAATGTTGTATAAATTGGCTGTGCTAAAAATTGGTTGCATATATGATTGATTCTTGGTGAAAATTTGGTGAAATTTTGATGAAATTTGATGAAATTCAAGCTTTAAAGTTCATGTTCTTGGGCAGCTGGAAAAACGAAACCCTAAGCTTAAATTGAGGTTCAATTTGTGTTAAAATCATGTAGAAAAGATGGGATTTTAGTGGCTGGAAATTTATTATGAATTATAGTAAAAATCGGTTGCTGAAAAGACTAAAAAACAGGTAAAAACAGAGAAAGAATCTGAAGAATTTATAAAGAACATGAAGAACACTTTGAGTGTGGTGAAGAACATTGAAGAACACCTTTTAGATCTTAGAAAGGGCAAGGAAGTAAATATTTTGGTGTTTGAGGGGTTATTTTGTAATTTCTGAAAGTTAGGGTGGTTAAAGTAGAAATATTAAAAGTTACGGGTGGTAAAAAGTGAATTTTTAAAGGTTAAAAGTTAAAAAGGGGTAATTTTCGAAAAATTAATGATAAAATAATAAATAATAATAAAATATTAAATAATAATATTTAATTAAAAATAATATTTTAATAAAAATAATAAAATAATGCGGAAAAGGCAGTTTTCTGTAAAAGCTTTAGAAAGACAACTTTAAGCGCAGAATCTCATAATTACCTTCATAAAACACTTAGGAAATGGTAAGAACATATTAGTGAGGCAAAGATAAATGAAAGATAAAAAGTTAAAGAAAAGATAAAAAAAAACCAAAGAAAAGTCTGTAAAGTTTTAATGACAGAAAAACAGACAGAGACTAGTGAATGAACTAGGGCAACATAGTTAGTCCTGGAATTGCGAATAGGGTTAGTTATTATATGAAAAGTTAAACTGTTTCAGTATAGACTTAATGAACCTATACTTGGGACAGACTAACTATTCATACCGAAATTTACATAAGCTTTAAATACATACGTTAAACAGAGAAATCAGAACAGAGTAAAGAAACACAGAGAATAGAGTAACCAGAGCAGAATAAAGGGATACAGAGAAAAGAGTAACCAGAGCAAAGTAAAAAGACAAAGAGAAAAGAGTAATGTAATAAAGAGAAATGGTTTAAGTTACGATGTTGTAAAAGTAAAAGCTGTAAAGTTTGTATAGCATGATTGAACAGAGAAAGAAAGAGGTACTGCATAAGAATGTGAAAGTGATGATGATAATGAGAATGATTATGTGATGATCTGCTGCGTGAAGGCAGTCAGATAGATGGTGGTACGACCACTGAGAGTGCTTTCTGGGATACTTAGCTATAATGCAATTCTGTAAGTAAAAGGACTCTTACAGAGGTATCGAGAACACATGACTAGCATATACTCCTGTAAGTCAAAGGACTCTTACAGTGAGAGTATGTGTGTATGCTCCTGTAAGTCAAAGGACTCTTACAGTGAGAGTGTGTGTATGCTCTTGTAAGTCAAAGGACTCTTACAGAGAGTGTGTTGGGCAGATATAAGTTAACTAGCTCCGCCATGCAAGTCAAAGGACTCTTGCAGTGGTTTGCCTCACAAGTCAAAGGACTCTTGCGAGGGACATTGTCAACAGGAAAGCCTTACCTGGTCAGAGGACTCCGGGTAACGTCGGGAGCGGGTATGTAACCGACAAATGAGCTCATTACCTGGGCTAGGGCTAGACATGCATCATACTTGGTAGTGCATTTCCTTTGTTATGATTGTGGTATGAATGTATGTTTTCCTTGTTTGTATTCTATTTTCTGTGTCTATTTTGTATTTTCTTGTATCCTTCTGTTTGTGTTCTGCTATCTGTTTTCTCTATCTTCTCTATTTATCTGTATCTCCTATTTACTGTTTTTTTGTATTCTGCTATTTACCTGCTAAATAACACGGAATTAATGAACTTAACTAATAACCCCGACCCTACTAAGAACTCCCCAGTTCTTACCCCTTCTCTCTCCCTTCCCCCTTCAGATGGAAGCATGAGTACCCTTCCGTAGTTCGCTGACGATCGTTCACAAAAAGGATCCCACTCTAAATAGTCTTCTGAATCTAGAGTGAACTCCGTTACATGTTTATATGTATATACTATGAGGCCAGCCAACGTCTGCACCCCGCTTTTCTACAAACTTTAGCCTAAGTCCTCTGTACGATGTTGCTGTTATGTGGCCACTCGATGAAGTACTTGAGAGATGCTCTTTGATGACATATGATTGTGCAGGGGAGTAGCAGATGATGTTCTACCTTTTGGTGACGTTCCACCTGACTTTAGTTTTGTAGACTTAGAGCGTACTTTCCGTCGCTTTAGTAGTTTAGAGGGAATAGGTGAGTATAGAGTCTAGACTAGCCTGGGTGCCAGCTTAGGGACTTTTTGAACAGGTCAGGGCCTAGGATGTTGTATATATATATATGTATATAGTTATTATCTAGCTATATCTAGGGGTGTTCTAACTAAAAGTCTATACTCTACTAAAGGCTGGATCACTAAATGTTGTTAGCTGCTTGTGATGTATTTATGTGTGGTTGCTTATAACTGTTTTATCTATTATTATTTGTGAATTGATTATAAATGATTCTGTTCATTAATTCAAATGTTTTCAAAAAAAAAGTACCTCGCTAACTAACTACGCTTTTAACAACGAATCAGGCTCATATAATAAATAATAGATAATAATTAGGATGACAAATTGGTAGCACTCAGTTTCTGGTATGTCCTAGACGTACTGAAAATTGGATCGTTACAATTTGGTATCAGAGCAGTTCGTTCCCAGTAGAGCCTGGGGAGTGGACTGACTATGCTTCATTGCATACTCTGCTTGTGTGTCTCATGCCGTTAGGGAATCTTTAAGATACATTAGGCATGAATGTCTATGAGTGCTCATTTTGGGAATGTTCATGCTTAGCTTGTGATATTAAGACTGATCACCTTAATGTTGATTGTTTGGTACGGATAAGACCTCAATGACTGTGAATAGGCATGGTTTAATCGAGTTCCGAATGACAAATTCATGTGAGGCACAACTATTCTTATAGCTGTTATGATCTCCATGGCCATGGCTATGTGATATTTAGATGCTGTAAGGAACGAACTGATATCTTCGTCAGGAAGGCTTGAAGGAAATAGACTGCTTGAAGATGGATTCTTGCATGCGGCTGAAATTTTGAGGGCAAAATTTTCTTTTAGGAGGGTAAAATGTAACAACCCTGATTTTCGAGTACGCGAGATCATTTCTGAATACACGGATTTCTCCGAAAGATCAGTAAAGGGAATACCTCTTCTGTATCATCAAGCATCTCAATCCTCATTGTCATTATATTATCTTTAACTCAGGACCTTAGTTGAGACAAGCTCGATAACGCGGTCACGAAGAACTTAGTTTTTGAACCGTATCAGTTAGGGGTTTTGATTCGGTTTTTCGTAAATAGTCTCAGTTTGACAAACCGGACTCGATTTATGAGAGGAGAGAGATAATAGTATAATATTATCATTATATTAGTATTAGAAAATGCTTGAATGATATTATAAGGTTACCTGGTCTGTTTTAGTTAAAAATAGAAAATCGGTTTAACCGGGTTTATGGTTTACTGGTGCAGCTTAGCACCAGCACTCTCTGATGACTTTAGCAATGCTAAGGCCTCATTATACATGTTTTATTCTCATAATAAATATTTTACTAGTGTCATTTATGCTAGTAGCTCAAAAAATAATTTTTAGAGATGTTTTTACAAGTGTTCCGATACATCTAGTTTTAGTAGTTATACACCAGAGATATTTTAATATTATTTTAACCCACCTCCAAGCCAACCAATCACAACTCACCTTACACCCCCAAGACCTCCAAGGCTGTCTCATTTCATCATTTTGGCCGAAAATAACAAGAGAGAGAAGAGAGAAACTTTCATGAACACTTAATCTTCAAAGCTTGATTTCTTCTGAACTAAAACTCAAATCAAAACTCTGATTTCACCAAAATGATCCTCTCTTCTTCCTCTACATAACCATGTAACTTATCAAGGATGGAAATAAGGTGAGATGACTGTCTCTGTTCCATTTCAATTCGGTTTTCAAGGAAAACCATGCAAAACATGTGTTTTCTTGATGTTCTTCCTTAGGAATCTTGCTTAACTTGACTTGAGGGCCAAGAAATGTGAATTTCCAGTAAGTCTAAGGAGAGAAATCTCTTCCTAACATACTGAGTGAGATTTGGTCAGTTGAGAGTTTTTGGATTTAAAGTTGTTCTTGATGTGATTTAGGAGGAAAAAGTGCTTAAGGACCACCTGAAAGTTTAACCGAATTAGGAGCAGCAAAACCAGGTAGGGTGTCACGAAATTAATCTTGATTATTTGTGTTTGATTTGTGTGAATGTTGTATAAATTGGCTCTGCTAAAAATTGGTTGCATATATGATTGATTCTTGGTGAAAATTTGGTGAAATTTTGATAAAATTTGATGAAATTCAAGCTTTAAAGTTCATGTTCTTGGGCAGCTGGAAAAACAAAAATCTAAGCTTAAATTGAGGTTCAATTTGTGTTAAAATCATGTAGAAAATATGGGGTTTTAGTGGCTGGAAATTTATTATGAATTATGGTAAAAATCTGTTGCTGAAAAGACTGAAAAACGGGTAAAAATAGAGAAAGAATCTGAAGAATTTATGAAGAACATGAAGAACACTTTGAGTGTGGTGAAGAACATTGAATAACACCTTTTAGATCTTAGAAAGGGCAAGGAAGTAAATATTTTGGTGTTTGAGGGGTTATTTTGTAATTTCAGAAAGTTAGGGTGGTTAAAGTAGAAATATTAAAAGTTACGGGTGGTAAAAAGTGAATTTTTAAAGGTTAAAAGTTAAAAAGGGGTAATTTTCGAAAAATTAATGATAAAATAATAAATAATAATAAAATATTAAATAATAATATTTAATTAAAAATAATATTTTAATAAAAATAATAAAATAATGCGGAAAAGGCAGTTTTCTGTAAAAGCTTTAGAAAGACAACTTTAAGTGCAGAATCTCATAATTACCTTCATAAAATACTTAGGGAGTGGTAAGAACATATTAGTGAGGCAAAGATAAATGAAAGATAAAAAGTTAAAGAAAAGTTAAAAGAAAAACAAAGAAAAGTCTGTAATGTTTTAATGATAGAAAAACAGACAGAGACTAGTGAACGAACTAGGGCAACATAGTTAGTCCTCGAATTGCAAATAGGGTTAGGTATTATATGAAAAGTTAAACTGTTTCAGTATAGACTTAATGAACCTATACTTGGGACAGACTAACTATTCATACCGAAATTTACGTAAGCTTTAAATACATACGTTAAACAGAGAAATCAGAACAGAGTAAAGAAACACAGAGAACAGAGTAACCAGAGCAGAATAAAGGGATACAGAGAAAAGAGTAACCAGAGCAAAGTAAAAAGTCAAAGAGAAAAGAGTAATGTGATAAAGAGAAATGGTTTGAGTTACGATGTTGTAAAAGTAAGAGCTGTAAAGTTTGTATAGCATGATTGAACAGAGAAAGAAAGAGGTACTGCATAAGAATGTGAAAGTGATGATGATAATGAGAATGATTATGTGATGATCTGCTGCGTGAAGGCAGTCAGATAGATGGTGGTACGACCACTGAGAGTGCTTTCTGGGATACTTAGCTATAATGCTATTCTGTAAGTCAAAGGACTCTTACAGAGGTATCGAGAACACACGACTAGCATATACTCCTGTAAGTCAAAGGACTCTTACAGTGAGAGTGTGTGTGTATGCTCCTGTAAGTCAAAGGACTCTTACAGAGAGTGTGTTGGGCAGATATAAGTTAACTAGCTCCGCCATGCAAGTCAAAGGACTCTTGCAGTGGGTTGCTAGTGCCGCCCTGCAAGTCAAAGGACTCTTGCGAAGGACATTGCCAACAGGAAAGCCTTACCTAGTCAGAGGACTCCGGGTAACGTCGGGAGCGAGTATGTAACCGACAAATGAGCTCATTACCTGCGCTAGGGCTAGACATGCATCATACTTGGTAGTGCATTTCCTTTGTTATCATTGTGGTATGAATGTATGTTTTCCTTGTTTGTATTCTATTCTCTGTGTCTGTTTTGTATTTTCTTGTATCCCTCTGTTTGTGTTCTGCTATCTGTTTTCTCTATCTTCTCTATTTATCTGTATCTCCTATTTACTGTTTTTTTTGTATTCTGCTATTTACCTGCTAAATAACACGAAATTAATGAACTTAACTAATAACCCCGACCCTTCTAAGAACTCCCCAGTTCTTACCCCTTCTCTCTCCCTTCCCCCTTCAGATGGAAGCATGAGTACCCTTCCATAGTTCGCTGACGATCGTTCACAAAAAGGATTCCACTCTAAATAGTCTTCTGAGTCTAGAGTGAACTCCGTTACCTGTTTATATGTATATACTATGAGGCCAGCCAACGTCTGCACCCCACTTTCTACAAACTTTAGCCTATGTTCTCCGTACGATGTTGCTGTTATGTGGCCACTCGATGAAGTACTTGAGAGATGCTCTTTGATGACATATGATCGTGCAGAGGAGTAGCAGATGATGTTCTACCTTTTGGTGACGTTCCACCTGACTTGAGTTTTGAAGACTTAGAGCGTACTTTCCCTCGCTTTAGTAGTTTAGAGGGAATAGGTGAGTATAGAGTCTAGACTAGCCTGGGTGCCAGCTTAGGGACTTTTTGAACAGGTCAGGGCCTAGGATGTTGTATATATATATGTATATAGTTATTATCTAGCTATATCTAAGGGTGTTCTAACTAAAAGTCTATACTCTAATAAAGGCTGGATCACTAAATGTTGTTAGCTGCTTGTGATGTATTTATGTGTGGTTGCTTATAACTGTTTTATCTGTTATTATTTGTGAATTGATTATAAATGATTCTGTTCATTAATTCAAACATTTTCAAAAAAAAAAGTACCTCGTTAACTAACTACGCTTTTAATAACGAATCAGGCTCATATAATAAATAATAGATAATAATTAGGATGACAAATTGGTAGCACTCAGTTTCTGGTATGTCCTAGACGTACTGAAAATTGGGTCGTTACAGATTCACTTTAATTCCATTCGATGCCTTGATGTGTTTGTTGAGTGATTTCGGGTTCGTAAGGCAAGTATTGAATGAAAGAAATGAGAAGAAAAGCATACAAAGTGGAGAATGCATGAGGAAACAAGAATTGGAAATGCATCGATGGGCGCGCACGCGTACAAGGCACGCACGCGCCGAAGTGATTTCGCATAGAGATGCGCACGCGTACATGCCGCGTATGCGTGGATGAAGAAACAGCCAATCGATGCGCACGCGCACATGGCGCGTACGTGCCGGTACTCACACGTGACCCACTTAAAGGCAAAACACTGGGGGCGATTTCTGAACAGCCTATGCCCAAATCCAATTTGTTTCTGAGTGTATTTCATGCAGAATTGAAGCCCAAGAGAGGGGGGAGCAATTAGTTAGTCAGCATGAGCCTTTAGTTAGTTTTATAGAGAGAGAAGCTCCCTCTTCTCTCTAGAATTAGGTTAGGATTAGGTCAAATTGTCTTGGATCTTGAATTAATTATTTGATTTCATCTTGTTTCTTTTACAATTTCTCAATTCTACAACTTAATTTCCTTAGTTGTAATGTTAAGTTCTCATTTTTCTCTCTTGTATGTTGATGAATATTGTTAGATCTAATTTCCTTTTAATGCAATTTCATGTTTCTATGTTTCTTTTATGTTGATCTTGCTTGCTATTATTAATTTCTCACTTATGATAGTTATGGGTTTCTTTAATTTTAGCATTTTGTGATGATTATTTTTATTGCACATTAGGTCTTTGATAGAATGTTTCTTATAGTTTTTGAGTAGTTCTCTTGACCCTTGGCCTAGGCTAAAGGGGATTGAGTAATCTTGAGTCCTTGGGCTTCATTGAATTGGTAATTCTAGAACCCTTGGGGATCAATTTGATAACCATTGACTCTACCCTACTACTAAGTTAATTAGTAGCTAGGTTGGGACTTATGGATTGATGTTGATCAAGCCATTCGACGTACTCCAAGCCTAGGAGGACATTACGTACTTAAGGCTTTAGTGAGTAGACCTAATGCGCTCAGTTCCTCATAATTATCAATATTTGAATTATTGACAAGGATAGTGATCTCAATTACCTAAGTCTTAGCCAAGAGTCTTTTATCTTGCTTCCTTTAATTACTTGCTTGATTTACTTTTCTTGCTCCTCTTATAAACCAAAACCCCTTGCATTCTCATAGCAAATAATTGACCACTTCATTGCAATCCTTGTGAGACGATTGGGAGTCTAAATACTCCGGTTAATTCTTATATGGGGTTTGTTCTTTGTGACAACCAAAATTTTTTATGTGAGAATTGTTTGTTGGTTTAGAGCTATGCTTACAACGAAGTAATTATTTCATATAAGAAGAAAATCTAGACCATCGAGCGAATCTACACCTATCAACAACCTCCAAAACATATCATGGTTGAAGATTTTGAAGAGGTTTATCAAGAGATGAATTCAATCATTGGTGAATTCTTATCTACAATTGAATCCTGTCCCATTGGACATGAAATGGAGATTAAAGAAGAAGAAGCACAACCTCCCATGCCCTTGGTAAGCAATGAAGAAAAGATTGAATTGGAAGAAAGCTACCAAGAGGAAGAGGTTGGAATTGAAGAAGCTTGCCTAGAGGTGGAAGTAATCAAAGAAGAACACAAGGGAGTGGAGCTTGTAAGGTCATTGGAAATTCCTCTCCAAAAGCTATCACCATCTATTTTTCATTCAAGTGGGTAAATCTCTCATCTCTAAGCTTAATTATTCCACTTGAATATGGTTTGCTTGAGACGGATGGGCAACTTAGAGCTCTTTGTGGCTTTAAGAGCAAAAGGGAGATGGTTAGTGGTTGGCATTGTAAATCAAAGTTCATGATGCTTACATGTTCAAGGCTTAATTGCAAGGGTTGGTGTAGAAATAGATTGCTTGGGACTAGGAGGATGTTTGGTCGCTCGAGTGAGAATTCCAAGATTATGGCACCTGGATGGATTAATGATGACATGTCATCATGTCATGTTTTTCTATGCTTTTTCATACAAGAAATTGATTATTAGTGCTTAAATATTGAATGCTTTTGTGCTTAAATGGTATATTTCTTTGATCTTTTGATTTTATAAACTTTGTAGGAAATAATAGAAGAAGAAGCAATAAAAAGCACTAAAAGAAGAATCATACTCCCAAGGTGGCAAAAGAGTTGAAAACAGACTCAAGGAGGAGTAAAGAGGATTTGCAACCCTGACCTCTTCACACTCCAACACAAATAACTTGAGCTACAAAACTCCAAATGAGGTGATTTTAGTGGCAATGGAAAGTAGGAATCTAGTGCTTTCCAAGAATATATGGCACTGCATGGTGGACACTAAATCTGAGGGAGAAAACATACCCCAAAGGTGCAAAGATGAACATAGTATCAACCTGCAGTAAGGCCAGCTGACCTCTCCACCTTCCAATTAGGATAACTTGAGCTGTAAAGCTTTGAATGATGCACTCTCAAATGCATTGGAAAGTAGACATCCAGAGCTTTCCAATGATATATAATAGTATGGGGGTGAACATTAAGTTTGAGCCTCAGAAGCTGGCGCTAACTTTGGCCTCCAATCAGCGCTCATTTGCCAACTGAGCGCCACGCTCACTAATTGAGCGTTTTCGGCCTCCAAAACAACACGACCATGCCTTCTTCAAAGGACCATAACTTAAGCTACAGATGTCCAATTGATGCACTTCTAGTTGCGTTGGAAAGCTGACATTCAGTGCTTTTCAACGATATATAACAATTTATACTTGGCATGAAATTGAAGTACAAGTGATAGGCATCTTTAAGGCCCAAAAACCACGCTAAATAACAAACATGGCTGGCGTTCATTTCCCAAGTGAGCGCTACGCTCACTGAGGGAGCGTTTGCAGGATTTTCAGGCTTGGAGGCAAAGCTCCTTTCTGTCCATACATAAATGCAGCGCTCACTAAGTGAACTTGGTGCTCACTAAGAGAGCGCTAGTAAGGAAATTTGCGCACCAAAGAAGCACCAAGGGAGAGCGCTTGGAGAGTGAACGTAGCGTTCACCAAGGGAGCGCTAGTAGAAGGAGTGCGCACGTGAGGGGAGCACTAATGGAATGAACGTAGCACTCAATTCATGAACTGAGCGCTCTACTAGAAGGAGAACCAAGCCACCCCTGACCCACTTATTCAAGGCCAAATCGAAAGCAAGCAAAGCCCATTAACATGACTCAAAGGCACAAAGAAAAGCTAGATTAGGAATTTCATTCGAATTGTAATTTGTTTTCAATTTCAATTTCATTTTCATTTTGTAAAGCCTATATAAAGGCATAAGTTTCATTTCAGTGGGGAGATCTGTAAGGCTGGCTCTACTAGAGAGCAATAGGAGTAGGAGTATGAGTAGAATAGAAGGCTCTCTTTGATACACTTTTAATTTTCTGCACTCTCTACATTTCAAAATTCAATTCAGCTTTATGAAATTGCCATTGCTTACACTTCTATGCTACAATTTCCTTTTATGCTACAATTTCCTTTTCTGCTACGATTTCCTTCTCTGTAATTTTATTTTCTGCAACTTTACAATTCTGTTCATGATTTAGCTTGATTTAATCTTCCTACAATTTAAATTTCCAATTACTTATTCTCAAGTTCTCTTCGATTACTGCTCTCTTTAATTTTTCTGCACCCAATTCCCTTTACATTTGATACAATTTACGTTTCTTGCTCTTTAAGATTCTGCCATTTACTTTCTGCATTTTACAATTCCTGCAATATATGTTTAGTTGCTTCAATTTCATTCAATTCACCACTGTTAGCTTGACTAGATTAATTACCTCACTAAAGTTGCTTGATCCATCAATTCCTGTGGGATCGACCTCACTCTTGTAAGTTATTACTACTTGCCGGTGAGTTTGTGTGGAATCATTTTTCCCTCATCAAGTTGTTGGCGCCGTTGCGGGGATTTATATAGATCGACAATGATTAAGTGGGTGAGAGGTCTAGATTAAGCATTTTCTTTGTTTTTGTTCTTTTAATTTTCTGTTCTGAGTTGATGCCAAGGTGTTTGAGTTATTACCTCACTAAGAAAATTTCAACTGTGACTTGAATTTTAATTTTCACTAGTGTTGTGTTTTACAAAATTTAAAAGGAGTTCAATTTATCTCTTGATCAAACAAATTTCATGGGATATTGCCCACCATCACAATATGATTCAAGTCATTACCCTAATGATGGATGGGAATATCACCAAGAAATCACGTATTGTGAGCAACCCAATTAATGGAGATATGCTCCAGAGCCACAACTTGATCAAGCAAATCACATGAGATATTGTCCACCACCACAAGATGATTTAGGTCATTATTCTCATGGTGACTGGGATATCAACAAGGAATGAGAGAGTATGAACAATCAAGTGAAATGAACTATTTTCCAGAGCCACAAAGTGACTCATACTGTTATGACACGCACACAAATGATGGCTGGGAAGGGAATTGCAATGATTCACATTCTAATCATTCAAAGACATTATCACTTAATTATGCTGTCAATACATATATGGAAGATTATTCCTCCATACCACAAAATAATACACTCTGTGATGAATTCAACAATTACTCAAGTTGTGGGTGGGAGGATCAAAACCAAATAGGATTCAATAGTTCATACTCCACTCATCAAGAAACATCATCACTGTAGTATGCTTTCAATAAGTTCATGCAAGATTGTCCCCCAATGCCACAAGATGATCCATACTATGATGAATTCAACAATTCTTCAAGTTGTGCTTGGGAGGAACAAAATCAGAGAGCACCCAATGTGTCATACTCCATTAATCAAGAGCCATCAACACTTGAGCAAACCTTCAATTCATTCATGCTAAATTGTCCAACCTCACCTCCCAGTTTTCCACTTGAAAATTTTTCATCATTTGATTTTGCCTCAACACAAAGCCTCCTTCAAGATCCATACACCTTATCTCACCAACCACAAGATTCATTTCACTACACAGTAGACTCATCTCAACATTCACAAAATTCATTTTACAACTCACAAGATTCATTCCATACTACTCAAAACAATCTCACCACAACACATCCATATCCACAAAATTTCTCTCAACCTTCATCTTTTGAGCTAGTAGCTGAGGATTCCCTTCAAAAATCTAGAGAATTATTGGAAAAGCAAGAACAATCCTGGAAAGAGCAAGAGATCCTCTTCAAGAAAATGGATGGACACTTGGAGCAAATGAGGAGAAACTTAGAGCTACTGAGCAAGGAAGATGAAGAACAATTGGTGGATGTGAAGGAGAAAATGGAAGAACAAGAAGAAGTGGTCTCTATGACAAGTGAATTTTCAGTAAAGAAGGAAGAGGTAGTAAAGGTAATTAAACCTGAGGTTGTATATCTACAAAAGCCACTTGAGATGACAAGGGAACATAAAAACTGACAATCCTCACAAACTTTCCTAAACCAAAACATCTCAGCACTTGAATCCATGATTGAATGATATGAAGAAGAGATGAAGAAATCTTGGGAAGAATAACAAACCTCCTCTATGAAAGTGCTATTAAGTCAAATGTTGAGTGCAAAGGAGGAAGTGAAATAACAAGAAAGTGAGGAAGTCACTCAAGAGAGTTCACACTCAAGTGAAGCAGAGAAGTACATTGAGGAATAGCTCATGGAACCACCAATTCAAAAGGCTTTTGATGAAGAAAATACTCCAATAATCACACAGCAACCATGTCTTGATATCCAAGGAGTGAAGGCAACCAACAAGAACACCGAAGAGAGGATTGTGACCAAGATACCAAGGACAACATTCAAAAAAAGGTCAACTGCAAACAATCCTCCCCCTGATCCAGCAAGCAAGTTAAATTCAGCAAATAACAAAAGAAAGCTTGCTGAGGAGAGGCCAAGACAGGGGACACTAGCTGGTTCATCTCTCCCCTTGAGGTCATTCCTCTTAACAAACTAGAAGAATATGAAGAAAGTGAAGAACAACATGTCAAGCTAATGACACTAAAAGAGCGCTTGTTGGGAGGCAACCCAACCTTAGGTAACATTTCATTTCTTTGCTTTGTTTATTTTCTCTGTCTGCTTTGTTTAAAATTCAATAAATTGGCATATGATTATATTCTAAGTTTGGTGTTGTCCTGCAACAAATTGTTTTCAATCTTTTGGATAATTGCATCAAATAAAAAATGAAAGTGTCACACTGAGATTCTAATTTTGGTGTGCCACTTATTTTCTATGCAATTTATTCAGCAACACCACTTGTCTGCATAATCATAATGCCTCTGTAGTTTTGTCTTTCTTTTGGTTTGATCTTTTTTCTTTCTTTTCTATTATTCCCTTGGCTTTAGTCATATCCTTGTTTTCAATGCTTTTATTTAATTTGCTCCTTAACTGTTTTCGTTAAATACCTCACCAAGAAATCCTTATTCATGACAGATTCTTTGCTTGGTGATTGTATTTAACATATAACAGTGTTTAGTTTTAGTTTAAATAAATTGATCTGTGATTACATTCTAAGTTTGGTGTTGCTATGCAACAAAATTTGGTTCCAATCTTTACTAGATACTTACATCATTCCAAATGAAAGTATCACACTAAGTTTGGTGTGCCACTTATCTTTTATGCCATGTATCATGCACACACAACTTGTTTTTGCAATCACACTGTCTCTGTTTCCTGTGACTTCATTGATATATTTCAATTTTTCTTGCTTAAACACATGTACTACTAACATTTTATTGTGTAAGACACTCGTGATCCATCTTAGCCCCATCATCCTTGTTTTAATTGTTGCTTGAGGATGAGCAAGCATTCTGAAGTTGGTATGGGAAGGGGAAGAATAGGAGGAAAAGGACAACAACAAGGAATATGAACTACAAGGTAGTAACGCTCTTTTTTCCTCCTACTTACTTCCAGCACTGTAAATTTCATGATTGTCTTTATCTTCTCTGTATGCATGTGTGGTATGAATAAGCATAGCCTGAATTTTGAATTGTAACATGTTGCTGTGACATTATGACTACCATCTTGAATTTTGTGAGTTCAAAAGCAATAAAGCATCATGATCATAAACAAACAAGGTCATTAAAGAAGAATGCAGCATAAGCATACATGTTTTGGAAAGCTAGTATGATTAATTGTTGCTCAATTGCATTAGATTTTATTTAATTGAAGTTTTCATCTAGGACATTTTATGAAATTTTTGAAATCATGAAAACCTTGAAGGAAGAAAATGCAAATAAGGCAAGAAAGAAAAAGGTAAAGAATGAGAAAGCTAAAGGCTATGAGTACCAATGACAATTAAGTTTTTAAGTACTTGTGGTGTTTATGTATCAGGCAAAAAGCTTGAAAACAAAACACTTAGAGTCAAGGTTAGGCTCAAATGAAAATGCACTCCCTCAAAGCTCAAGGCTCTGAGTATCAATGATTAGAGAGTAAAGAAAAGAAACAAATTAGCTAAAAAGGACCTCTAATTAAATGCTTGTGGTGCTTATGTATCAAGTGGTAATACTTGAAGACAAAGCATTTAGAGTCGTAGCTTTGTTATCAACTCATGGGGCAAAGCACCCAAAAGGAGAAGATAATAAGAGAATGAAAAGCTTATTTCAAGGAAGAAACATAAGGAAAAGATTTCATAAAATGAGTTAGATAGAAGCATCAATCATTTACATTTCTTTTGTGATTGTGGCATGCATAGAAAACTAGCCGACCATGAACATTAAGTTGCTATTCTTCTTACCTTGGATTGTCAATCTCTATTGCATGATTATTTTCTTGCTTGGGGACAAGCAAGGTTTAAGTTTGGTGTTGTGATGACATGTCACCATGTCATGCTTTTCTATGCTTTTTCATACAAGAAATTGATGATTAATGCTTAAATATTGAATGCTTTTGTGCTTAAATGGTATATTTTGTTGATCTTTTGATTTTATAAACTTTCTAGAAAATAATAGAAGAAGAAGCAATAAAAAGAACTAAAAGAAGAATCATACTCCCAAGGTGGCAAAAGAGTTGAAAACAGACTCAAGGAGGAGCAAAGAGGATTTGCAATCCTGACCTCTTCACACTCAAACAAGAATAACTTGAGCTATAAAACTCCAAATGAGGTGATTTTAGTGGCATTGGAAAGTAGTAATCTAGAGCTTTCCAAGCATATATGGCACTGCATGGTGGATACTAAATCTGAGGGAGAAAACTTACCCCGAAAGTGCAAAGATGAACATAGTATCAACCTGTAGTAAGACAAGCTGACCTCTCCACCTTCCAAGGAGAATACCTTGAGCTGTAGAGCCTTGAATGATGCGCTCTCAAATGCATTGGAAAGTAGACATCCAGATCTTTCCAACAATATATAATAGTATGGGGTAGACATTAAGTTTGGGCTTCAGAAGCTGGCGCTAACTTTGGCCTCCAATCAGTGCTCATTTGCCAAGTGAGCACCACGCTCACTAATTGAGCGTTTTCGGCCTCCAAAACAGCACGACCATGCCTTCTTCAAAGGACCATAACTTGAGCTACAGATGTCTACTTGATGCACTTCTAGTTGCGTTAGAAAGCTAACATTCAGAGTTTTCCAACGATATATAACAATCTATACTTGGCAAGAAATTGAATCACAAGTGATAGGCATCTTTAAGGCCCAAAAACCACGCTCAATAACAAACATGGCTGGCGTTCATTTCCCAAGTGAGCGATACGCTCACTAAGGGAGCGTTTTTGGGATTTTCAAGCTTGGAGGCAAAGCTTCTTGCTGTCCGTACATAAATGCAGCGCTCACTAAGTGAACTTGGTGCTCACTAAGAGAGCGCTAGTGAGGAAATTAGCGCACCAAAGAAGCACCAAGGGAGAGCACTTGGAGAGTGAATGTAGCGTTCACCAAGGGAGCGCTAGTAGAAGGAGTGTGCACGTGAGGGGAGCACCAATGGAATGAATGCAGCGCTCAATTCACGAACATAGCGCTCTACTGGAAGGAGAACCAAGCCACCCCTGACCCACTTATTCAAGGCCAAATCCAAAGCAAGCAAAGAAAAGTGGAGCTCTGCTTGTTTGCATGTAGAACGGAAGTGTTTGTCAGGCACGCGTTCATAAGTGAGAATGATCATGAGCGTCACATAATCATCACATTCATCATGTTCTTGGGTGCGAATGGATATCTTAGAAGTGGAATAAGTTGAATTGAATAGAAAACAGTAGTACTTTGCATTAAATCATGAGGAACAGCAGAGCTCCACACCTTAATCTATGAGGTGTAGAAACTCTACCGTTGAAAATTACATAAGTGAAAGGTTCAGGCATGGCCGAATGGCCAGCCCCCAACGTGATCAATATGATCCAAAGTTGAATTAAAAATCATAAGATGTCTAATACAATAGAAAAAAGTCCTATTTATACTAAACTAGTTACTAGGGTTTACAGAAGTAAGTAATTGATGCATAAATCCACTTCCGGGGCCCACTTGGTGTGTGCTTGAGCTGAGCTTGAAGTTTACACGTGGAGAGGTCATTCTTGGAGTTGAACGCCAGTTTGTAACGTGTTTCTGGCGTTCAACTCTGGCTCGTGATGTGTTTCTAGCGTTTAACTCCAGACTGCAGCATAGAACTGGCGTTCAATGCCGTTTTTCATCGTCTAAACTCGGCCAAAGTATGGACTATTATATATTGCTGGAAAGCCCTGGATGTCTAATTTTCAACGCAATTGGAAGCGCGCTGGGTTGAGTTTTGTAGCTCCAGAAAATCCACTTTGGGTGCAGGGAGGTCAGAATCCAACAGCATCAGCAGTCCTTCTTCAACCTCTGAATCTGATTTTTGCTCAAGTCCCTCAATTTCAGCCAGAAAATACCTGAAATCACAGAAAAATACACAAACTCATAGTAAAGTCCAGAAATGTGAATTTAACATAAAAACTAATAAAAACATCGCTAAAAGTAACTAGATCCTACTAAAAACATACTAAAAACAATGCCAAAAAGCGTATAAATTATCCGCTCATCACAATACCAAACTTAAATTGTTGCTTCTCCCCAAGCAACTGAAAATCAAATAGGGTAAAAATAAGAGAATATACTATAAATTCCAAACTATCAATGAAACATAGCTCTAATCAGATGAGCGGGACTTGTAGCTTTTTGCCTCTTGAATAGTTTTGGCATCTCACTTTATCCATTGAGGTTCAGAATTATTGGCATCTATAGGAAATCAGAGTTCAGATAGTGTTATTGATTCTCCTAGTTCAGTATGTTAATTCTTGAACACAACTACTTTATTAGTCTTGGCCGTGGCCCTAAGCACTTTGTTTTCCAATATTACCACCGGATACATAAATGCCACAGACACATAATTGGGTGAACCTTTTCAGATTGTGACTCAGCTTTGCTAAAGTCCCCAATTAGAGGTGTCCAGGGTTCTTAAGCACACTCTGTTTTTGCTTTGGACCTTGACTTTAACCGCTCAGTCTAAAGTTTTCACTTGACACCTTCACGCCACAAGCACATGGTTAGGGACAGCTTGGTTTAGCCGCTTAGGCCAGGATTTTATTCCTTTAGGCCCTCCTATCCACTGATGCTCAAAGCCTTGGGATCCTTTTTATTTACCCTTGCCTTTTGGTTTTAAGGGTTATTTTCTTTTTTTTTTCGCAAGCTTTTCTCTATTCACTGCTTTTTCTTGCTTCAAGAATCAATTTTATGATTTTTTAGATTATCAAATAACATGTCTCCTTGTCATCATTCTTTCAAGAGCCAACATATTTAACATTCATAAACAACAACTTCAAAAGACATATGCACTGTTCAAGCATTCATTCAAAAAAAAGTATTGTCTCCACATCAATATAATTAACTAAGTTCAAGGATAAAAACATTTTTCTTTTAAGAGAGGTAATGGATTCATATTCACTACTTTAAGGCATAGACACTTAGACACTAATGATCATGTAATAAAGACACAAACATAGATAAACATTTAACATAAGAAAACGAAAAAACAGAAAATTTAAGAACAAGGAATGAGTCCACCTTAGTGATGGTGGCATTTTCTTCTTGAGGTACCAATGATGTCCTTGAGCTCTTCTATGTCTCTTCCTTGTCTTTCTTGCTCCTCCCTCGTAGCTCTTTGATCTTCTCTAATTTCATGGAGGATGATTGAGTGATCTTGATGTTCCACCCTTAATTGCTCCCAATAATTGTGTGGAGGAAAATGTATCCCTTGAGGTATCTCAGGGATCTCTTGATTTGCAGTCAAATGTTCTACCACTGAGCTATAGACCCTTGAGATGAATCTCTCCATCTCCTATGACTCGGAGGTGGAAGCTTTTGTCTTCCCTTTCCTCTTTCTAGAGGTTTCTCTGGCCTTAGGTGCCATCAATGGTTATGGAAAAACAAAAAAGCAATGCTTTTTCCACACCAAACTTAGAATATTGCTCACCCTCGAGCGAAAGAAGAAAGAATAGTAGAAAAAAAAGAAGATATGGAGGAGATGGAAGGATGTGTGTATTCGGCAATATGGGTGGGCTTGGGTGGGAAAGAGATTTTGAATTTTGAAGGTAGGTGGGGTGTATGGATGTGAGTGGTGAATGGAAAACAGAAGGGATGACTGTGAATGGAGAGAGAGAAGGTGATATAGGATTATGAGGATGGAAGGTGAGTGGAGGTATGTGGGGATCCTGTGGTGTCCACAGATCCTGAGGTGATCCTGTGGGGTCCACAGATCCTGAGGTGTCAAAGAATTGCATCCCTGCACCAATTAGGCATGTAAAATTCCTTTAAATGCAATTCTGGCGTTTAAACGCCGAATTAGTGCTTGTTTTGGGCGTTCAGCGCCAGTTCTATGCTTGTTTCTGGCGTTCAGCGCCAGCTTTCCTCAGTGTGCATTCCTGGCGTCTGAATGCCAGGATGCTACTTGTTTTGGGCGTTCAACGCCAGATCCATGCTCTGTTCTGGCGTTGAACGCCAACTAGATGCTCCTTACTGGCGTTTAAACGCCAGCAAGCCCTTCCTCCACGGTGTAATTTTTCTTCTGCTGTTTTTGATTCTGTTTTTGATTTTTCTATTTATTTTGTGACTTCACATGATCACGAACCTAATAAAACATGAAAGAACAATAAAATAAAAATAGAATTAGATAAATAAAAATTGGGTTGCCTCCCAACAAGCGCTTCTTTAATGTCAATAGCTTTACAGTGGGCTCTCATGGAGCCACACAGGCGATCAGGTCAATTTTATAGACTCCCAATTCCAAACTTAGAGTTTGGATATGGGAGTTCAACACCAAACTTAGAGTTTGACTGTGGGGGCTTTAGTTGACTCTGTACTGAGAGAAGCTTACTGTGCCTCTTTTCCATATTTACAGAAGGATGACCTTGAGTTTTAAACACAAGGGAGTCCTCATTCAATTGAAGGACTAGTTCACCTCTGTCAACATCAATCACAGCTCTTGCTGTGGCTAGGAAGGGTCTTCCAAGGATGATGGATTCATCCTCATCCTTCCCAGTATCTAGGATTATGAAATCAGCAGGGATGTAAAGGCCTTCAACCTTTACTAACATGTCCTCTACCTGTCCATAAGCCTCTTTTCTTGAATTGTCTGCCATTTCTAATGAGATTCTAGCAGCTTACACCTCAAAGATTCCCAGTTTCTCCATTACAGAGAGTGGCATGAGGTTTATTCCTGACCCAAGGTCACATAGAGCCTTCTCAAAGGTCATGGTGCCTATGATACAAGGTATTAGGAACTTTCCAGGATCCTGTTTCTTCTGAGGCAATCTCAGTTGATCCAATACATTTAGTTCATTGGTGAATAGGGGAGGTTCATCTCCCCAAGTCTCTTTACCAAATAAATTGGCATTCAGCTTCATGATTGCACCAAGGAACTTGGCAACTTGCTCTTCAGTAACATCCTCATTCTCTTCAGAAGAGGAATACTCATCAGAGCTCATGAAGGGCGTAAGGAGGTTTAATGGAATCTCTATGGTCTCTAGATGAGTCTCATATTCCTTTGGTTCCTCAGAGGAAAACTCCTTATTGATCACTAGACATCCTAGGAGGTCTTCCTCACTGGGATTCACGGCCTCCTCCTCTCTTGTGGGTTCGGCCATGATAGTCAATTCAATGGCCTTGCAATCTACTTTTGGATTTTCTTCTATATTGCTTGGGAGAGCACTAGGAGGGGTTTCAGTGATCTTCTTACTCAGCTGGCCCACTTGTGCCTCAAAATTTCTAGTGGAGGACCTTGTTTCATTCATTATACTCATAGTGGCCTTAGATAGATCAGAGACTAAGTTTGCTAAATTAGAGGTATTTTGTTCAGAGTTCTCTGTCTGTTGCTGAGTGGATGATGGAAAAGGCTTGCTATTGCTAAACCTGTTTCTTCCACCATTATTAAAGCCTTGTTGAGGCTTTTGTTGATCCTTCCATGAGAAATTTGGGTGATTTCTCCATGAGGGGTTATAGGTGTTCCCATAAGGTTCACCCATATAATTTACCTTTGCTATTGCAGGGTTCTCAGGATCATGAGCTTCTTCTTCAGAAGATGCCTCTTGAGTACTGTTGAATGCAGCTTGCATTCCATTTAGACTCTGAAAAATTATATTAACTTGCTGAGCCAATATTTTATTTTGAGCCAATATGGCATTCAGAGTATCAATTTCAAGAACTCCCTTCTTCTGAGGCGTCCCTTTACTCACAGGATTCCTCTCAGAATTGTACATAAACTGGTTGTTAGCAACCATGTCAATGAGTTCTTGAGCTTCTGCAGGCATTTTCTTTAGGTGAATGGATCCACCTGTAGAAGTATCCAATGACATCTTAGCTAATTCAGATAGACCATCATAGAATATATCCAAGATGGTCCATTCTGAAAGCATGTCAGAAGGACACTTTTTGGTCAGTTCCTTGTATCTCTCCCAAGCTTCATAGAGGGATTCACCTTCTTTCTGTTTGAAGGTTTGAACATCCACTCTAAGCTTACTCAGCTTTTGAGGAGGAAAGAACTTGGCTAAGAAAGCCTTGACCAGCTTATCCCAAGAGTTCAGGCTATCCTTAGGTTGAGAGTCCAACCATATTCTAGCTCTGTCTCTCATAGCAAAAAAGAAAAGTATGAGCCTGTAGACTTCAGGATCTACTGCATTAGTCTTAACATTATCACATATCTGCAAGAATTCAGTTAAGAACTGAAAAGGATCTTCCGATGGAAGTCCATGAAACTTGCAGTTTTGTTGCATCAGAGAAACTAATTGTGGTTTTAGCTCAAAGTTGTTTGCTCCAATGGCAGGGATGGAGATGCTTCTTCCATGTAAATTGGAATTAGGTGCAGTAAAGTCACCAAGCATCCTCCTTGCATTATTATTATTTTCGGCTACCATCACCTCTTCTTGTTCGAAAATTCCTGTAAGGTTGTCTCTGGATTGTCGTATTTTAGCTTCTCTTAGTTTCCTTTTTGGAGTCATTTTAGGTTCAGGATCTGCTTCAACAAGAATGTTCTTGTCCTTGCTCCTGCTCATAAGAAAAAGAAGGGAATAGAAAATAATAATAGGGATCCTTTTTACCACAGTATAGAGGTTCCCTTGTTGTTAGTAGAAGAAGAAAGGGAATAAGAGTGAAGAAGAATGGATAATCCAAACACAAGGGTGAGGATAGGAGCAGTGATTTGAGATAAAGAGAAGTGTTAGTAAATGAATAAAAAGAAGGAGATGGGATAGAGGAAATTTCGAAAAATAAATTTTGAAATTTAAAGTTAAATTTCGAAAATAGTTTTGAAAAAGGTTAGTAATTTTCGAAAATTAGGAATGAAATAAAATTAAAATTAAAAATTGAAAA
This sequence comes from Arachis hypogaea, assembly GCF_003086295.3. Taxonomy (NCBI): domain Eukaryota; kingdom Viridiplantae; phylum Streptophyta; class Magnoliopsida; order Fabales; family Fabaceae; genus Arachis; species Arachis hypogaea. Next base: position 54,591,642 of record NC_092055.1, on the reverse strand, counting down.
CAATTAGTTAATTAAAAAGAAATTTTGAAAAAGAGGGAAGGGATTTTCGAAAATTAAAGGTAAAAAGTTAGTTGGGCAGTTTTACTAAAGATAAGAATCAAATAAAAAGTTAAGTGGTTTGTTGAAAGAGATTTGAAATTCAATTTTTGAAAAGATAAGAAGACAAGAAGTTAGAAAAGATATTTTAAAAAAATAAGATAAAAAGATATTTTTGAAAAGATATGATTGAAATTAGTTTTGAAAAAGATTTGATTTTTTAAAATCCCAATTAATGACTTGATTCAGAAGAAATCACAAGATATGATTTTAGAACTTAAAGTTTGAATCTTTCTTAACAAGCAAGTAACAAACTTGAAATTTTTGAATCAAAACATTAATTGACGATGTGATTTTCGAAAATGTGATAAAATAAGAAAAAGATTTTGAAAATATTTCGAAAAACATTTTTGAAATTTTTGAAAATAAATAAAAAATGGAAAAGATATGATTTTGAAAAAGATTTTGAAAAAGATAAGATTTTTAAATTGAAAATTTGATTTGACTCATAAGAAACAACTAAATTTTAAAAAGTTTTGAAAAAGTCAACTCAAATTTTTGAAAATTTATGACTGAAAAAGGGAAAAATATTTTTTTTTTATTTTTGAATTTTTAAAGAAGAAAGAGAAAAACATGAAAAAGACTCAATGCATGAGAATTTTTAGATCAAAACAATGAATGCATGCAAGAACACTATAAATGTCAAGATGAACACCAAGAACACTTTGAAGATCAAGATGAACATCAAGACTTATTTTTGAAAATTTTTAATGAAAGAAAAACATGCAAGACACCAAACTTAGAAATTTTTCATGCATAGACACTATGAATGCAAGAATGCATATGAAAAACAAGAAAAGACACAAAACGCGAAAATATGAAGATCAAACAAGAAGACTGGCCAAGAACAACTTGAAGATCATGAAGATCATTAAAAATTGACTCAAGACTCAAACCAGAAACACAAAATATTTTTAATTTTTTTGATTTTATAAATTTTTTTTTTATTTTTTTCGAAAATTAATGTGAAAAAGAAAAATAAAGATTTCAAAATTTTTAATATGAATTCCAGGAATCTTTCAATGTTAGCCTAAAGCTCCAATCCAAGGGTTAGACATGGCTTAATAGCCAGCCAAGCCTTAGAAGATACAAATCAGTCATACAATAACAAATTTGATTAGCAACAACTAGCTTGCTCTTGTAATGATAGCTTGGAAGCCTCAGTCTAAATGAATTTAGACATGGCTTTACAGCCAGCCAGGCTTCTACATGCTTCATGAAACTCTAGAATTCATTCTTAAAAATTCTGAAATAATTTTCGAAAACAAAAGGAAAAATTTTTTTGAAAGATTTTTGAAATTTTTTTTTTTGAAAATAAAACGAAAAAGAAAATTACCTAATCTGAGCAACAAGATGAACCGTCAGTTTTCCAAACTCGAACAATCCCCGGCAACGGCGCCAAAAACATGGTGCACGAAATTGTGATCCCTGGTAATGGCTCCAAAAACTTGGTGCTCTAATCTTAATTCATAATTTGTCACAACTTCGATACAACTAACCAGCAAGTGCACTGGGTCGTCCAAGTAATAAAACCTTACGTGAGTAAGGGTCGATCCCACGGAGATTCTCAGCTTGAAGCAAGCTATGGTCACCTTGTAAATATCAGTCAGGCGGATATCAAATGGTTATGGAGTTTTCGAATAATAATAAATAAACAGAAAATAAAGATAGAAATACTTATGTAATTCATTGGTGAGAATATCAGATAAGTGTATAGAGATGCTTTCGTTCCTCTGAACCTCTGCTTTCCTGCTGTCTTCATCCAATCCTTCCTACTCCTTTCCATGGCAAGCTTTATAAAGGGCATCACCGTTGTCAATGGCTACATCCCATCCTCTCTGTGAAAAAGGTCCAAATGCTCTGTCACAGCACGGCTAATCATCTGGACGTTCTCGATCATACTGGAATAGGGTTCACCCTCCTTTTGCGTCTGTCACTACGCCCAGCACTCGCGAGTTTGAAGTTCGCCACAGCCATCTTTTCCTAGATCCTACTCGGAATACCACAGACAAGGTTTAGACTTTCCGGATCTCAGGAATGGCCATCCATGGGTTCTAACTTATACCACGAAGATTCTAATATCTCAGACTCGGTCCTCTGTATTAGATATCTAAGAGATACTCATTCTAGCTTGTTTGCATGTAGAACGGAAGTGTTTGTCAGGCACGAGTTCATAAGTGAGAATGATGATGAGCATCACATAATCATCACATTCATCATGTTCTTGGGTACGAATTGATATCTTAGAAGCGGAATAAGTTGAATTGAATAGAAAATAGTAGTACTTTGCATTAAATCATGAGGAACATCAGAGCTCCACACCTTAATCTATGGAGTGTAGAAACTCTACCGTTGAAAATTATATAAGTGGAAGGTTCAGGCATGGCCGAATGGCCAGCCCCCAACGTGATCAATATGATCCAAAGTTGAACTAAAAATCATAAGATATCTAATACAATAGTAAAAAGTCCTATTTATACTAAACTAGTTACTAGGGTTTACAGAAGTAAGTAATTGATGCATAAATCCACTTCAGGGGCCCACTTGGTGCGTGCTTGGGCTGAGCTTGAATTTTACACGTGGAGAGGTCCTTCTTGGAGTTGAACGCCAGTTTGTAACATGTTTCTGGCGTTCAACTCTAGTTCGTGACGTGTTTCTGGCGTTTAACTCCAGACTACAGCGTAGAACTGGCGTTCAACCCCCTTTTGTGTCGTCTAAACTCGGGCAAAGTATGGACAATTATATATTGCTGGAAAGCCCTGGATGTCTACGTTCCAACGCCATTAAGAGCGCGCCAATTGGAGTTCTGTAGCTCCAAAAAATCCACTTTGAGTGCAGGGAGGTCAGAATCCAATAGCATCAGCAGTCCTTCTTCAACCTCTGAATCTGATTTTTGCTCAAGTCCCTCAATTTCAGCCAGAAAATACCTGAAATCACAGAAAAAAACACAAACTCATATTAAGTCCATAAATGTGAATTTAACCTAAAAACTAATAAAAATATCCCTAAAAGTAACTAGATCCTACTAAAAACATACTAAAAACAATGCCAAAAAGTGTATAAATTATCCGCTCATCACATTAGTTTTGAAAAAGATTTTATTTTTAAAATTCAAAATTAATGACTTGACTCAGAAGTAATCACAAGATATGATTCTAGAACTTAAAGTTTGAATATTTCTTAACAAGCAAGTAACAAACTTGAAATTTTTGAATCAAAACATTAATTTATACGCTTTTTGGCATTGTTTTTAGTATGTTTTTAGTAGGATCTAGTTACTTTTAGGGATGTTTTTATTAGTTTTTATATTAAATTCACATTTCTGGACTTTACTATGAGTTTGTGTGTTTTTCTATGATTTCAGGTATTTTCTGGCTGAAATTGAGGGACTTGAGCAAAAATCAGATTCAGAGGTTGAAGAAGGACTGCTGATTTTGTTGGATTCTGACCTTCCTGCACTCAAAGTGGATTTTCTGGAGTGACAGAACTCAAAACGGCGCGCTTCTAATTGCGTTAAAAAGTAGACATCCAGGGCTTTCCAGCAATATATAATAGTCCATACTTTGCCCAAGTTTAGATGACACAAAAGGGCATTGAACGCCAGTTCTACGCTGCAGTCTGGAGTTAAACGCCAGAAACACGTCACGAACTAGAGTTGAACGCCAGAAACACGTTACAAACTGGCGTTCAACTCCAAGAATGACCTCTCCACGGGTAAACTTCAAGCTCAGCCCAAGCAAACACCAAGTGGGCCCCGGAAGTGGATTTATGCATCAATTACTTACTTCTGTAAACCCTAGTATCTAGTTTAGTATAAATAGGACTTTTTACTATTGTATTAGATATCTTATGAATTTTAGTTCAACTTTGGATCATATTGATCACGTTGGAGACTGGCCATTTGGCCATGCCTGAACCTTTCACTTATGTAATTTTTAACGGTAGAGTTTCTACACTCCATAGATTAAGGTGTGGAGCTCTGTTGTTCCTCATGATTTAATGCAAAGTACTACTGTTCTCTATTCAATTCAACTTATTCCGCTTCTAAGATATCCATTCGCACCCAAGAACATGATGAATGTGATGATTATGTGACGCTCATCATCATTCTCACTTATGAACGCGTGTTGACAAACACTTCTGTTCTACATGCAAACAAGCTAGAATGAGTATCTCTTAGATATCTAATACAGAGGACCGAGTCCGAGATATTAGAATCTTCGTGGTATAAGTTAGAACCCATGGATGGCCATTCCTGAGATCCGGAAAGTCTAAACCTTGTCTGTGGTATTCCGAGTAGGATCTGGGAAGGGATGGCTGTGACGAACTTCAAACTCGCGAGTGTTGGGCGTAGTGACAGACGCAAAAGGAGGGTGAACCCTATTCCAGTATGATCGAGAACCTCCAGATGATTAGCCGTGCCATGACAGAGCATTTTGACCTTTTTCACAGAGAGGACGGGATGTAGCCATTGACAACGGTGATGCCCTGTATAAAGCTTGCCATGGAAAGGAGTAGGAAGGATTGGATGAAGACAGCAGGAAAGTAGAGGTTGAGAGGAACGAAAGCATCTCTATACGCTTATCTGAAATTCTCACCAATGAATTACATAAGTATTTCTATCTTTATTTTCTGTTTATTTATTATTATTATTCGAAAACTCCATATCCATTTGATATCCGCCTGACTGAGATTTACAAGGTGACCATAGCTTGCTTCAAGCCGACAATCTCCGTGGGATCGACCCTTACTCACGTAAGGTTTTATTACTTGGACGACCCAGTGCACTTGCTGGTTAGTTGTATCGAAGTTGTGACAAATTATGAATTAAGATTAGAGCACCAAGTTTTTGGAGCCATTACCAGAGATCACAATTTCATGCACCATGTTTTTGGCGCCGTTGCCGGGGATTGTTCGAGTTTGGACAACTGACGGTTCATCTTATTGCTCAGATTAGGTAACTTTCTTTTTGTTTTCCTTTCACAAAAATATTTCTTCAAAAACCTTTCAAAAAACAAATTTCCCTTTGTTTTCAAAAATTATTTCAGGATTTTTAAGAATAAATTCTAGAGTTTCATGAAGCATGTTGAAGCCTGGCTGGCTGTAAAGCCATGTCTAAATTCATTTAGACTGAGGCTTCCAAGTCATCATTACAAGAGCAAGCTAGTTGTTGCTAAGGATAGCCTGAACTCTTGGGATAAGCTGGTCAAGGCTTTCTTAGCCAAGTTCTTTCCTCCTCAAAAGCTGAGTAAGCTTAGAGTGGATGTTCAAACCTTCAGACAGAAAGAAGGTGAATCCCTCTATGAAGCTTGGGAGAGATACAAGGAACTGACTAAAAAGTGTCCTTCGGACATGCTTTCAGAATGGACCATCTTCGATATATTCTATGATGGTCTATCTGAATTAGCTAAGATGTCATTGGATACTTCTGCAGGTGGATCCATTCACCTAAAGAAAAGGCCTGCAGAAGCTCAAGAACTCATTGACATGGTTGCTAACAACAAGTTTATGTACACTTCTGAGAGGAATCCTGTGAGTAATGGGATGCCTCAGAAGAAGGGAGTTCTTGAAATTGATACTCTGAATGCCATATTGGCTCAGAATAAAATATTGACTCAGCAAGTTAATATGATTTCTCAGAGTCTGAATGGAATGCAAGCTGCATCCAACAGTACTCAAGAGGCATCTTCTGAAGAAGAAGCTCATGATCCTGAGAACCCTGCAATAGCAGAGGTAAATTATATGGGTGAACCTTATGGGAACACCTATAACCCCTCATGGAGAAATCACCCAAATTTCTCATGGAAGGTTCAACAAAAGCCTCAACAAATCTTTAATAATGGTGGAAGAAACAGGTTTAGCAATAGCAAGCCTTTTCCATCATCCACTCAGCAACAGACAGAGAACTCTAAACAAAATACCTCTAATTTAGCAAACTTAGTCTTTGATCTATCTAAGGCCACTCTGAGTTTCATGAATGAAACAAGGTCCTCCATTAGAAATTTGGAGGCACAAGTGGGCCAGCTGAGTAAGAAGATCACTGAAACCCCTCCTAGTGCTCTCCCAAGCAATACAGAAGAAAATCCAAAAGGAGAGTGCAAGGCCATTGAATTGACTATCATGGCCGAATCCACAAGAGAGGAGGAAGACGTGAATCCCAGTGAGGAAGACCTTCTGGGACGTCCAGTGATCAATAAGGAGTTTCCCTCTGAGGAACCAAAGAAATCTGAGACACATCTAGAGACTATAGTGATTCCATTAAACCTCTTTACGCCCTTCATGAGCTCTGATGAGTATTTCTCTTCTGAAGTGAATGAGGATGTTACTGAATAGCAAGTTGCCAAGTTCCTTGGTGCAATCATGAAGCTTAATGCCAATTTATTTGGTAAAGAGACTTGGGGAGATGAACCTCCCCTGTTCACCAATGAACTAAATGCATTGGATCAATTGAGATTGCCTTAGAAGAAACAGGATACTGGAAAGTTCCTAATACCTTGTATCATAGGCACCATGACCTTTGAGAAGGCTCTATGTGACCTTGGGTCAGGAATAAACCTCATGCCACTCTTTGTAATGGAGAAACTGGGAATCTTTGAGGTGCAAGCTGCTAGAATCTCATTAGAAATGGCAGACAATTCAAGAAAAGAGGCTTATGGATAGGTAGAGGACGTGTTAGTAAAGGTTGAAGGCCTTTACATCCCTGCTGATTTCATAATCCTAGATACTGGGAAGGATGAGGATGAATCCATCATCCTTGGAAGACCCTTCCTAGCCACAGCAAGAGGACTCCCTTGTGTTTAAAACTCAAGGTCATCCTTCTGTAAATATGGAAAAGAGGCACAGTAAGCTTCTCTCAGTACAGAGTCAACTAAAGCCCCCACAGCCAAACTCTAAGTTTGGTGTTGGGAGGCCTCAGCCAAACTCTAAGTTTGGTGTTGAACTCCCATATCCAAACTCTAAGTTTGGTGTTGGGAGTCTATAAAATTGACCTGATCACCTGTGTGGCTCCATGAGAGCCCACTGTTAAGCTATTGACATTAAAGAAGCGCTTGTTGGGAGGCAACCCAATTTTTATTTATCTAATTCTATTTTTATTTTGTTGTTCTTTCATGTTTTATTAAGTTCGTGATCATGTGGAGTCACAAAATAAATAGAAAAATCAAAAACAGAATAAAAAATAGCAAAAGAAAAATCACACCCTGGAGGAAGGGCTTACTGGCGTTCAAGCACCAATTCGGCGTTTAAACGCCAGAATTGCATGAAAAGGAATTTTACATGCCTAATTGGTGCAGGGATGCAATTCCTTGACACCTCAGGATCTGTGGACCCCACAGGATCCCCACATACCTCCACTCACCTTCCCTCCTCATAAATCTATATCTCTCTTCCCCATCACCCGTTCACCACTCATATCCATTTCTTCTTCTTCTATTATTTCTTCTTTTGCTCGAGGGCGAGCAACATTCTAAGTTTGGTGTGGTAAAAGCATAGTTCTTTTTTGTTTTTTCCATAACTATTGATGGCACCTAAGGCCAGAGAAACCTCTAGAAAGAGGAAAGGGAAGACAAATGCTTCCATCAAGGGTCTATAGCTCAGTGGTTGAACATTTGACTGCAAATCAAGAGATCCCTGAGATACCTCAGGGAATACATTTTCCTCCACACAATTATTGGAAGCAACTAAGGGTGGAACATCAAGAGCACTCCATCACCCTCCATGAAATTAGAGAAAATCAAAAAGCAATGAGGGAGGAGCAACAAAGACAAGGAAGAGACATAGAAGAGCTCAAGGACATCATTGGAAAACGCCACCATCACTAAGGTGGACTCATTCCTTGTTCTTAAATTTTCTGTTTTTTGTTTTTATGTTAAATGTTTGTCTATATTTGTGTCTTATTACATGATCATTAGTATTCAAGTAACTTTGTCGTAAAGTTATGAATGTCCTATGAATCCATCACCTCTCTTAAATGAAAAATGTTTTTAATTCAAAAGAACAAGAAGTACGTGAGTTTCGAATTTATCCTTGAACTTAGTTTAATTATATTAATGTGGAGACAATACTTTTTGTTTTCTGAATGAATGCTTGAACAGTGCATATGTCTTTTGAAGTTGGTGTTTTAGAATGTTAAATATGTTGGCTCTTAAAATAATGATGATAAGGATAAATGTTATTTGATAATCTAAAAAATCATAAAAATGATTCTTGAAGCAAGAAAAAGCAGTGAATACAAAGCTTGCAGAAAAAAAAATGGCAAAAAAAAATAGAAATAGAAAAAGCAAGCAGAAAAAGCCAAAAGGTCTTAAAACCAAAAGGCAAGAGCAAAAAGCCAATAACCCTTAAAACCAAAAGGCAAGGGTAAATAAAAAGGATCCCAAGGCTTTGAGCATCAGTGGATAGGAGGGCCTAAAGGAATAAAATCCTGGTCTAAGCGGCTAAACCAAGCTATCCCTAACCATGTGCTTGTGGCGTGAAGGTGTCAAGTGAAAACTTGAACTGAGCGGTTAAAGTCAAGGTCCAAAGCAAAAGAAGAGTGTGCTTAAGAACCTTGGACACCTCTAATTTGGGACTTTAGCAAAGCTGAGTCACAATCTGAAAAGGTTCACCCAATTATGTGTCTGTGGCATTTATGTATCCGGTGGTAATACTGGAAAACAAAGTGCTTAGGGCCACGGCCAAGACTCATAAAGTAGATGTGCTCAAGAATCAACATAATGAACTAGGAGAATCACTAACACTATCTGAACTCTGAGTTCCTATAGATGCCAATCATTCTGAACTTCAATGGATAAAGTGAGATGTCAAAACTATTCAAGAGGCAAAAAGCGTCAAGTCCTGCTCATCTGATTGGAGCTATGTTTCATTGATAGTTTGGAATTTATAGTATATTCTCTTCTTTTTATCCTATTTTATTTTCAGTTGCTTGGGGACAAGCAACAATTTAAGTTTGGTGTTGTGATGAGCGGATAATTTATACGCTTTTTGGCATTGTTTTTAGTATGTTTTTAGTAGGATCTAGATACTTTTAGGGATGTTTTTATTAATTTTTATGTTAAATTCACATTTCTGGACTTTACTATGAGTTTGTGTGTTTTTCTGTGATTTCAGGTATTTTCTAGCTGAAATTGAGGGACTTGAGCAAAAATCAGATTCAGAGGTTGAAGAAGGATTGCTGATGCTGTTGGATTCTGACCTCCCTGCACTCAAAGTGTATTTTCTGGAGTTACAGATCTCAAAATGGCGCGCTTCTAATTGTGTTAGAAAGTAGACATCCAGGGCTTTCCAGCAATATATAATAGTCTATCCTTTGATCAAGTTTAGATGACGCAAAAGGGCGTTGAACGCCAGTTCTATGCTGCAGTCTGGAGTTAAACGCCAGAAACACGTCACGAACCAAAGTAGAACACCAAAAACACGTTACAAACTGGCGTTCAACTCCAAGAATGACCTCTCTACGTGTAAACTTCAAGCTCAGCCCAAGCACACACCAAGTGGGCCCCGGAAGTGGATTTATGCATCAATTACTTACTTCTGTAAACCCTAGTAACTAGTTTAGTATAAATAGGACTTTTTACTATTGTATTAGATATCTTATGAATTTTAGTTCAACTTTGGATCATATTGATCACGTTGGGGGCTGGCCATTCGGCCATGCCTGAACCTTTCACTTATGTAATTTTCAACGGTAGAGTTTCTACACTCCATAGATTAAGGAGTGGAGCTTTGCTGTTCCTCATGATTTAATGCAAAGTACTACTGTTTTCTATTCAATTCAACTTATTCCGCTTCTATGATATCCATTCGCACCCAAGAACATGATGAATGTGATGATTATGTGACGCTCATCATCATTCTCACTCATGAACGCATGCCTGACAAACACTTCTGTTCTACATGCAAACAAGCTAGAATGAGTATCTCTTAGATATCTAATACAGAGGACCGAGTCCGAGATATTAGAATCTTCGTGGTATAAGTTAGAACCCATGAGAGCCCACTATGTGGCTCCATGAGAGCCCACTGTCAAGCTATTGACATTAAAGAAGCGCTTGTTGGGAGGCAACCCATTTTTTATTTATCTAATTTTATTTTTATTTTATTGTTCTTTCATGTTTTATTAGGTTCATGATCATGTGGAGTCACAAAATAAATACAAAAATTAAAAACAAAATAAAAAACAGCAGAAGAAAAATCACACCCTGGAGGAAGGGCTTACTGGCATTTAAACGCCTGTAAGGAGAATCTGGCTGGCGTTCAACGCCAGAACAGAGCATGGATCTGGCGTTGAACGCCCAAAACAAGCAGCATCCTGGCGTTCAGATGCCAGGAATGCACACTGAGGAAAGCTGGCGCTGAACGCCAGAAACAAGCATAGAACTGGCGTTCAACGCCAGAAACATGCTGCATCTGGGCGCTGAACGCCCAGAACAAGCACCAATTCGGCGTTTTAACGCCAGAATTGCATGCAAAGGCATTTTACATGCCTAATTGGTGCAAGGATGCAATTCCTTGACACCTCAGGATCTGTGGACCCCACAGGATCATTTCAGCATCTGTAGACCCCACAGGATCCCCACCTACCTCCACTCATACTCTTCCCTCTTCTCAATATTCATCCTCTCTTCCCAATAAACACCCTTCCCCAAAACCCTTCACCAATCACCTCAAGCTCTCTTCCATATCACCCATTCACTATTCACATCCATCCACTCTTCCCCATAAACCTACCTCATAAACCCCACCTACCTTCAAAATTCAAAATCACTTTCCCACCCAAACCCTCCCCATATGGCCGAACCTTAACCCCTCCCTCCACTATATAAACCCCTCCATTCTTCTTCATTTTCACACAACAAAACCCTCTCATCCCCTTCTTGACCGAAACACAACCTCTCTCCCTCTCCTCCATTTCTTCTTCTTCTTCATCTCTTCTTTCTTCTCTTGCTCGAGGGCAAGCTATATTCTAAGTTTGGTTTGGTAAAAGCATAAGCTTTTTGTTTTTCCATTACCATTGATGGCACCTAAGACCGGAGAATCCTCTAGAAAAGGGAAAGGGAAGACAAAAGCTTCCACCTCCGAGTCATGGGAGATGGAAAGATTCATCTCCAAAGCCCATCAAGACCACTTCTATGATGTTGTGGCCAAGAAGAAGGTGATCCCCGAGGTTCCTTTCAAACTCAAGAAAAATGAGTATCCGGAGATCCGACATGAGATCCATAGAAGAGGTTGGGAAGTTCTAACAAACCCCATCCAACAAGTCAGAATTCTAATGGTTCAAGAGTTCTATGCTAATGCATGGATCACTAGGAACCATGATCAAAGTAAAAACCCGAACCCAAAGAATTATCTCACCATGGTTCGGGGGAATTACTTAGATTTTAGTCCAGAAAATGTGAGGTACAGAACTTTTGGGAGCAAATCAACACCTCCCTAGGAGAACTGAGTTCCAACATGGGACAACTAAGGGTGGAACATCAAGAGCACTCAATCATCCTCCATGAAATTAGAGAAGATCAAAGAGCTATGAGGGAGGAGCAACAAAGACAAGGAAGAGACATAGAAGAGCTCAAAGACATCATTGGTACCTCAAGAAGAAAATGCCACCATCACTAAGGTGGACTCATTCCTTGTTCTTAAATTTTCTGTTTTTCGTTTTCTTATGTTAAGTGCTTATCTATGTTAGTGTCTTATTACATGATCATTAGTATTTAGTAACTTTGTCTTAAAGTTATGAATATCCTATGAATCCATCACCTCTCTTAAATGAAAAATATTTTTAATTCAAAAGAACAAGAACTACATGAGTTTCGAATTTATCCTTGAACTTAGTTTAATTATATTGATGTGGTGACAATACTTTTTTTTTTTCTGCATGAATGCTTGAACAGTGCATATGTCTTTTGAAGTTGTTGTTTATGAATGTTAAATGTGTTGGCTCTTGAAAGAATGATGATAAGGAGACATATTATTTGATAATCTGAAAAATCATAAAAATGATTCTTGAAGCAAGAAAAAGCAGTGAATACAAAAGCTTGCAGAAAAAAAAAGAGAGAAAAATGGCGAAAAAAAATAATAGAAAGAAAAAGAAAAAGCAAGCAGAAAAAGCCAAAAGGTCTTAAAACCAAAAGGCAAGAGCAAAAAGCCAATAACCCTTAAAACCAAAAGGCAAGGGTAAATAAAAAGGATCCCAAGGCTTTGAGCATCAGTGGATAGGAGGGCCTAAAGGAATAAAATCCTGACCTAAGCGGCTAAACCAAGCTGTCCTTAACCATGTGCTTGTGGCGTGAAGGTGTCAAGTGAAAACTTGAGACTGAGCGGTTAAAGTCAAGGTCCAAAGCAAAAGAAGAGTGTGCTTAAGAATCCTGGACACCTCTAATTGGGGACTTTAGCAAAGCTGAGTCACAATCTGAAAAGGTTCACCCAATTATGTGTCTGTGGCATTTTTGTATCCGGTGGTAATACTGAAAAACAAAGTGCTTAGGGCCATGGCCAAGACTCATAAAGTAGCTGTGTTCAAGAATCAACATACTGAACTAGGAGAATCAATAACACTATCTGAACTCTAAGTCCCTATAGATGCCAATCATTATGAACTTCAATGGATAAAGTGAGATGCCAAAACTATTCAAGAGGCAAAAAGCTACAAGTCCTGCTCATCTGATTGGAGCTATCTTTCATTGATATTTTGGAATTTATAGTATATTCTCTTCTTTTTATCCTATTTTATTTTCAGTTGCTTGGGGACAAGCAACAATTTAAGTTTGGTGTTGTGTGATGAGCGGATAATTTATACGCTTTTTGGCATTGTTTTTAGTATGTTATTAGTAGGATCTAGTTACTTTTAGGGATGTTTTTATTAGTTTTTATGTTAAATTAACATTTCTGGACTTTACTATGAGTTTGTGTGTTTTTCTGTGATTTCAGGTAATTTTTGGCTGAAATTGAGGGACTTGAGCAAAAATCATATTCAAAGGTTGAAGAAGGACTGCTGATGCTGTTGGATTCTGACCTTCCTGCACTCAAAGTGCATTTTCTGGAGCTCCAGAACTCAAAATGGCGCGCTTCCAATTGCGTTGGAAGTTAGACATCCAGCCCTTTCCAGAAATATATAATAGTCTATACTTTGGCCGAGTTTAGATGACGCAAAAGGGCGTTGAACGCCAGTTCTACGCTGCAGTCTGGAGTTAAACGCCAGAAACACGTCACGAACCAGAGTTGAACGCCAAAAACACGTTACAACTTGGCGTTCAATTCCAAAAGAAGCCTCTGCACGTGTAAACTTCAAGCTCAGCCCAAGCACACACCAAGTGGGCCCCGGAAGTGGATTTATGCATCAATTAGTTACTTCTGTAAACCCTAGTATCTTGTTTAGTATAAATAGGACTTTTTACTATTGTATTGGACATCTTATGATTTTTAGTTCAACTTTGGATCATATTGATCACGTTGGGGGCTGCCCATTTGGCCATGCCTGAACCTTTCACTTATGTAATTTTCAACGGTAGAGTTTCTACACTCCATAGATTAAGGTGTGGAGCTCTGCTGTTCCTCATGATTTAATGCAAAGTACTACTGTTTTCTATTCAATTCAACTTATTCCGCTTCTAAGATATCCATTCGCACCCAAGAACAAGATGAATGTGATGATTATGTGACGCTCATCATCATTCTCACTTATGAACGCGTGCCTGACAAACTCTTCCGTTCTACATGCAAACAAGCTAGAATGAGTATCTCTTAGATATCAATTACAGAGGACCGAGTCCGAGATATTAGAATCTTTGTGGTATAAGTTAGAACCCATGGATGGCCATTCCTGAGATCCGGAAAGTCTAAACCTTGTCTGTGGTATTCCGAGTAGGATCTGGGAAGGGATGGCTGTGACGAACTTCAAACTCGCGAGTGCTGGGCGTAGTGACAGACGAAAAAGGAGGGTGAACCCTATTCCAGTATGATCGAGAACCTCCAGATGATTAGCCATGCCATGACAGAGCATTTCGACCTTTTTCACAGAGAGGATGGGATGTAGCCATTGACAACGGTGATGCCTTACATAAAGCTTGCCATGGAAAGGAGTAGGAAGGATTGGATGAAGGCAGCAGGAAAGCAGAGGTTCAGAGGAACGAAAGCATCTCTATACGCTTATCTGAAATTCTCACCAATGAATTACATAAGTATTTCTACCTTTATTTTCTGTTTATTTATTATTATTATTCGAAAACTCCATAACCATTTGATATCCGCCTGACTGAGATTTACAAGGTGACCATAGCTTGCTTCAAGCCGACAATCTCCGTGGGATCGACCCTTACTCACGTAAGGTTTTATTACTTGGACGACCCCGTGCACTTGCTGGTTAGTTGTATCGAAGTTGTGACAAATTATGAATTAAGATTAGAGCACCAAGTTTTTGGAGCCATTACCAGAGATCACAATTTCGTGCACCAAGTTTTTGGCGCCGTTGCTGGGGATTGTTCGAGTTTGGACAACTGACGGTTCATCGTGTTGCTCAGATTGGGTAATTTTCTTCTTATTTTATTTTCAAAAATTTTTCAAAAATATTTTCTTCTTTTTCGTTTTTCCCAATTAATATTCAAAAAAAAAATTTTTTCCTTTTGTTTTCGAAAATTATTCAAAATTTTTAAGAATGAATTCTAGTGTTTCATGATGATTTGTTGAATCCTGGCTGGCTGTAAAGCCATGTCTAAATTCCTTTGGACTGAGGATTCAACTAATCACTTCAATGCATGTAATAGCATACTAAAGCTTTGCTGGCTATTAAGCCATGTCTAACCCTCAGATTGGAGCTTTAGACTAAAGAGTACAAGATTCTTGGAATTCATATTAAAAATTTTGAAATCTTTATTTTTCTTCTTCAAATAATTTTCAAGAAAATAAAAAATAAAAATATACAAAAATCCAAAAAAAAATCATAAAATCATAAAAATCAAAAATATTTTGTGTTTCTTGTTTGAGTCTTGAGTCAATTTTTAAGTTTGGTATCAATTACATTTTTTCTAAAAAAATTTTATGCATTTTTTGAAAATTCATGCATTCATAGTGTTCTTCATGATCTTCAAGTTGTTCTTGACCAGTCTTCTTGTTTGATCTTCATATTTTCTTGTTTTGTGTCTTTTCTTGTTTTTCATATGCATTCTTGCATTCATAGTGTCTATGCATGAAAAATTTCTAAGTTTGGTGTCTTGCATGTTTTCTTTTCTTGAAAATTTTTCAAAAAATAAGTTCTTGATGTTCATCTTGACATTCAAAGTGTTCTTGGTGTTCATCTTGACATTCATGGTGTTCTTGCATGCATCACATGTTTAGATCCAAAATTTTCATGCATTGCATCATTTTCATATTTTTCTCTTTCATCGTTAAAAATTCAAAATTCAAAAAAATATCTTTCCCTTTTTCACTCATAAATTTCGTAAATTTTCCCTATTTACGAGTCAAATCAAATTTTCAATTTAAAAATCTTATCTTTTTCAAAATCTTTTTCAAAAATCAAATCTTTTTCAATTCTCTTATTTATTTTCGAAAATTTTTAAAATATTTTTCAAAAATCTTTTTCTTAATTTTATTTCATAATTTTCGAAAATATCATCAAAAATTAATGTTTTGATTCAAAAATTTTAGGTTTGTTACTTGCTTGTTAAGAAAGATTCAAACTTTAAGTTCTAGAATCATATCTTGTGATTACTTGTGAGTCAAGTCATTAATTTTGATTTCTAAAATAAAATCTTTTTCAAAACTAATTTCAATCATATCTTTTCAAAAATATCTTTTTATCCTATCTTTTTCAAATATCTTTTCTAACTTCTTATCTTCTTATCTTTTCAAAATTGAATTTCAAATCTTTTTCAACTAACTAATTGACTTTTTGTTTGTTTCTTATCTTTTTCAAAACTACCTAACTAACTATCCCTCTCTAATTTTCGAAAATACCTCTCTCTTTCTCAAAAATTCTTTTTAATTAATTAATTGTTTCAATTTTTAATTTTAATTTTAATTTTATCTTAATTTTCGAAAATCAGTAACTCTTTTTCAAAATTAATTTTCGAAATTCCCTCTCCCTCATCTTCTTCTATTTATTTAATTACCTACTAACACTTCTCTTCATCTCATATCTCTGCTCTCCTCACCCTTGTGTTTGGATTCTCCTCCCTTCTCTTTCTTTACATTACATTCTTTTCTTCTTCTACTCACACAAAGGAATCTTTGTACTGTGACATAGAAGATTCCATATTTTCTTTGTTATTCCCTTCTTTGTCATAATGAGCAGGAGCAAGGACAAGAACATTCTTGTTGAAACAGATCCTGAACCTGAAAGGACTCTAAAAAGGAAACTAAGAGAAGTTAAAATACAACAATCCAGAGACAACCTTACAGGAATTTTTGAACAGGAAGAGGAGATGGCAGCCGAAAATAATAATATTGCAAGGAGGATGCTTGGTGACTTTACTGCACCAAATTCCAATTTACATGGAAGAAGCATCTCCATTCCTGCCATTGGAGCAAACAATTTTGAGATGAAACCTCAATTAGTTTCTCTGATGCAACAAAACTGCAAGTTTCATGGACTTCCATCTGAAGATCCTTTTTAATTCTTAACTCAATTTTTGCAGATCTGTGATACTGTTAATTCTAATGGAGTAGATCCTGAAGTCTACAGGCTCATGCTTTTCCCGTTTGCTGTAAGAGACAGAGCTAGAATATGGTTGGACTCTTAACCTAGAGATAGCCTGAACTCTTGGGATAAGCTGGTCAAGGCTTTCTTAGCCAAGTTCTTTCCTCCTCAAAAGCTGAGTAAGCTTAGAGTGGATGTTCAAACCTTCAGACAGAAAGAAGGTGAATCCCTCTATGAAGGTTGGGAGAGATACAAGGAACTGACCAAAAAGTGTCCTTCTGACATGCTTTCAGAATGGACCATCCTGGATATATTCTATAATGGTCTGTCTGAATTAGCTAAGATGTCATTGGATACTTCTTCAGGTGGATCCATTCACCTAAAGAAAACGCCTGCAGAAGCTCAATAACTCATTGACATGGTTACTAATAACCAGTTCATGTACACTTCTGAGAGGAATCCTGTGAGTAATGGGACGCCTCAGAAGAAGGGAGTTCTTGAAATTGATACTCTGAAGGCCATATTGGCCCAGAATAAAATATTAACTCAGCATGTCAATCTGATTTCTCAGAGTCTGAATGGAATGCAAGCTGCATCCAACAGTACTCAAGAGGCATCTTCTGAAGAAGAAGCTTATGATCCTGAGAACCCTGCAATAGTAGAAGTGAATTACATGGGGAACCATATGGAAACACCTATAACCCTTTATGGAGAAATCATCCAAATCTCTCATGGAAGGATCAACAAAAGCCTCAACAAGGCTTTAATAATGGTGGAAAAAATAGGTTTAGCAATAGCAAGCCTTTTCCATCATCCACTCAGCAACAGACAGAGAACTCTAAACAAAGTAACTCTAATTTAGCAAACTTAGTCTCTGATCTATCTAAGGCCACTCTGAGTTTCATGAATGAAACAAGGTCCTCCATTAGAAATTTGGAGGCACAAGTGGGCCAGCTGAGTAAGAAGATCACTGAATCTCCTCCTAGTGCTCTCCCAAGCAATACAGAAGAAAATCCAAAAGGAGAGTGCAAGGCTACTGAATTGACTATCATGGCCGAACCCACAAGAGAGGAGGAGGACGTGAATCCCAGTAAGGAAGACCTCCTGGGACGTCCAGTGATCAATAAGGAGTTTCCCTCTGAGGAACCAAAGGAATCTGAGACTCATCTAGAGACCATAGAGATTCCATTAAACCTCCTTACGCCCTTCATGAGCTCTGATGAGTATTCCTCTTTTGAAGAGAATGAGGATGTTACTGAAGAGCAAGTTGCCAAGTTCCCTAGTGCAATCATGAAGCTGAATGCCAATTTATTTGGTAAAGAGACTTGGGGAGATGAACCTCCCCTGTTCACCAATGAACTAAATGCATTGGATCAACTGAGATTGCCTCAGAAGAAACAGGATCCTGGAAAGTTCCTAATACCTTGTACCATAGGCACCATGACCTTTGAGAAGGCTCTATGTGACCTTGGGTCAGGAATAAACCTCATGCCACTCTCTGTAATGGAGAAACTGGGAATCTTTGAGGTGCAAGCTGCTAGAATCTCGTTAGAGATGGCAGAAAATTCAAGAAAAGAGGCTTATGGACAAGTAGAGGACGTGTTAGTAAAGGTTGAAGGCCTTTACATCCCTGCTGATTTCATAATCCTGGATACTGGAAAGGATGAGGATGAATCCCTCATCCTTGGTAGACCCTTCCTAGCCACAGCAAGAGCTGTGATTGATGCTGATAGAGGTGAACTAGTCCTTCAATTGAATAAGGACTCCCTTGTGTTTAAAACTCAAGGGCATCCTTCTGTAAACATGGAAAAGATGCACAGTAAGCTTCTCTCAGTACAGAGTCAACTAAAGCCCCCACAGTCAAACTCTAAGTTTGGTGTTGGGAGGCCTCAGCCAAACTCTAAGTTTGGTGTTGAACTCCCATATCCAAACTCTATGTTTGGTGTTGGGAGTCTATAAAATTGACCTGATCACCTGTGTGGCTCCATGAGAGCCCACTGTCAAGCTATTGACATTTAAGAAGCGCTTGTTGGGAGGCAACCCAATTTTTATTTATCTAATTTTATTTTTATTTTATTGTTCTTTAATGTTTTATTAGGTTCATGATCATGTGGAGTCACAAAATAAATACAAAAATTAAAAACAGAATCAAAAATAGCAGAAGAAAAATTACACCCTGGAGGAAGGGCTTACTGGCGTTTAAACGCCAGTAAGGAGCATCTGGCTGGCGTTCAACACCAGAACAGAGCATGGATCTGGCGTTGAACGCCCAAAACAAGCAGCATCCTGGCGTTCAGACGCCAGGAATGCACACTGAGGAAAGCTGGCGCTGAATGCCAGAAACAAGCATAGAACTGGCGTTCAACACGAGAAACATGCTGCATCTGGGCGCTGAACGCCCAGAACAAGCACCAATTCGGCGTTTAAACGCCAGAATTGCATGCAAAGGCATTTTACATGCCTAATTGGTGCAGGGATGCAATTCCTTGACACCTCAGGATCCGTGGACCCTACAGGATCATCTCAGCATCTGTGGACCCCACAGGATCCCCACCTACCTCCACTCATACTCTTCCCTCTTCTCAATGTTCATCCTCTCTTCCCAATAAACACCCTTCCCCAAAACCCTTCACCAATCACCTCAAGCTCTCTTCCCTATCACCCATTCACCACTTACATCCATCTACTTTTCCCCATAAACCTACCTCATAAACCCCACCTACCTTCAAAATTCAAAATCACTTTCCCACCCAAACCCTCCCCATATGGCCGAACCTTAACCCCTCTCCCTCTACTATATAAACCCCTCCATCTTCTTCATTTTCAACAAAACCCTCTCATCCCCTTCTTGGCCGAAACACAACCTCTCTCCCTCTCCTCCATTTTTTCTTCTTCTTCATCTCTTCTTTCTTCTCTTGCTCGAGGGCGAGCAATATTTTAAGTTTTGTGTGGTAAAAGCATAAGCTTTTTGTTTTTCCATTACCATTGTTGGCACCTAGGACCGGAGAATCCTCTAGAAAAGGGAAAGGGAAGACAAAACCTTCCACCTCCGAGTCATGGGAGATGGAAAGATTCATCTCCAAAGCCCATCAAGACCTCTTCTATGATGTTGTGGCCAAGAAGAAGGTGATCCCCGAGGTCCCTTTCAAACTCAAGAAAAATGAGTATCTAGAGATCCGACATGAGATCCATAGAAGAGGTTCGGAAGTTCTAACAAACCCCATCCAACAAGTCGGAATTCTAATGGTTCAAGAGTTCTATGCTAATGCATGGATCACTAGGAACCATGATCAAAGTAAGAACCCGAACCCAAAGAATTATCTCACCATGGTTCGGGGGAATTGCTTAGATTTTAGTCCGGAAAATGTGAGGTTGGCGTTCAACTTACCAATGATAGAAGAGAATGCACGCCCCTACACAAGGAGAGTCAACTTTGATCAAAGGTTGGACCAAGTCCTCATGGACATATGTGTGGAAGCAGCTCAATGGAAGATTGACTCAAAAGGCAAGTCGGTTCAACTAAGAAGGCTTGACCTTAAGCCTGTATCTAGAGGATGGTTGGAGTTCATTCAACACTCAATCATTCCCACTAGCAACCGGTCTGAAGTTACTATAGACCGGGCCATCATGATCCATAGCATCATGATTGGAGAAGAGGTGGAGGTTCATGAGATTATACCTCAAGAACTCTACAAGGTGGCTAACAAGTCCTCCACTATGGCAAGGTTAGCTTTTCCCCACCTCATTTGCCATATATGCAACTCAGCTGGGGTTGACATAGAGGGAGATATCCTCATTGATGAGGACAAGCCCATTACTAAGAAAAGGATGGAGCAAACAAGAAAGCCTATTCATGGATCTCAAGAGACGCATGAAGAAGCTCATCAACAAGAAATCCCTGAGATGCCTTGATAAACCACTATTTTATGGTTTATCTTGTGCTCAATTGAGTGGATTTCATCAACTCTTTACCCACTTATTCATAATATTTGCATGGTTTTATATTTCCTTCCTGATTTTGTGCTATGATTGAAAACATGCTTCTTTGATCTTATATTTGCTTATTATTAATCCTCTCTTATTACCATTAGATGCCTTGATATGTTTGTTAAGTGATTTCAGAGATTACAGGGCAGGAATGGCTCAGAGGATGGAAAGGAAGCATGCAAAAATGGAAGGAATACAAGAAGTTGGAGAAATTACTAAGCTGTCCAGCCTGACCTCTTCGCACTCAAACGGCTATAACTTTAGCTACAGAGGTCCAAACAATGCGGTTCTAGTTACGTTGGAAAGCTAACGTCTGGGGCTTCGATTTGATATATAATATACCATAGTTGCCATGACGCTAGGTGACGCGACCACGTGCACCATGCGGCTGCAGCCGCGTGACAGGCGGGTGACCCGGGTTTGATCCCCGGCAATAGCGCCATTTTGACGTTGGGATTTTTGCCAGTAAAGAATGTCATAAAAACAGTTGTGTTGTAGATATAGTCTCTAAACCAACAGAAATTCCTTCGTACAAACGTTTTGGTTGTCACAAGTAACAAACCCCTTTGAAATTGATAACCGAGTATTCAAACCTCGGGTCATCTTCTCAAGGAATTGCACGGAAGTATGTTCTTATTATTGGTTATGCAAAGGTATGTTTTGGGGTTTTTGGATCAAGGTAAAAAGTTAGAAAAGCAATGGCAGAGGGAATAAAATAATAACAATAAACATAAACTCTTGGCAAGGTATTAGAAATTGGAAGTCCAGATCAAGTTATCCTTATCAATGATAATAAAAATTGAATCTTAATTTCACTTAGTTAACCTTTGCTGTAACAAGGGAAGGTCAAGTGACTAATTAGTTAGATCTTTGATTCCTAGTTAATTTCTAAGAAAAAGTTGGGATTATTGAAGATCAATTCAATTGGCAAGATAACAATTAACAATTATGCTATTGAGTTGGATAATTCCTGAGTTACTGATTTCTTAACCAAAGCCAAAAGGAAAAGAATAAATCTATTGGAATAAAGATGTCTTCAGATGGGAAGCAGTAATCATGTAAATAAAAGAAAGCAGTCATGAATTGAAATACCTCAAATAACATTAATTAAGAAAATTACATGTAACCTGGAAGAGTTCATAAATTATATAAAAATAAAGAACCTGGGATTGAGAGTCACTCCTAAAACTAAGAGAAGTCCTAAATCCTAAGAGATAGAGGGGAGAACATCTCTCAAAACTAATCTAAATCATGAGAAGTGAATTATGAGAGACCCCTTATGAATGGATGCAGTCCACCACTTTATAGCCTCTAATCTGTGTTTTTTGGGCCACAAACTGGGTCAAAAACAGTCCAGAATTCGCTGGTTTTGAGTTTTGCCACGCTGGGGAATTATAGCATATTATATATCAAATCGAAGCCCCGGACCTTAGCTTTTCAACACAACTGGAACTGCGTCGTTTGGACCTCTGTAGCCAAAGTTATAGCCATTTGAGTGCGAAGAGGTCAGGCTGGACAGGTTAGCAATTTCTCCAACTTCTTGTATTCCTTCCACTTTTACATGCTTTTCTCCCATCCTTCAAGCCATTCCTGCCTTATAATATCTGAAAACACTTAACACACATATCAAGGCATCTAATGGTAATAAGAGAGGATTAATAATAAGCAAATATAAGATCAAAGAAGCATGTTTTCAATAAAAGCACATAATTAGGAAGGCAAATGTAAAACCATGCAAATAGTATGAATAAGTGGGTAAAGAGTAGATAGAAACCACTCAATTGAGCACAAGATAAACCATAAAATAGTGATTTATCAACCTCCCCACACTTAAACATTAGCATGTCCTCATGCTAAGCTCAAGAGAAGCTATAAGAGAGTGAAGAGGAATGGTAGAATGTATGAAATGCAATCCTATAAATGCAACTACATGCAAAATGATTCTACCTACTTAGTTAAAAGTAAACAAATCTTTCAAGAGGAAATATGAACTGGATTTCACTAATTCAAATCATAAGAATGAAGTACAAATAGACTTGCAAGAAGAAAATAGCTCATGAAAGCAGGGAACAAGGAATTGAGCATCGAACCCTTACTGGTAGTGTATACACTCTAATCACTCAAGTGTTTTAGGTTCGATTCTCTCAATTCTCTACTAACCTTGCTTTATAAGGCTTGCTCTTCATCTAACAATCAACATAAGTTTAATGCACAGATACACATATCAAGAGGTCTTTTTAAGGGTTGTAATGGGGTTAGGGTCAAGGTAGGATTGTATTTGGCCAAGTGGACTAAAATCTGAATCCTTAATTAACTTAAACTTTCCACCTAACTTTAGACAATCCATGTAATCATAATACAACATCTAACCATCCATTAACCATGTTTTCCACATATTCATGCATTCTAATTTCAAGTACAGTACATATGCATTGCTTTCACTATTTACTTTGGGGCATTTTGTCCCCTTTCACTTATTTTGCTCTTTTTATTTTTCATTTTCAATTTTTTTATATTATTTTTTTTCTCAATGCATATGATTAATTTATTGAATGCATGAATCATGTTCTAAACATTTCTTTCACAGTTTCATAAAGATATATAATACCCAATTCTTAAACCAATTGTTTCCAAACCCACTTTTCCCCACACTTAATTCATGAGTACTTTCACTAGTCTAAGCTAACCAAGGATTCAAATTAAGGACATTATTGTTTTTCGCTTAGAGTTAATGATATGATAGAGTAAAGAACAAATGGGTAAAATAGGCTCAAATTGGTTTGCAAGGGATAATGAAAGGTAAGGCCATATGGGTATGTAAGCTCAGTGAAACAAAGGCCTCAATCATGTAAGTGTATGCATACATCAAATAATGGAAATATAGAATTAAGGAAGACAAAGATCACAATTTTAGAGAGAAAAATACACACTAAAAATAAAATATTGGTTGAAAAATGCAACCAATTCAAATAGGCTCAAAATCTCATAGGTTTTGTGTGTTCGAGCTTTAAACCATGTTCCAGTATAATATCTCTTCAAACAAGTGTAACATTAAATTTTATTCAAATTAGTGAAATTCTCTAAAAGGTTTCTTGAAAAAGAAAATATTACTTTAACCAAGTGGTAAAATATGCAAAAAAATCAAATAAATATGCAATCAAACATGCAAATGCAACAATCAAACAAATAAAATAAAAAATTTGGTGTTGAGTCAAGAAATAGCTAACCCGTGGAGATCAGTATCGACCTCCCCACACTTAAAGATTGCACCGTCCTCGGTGCATGCTAAGATGTGCAAGTGGATGGGGGTTGTGGTTTCTCAGCTGGCTCTTTTTTTGTTCCTTTCCTTGCCGGCGGTTTGGGAGTAGCTTTCTCCTTTCCTTCCTTGGTGGCCATCCTGAAGAAGGGAAGAGAAAGTAAATTAAATTCAAATAGATATATAGCAAGGAAGAGAATGGAAGAGTGGTGATGGATGCACATTAGGATGTAATTGACATTAACACATGCTCTCGAGTACATGTGAAAAGCCAGCAATGAAAAATAGCCAGTGCATCGAAAGATAAGTGGATGCAGGGTATTTATTGGCATGCCGGAAAAGGGCATGAGTAGCATAGACCAAGCATTACTTGTAATAAATTACCATGTTTGTATTGACAATTATATTCAATTAAAATAGTAAAGGGAGTTTATGAAAAGCAAGCATTAAATAGTATAAAGTATAATAGAGAAAAGCATAATGCCATATGGGCTTTTTTACAAACACATAGCATGTATGGTAAATAATCTATTTGAAAGTATTAAATTAAACATGCAAGCATCCTTTAAAAAAAAAGTAATATATAATTGTCAAATAATTATGCAATAATCCACAATGACCCAAATAAGATTCCAACACCAGTGAAAATAATGCAATGAATGAAATATGCAAATAAATGAAGTAAAATAAAATGAAAGATAAGAAGAATGAGAAGGGAAAGAAAGAGAGGAGAAGTAAGTAAGAAATAAGGAGGGAAAAGAGAAAATCAGATTTGGGGAAGAGAAAGACAAGATATTTTGGCATATGAGGTTAAGGTGTGTGACGCTGGCGACGCGGTCGCGTGGGTGACGCGGCTGCGTGGTGTGCAATAAGGTCAGGTGATGCGGACGCGTGGGGCACGCGATCGCGTGACTTGATTTGTGCTAGTGGCACGAGTGCAGCCTCGCGGTCGCACAACTCTCTGTTCAAAACTTAGTATTGCCAAAATCTTGGGTGACGCGGTCGCGTGGTTGACGCGATCGCGTGAGTGGCCATCATGGGGATATGATGCGGACACGTGGGGCACGCGTTCGCGTGGGGCACGCGTTCGCGTGGTGAGGCTTGGGCTTCCAGCACGATTCCAGCCCAACTCCAGCTCAACTTTCGGCCATGCACCCTTTTTACGCCGATTTCAGGTCACGCGGCCGCGTGGTTGACGCGGTCGCGTGGGAGGCCATTATTCCCATATGACGCGGTCGCGTGGGGTGATTTGTGCAATTGGCACGCTTCCAGCGCTGCTCCTGCATAACTTTCTGTTCAATTTATTATTCTCTCATCTCCTTGCGACGCAGACGCGTCGTTGATGCGGTCGCGTCGCGTGCTCGCTTTTTCTTTTTTTTTTTTTTAGTCTGAAAAGAAAATGCAGAATGCAGTGTTAATATGGATGTGATGCAAAACTCCAGGTTCAATAAAATAAAATAAAACTCAAAAAAAAAAAAAACTCAAAAATGAAAAAGGAACGATTATACCATGGTGGGTTGTCTCCCACCTAGCACTTTTAGTTAAAGTCCTTAAGTTGGACATTTGATGAGCTTCTTGTTATGGTGCCTTGTGCTTGTACTGATCCAGGAATCTCCACCAATGTTTGTGATTCCAATGGCCTCCGGGATCCCAAACTAAGCATGTAAAGCCCTTAAGAAGCTTCAAACAGATTCTTAGGCTCCCGGGGTGACAAATGCCAGAACAGATTCCAGGATCCCAAACTTTACTTTTACACCCATTTTTGTCTCGATCTGCATTTTTCCAGCCGGGTGAAAGGTGATTTGAATTCTCACTGCAGTGACCAAACAGCTTCCTAGACCCATTCAGTTGAGCTTTATACCAACCCTTGCGTTTGAACTTAAAGCTTCCAACCATGATGAACCTTGCAGGACAATTCTTACCACTGGCCATCTTCCTCTTACTCTTAATATCACAAAGAGCTTTAAGTTGACCATCCGTCTCCAGTAGCCCATATTCAAGTGGGATTAGAAAGCTATGGGATATAAATTTTACCCACTTGAATGTTGTGAAGGATGATGGCAACTTATGGGGAAGTATTTTTAATGAAATTGCAAGCTCCACTCCCTTGTGCTCTTCTTTGATAATTACCACCTCTTTGCAAGCTTCTTCAATTTCAACCTCTTCCTCTTGGTAGCTTTCTTCCGGTTCAATCTCCTCTTCATTGCTTTTCAAGGGCATGGGAGGTTGTACTTCTTCTTCTTGAATCTCCATCTCTATTATACTCTTCTCTATTATGCTCTTCTCTATTATACTTTATACTATTTAATGCTTGCTTTTCATAAACTCTCTTTACTATTTTAATTGAATATAATTGTCAATACAAACATGGTAATTTATTACAAGTAATGCTTGGTCTATGCTACTCATGCCCTTTTCCGGCATGCCAATAAACACCCTGTATCCACTTATCTTTCGATGCACTGGCTATTTTTCATTGCTGGCTTTTCACATGTACTCAAGAGCATGTGTTAATGTCAATTACATCCTAATGTGCATCCATCACCACTCTTCCATTCTCTTCCTTGCTATATATCTATTTGAATTTAATTTACTTTCTCTTCCCTTCTTCAGGATGGCCACCAAGGAAGGAAAGGAGAAAGCTACTCCCAAACCGCCGGCAAGGAAAGGAACAAAAAAAGAGCCCAGCTGAGAAACCACAACCCCCATCCACTTGCACATCTTAGCATGCACCGAGGACGGTGCAATCTTTAAGTGTGGGGAGGTCGATACCGATCTCCATGGGTTAGTACTTTCTTGTCTGAAACACCAATGTTTAAATTTTCTTCGTAGATTAGTTGTTGCATTTGCATGTTTGTTTGATTTTTGCATATTTTACCACTTGGTTGAAGTAATATTTTCTTTTTCAAGAAAATTTTTAGAGAATTTCACTAATTTGAATAAAATTTAATATTACACTTGTTTGAAGAGATATTATACTGGAACATGGTTTAGAACTCAAACACACAAAACCTGTGAGATTTTTTAGCCTATTTGAATTGGTTGCATTTTATCAACCAAAATTCTGTTTTAGTGTGTATTTTTCATTTTAGTGTGTATTCACCAAAATGCACTTACATGATTGAGGCCTTTGTTTCACTGAGCTTACATACCCATATGGCCTTACCTTTCATTATCTTTGCAAACCAATTTGAGCCTATTTTACCCCTTTGTTCTTTACGTTAGCACATCATTAACTCTAAGCCGAAAACAATAATGTCCTTAATTTGAATCCTTAGTTAGCTTAGACTAGTGAGAGTGCTTATGATTTAAGTGTGGGAAATTGGGTTTGGAAATATTTGGTTTGAGAATTGAGTATGTTAGAATTTTCTAAAAATGTGAAAGAAATGTTTAGGACATGTTCATGCATTCAATAAATTAATCATATGCATTGAGAAAAACAAAAGAAAAAGAAAAATATATATATATATATAAAAGAAAAAAAAGAAAAGAAAAAAGTGCAAATAAGAGAAAGGGGACAAAATGCCCCAAAGTAAGTGGTGAAAGCAATGCATATGTACGGTACTTAGAATTAGAATGCATGAATAATGTGGAAAACATGGTTGATGGATAGTTAGATTTTGTATTGTGATTACATGGATTTTCTAAAGTTAGGTTGAAAATTTAAGTTAATTAAGGATTCAGATTTTAGTCCACTTGGCCAAATACAATCCTACCTTGACCCTAACCCCATTACAACCCTTAAAAGACCTCTTGATATGTGTATCTGTACATTAAATTTATGTTGATTGTAAGCTGAAGAGCAAGCCTTAGAAAGCAAAGTTAGTAGAGCATTGAGAGAATCGAACCTTAAACACTTGAGTGATTAGAGTGTATACACTACCAGTGAGGGTTCGAAGCTCAATTCCTTGTTCCCTGCCTTCATGAGCTATTTTCTTCTTGCAAGTTTATTTGTACTTCATTTTCATGATTTGAATTAGTGAAATCCAGTTCATATTTATTCTTGGAGAATTTATTTACTTTTAACCAAGTAGGTAGAAACATTTTGCATGTAGTTGCATTCATATAGATAGGTTGCATTTCATACTTTCTACCATTCCTCTTCATCTTTATAGCTTCTCTTGAGCTTAGCATGAGGACATGCTAGTGTTTAAGTGTGGGGAGTTGATAAACCACTATTTTATGGTTTATCTTGTGCTCAATTGAGTGGATTTCATCAACTCTTTACCCACTTATTCATAATATTTGCATGGTTTTATATTTCCTTCCTGATTTTGTGCTATGATTGAAAACATGCTTCTTTGATCTTATATTTGCTTATTATTAATCCTCTCTTATTACCATTAGATGCCTTGATATGTGTGTTAAGTGATTTCAGAGATTACAGGGCAGGAATGGCTCAGAGGATGGAAAGGAAGCATGCAAAAATGGAAGGAATACAAGAAGTTGGAGAAATTACTAAGCTGTCCAGCCTGACCTCTTCGCACTCAAACGGCTATAACTATAGCTACAGAGATCCAAACCACGCGGTTCCAGTTGCGTTGGAAAGCTAACGTCCAGGGCTTCGATTTGATATATAATATGCCATAGTTGCCATGACGCTAGGTGACGCGACCGCGTGCTCCATGCGGCCACGTCGCAGTGACGAAAATCAGCGTGTTTGAATTCTTCTCCAGCGATTTCTGGGCTGTTTTCGACCCAGTTCGCGGCCCAAAAAAAAAATACAGATTAGAGGCTATAAAGTGGGGGATTGCATCCATTCATAAGGAGGCTCACATAATTCACTTCTCATGATTTAGATTAGTTTTGAGAGAGGTTCTCTCCTCTCTCTCTCTTAGGATTTAGGACTTCTCTTAGCTTTAGGAGTGACTCTCAATCCCAGGTTATTTATTTTTATTTAATTTATGAACTCTTCCATGTTACATATAATTTTCTTAATTAATGTTATTTGAGGTATTTTAATTCATGATTGCTTTCTTTTATTTACATGATTACTGCTTCCCATCTGAAGACATTTTTATTCCAGTAGATTTACTTTTCCCCTTTTGGTTTTGGTTAAGAAATCAGTAACTCAGAAGTTATCCAACTCAACAGCATAATTGATAACTGTTATCTTTGCTAATTGAACTGAGCTTCAATAATCCCAACCTTTTCTTAGGAAATAAATAGGATTCGAAGATCAAACTAATTAGCCCCTTGACTTTCCTTTACTTTAGTAAAGGTTGACTAAGTGGAATTAAGATTCAACTTTCATTGTTGTTGATAAGAATAACTAAGTCTGGACTTCCAATTTCTCATACCTTGCCAAAAGTTTGCTTTACAGTTATTTATTTATTTTTATTGCTTTGAAAATATACCTGTGCCCATTGCCCAAACTACAAATTTCCCCAATTTACAAACTCATAACCAAT
Organism: Arachis hypogaea; assembly: GCF_003086295.3. NCBI lineage: Eukaryota > Viridiplantae > Streptophyta > Magnoliopsida > Fabales > Fabaceae > Arachis > Arachis hypogaea. The sequence goes on along the minus strand of NC_092055.1, from coordinate 54,562,262 downwards.
AATAAGAACATACTTTCCTGCAATTCCTTGAGAAGACGACCCGAGGTTTAAATACTCGGTTATCAATTTTAAAGGGGTTTGTTACTTGTGACAACCAAAACGTTTGTACGAAGGGATTTCTGTCGGTTTAGAGACTATATCTACAACCCGACTGTTTTTATGAAATTCTTTACTGGCAAAAATCCCAACGTCATGCCTCAAGGGATGAACTTTCCTCCACAGAACTTTTGGGAGCAAATCAACACCTCCCTAGGAGAATTAAGCTCCAACATGGGACAATTAAGGGTGGAACATCAAGAGCACTCAATCATCCTCCATGAAATTAGAGAAGATCAAAGAGCTATGAGGGAGGAGCAACAAAGACAAGGAAGAGACATAGAAGAGCTCAAGGACATCATTGGTTCCTCAAGAACGAAACGCCACCATCACTAAGGTGCATTCATTCCTTGTTCTTAAATTTTCTGTTTTTCGTTTTTATGTTAAATGTTTATCTATATTTGTGTCTTATTACATGATCATTAGTATTCAAGTGTCTATGCCTTAAAGTAGTGAATATGAATCCATCACCTCTCTTAAATGAAAAATGTTTTAAAAACAAAAGAACAAGAAGTACATGGCATCGAATTCATCCTTGAAACTAGTTTAATTATTTTGATGCAGTGACAATACTTTTTGTTTTCGGAATGAATGCTTGAACAGTGCATATGTCTTTTGAAGTTGTTGTTTAAGAATGTTAAATATGTTGGCTCTTGAAAGAATAATGACAAGGAGACATGTTATTTGATAATCTGAAAATTCATAAAAATGATTCTTGAAGCAAGAAAAAGCAGTGAATACAAAAGTTTGCAGAAAAAAAGAAGGCGAAAAAAAAAAGAAAAAGCAAGCAGAAAAAGGCAAAAGCTCTTAAAACCAAGAGGCAAGAGCAAAAAGCCAGTAACCCTTAAAGCCAAAAGGAAAGGGTAAATAAAAAGGATCCCAAGGCTTTGAGCATCAGCGGATAGGAGGGCCTAAAGGAATAAAATCTTGGCCTAAGCGGCTAAACCAAGCTGTCCCTAACCATGTGCTTGTGGCGTGAAGGTGTCAAGTGAAAACTTGAGACTGAGCGGTTAAAGTCAAGGTCCAAAGCAAAAGAAGAGTGTGCTTAAGAACCCTGGACACCTCTAATTGGGGACTTTATCAAAGCTGAGTCACAATCTAAAAAGGTTCACCCAATTATGTGTCTGTGGCATTTATGTATCCGGTGTAATACTGGAAAACAAAATGCGTAGGGTCACGGCCAAGACTCATAAAGTAACTATGTTCAAGAATCAATATACTGAACTAGGAGAGTCAATAACACTATCTGAACTCTAAGTTCCTATAGATGCCAATCATTCTGAACTTCAATGGATAAAGTAAGATGCCAAAACTATTCAAGAGGCAAAAAGCTACAAGTCCCGCTCATCTGATTGGAGCTATGTTTCATTGATATTTTGGAATTTATAGTATATTCTCTTCTTTTTATCCTATTTGATTTTTAGTTGCTTGGGGACAAGCAACAATTTAAGTTTGGTGTTGTGATGAGCGGATAATTTATACGCTTTTTGGCATTGTTTTTAGTATGTTTTTAGTAGGATCTAGTTACTTTTAGGGATGTTTTTATTAGTTTTTATGTTAAATTCACATTTTTGGACTTTACTATGAGTTTGTGTGTTTTTCTGTGATTTCAGGTATTTTCTAGCTGAAATTGAGGGACTTGAGCAAAAATCATATTCAGAGGTTGAAGAAGAACTACTGATGCTGTTGGATTCTGACCTCCCTGCACTCAAAGTGGATTTTCTGGAGCTACAGAACTTCAAGTGGCGCTCTCTTAACGGCGTTGGAAAGTAGACATCCAGGGCTTTCCAGCAATATATAATAGTCCATACTTTTCCCGAGTTTAGACGACGCAAAAGGGCGTTGAACGCCAGTTCTACGCTGTAGTCTGGAGTTAAACGCCAGAAACACGTCACGAACCAGAGTTGAACGCTAGAAACATGTTACAAACTGGCGTTCAACTCCAAGAATGACCTCTCCACGTGTAAACTTCAAGCTCAGTCCAAGCACACACCAAGTGGGCCCTGGAAGTGGATTTATGCATCAATTACTTACTTCTGTAAACCCTAATAACTAGTTTAGTATAAATATGACTTTTTACTATTGTATTAGATATCTCATTATTTTTAGTTCAACTTTGGATCATATTGATCACGTTGGGGGCTGGCCATTTGGCTATGCCTGAACCTTTCACTTTTGTAATTTTCAACGGTAGAATTTCTACACTCCATAGATTAAGGTGTGTAGCTCTGCTGTTCCTCATGATTTAATGCAAAGTACTACTGTTTTCTATTCAATTCAACTTATTCCGCTTCTAAGATATCCATTCGCACCCAAGAACAAGATGAATGCGATGATTATGTGACGCTCATCATCATTCTCACTTATGAATGCGTGCCTGACAAACACTTCCGTTCTACATGCAAACAAGCTAGAATGAGTATCTCTTAGATATCTAATACAGAGGACTGAGTCCGAGATATTAGAATCTTCGTGGTATAAGTTAGAACCCATGGATGGCGATTCCTAAGATCCGGAAAGTCTAAACCTTGTCTGTGGTATTCCGAGTGGGATCTGGGAAGGGATGGCTATGACGAACTTCAAACTCGCGAGTGCTGGGCGTAGTGACAGACGCAAAAGGAGGGTGAACCCTATTCCAGTATGATCGAGAACCTCCAGATGATTAGCCATGCCGTGACAGAGCATTTGGACCTTTTTCACAGAGAGGATGGGATGTAGCCATTGACAACGGTGATGCCTTACATAAAGCTTGCCATGGAAAGGAGTAGAAAGGATTGGATGAAGATAGCAAGAAAGCAGAGGTTCAGAGGAACGAAAGCATCTCTATACGCTTATCTGAAATTCTCACCAATGAATTACATAAGTATTTCTATCTTTATTTTCTGTTTATTTATTATTATTATTCGAAAACTCCATAACCATTTGATATCCGCCTGACTGAGATTTACAAGGTGACCATAGCTTGCTTCAAGCCGACAATCTCCGTGGGATCGACCCTTACTCACGTAAGGTTTTATTACTTGGACGACCCAGTGCAATTGCTGGTTAGTTGTATCGAAGTTGTGACAAATTATTAGTTAAGATTAGAGCACCTAGTTTTTGGAGCCATTTCAAGAGATCACAATTTCGTGCACCAAGTTTTTGTGATGAGCAGATAATTTATACGCTTTTTGGCAATGTTTATAGTATGTTTTTTCAGTATGATTTAGTTAGTTTTTAGTATATTTTTATTAGTTTTTAATTAAAAATCACATTTCTGGACATTACCATGAGTTTGTGTGTTTTTTTGTGATTTCATGTATTTTCTGGCTGAAATTGAGGGACCTGATGAAAAATCAGATTCAGAGGTTGAAGAAGGACTGCAGATGCTGTTGGATTCTGACCTCCCTGCTCTCAAAGTGCATTTTATGGAGCTACAGAACTCCAAATGGCACGCTTCCAATTGCGTTGGAAATTAGACATCCAGGGCTTTCCAGCAATATATAATAGTCCATACTTTGAATAAGTATTGACGACGTAAACTGGCGTTCAACGCTAGTTCCATGCTGCATTCTAGAGTAAAACGCCAGAAACAAGTTGCAAAGTGGAGTTCAACGCCAAAAACACGTTACAAACTGGCGTTCAACTCCAAGAATGACCTCTCCACGTGTAAAATTCAAGCTCAGCCCAAGCACACACCAAGTAGGCCCCAGAAGTAGATTTCTACATCATTTACTCAATTCTGTAAACCCTAGTAACTAGTTTAGTATAAATAGGACTTTTTACTATTGTATTAGACATCTTGGGACGTTTGATTCTTAGATCATAGGGGCTGGCCATTCGGCCATGCCTGAACCTTTCAATTATGTATTTTTCAATAGTAGAGTTTCTACACACCATAGATTAAGGTGTGGAGCTCTGCTGTTCCTCAAGGATTAATGCAAAGTATTACTGTTTTTCTATTCAATTCAACTTATTCCACTTCTAAAATATTCATTCGCACTTCAATATGATGGATGTGATGATCGTGACAGTCATCATCATTCTCAACTTATGAACGCGTGCCTGACAACCACTTTCGTTCTACCTTATATTGAATGGATATCTCTTGGATATCTAATACAGGGGACCGAGTCTGAGATATTAGTGTCTTCGTGGTATAAGTTAGAACCCATGGATGGCCATTCCTGAGATCCGGAAAGTCTAAACCTTGTCTGTGGTATTCCGAGTAGGATCTGGGAAGGGATGGCTGTGACGAACTTCAAACTCGCGAGTGCTGGGCATAGTGACAGACGCAAAAGGAGGGTGAATCCTATTCCAGTATGATCGAGAACCGACAGATGATTAGCCGTGCCATGACAGAGCATTAGACCCTTTTTCACAGAGAAGATGGGATGTAGCCATTGACAACGGTGATGCCCTACATAAAGCTTGCCATGGAAAGGAGTAGGATTGATTGGATGAAGACAGCAGAAAAGCAGAGATCAGAGGAACGAAAGCATCTCTATACGCTTATCTGAAATTCTCATCAATGAATTACATAAGTATCCCTATCCTATTTTAATTTTCGTTCACTATAATATCTTTATACATTTGAATCCGCCTGACTAAGATTTACAAAGTGACCATAGCTTGCTTCAAGCCGACAATCTCCGTGGGATCGACCCTTACTCACCTAAGGTTTATTACTTGGACGACCCAGTGCACTTGCTGGTTAGTTGTATCGAAGTTGTGACAAATTATGAATTAAGATTAGAGCACCAAGTTTTTGGAGCCATTACCAGAGATCACAATTTCGTGCACCAAGTTTATGGCGCCGTTGCCGGGGATTGTTCGAGTTTGGACAACTGACGGTTCATCTTGTTGCTCATATTAGGTAACTTTATTTTAATTTTAAGTTTTTGTTTTTATTCTTTTAATTTTCGAAAAAAAAATTCCAAAAAAATAAAATAAATTTTTCTTCAGAATTTTTAAGAATGAATTCTAGTGTTTCATGAAGCATGTTGAAGCCTGGCTGGCTGTAATGCCAAGTCTAAATTCATTTGGACTGAGGCTTCCAAATCATCATTACAAGAGCAAGCTAATTGTTGCTAATCAAATTTGTTATTGTATGACTGATTTCTAGTGTTTTGGACCGGAGCTTTCATTGAAAGCTTGGCTGGCTAGTGAGCCATGTCTAATTCCTGGACTAAAGCTTTAGACTAAGAGTGCAAGATTCCTGGAATTCATATTAAAAATATTGGAATCCTTATTTTTCTTTTTCAAATAATTTTCGAAAAATACCAAAAAAATTCATAAAATCGAAAAAATCAAAAATAATTTTGTGTTTCTTGTTTGAGTCTTGAGTCAAATTTTATGTTTGGCGTCAATTGCATACTCATCTTGCATTTTTCGAAAATTGCATTCATGCATTGAATTCTTCATGATCTTCAAGTTGTTCTTGATGAATTTCCTTGTTTGATCTTTGCATTTTCATGTTTTGTGTCTTTTCTTGTTTTTCATATGCATTCTTGAATTATTAGTGCCTAGAGAATAAAAATTTTTAAGTTTGGTGTCTTACCTGTTTTTCTTTTCTTAAAAATTTTCAAAAATAAGTTCTTGATGTTCATCATGATCTTCAAAGTGTTCTTGGTGTTCATCTTGACATTCATAGTGTTCTTGCATGCATCATGTGTTTTGATCCAAAATTTTCATGCATTGAGTCAATTTTGTGTTTTTCTCTTTCATCATTAAAAATTCAGAAATAAAAAAAAAATATCTTTCCCTTTTTCACTCATAAATCTTCGAAAATTTGAGTTGACTTTTTCAAAACTTTTTAAAATTTAGTTGTTTCTTATGAGTCAAATCAAATTTTCAATTTAAAAATCTTATCTTTTCAAAATCTTTTTCAAAAATCAAATATTTTTCATTTTTCTTATTTATTTTCGAAAATTTTAAAAATATTTTTCAAAAATCTTTTTCTTAATTTTATATCATATTTTCGAAAATATCATCAACAATTAATGTATTGATTCAAAAATTTCAAGTTGGTTACTTTCTTGTTAGGAAAGATTCAAACTTTAAGTTCTAAAATCATATCTTGTGATTTCTTGTGAATCAAGTCATTAATTGTGATTTTAAAAATCAAATCTTTTTCAAAACTAATTTCAATCATATCTTTTCAAAAATATCTTTTTATCTTATCTTTTTCAAAATCATATCTTTTTAATAATATCTTTTCATATCATATCTTTTTTAAAACATTTGATTTTAAAATATCTTTTCTATATTTTTTCTAACTTCTTATCTTCTTATCTTTTCAAAATTGATTTTCAAATCTTTTTCAACTAACTAATTGACTTTTTGTTTGTTTCTTATCTTTTTCAAAACCATCTAACTACTCTTCCCTCTCTAATTTTTGAAAATACCTCCCTCTTTTTCAAAAATTCTTTTTAATTAATTAATTGTTTTAAATTTTAATTTTAATTTTATTCCCCCTTTAATTTTCGAAAATCATCAACTCCTTTTCAAAAATTATTTTCGAAAACTTCTCTCTCTCATCTTCTTCTATTTATTTAATTACTTACTAACACTTCTCTTCATCTCATATCTCTGCTCCTATCCTCACCCTTGTGTTTGGATTATCCATTCTTCTTCACTCTTATTCCCTTTCTTCTTCTACTAACAATAAGGAACCTCTTTACTGTAACATAGAGGATTCCTCTTCTTTTCTTGTTATTCCCTTCTTTGTCATATGAGCAGGAGCAAGGACAAGAACATTCTTGTTGAAGCAGATCCTAAACCTGAAAGGACTCTAAAAAGGAAACTAAGAGAAGTTAAAATACAACAATCCAGAGATAACCTTACAGGAATTTTCGAACAGGAAGAGGAGATGGCAGCCGAAAATAATAATAATGCAAGGAGGATGCTTGGTGACTTTACTGCACCTAATTCCAATTTACATGGAAGAAGCATCTCCATCGCTGCCATTGGAGCAAACAACTTTGAGCTGAAGCCTCAATTAGTTTCTCTGATGCAGCAGAACTGCAAGTTTCATTGACTTCCATCTGAAGATCCTTTTCAGTTCTTAACTGAATTTTTGCAGATCTGTGATACTGTTAAGACCAATGGGGTTGATCCCAAGGTCTACAGGCTTATGCTTTTCCTGTTTGCTGTAAGAGACAGAGCTAGAGTGTGGTTGGACTCTCAACCCAAAGATAGCCTGAACTCTTAGGATAAGCTGGTCACGGCTTTCTTAGCCAAGTTATTTCCTCCTCAAAAGCTTAGTAAGCTTAGAGTGGATGTTCAAACCTTCAGACAGAAAGAAGGTGAATCCCTCTATGAAGCTTGGGAGAGATATAAGCAACTGACCAAAAAGTATGCTTCTGACATGCTTTTAGAATGGACCATCCTGGATATATTCTATGATGGTCTGTCTGAGTTATCAAAGATGTCACTAGACCATTCTGCAGGAGAATCCATTCACCTAAAGAAAATGCCTGCAGAAGCTCAAGAACTCATTGACATGGTTGCTAATAACCAGTTCATGTACACTTCTGAGAGGAATCCTGTAAGTAATGGGACGCCTCAGAGGAAGGGAGTTCTTGAAATTGATACTCTGAATGCCATATTGGCTCAGAATAAAATATTGACTCAGCAAGTCAATATGATTTCTCAGAGTCTGAATGGAATGCAAGCTGCATCCAACAGTACTCAAGAGGCATCTTCTGAGGAAGAAGCTTATGATCCTGAGAACCCTGCAATAGCAGAGGTAAATTATATGGGTGAACCTTATGGAAACACCTATAATCCCTCATGGAGAAATCACCCAAATCTCTCATGGAAGGATCAACAAAAGCCTCAACAAGGCTTTAATAATGGTGGAAGAAACAGGTTTAACAATAGTAAACCTTTTCCATCATCCACTCAGCAACAGACAGAGAATTCTGAGCAGAATCCATCTAGCTTAGCAAAGTTAGTATCTGATTTATCTAAGGCCACTCTGAGTTTCATGAATGAAACAAGGTCCTCCATTAGAAATTTGGAGGCACAAGTGGGCCAGCTGAGTAAGAAAATCACTAAAACCCCTCCTAGTACTCTCCCACGCAATACTGAAGAGAATCCAAAAAGAGAGTGCAAGGCCATTGACATAGTCAACATGGCCGAACCTAGAGAGGAAGGAGAGGACGTGAATCCCAATGAGGATGACCTCATGGGATGTCTCTCAAGTAAGAAGGAGTTCCCTATTAAGGACCCAAAGGAATCTGAGGCTCATATAGATACCATAGAGATTCCATTAAATCTCCTTCTGCCATTCATGAGCTCTGAAGACTATTCTTCCTCTGAAGAGGATGAAGATGTAACTGGAGAGCAAGTTGCTCAATATCTAGGAGCCATCATGAAGCTGAATGCCAAGTTGTTTGGTAAGGAGACTTGGGAAGGTGAACCTCCTTTGCTCATTAGTGAACTAGATACATGGGTTCAGCAAACTTTATCTCAAAAGAGACAAGATCCTGGCAAATTGTTAATACCCTGTACCATAGGCACCGTGACCTTTAAGAAGGCTCTGTGTGACCTAGGGTCAGGCATAAATCTTATGCCACTCTCTATAATGGAGAAGCTGGAGATCATTGAGGTACAACCTGCCTTATTCTCATTACAATTGGCAGACAAGTCAGTAAGACAAGCTTATGGATTAGTAGAGGACGTGTTAGTAAAGGTTGAAGGCCTTTACATCCCTGCTAATTTCATAATCTTAGACACTAGGAAGGAGGAGGATGAATGCATCATCCTTGGAAGACCTTTCCTAGCCACAGCAGGAGCTGTGATAGATGTTAACAGAGGAGAATTAGTCCTTCAATTGAATGGAGACTACCTTGTGTTTAAGGCACATGGCTATCTTCCTGTAATAATGGAGAGGAAGCATAAAAAGCTTCTCTCAGTACAAAGTCAAACAAAGCCCCCACAATCAAACTCTAAGTTTGGTGTTGGGAGGCCTCAGCTAAACTCTAAGTTTGGTGTTGAATCCCTACATCCAAACTCTATGTTTGGTGTTGGGAATCTATAAAATTGACCTTATCACCTGTGTGGCTCAGTGAGAGCCCACTGTCAAGCTATTGACATTAAAAAAGCGCTTGTTGGGAGGCAACCCAATGTTATTTAATATATTTTATTTTATTTTCTCTTTGTTATTTCATGTTTTATTAGGTTGATGATCATGTGGAGTCACAAAAACTACTGAAAAATCGAAAATAGAATGAAAAACAGCATTGAAAACAGAACACCCTGGAGGAAGGGCTTACTGGCGTTTAAACGCCAGTAAGAAGCATCTGGCTGGCGTTCAACGCCAGAACAGAGCATGGAGCTGGCACTGAACGCCAGAAACAAGCATGACGCTGGTGTTCAACGCCAGAAATATGCTACATATGGGTGTTGAACGCCCAGAACAAGCATCACTTTGGCGTCTAAACGCCAGAAATGCATGCAAAGGCATTTTACATGCCTAATTGGTGCAGGGATGCAATTCCTTGACACCTCAGGATCTGTGGATCCCACAGGATCACCTTAGGATCTGTGGACCCCACAGGATCCCTACATACCTCCACCTACCTTTCCTCCTCATAATCCTATATCACCCTCTCTCTCCATTCACAGTCATCCCTTCTGTTTTCCATTCACCACTCACATCCATACACCCCACCTACCTTCAAAATTCAAAATCTCTTTCCCACCCAAGCCCACCCATATAGCCGAATACACACATCCCTCCATCTCCTCCATATTTTCTTCTTTTTCTACTTTTCTTTCTTCTTTTGCTCGAGGACGAGCAAGCATTCTAAGTTTGGTGTGGAAAAAGCATTGCTTTTTTATTTTTCCATAACCATTGATGGCACCTAAGGCCAGAGAAACCTCTAGAAAGAGGAAATGGAAGACAAAAGCTTCTACCTCCAAGTCATAGGAGATGGAGAGATTCATCTCAAGGGTCTATAGCTTAGTGGTAGAACATTTGACTGCAAATCAAGAGATCCCTAAGATACCTCAGGGGATACATTTTTCTCCACACAATTATTGGGAGCAACTAAGGGTGGAACATCAAGAGCACTCCATCATCCTTCATGAAATTAGAGAAGATCAAGGAGGAATGAGGGAGGAGCAACAAAGACAAGGAAGAGACATAGAAGAGCTAAAGGACATCATTGGTTCCTCAAGAAGGAAACGCCACCATCACTAAGGTGGACTCATTCCTTGTTCTTAAATTTTCTGTTTTTCGTTTTCTTATGTTAAATGTTTATCTATGTTTGTGTCTTTATTACATGATCATTAGTGTCTAAGTGTCTATGCCTTAAAGTCATGAATATGAATCCATCACCTCTCTTAAATGAAAAATGTTTTAAAAACAAAAGAACAAGAAGTACATGGTTTCGAATTCATCCTTGAAACTAGTTTAATTATCTTGATGTGGTGGCAATACTTTTTGTTTTCTGAATGTATGCTTGAACAGTGCATATGTCTTTTGAAGTTGTTGTTTATGAATGTTAAATATGTTGGTTCTTGAAAGAATGATGAAAAGGAGAAATGTTATTTGATAATCTGAAAAATCATAAAAATGATTCTTGAAGCAAGAAAAAGCAGTGAATACAAAAGCTTGCAGAAAAAAAAAGAGAGAAAAGAAAAAAAAATGGCGAAAAAAAAAGAAAAAGCAAGCAAAAAGCCAGTAGCCCTTAAAACCAATAGGCAAGGGTAATAAAAAGGTTCCCAAGGCTTTGAGCATCAGTGGATAGGAGGGCCTAAAGGAATAAAATCCTGGCCTAAGCGGCTAAACCAAGCTGTCCCTTACCATGTGCTTGTGGCGTGAAGGTGTCAAGTGAAAACTTGAGACTGAGCGGTTAAAGTCAAGGTCCAAAGCAAAAGAAGAGTGTGCTTAAGATCCCTGGACACCTCTAATTGGGGACTTTAGCAAAGCTGAGTCACAATCTGAAAAGGTTCACCCAATTATGTGTCTGTGGCATTTATGTATTCGGTGGTAATACTGGAAAACAAAGGGCTTAGGGCCACGACCAAGACTCATAAAGTAGTTGTGTTCAAGAATCAACATACTGAACTAAGAGAATCAATAACACTATCTGAACTCTGAGTTCCTATAGATACCAATCATTCTGATCTTCAATGGATAAAGTGAGTTGCCAAAACTATTCAAGAGGCAAAAAGCTACAAGTCCCGCTCATCTGATTGGAGCTATGTTTCATTGATATTTTGGAATTTATAGTATATTCTCTTCTTTTTATCCTATTTGATTTTCAGTTGCGTGGGAACAAGCAACAATTTAAGTTTGGTGTTGTGATGAGCGGATAATTTATACGCTTTTGGGCATTATTTTTAGTATGTTTTCAATATGATTTAGTTAGTTTTTGGTATATTTTTATTAGTTTTTAATTAAAAATCACATTTCTGGACTTTACCATGAGTTTGTGTGTTTTTCTGTGATTTCAGGTATTTTCTGGCTGAAATTGAGGGACCTGAGCAAAAATCAGATTCAGAGGTTGAAGAAGGACTGCAGATGCTGTTGGATTCTGACCTCCCTGCACTCAAAGTGGATTTTCTGGAGCTACCAAACTCCAAATGGCGCGCTTCCAATTGCGTAGGAAAGTAGACATCCAGGGCTTTCCAGAAATATATAATAGTTCATACTTTGAATAAGGATTGATGACATAAACTGGTATTCAACGCCAGTTCCATGCTGCATTCTGGAGTCAAACGCCAGAAACAAGTTGCAAAGTGGAGTTCAACGCCAGAAACACGTTACAAACTGGCGTTCAACTCCAAGAATGACCTCTCCACGTGTAAACTTCAAGCTCAGCCCAAGCACACACCAAGTGGACCCCGGAAGTGGATTTCTACATTATTTACTCAATTCTGTAAACCCTAGTAACTAGGTTAGTATAAGTAGGACATTTTACTATTGTATTAGACATCTTGGGACGTTTGGTTCTTAGATCATGGGGGCTGGCCATTCGGCCATGCCTGAACCTTTCACATATGTATTTTTCAACGGTAGAGTTTCTACACACCATAGATTAAGGTGTGGAGCTCTGCTGTTCCTCAAGGATTAATGCGAAGTACTACTATTTTTCTATTCAATTCAACTTATTCCGCTTCTAAGATATTCATTCGCACTTCAATATGATGGATGTGATGATCGTGACAGTCATCATCATTTTCAACTTATGAACGCATGCCTGACAACCACTTCCGTTCTACCTTAGATTGAATGGATATCTATTGGATATCTAATACAGGGGACCGAGTGATGGGACGCAGAAGCTGGTGAATTAAAAATTATTAAAATGGTTATGTTGCAAGTATAGTTCTTAACTCACCGAAAATCTGCCTATCAATTTAAAAATATGTCACAGAGAATTTCAATTAAAATTATTGGGAGTTTTAAGTCCCAGGTCGTCTTCCAACGAGTTGCAGAAAAGTGTGCTATCTTATTAATCAGATGTTCCAAGAAGTTGAGCTAAGTAAATTGGGATGTAAATTGAGGAAATTTAAATAATATGAATAAAAGCCTTGACTGGGAGTTGATTGGTTGGAATTTCTACTATTGATGGTGTGATTGTAAGATTAATTTATAATTAATGGTTATTCTGTTTGGTTATCCTTTACTAGGTAAGGGAAAGTCAAACAAGTTAGAATGCCAGATCTGTTCACAAGTTGCAACCCACTTAGTTCAAAGGGATTGGCGTCGGTGACAGGATATCAATCCAACATTTAACCCTATTACAAATTTTCTTTCAATCATTCCAACTCAAGAGTTCCTTTTAATCAACTCCCCATCAAGTAAGGAAACTACTCACGCATTGTAAATAAGAATCCATAGCACATGAAAGGGAATTAAAAGAAGACATGATTATTGGAATTGAAATTGAATTAAAAAGAAATAATCCTTGCATTAAATAATCATAAAAGTATCTGAATGACAAAATTGAACAAAACAAAGAACATGGAAGAATAAACCCAAGTTAAGAAAACAAACTAGAATGATGAAGTCTTGATGAGGAAATACCTCTTCTCAATGTTCTAATGCTAAGACCAATTGAAAAATTAAAATCCTAAAAACCTAGAGAGGAAAACCTGAGAGAGTGAAAAAAACTAGATCTAAAAAAATGAATGAATGTGTCTTTTGTTTCTGCATGTTCTCTGACTCTGGTCTGCTATTCCGGGCGAAAAACTAGGCCAAAATGGGGTCCAAAATCGCCCCCAACGAATTTTGCAGATCCCACATGTCATGCGATCGCGTCATCCATGCGGACGCGTCATTCGTGCTTTTCCTCACCACGCGTTTGCGTCGTCCACGCTACCGCGTCGCTTTGGCTTTCCAATCCGCGCGGCCGCGTGAGCCATTCGGTCGCGTCGCTGCGATTTGCTCTCCTTCGCGCGGTCGCGTGAGCCATGCGACAGCGTCACTTCTCGTTGGTTATCTCCTCAAATTCTTGTGTTCCTTCCATTTTTGCTAGCTTCCTTTCCAATCTCCAACTCATTCATGCCCTATAAAGTCTGAAACACTTAACACACAGATCACGGCATCGAATGGAATAAAGGAGAATTAAAAATAAATAATTAAAGTCTCTAGGAAGCAGTTTCAAACATGTAATAAATTCAGGAAGGAAATCTAAATGCATGCTAATTTAATGAATAAGTGGGTAAGGATCATGATAAAACCACACAATTAAACACAATATAAACCATAAAATAGTGGTTTATCAACCTCCCAACACTTAAACATTAGCATGTCCTCATGCTTAATTGAAGGAGATAAGGAAATAAGTATGAACATGTAGAAACTCATGAAATGCAATGCAAACCTATATACATATAAATAAATGCAACTATATGATTCTTGTCCACTTGATCAAAAGTAAATAAGCTCTTCAAAACAGTTACAAATCAAATTCCCCTAATTCTATCATTATACAGTAAAATGGATAAAAGCGCAAGAAGATAGCTCATGAAAGCAGGGAACATGAAAATTCAAGTATTGAACCCTCACTGATAATGTATGTACGCTCTAATCTCTAGTGTATAGGGCGATCACTCTATCCTTCTCTAATCATGCTTTCTAACTTTTGTTCTTCTCCTAACCAATCATCAACAGTTAATATATCAATGCAAACATCATGAGGTCTTTTCAAGGTTGTAATGGGGCTAAGGTATAGGTAGGGATGTATATTTGGTCAAGTGAGCTAATAAATTGAATCTTTAATTAACCCAAGCTCTAACATAACTTGTATACACTTAATGTAATCTTTAAAGTTCATACCTAGCTACCCAGAATTCCCTTTTTCAATCCATACTCATGTATCAACTTATATTTTGGTTCTATCATATGTGCACTGATCTTTGAATTCTGAATTTAACATTGGGGTAATTTTGTCCCCTTATTTATTGATTTTTCATATTTTTTTATTTTATTTTTTTTGAATAAATAAAGCTTATCAATGCACATAGATTTTTCATTCTTATATTTTCACATGAGTAGGTATCCAAATTCCCCTTAAATTTTTATGACACATTCCCTTAACAACTTTTGTTCCCACAATTTTCCATACTTAACTAGCACACATAATTCTATCTTAAGCTAACCAAAGATTCAATTTGGGATATATAATTGTTTTTCGGCTTAAGGTTAGTAATGTGGTAAAATATCGAACAAATGGGAATTAAAGGCTCAAAGTGGTTAACAAAGTAATTGAAAAGGGTAGGCTTAATTTGGATGAGTGAGTTTAAACAAATAATGGCCTCAATCATGTGCAAGCATGCAAATATAATAACTATTGGACATATAAGATAAAACAAAATATAGATTACAATCATAGAGAAGTAAACACACAAGAGTGAAATAATTATGGTTAAATAATGTAACCATTCATAAAGGCTCAAATCTTCCACAGGTTGTGTGTTCTTTAACTCAAATATCATGTTCCAAATACAACTCAAGCAAATTTATCATAAGAATTTTTTTTTTTGGAAAATTAGTGAAATTTTTTTCCAAAGATAGATTTTAAAAGAAACTTATTGTCTTTTCAATCAAGTAGAACATGCATGCAACTATCCTAACCTATGCAATTTATTCTATTCTATAAAGGAAAGAAAAATCTAACTAAAATATCCTAATTATTGGTGCCAGAGAAGAGAATTTACCTCCGGAAGTCAGGTACTGACCGACCTCCCCACACTTATGGCTTTGCACCGTCCTCGGTGCCAGCTGTCAGAAACAGGGGTGGGCTGGTAGCAGTATCTCCATCATCGGGACCGTCATGGCTCCCTGTGCTAGTAAAGGAAGGGGAGTCCGGGGTGTCTGAGTCTCTGAAGCGTCCCTTGAGTAGCTCCTTGAGGTGTTTGAATCGGCGCTCGTTACGGCGCTCTCTCATCTTTGCTTTCTGTTCTTGCCGATCCAACCGTTCGATTATCTGCTGGAGCAATTTCTCAGTTGTAGATGCTTGTGGTGTTGAAGAAGGATTATCTTCAGCTGGAGCAGTAGGAAGGCTTGTAGTGGCTGCTGAGAGTCTGAGGTATTTCCTGTTAGGGACATATTGATCATCCCGTGGAAGCATGGCTTTGGTGTCCCCAGCTCTGTAGGAGACTCCGGCTGCTGAGACAAGATATGAGACCAAGGCGGGGAAAGGTAAGTTGCCCGCAATTTGTACGTGTTCCATAGCATTCCGGATATGTCTTGAGAGATTCAGAGGTTGGTCTGTAAGGATGCACCATAGTAGAACAGCCATGTCTGCAGTGAAAGAGGACTCATGAGTGATCAGAAAGACGTAATGGGACATGATCTGTGCCCATACGCGAGCCTCCAAGGTAAGTGCTGAAGCCAAGATTCCCTTAGGGCGGGTACGGTGGTATTTGTAGATCCAACGGCTGCCAGGTAATGTGATGACTCCAAGAATGGAGTCCCAGTCGAATTGGTATCTCTGGCGCTGAAGGGCGGCTTCTTGAAAAGCATCCATTCCTGCTGGAATAGGGGGAAGACTCAAAGCTTGCTGGTTGGCCTCTTCTGTGATGGGGACTTGCTTCTGCCGGACATAAATATTGACCTACCTTGGCTGTTTCCTTAGGAAACCCCATTGTCTTTGCTCAATTTGCGGCTCAACAAAGGTGGCAATATTGGACGGGAGGATAAGAAGGTATTCATTGTTATAGTTCCTTTCTGCCAGGATAGGGAACATCTGCTCACAGTAGCGATTGGAAAATCGCGCAGCGTTCTTTGTTGGAAAAGCTTTCTCCTTTTCGTCAACCTTTATTATCCTCTTGACTCGTTTTGTTGAGGGCTTGACTGCGGTTGAAGAAGGCTCTGCCACTAATGCTCTTTTAGTTCCTCTTCTTGCTGGTGGTTTGGATATAGCTTTCTCTTTTCCTTTCTTGGTGGCCATCCTGAAAGAAGGGAAGAGAAAGAAAATTAAATTTAAAGAGAGATACAGCAAGGAAGGAAACGGAAAAGAGGGTGAATGATGCACAGTAAAATGTAGATGACATTAACACATGCTCTCGAGTACATATGAAAAGCCATCAATGGGAAATAGCTAGTGCATAAAAAGACAAGTGAATGCAAGGTGTTTATTGGCATGCTGGCAAAGGGCATGAGTAGCATAGACCAAGCATTACTTTGTAACAAACCATCACGTTTGTATTGACAATTGAATTCAATTAATAAAATAATAAGGGAAAGTGTTGAAAAGCAAGCATTGAATAGTATATTAACATAGAGAAGTGCATAATGCCACATGGGCTTTTTCACAAACACATAGCATGCATGGTGAATAGGGTATAGAAAATATGAAGATGAACATGCAAGTAATCCCTTAAATGGGAGAAAAATAATTGTCAAATAATTTGCAATAATCCACAAGCATATAATGAGGGATGATGACTCAAAAGGTTTCTAACACCATGTAAAGAAAAGAAAAGAAGAAGAAGAAAAATAAAAATTTGAAAAGAAAAAGAAAAGAAAAAGAAAATAATAATATATATACATAATATAATAAGAATGATAGAAAAGAGAAGAAGGAAGAAGAAGGTAAAACCTTGCTAATGATGGTGAGAGAGATAGAGAGTGAAAGGTGAGATAGAAAGAGGAAGGGGGAAGGAAGAAAGAAGGAGGGAAAAGAAAAATTAGGATTTGGAGGAGAAGAGATAAGATATGTGGCAATTTTAGGTTGAGCTGTGCGGCGCATGCGACGCGGCCGCGTGGGGCACGCGTTCGCGTGGGTGCGCGTTAGGGAAGGGGACGCGATCGCGTTGGTGACACGGTCGCGTGACCCATGTTATGCGTCTGGCGCGAGTGCAGCCTCGCTCCAGCACAACTCTCTGTTCAATTTTATTCAATTGCCAAAATGGGGTGACGCGATCGCGTGGGTCACGCGATCGCATGAATGTGCGTCATAAAATGGGTGACGCGGCCCCATCGGCGACGCAGTCGCGTGACAAGGATTGTGCTTCCAGCACCAATCCAGCATCACTCTCGCACAAAATGTTGATGTGCACCCTTTTACGTCAAAAATTCAGGGCACGCGGCCGCGTGGGAGGCCATGATTCCCATGCGACGCGAATGCGTCAGGGACGCGGTCGCGTGGGTCGATTTGTGCCATTGGCACGCCTCCAGCCCCGATCCAGCCGGACTCTCTGTTCATTTATTTATTTATTTATTTATTTATTTTTATTTTTTTTAAAAAGAAGTAGAAAGACATGTAAATGAAAGAGCACGAAAGCACTAATAAAGAGAAGAGTTATTAAAGAAGAAAAACTAAAAGTGAAGAAAAGAACGATTATACCGTGGTGGGTTGTCTCCCACCAAGCACTTTGCTTTAACGTCCGTAAGTTGGACGCTCAACTAGCTCAATTTGCTGCGATGCGGGGATCTTCCAGGCGGAAGATCTCAAGCTCCTTATTTTTCTGCACCTTCTCACCATGGTACAGCTTCAGGCGTTGTCCATTAACCTTAATAAGTTCAGAGCTTGAAGGATGGCTTAGGTGATAGACTCCGTACGGTTCAGCCTTCTCTACTCTGTATGGACCTTCCCATTTTGATCTCAACTTACCGGGCATGAGCCTTAGTCGAGATTTGTAAAGGAGGACAAAATCTCCAGGTTGAAACTCTTTCTTCTTGATGTTTTGATCATGCACAACTTTCGTCTTTTCCTTGTAAATTTTGGAATTCTCATAAGCTTCTATGCGAAGGTTCTCCAGTTCCTGCAGTTGCAACTTCCTTTCGGCTCTGGCATTCTCAATTCCCATGTTGCACTCCTTAACTGCCCAGAAGGCTCTGTGTTCGATTTCAACTGGGAGATGGCAAGCTTTTCCATAAACCAAGCGGAAGGGGCTCATCCCAATGGGTGTCTTGTATGCTGTTCTATATGCCCACAGTGCATCTTGTAGCCTGGTGCTCCAGTCTTTTCTATGAAGCTTTACTATCTTTTGCAAGATACGCTTAATTTTTCTGTTTGACACCTCGGCTTGCCCATTAGTTTGGGGATGGTAAGCAGTTGCAACTTTATGGATTATCCCATGCTTCTTCATCAATCCTGTTAGTCTCCTGTTACAAAAATGGGTGCCTTGATCGCTCACGATCGCTCGTGGTGATCCAAAAAGGCATATAATATGGTTTCTCACAAAGGAAACAACAGTGTTAGCATCATCAGTGCGGGTAGGAATTGCTTCCACCCATTTGGAAACATAATTCACAGCTAACAATATATAAAAATATCCACTAGAATTTGGAAATGGACCCATGAAGTCAATGCCCCAAACATAAAAAATTTCACAGAAAAGCATATATTGTTGAGGCATCTCATCCCTCTTGGATATGTTACCAAATTTCTGGCATGGGTGACAAGATTTACAAAACTCAGCAGCATCTCTAAAAAGAGTAGGCCACCAGAATCCGCAGTCTAAGATCTTTCTAGCTGTTCTTTGAGGGCCAAAGTGTCCTCCACTCTCAGATGAGTGACAGGCCTCTAAAATGGACAGGAATTCTGATTGAGGCACACAACGTCTAATTATCTGGTCAGCGCCACATCTCCATAAATATGGGTCATCCCATATATAATATTTAGACTCACTTTTCAGCTTGTCTCTTTGATGTTTAGAAAAATGTGGGGGAAATGTGCGGCTAACTAAATAATTAGCAACAGGTGCATACCAAGGGACTACCTCAGATACTGCTTGCAGGTTGTCAAAAGGAAAATTATCACCTATAGGAGTAGAATCATCCTTAATATGTTCAAGGCAACTCAAGTGGTCTGCTACTAAATTTTGATTACCACTCCTATCCTTTATTTCTAAATCAAATTCTTGTAACAGCAGTATCCAACGTATAAGTCTTGTTTTGGATTCCTTTTTAGCTAATAGATACTTTAGAGCTGCATGGTCCGAATACACTACTACTCTAGTACCAAGTAAATAAGCCCAGAATTTATCCAGAGCAAAAACAATAGCAAGTAGCTCTTTCTCAGTAGTAGTATAATTGGACTGGGCAGTGTCTAAAGTCTTAGACGCATAGGCAATAACAAAAGGATCTTTACCTTCACACTGAGCCAGCGCTGCTCCTACTGCATGGTTGGAAGCATCGTACATGATTTCAAACGGCTGGTTCCAGTCTCGTCCTCTCACAATTGGGGCTTGCGTTAGAGCAGTCTTCAGCTTATCAAACGCTTGTTTGCAATCCTCACTGAACTCGAACTCAATATCCTTCTACAGTAATCTGGATAAGGGAAGTGCCACCTTACTAAAGTCCTTAATAAATCTCCTGTAGAAACCTGCATGGCCAAGGAACGAACGGACTTCCTCACAGAAGAGGGGTAAGGTAAACTAGAAATAACATTCACCTTTGCTGGGTCTACAGAAATGCCATTATTAGATACCACATGTCCTAATACAATCCCTTGTTTTACCATAAAGTGGCATTTTTCGAAATTCAATACAAGGTTTGTATTAACACATCTATCTAATACTCTAGATAACCCATCTAAGAAAAGGCTAAAAGAATCACCATAAACGCTAAAATCGTCCATAAAAACTTCCATACAGTCCTCAATAAGATCAGAGAAAAGACTCATCATGCACCTTTGAAAAGTAGCTAATGGATTGCACAAGCCAAAGGACATTCTCTTATAAGCATAGGTCCCAAAAGGACATGTAAAAGTAGTCTTTTCCTGATCCTCAGGAGCTATATGAATCTGGAAATAACCTGTGTAACCATCTAGAAAGTAGTAATGTGATTTACCTGACAGGCGATCTAGCATTTGATCAATGAATGGAAGTGGGTAGTGATCCTTACGAGTAGCTTGGTTGAGACGCTTGTAATCAATGCAGACTCTCCAAGCATTCTGAACTCTAGTTGCTATGAGCTTTCCATGCTCATTCTTCACGGTAGTGACTCCGGACTTCTTGGGCACCACTTGTACTGGGCTTACCCATTCACTGTCTGAAATGTGATATATGATACCGGCCTCCAATAGTCTGGTCACCTCCTTCTTGACAACTTCCAAGATGGTGGGATTCAATCTTCTCTGGGGTTGACGGACAGGTCTTGCTCCCTCTTCTAAAAATATTCTGTGCTCGCATACTTGAGGGTTGATTCCCACTATGTCTGCCAAACTCCACCCAATTGCCTTCTTATGCTTCCTTAGCACATCAAGTAGCTGCTCTTCTTGTTGAGAAGTTAGTTCTCTTGCAATAATAACCGGAAGATTCTGCTCGTCCTCGAGATAAGCATATTTGAGGTGTGGAGGAAGAGGTTTCAATTCTAACTTTTGATCATGGGCAGGCTCTGGATTATCTGGAGCTCGTGAAAATGGCGAAGTGCCCTCACTGTCAGTTAAGAGGGTCCCCACACTCGGACCTTGTCCAGTGTGCCTCTCTTCAAACTCTTCTTTTTGAACTTCAGCCACACTTTCGTCTATAACATCACACGGGAAGATAGAACGATCTTCTGAGGGGTTGTTAATGACTCCATTCAGATTGAAGATCACTATGCGGCCATCTATTTCAAAGAAGTATGTTCCTGAAAAAGCATCCAATTCGAATTTTGATGTCTTCAGGAATGGTCTTCCAAGTAGGATCCATGATGGCTTATCTGAATCATTATGGGGCATCTCCAAGATATAAAAATCAGTGGGAAATGTGAGCCCTTTAATATTCACCAAAACATCTTCAGCAACTCCAGCCACTGTAATAATGCTTTTATCTGCTAACACAAAACGAGCTGCCAACCTTTTTAAGGAAGGGAGCCCAAAACATCATATATGAACAAAGGCATTATACTGACACATGCTCCTAAATCACACATGCAATCATAAATTACTACACCACCAATAGTATAACTAACTATGCAAGGACTGGATCATTACATTTTTCAGGTAATCCTCCCATTAAAGCAGATATAGAACTACCTAAAGGAATAGTTTCTAATTCATTAATCTTGTCTTTATGGATACATAAGTCTTTTAGAAACTTTGCATATTTAGGTACCTGCTGAATAACATCAAAAAGGGGGACAGTTACCTCGACCTTTTTGAATATCTCTACCATTTTAGGATCAGGTTCCAGCTGCTTCCTGGGCTTCCTTGCAAGCTGTGGAAATGGAATGGGAACAGTGGTTTCCGTGGTGCCTGCGCCTTTTGGTGCTTCTTCTTGTGGTTGAGCTATCTCTTCTTCAGCTATGTCCTGTATATCCTCTTCCTCTTCAACATCTTCGATTCCCACCACCTCTTCAGCTGAGGCGTATTCTGGTGAGCTTGGTTCCTCTTGATTCCTCTCCTATAGTGTAGTTCCAGACCTCAGGGTGATGGCATTAATGCCTCCCTTTGGATTGGGTAATGGTTGAGAGGGGATTCCAGTGGTGCTTGAAGGTTGGTTACTGGAATTTTGTGCTGAACCAAGCTGTGTCATAAAAGCTTGCAAAGTAGAGGTGAGACCATTCAGACTGGCGCTAATACTGTTCACGATGGTACTTTCCATGGCCAGTTGTCTTTTCTCAAAAGCTTATAATAAATCTTCATTAGAAGATACAGAAGAATGAGTAAATTGAGAGGTTTGCTGCTGATTGTTCGGTGGTCCTTGGTTTTGCCTCAGGTGTGGTGCTCGGTAAGGTTGAGGTTGATTTTGCTGCCTGTTGTTGTTATTATTCCACCTCTGATTTCCCTGATTATCTCTACCTCCCCTATTATTGTTGTCCTTCCAATTCTGGTTTGAATTGTCCTGCCATCCATGGTTATTATTTCCACTTTGATTGTACCCTTGGTTGGGGCGGTCATAGAAGTTGTGAGTGGATGCCACCATGTTGTCTTCTTGTTGGAGCTGCGGGCATTCATTAGTGTAATGGCTGTAATCAGCACAAATTCCGCAAATTCTTTGTGGGACTAGTTGTTGGTTTTGCTGCGGTTGAGTTTGCTGAGCTTGTTGATTCAACTGCATTTGCTTCAGCAGGTTAGTCATCTCACAGATGCTTTGAGTTAGAGCAGCAGTCTCTCTGCCAGAAGATACTTCTGCATCGGCTCTTGAACGGCCTTGCTTCTGTTTGTGGTTCCGAGTAGATTCAGCTAAATCACTGATCAATTGCCAAGCTTCATCAGTGGTCTTGTACTTCTTCATACACCCATTGCTGGCACTTTCCAATGTGGTCTTATCTTGGGGCCTCATATCTTGTGTGATATAGCTGAGTAGCACGATCTTGTCAATCATGTGGTGGGGGCATGCTTCCAGAAGATTATTAAAGTGCTCCCAGTATTCGAAGAGAGTCTCATTGTCATCCTGAACAATCGTAGAGATATCCTTCCTCATTTTATCAGTAACTTCAGATGGAAAGAATTTTTCCAGAAACTCCTTTCTGAGTGTATCCCAGTTGGATACATTTGCTAGAGGTTGAGTGTAGTACCACTCTCTTGCTTTTCCCTCAAGAGAGAATGGAAAAGCTTTCAGCAGAATTAAAGTTTCATCAGTGCCATCACGCCTGACAGTAGAACAGGCTGCCTGGAAATCTCTCAAGTGCTTGATAAGCTCTTGAGCAGGTAGGCCATGAAACTTGGGCATCAAATTTAACAGTGCGGTCTTTATTTCAAAATCTGTAGCTACCGCTGGATGATGCGCTTGAAACGGTTGCATTGTAAAATCAGGAGCTCCTTCCTCCTGAATGGTAACTCTTCTAGCTACCATGTTTTCTGCACGTAAAACAACCGAATCAGTAGAACGGGGGCTGGTTTCTTCCTCAGATTCACTTTCAGATCCGCCCTCAGAGCGGGCTAACCTACGCTGTTCTCGCCTTATTTGTGAAATAGTCCTTTCAATTTCAGGATCAAATATTAGCAAGCGCGGATCAGGAAGTGAACGCGTCATTTGACGGAAGAAACATGCAGCTCATAGTAGCAAAATTAAATAAAATGCAAATAAATAAATTCTAATTAATAAAATTAGCACTCTATTGCAACTCCCCGGCAACGGCGCCAAAAATTGATGGGACGCAGAAGCTGGTGAATTAAAAATTATTAAAATAGTTACGTTGCAAGTATAGTTCTTAACTCACCGAAAATCTGCCTATCAATTTAAAAGTATGTCACAAAGAATTTCAATTAAAATTACTGGGAGTTTTAAGTCCCAGGTCGTCTCCCAACGAGTTGCAGAAAAGTGTGCTATCTTATTAATCAGATGTTCCAAGAAGTTGAGCTAAGTAAATTGGGATGTAAATTGAGGAAATTTAAATAATATGAATAAAAGCCTTGACTGGGAGTTGATTGGTTGGAATTTCTACTATTGATGGTGCAATTGTAAGATTAATTTATAATTAATGGTTATTCTGTTTGGTTATCCTTTACTAGGTAAGGGAAAGTCAAACAAGTTGGAATACCAGATCTGTTCACAAGTTGCAACCCACTTAGTTCAAAGGGATTGGCGTCGGTGACAGGATATCAATCCAACATTTAACCCAATTACAAATTTTCTTTCAATCCTTCCAACTCAAGAGTTCCTTTTAATCAACTCCCCATCAAGTAAGAAAACTACTCACGCATTGTAAATAAAAAATCCATAGCACATGAAAGGGAATTAAAAGAAGACATGATTATTGGAATTGAAATTGAATTAAAAAGAAATAATCCTTGCATTAAATAATCATAAAAGTATCTGAATGACAAAATTGAACAAAACAAAGAACATGGAAGAATAAAACCAAGTTAAGAAAATAAACTAGAATGATAAAGTCTTGATGAGGAAATAACTCTTCTCAATGTTCTAATGCTAAGACCAATTGAAAAATTAAAATCCTAAAAACTAGAGAGGAAAACCTAAGAGAGTGAAAAAAACTAGATCTAAAAAAACTGAATGAATGTGTCTTTTATTTCTGCATGTTCTCTGACTCTGGTCTGCTATTCCGAGCCGAAAACTGGGCAGAAATGGGGTCCAAAATTGCCCCCAACGAATTCTGCAGATTATGCAGATCGCACATGTCACGCGATCGCGTCATCCATGCGGACGCGTCATTCGCGTTTTTCCTCGCCACGCGTTCGCATCGTCCACGCTACCGCGTCGCTTGGGCTTTCCAATCCGCGCAGCCGCGTGAGCCATGCAGCCGCGTCACTACGATTTGCTCTCCTTCGCGCAGTCGCGTGAGCCATGCGACCGCGTCACTTCTCGTTGGTTATCTCCTCAAATTCTTGTGTTTCTTCTATTTTTGCTAGCTTCCTTTCCAATCTCCAACTCATTCATGCCCTATAAAGTCTGAAACACTTAACACACAGATCACGGCATCGAATGGAATAAAGGAGAATTAAAAATAAAAAATTAAAGTCTCTAGGAAGCAGTTTTCAAACATGTAATAAATTCAGGAAGGAAATCTAAATGCATGCTAATTTAATGAATAAGTGGGTAAGGATCATGATAAAACCATACAATTAAACACAATATAAACCATAAAATAGTGGTTTATCACCGAGTCCGAGATATTAGTGTCTTCGTGGTATAAGTTAGAACCCATGAATGGCCATTCCTGAGATCCTGAAAGTCTAAACCTTGTCTGTGGTATTCTGAGTAGGATCTGGGAAGGGATGGCTGTGACGAACTTCAAACTCATGAGTGCTGGGCGTAGTGACAGACGCAAAAGAAGGGTGAATCCTATTCCAGTATGATCAAGAACTGACAGATGATTAGCCGTGCCGTGACAGAGCATTTGGACCTTTTTCACAGAGAGGATGGAATGTAGCCATTGACAACGGTGATGCCCTACATAAAGCTTGCCATGGAAAGGAGTAGGATTGATTGGTTGAAGACAGCAGGAAAGCAGAGATCAGAGGAACGAATTCTCACCAATGAATTACATAAGTATCCCTATCCTATTTTAATTTTCGTTCACTATAATCTCTTTATTCATTTGAATCCGCCTGACTGAGATTTACATAGTGACCAAAGCTTGCTTCAAGCTGACAATCTCCGTGGGATCGACCCTTACTCACGTAAGGTTTATTACTTGGACGACCCAGTGCACTTGCTGGTTAGTTGTACGAAGTTGTGAAATAGATATAAGATCATGAACGTGCGTATTGAGTTTTTAGTGCCGTTACCAAGGAATGGAATGATCACGATTTCGCACACAAAAACTTGGTGCACGAAATTGTGATCTCTGGTAATGGCTCCAAAAACTTGGTGCTCTAATCTTAATTCATAATTTGTCACAACTTCGATACAACTAACCAGCAAGTGCACTGGGTCGTCCAAGTAATAAAACCTTACACACTACAAGAAAATAACTCTATTGCCACGCTTTTAAAGCGTGGCGAAAAGTTGAAAAAAGCGTGGCGATAGCTTTTCGCCACGCTTTTTGAGCTACAGCCACGCTTTTGAAAGGGTGGCCTGTCTAAGGGTGGCGGTTGCTCTATCGCCACACTTTTGGTGACCTACCGCCACGCTTTATTTTTTGCCACGCTTTTGTGGATTGCCATGCTTAAAAAACGTGGCCATATGTGTGAGATACGGCCACGCTTTTAAAGTGTGACAGTAACAAAATACAGCCACGCTTTAAAAGCGTGGCAATAGCAATAGATACTGCCACGCTTTAAAAGCGTGGCCATAGCTAGAGATACGGCCACGCTTTAAAAGCGTGGCAATAGCCTTATCAAATTTAAAAAAAAAAAACTTTTTTTTCTAATTTTTCCTTTATCACTGCACAATATAAATTTTTAGTCCTTTTTTATTACCAAAACCTATAAATATAATGTAATTTTTATTACAAGACAAATCAAATAGTAATTAGTGACATAATTTATACTATAATTATTTTATACATTAATACTCATACATAATGTATCTCGAGTTCAAAATTCTTATTTCTCAACCAGAGTATAATAGCAATAATCAAATGGCGAAAGCATCATCTCCATATATATGTCCCACGGAGAAAGAAAACACTAGGGAACTCTTTATATGAATAAAAGAACAGAAGGAATTTAAGAGTTCAAAATTACAAGTCACGTTATATATAATAAATTCTATGCTTGTCCTCTATCAACTAACAACAAAAATAAAATTCTTTAAATAGTACAAAATGTCGTCACCCGATTCACGATTAATTTCCACAATTAAATAACCAAAGACTCCAAAAGTAGCCAAAAAGCGGCATCTATATATAATCTGCAAATTAAAAGTTTCATCACTAATAAATTAGAAAGCAATTATGCTAAGTCAAATAAAGATCATGAAAACTAACTTTGTTGATTATATTACCTTCTCAACGCGGACCTCTAGATCATCTTGCTCTCCTTGTTGTAACTGGTTGTTATTGACATCAACACGTGGCGAGGGTCCCGTGTTGGTGTAAGTGGGAATGAATCTGAGGTGTTCATGAGGAAGACTTTGGTGGCATCAAAAGATAGAGAGAGTTAGGGTTGTGGTGGTGCCATTAGAGGTGAAATTGAAAGGAAAAGTAGTTAGTGCTGCTCTTTGCAGCAATGTGTGACCCTACAGTTTCATTTTCAGACTAATCAAATCAATCAAAGAATAAGTCTTTGAACTTTGAAGGACTCCTGAAACAAAAAGCAATAAACTACAAAAGGTAGGATTTGAATCACTGGCCACTTGAAAAGAACTAGGAAGCAGCTAAATGAGGTTTGGTAAGAAAGCTTAGTTCACATAGGATTTATTTAACACCATGTTTTTATTTTTATTTATTTAACACACCAATATAAATAGGGTGTGCAAATAAAGAGAAGAAAGCAAGTCAAAATACATGAGCAATGTGCAAATAACAGCTAGAGTAAGTATTGGGATTAAGAAACAATTCCTAAGAAAGTTAACAATTCCTAAGTCTAAGATTAAAACATTAGTTAAGTATAACAACAATTAAAATGAGCAAAGATTGCATACTTGAATGAGATCAAAGACCATGTGAGGCCAATTAGGCTAGAGTAAGTGTTGGGATTCCTAATCAGCTTCCTCCAAACCATGATCAAGATGAGTCTTGTCATAACACTAGTAGGTGGCATGTTGGTTGGTTTGGACTCACCTTGAGCTCCATTTTTGTGGTGAAGCTCAGTTGTGGAACTTGAACAAAGCTTTGAAAGCACTGGCCCTTCCTTGTCAACACCATTAGCAACTGTTCTGTTACCATCGTGCCCAAGCTCTTCATAATCTAACCAAAACAAAGTGGAAATAAAATACACACTCCACTGAGAACACAAGAAAATGACATACAGTAGCATATAAGAGACTAATTACTACAATAATATTATTATTGTTATTATTAAAGACTAAAGATACCAACCAAATAATAGGAAGAGAACCAAAAAAAACATGAGAGCCCACAATAATAGGAGATGTGAACATGAAAAAGGAAATAGAAACAAAACAAAGACCTAACAAAATCCCACACTCCAACTTTGAACACCAACAACCATTTATCTTTATACAAGGGACAAAAGAAATATGCATGGTTGCAAAACAAACACAAGAAAAGTTCCAAGGGGCAATAAATGATAATAAAAGATCATGTTCAAATGCAGAATTTTAACGCTTAAATGGACATAAACAAAACCAACCAACCAACAATATTAAACAAGTGATGCCTTAGCTAAAGAAAGTAGAAGTGATGCATCTTCAGATTCTTCACCATCCAAATTCTGGGTCCTTAAATCACACAAATTAAATCAAATTAATCCCTAATTATTCATCATATTAAATATATTAATTCCATTCTATTTTAATTTTCTGTCACTCTAAATATATTAATTCCATGATATATCCAATTGCTATAATAACTGATAATAAAACAGAACAGACACGATAATATTCATTAACAACTTTGAAGGCCTGTCTTACTGGTTGCAGGTACAGCAGAAGCAGAAAGAAGATAAGAGAAACCCAGAAAAGAGAAGTAGGAATAAAAGCCTTTGAGAATTTCTATGCATCACTTGAATAATTGAATGATGATGGGATTGAAAAGCCACATACACACACACTAACATTAATAAATTGGATGACAAAAAAGAGCACTAATAAGCACTATCATCTGCTTGACGGATTTCTTCTACCTTTGTTCTTCTAGAGGAAATTAGCCTGGAACCCGTTTTTTTCTTAGTTTGTAGAAGACTTTTAGTTGAAATGACCCCAAGGGGGGTTTGCATAATCAAAATAGTGTCTGGATTGGGAGCCCTGCAAGTAATATTAAAACAAAAAGCTGACAGTAAGATTCAAATGAATCTTAAATTCATACTTGAGGAATTCAAAAAAGAGTAAAAATTGTGGCAAAAGCAAACTCTGAAAAGGAAACCGTATAAAGGGACAAAGAAGAAAGTATTGTCTCTTTTGTTGTAATTGAAGATTCTATACCTGTGATAAGCACAATAGAAAACCATTTTTGTTGTATGTTTATCATTTTTCTCCGAAATGTGCAATTGCATTTAAGTAGGAAAATTTAGAGAAAAAAAAGTCTCTAAATTATCTATAAGAAAATGCAACATGTCAACTAAACATTAGTCATGATGCATAACACTGAAATCCAAATTGTAAGAGGTTAACAACAATTCGCAAATGGAAGCCCGAAATAATAAATAAAAAATAAAAACCAGAGTTGATCCGACCTCCATTCAGTAGCCAGCCCTAGATGCACACATGGCATGGAAATAAGTAGAACACTTGCAACATTGTGTGCATGAACCATGAATTTGCTTACAAATAACACGAATCTGAAATTCAACAAACACAATTTAGATTAACATAGGCATAAAGAAGGAACAAGAGATGTCACATGAAAACCATTTAGGAAACCTGTAGTCTATATCATTTTACAATTACATTTTCTAAACAAACTGGGTATTGATATCTCACCTTAACAAAAGAACTTGACGGAATACTAAGAATACCCAAAGCAGGCTCCATCTTCTCATCACTAGCAAAAGCCACTTCAGGCCGAAACCAAGCACAAGTGACATGAACTCATAATGTGTCAATATCTGTTGGCTTTAGAGCACCACCTATAAGGAACAATAACACATTAACATAGTAAGGATAAAACAACTTTACTAAAGCTTCAAGATACTATAATATAATTTTATAGCAATACATAAAAGAGAGGAGGGAAAAAACAGTGAGAATAAAAGGAATACCAAAACCAGCAAGAAAACACACTATTTTTTTCCGTTTTTAGCCCAAACTGAAACAATGCTCAAGTCATAACCAAAACAGAGTGCACCAGAAAAAAACCACGTCGCAAACAACGCTAATATTGTGACCATTATCAATTAACTAAGAAGGAACATGAATCAGGGGAACGAATCAGGGGAAAATGAAAATGGAAAGTGAAAGCCCTAAAAGTAACCCCAACGGAAAAAATCGAGAAAATAAAAAAATAGAAGCGTTTGGTGAAGAGATCAGACCTTTGGGATCGGAGGGCTTGGAGGAGAAGAGACCGTTGCGGATACCTTGCCGTCGCCCATGTTGGTAGAGCTTGAAGGTGAACAGAGAGATGAAGAGTATGAAGAGTATGAAGAAGAAGATGAAGATTAAGAAGATGAAGAAGAAGGCGAACAGTGACGAAGGTGAAGGGCGAAGGACGAAGGCGAAGGGCGAAGGGCGAAGGGCGAAGGGTGAACAATGACGAAGGGAATAGGAGCTCTTCCAGTAGGCGAGTGTGGTTTCGAAGGGAAAAGAAGATTAGGGTTAGTGTCTAACGGGTTGGGGAGCGGGTTGCGAGCCGGGTTGCGGGCCGGGTTGGTGTCAATGGGTTGGGAACCCTCTCGCCACGCTTTTACAACGTAACTTTTTCTCTCTACGGCCACGCTTTCTAAGCGTGGCAGAAAAAAACCTTTTGGCCACGCTTTTAAAGCGTGTCAAAAGAGGAACAGGATGTGGCCACGTTTTCCAAGCGTGGCCTTAATGAAACCCTTTCGCCACGCTTTTAAAACGTCCTTGTTGCTCTCTATGGCCACGCTTTTGAAGCGTGGCAGTTTCAAAACGTGGCCATTTCTCTAATCAATTGCCACCCTTAAAGAAGCGTGGCCGTTGATCCTTTTCGCCACGCTTTTGAAGCGTGGCAAAAAAAAAGGTGGCCAAATCCCTAATCTATCGCCACCCTCATAAAAGCGTGGCCATTGACCACTTTTGGCCACGCTTTTAAAGCGTGGCAAGAAAAAAGCGTGGCCATATGCCTTTTTTCTTGTAGTGACATGAGTAAGGGTCGATCCCACGGAGATCGTCGGCTTGAAGCAAGCTATGGTCATCTAGTAAATCTCAGTCAGGCGGATATCAAATGGTTATGGAGTTTTTGAATAATAATAGTAAATAAACAGAAAATAAAGATAGAAATACTTATGTAATTCATTGGTGAGAATTTCAGATAAGCGTATAGAGATGCTTTCGTTCCTCTGAACCTCTGCTTTCCTGCTGTCTTCATCCAACCGTTGTCAATGGCTACATCCCATCCTCTCTGTGAAAAAGGCCCAAATGCTCTGTCACGGTATGGCTAATCATCTGGAGGTTCTCGATCATACTGGAATAGGGTTCACCCTCCTTTTGCGTCTGTCACTACGCCCAGCACTCGCGAGTTTGAAGTTCGTCACAGCCATCCCTTCCCAGATCCTCCTTGGAATACCACAGACAAGGTTTAGACTTTCCGGATCTCAGGAATGGCCATCCATGGGTTCTAACTTATACCACGAAGATTCTAATATCTCGGACTCGGTCCTCTGTATTAGATATCTAAGAGATACTCATTCTAGCTTGTTTGCATGTTGAACAGAAGTGTTTGTCAGGCACACGTTCATAAGTGAGAATGATGATGAGCGTCACATAATCATCACATTCATCATGTTCTTCGGTGCGAATGGATATCTTAGAAACGGAATAAGTTGAATTGAATAGAAAACAGTAGTACTTTGCATTAAATCATGAGGAACAGCAGAGCTCCACACCTTAATCTATGGAGTGTAGAAACTCTACCGTTGAAAATTACATAAATGAAAGGTTCAGGCATGGCCGAATGGCCAGCCCCCAACGTGATCAATATGATCCAAAGTTGAACTAAAAATCATAAGATGTCTAATACAATAGTAAAAAGTCCTATTTATACTAAACTAGTTACTAGGGTTTACAGAAGTAAGTAATTGATGCATAAATCCACTTCCAGAGTCCACTTGGTGTGTGCTTAGGCTGTGCTTGAAGTTTACACATGGAGAGGTCATTCTTGGAGTTGAACGCCAGTTTGTAACGTGTTTCTGGCGTTCAACTCTGGTTCGTGACGTGTTTCTGGCGTTTAACTCTAGACTGCAGCGTAGAACTGGCGTTCAACGCCCTTTTGCATCGTCTAAACTCAGAAGCACACCATTTTGAGTTCAACACCCATTTGCTGGAAAGCCCTGGATGTCTACTTTCCAACGCAATTGGAAGCGCGCCATTTTGAGTTCTGTAGCTCCAGAAAATCCACTTTGAGTGCAGGGAGGTCAGAATCCAACAGCATCAGCAGTCCTTCTTCAACCTCTGAATCTGATTTTTGCTCAAGTCCCTCAATTTCAGCCAGAAATTACCTGAAATCACAGAAAAACACACAAACTCATAGTAAAGTCCAGAAATGTGAATTTAACATAAAAACTAATAAAAACATCCCTAAAAGTGACTAGATCCTACTAAAAACATACTAAAAACAAATAGGAACTGAAAATTGTTGCTTGTCCCAACACCAAACTTACTGAAAACATACTAGATCACAACACCAAATTTAAATTGTTGCTTGTCCCCAAGCAACTGAAAATCAAATAGGATAAAAAGAAGAGAATATACTATAAATTCCGAAATATCAACGAAACATAGCTCCAATCAGATGAGCGGGACTTCTAGCTTTTTACCTCTGGAATAGTTTTGGCATCTCACTTTATCCATTGAAGTTCAGAATGATTGGCATCTATAGGAACTTAGAGTTCAGATAGTGTTATTGATTCTCCTAGTTCAGTATGTTGATTCTTGAACACAGCTACTTTATGAGTCTTGGCCGTGGCCCTAAGCACTTTGTTTTCCAGTATTACCACCGGATACATAAATGCCACAGACACATAATTGGGTGAACCTTTTCTGATTGTGACTCAGCTTTGCTAAAGTCCCCAATTAGAGGTGTCCAGGGTTCTTAAGCACACTCTTCTTTTGCTTAGGACCTTGACTCTAACCGCTCAGTCTCAAGTTTTCACTTGACACATTCACGCCACAAGCACATGGTTAGGGACAGCTTGGTTTAGCCGCTTAGGCTAGGATTTTATTCCTTTAGGCCCTCCTATCCACTGATGCTCAAAGCCTTGGGATCCTTTTTATTTACCCTTGCCTTTTGGTTTTAAGGGTTACTGGCTTTTTGCTCTTGCCTTTTGGTTTTAAGAGCTTTCGGCTTTTTCTGCTTGCCTTTTCTATTTTTTTTTTGCCAATTTTTTTTCTTTCTTTTTTTTTCTGCAAGCTTTTGTATTCATTGCTTTTTCTTGCTTCAAGAATCATTTTTATGATTTTTTAGATTATCAAATAACATGTCTCCTTGTCATCATTCATTCAAGAGCCAACATATTTAACATTCATAAACAACAACTTCAAAGGACATATGCACTGTTCAAGCATTCATTCAGAAAACAAAAAGTATTGTCACCACATTAATATAATTAAACTAAGTTTAAGGATAAATTCGAAACTCATGTACTTCTTATTCTTTTGAATTAAAAACATTTTTCATTTAAGAGAGGTGATGGATTCATAGGACATTCATAACTTTAAGACAAAGTTACTAAATACTAATAATCATGTAATAAGACACTAACATAGATAAGCACTTAACATAAGAAAACGAAAAACAGAAAATTTAAGAACAAGGAATGAGTCCACCTTAGTGATGGTGGCATTTTCTTCTTGAGGTACCAATGATGTCCTTGAGCTCTTCTATGTCTCTTCCTTGTCTTTGTTGCTCCTCCCTCATAGCTCTTTGATCTTCTCTAATTTCATGGAGGATGATTGAGTGCTCGTGATGTTCCACCCTTAGTTGTCCCATGTTTGAATTCAGTTCTCCTAGGGAGGTGTTAATTTGCTCCCAAAAGTTCTGTGGAGGAAAGTGCATCCCTTGAGGCATCTCAGGGATTTCTTGGTGATGTGCTTCTTCAAGCGTCTCTTGAGATCCATGAATAGGCTCTCTTGTTTGCTCCATCCTTTTCTTAGTAATGGGCTTGTCCTCATCAATGGGGATATCTCCCTCTATGTCAATCCCAGCGGAGTTGCATAGATGGCAAATGAGGTGGGGAAAAGCTAACCTTGCCATAGTAGAGGACTTGTCAGCCACCTTGTAGAGTTCTTGAGGTATAATCTCATGAACCTCCACCTCTTCTCCAATCATGATGCTATGGATCATGATGGCCCGGTCTATAGTAACTTCAGACCGGTTGCTAGTGGGAATGATTGAGCGTTGAATGAACTCCAACCATCCTCTAGCTACAGGCTTAAGGTCAAGCCTACTTAGTTGAACCGGCTTGCCTTTTGAGTCAATCTTTCATTGAGCTCCTTCCACACATATGTCCATGAGGACTTGGTCCAACCTTTGATCAAAGTTGACTCTCTTTGTATAGGGGTGTCCCTTCTCTTCCATCATTGGTAAGTTGAACGCCAACCTCACATTTTCCGGACTAAAATCTAAGTAATTCCCCCGAACCATGGTGAGATAATTCTTTGGGTTCGGGTTCTTACTTTGATCATGGTTCCTAGTGATCCATGCATTAGCATAGAACTCTTGAACCATTAGAATTCCGACTTGTTGGATGGGGTTTGTTAGAACTTTCGAACCTCTTCTATGGATCTCATGTCGGATCTCCGGATACTCATTTTTCTTGAGTTTGAAAGGGACCTCGGGGATCACCTTCTTCTTGGCCACAACATCATAGAAGTGGTCTTGATGGGCTTTGGAGATGAATCTTTCCATCTCCCATGACTCGGAGGTGGAAGCTTTTGTCTTCCCTTTCCCTTTTCTAGAGGATTCTCCGGTCTTAGGTGCCATCAATGGTAATGGAAAAACAAAAAGCTTATGCTTTTACCACACCAAACATAGAATATTGCTCGCCCTCGAGCAAGAGAAGAAAAAAGTGATGAAGAAGAAGAAGTAATGGAGGAGATGGAGAGAGGTTGTGTTTCGGCCAAGAAGGGGATGAGAGGGTTTTGTTATGTGAAAATGAAGAAGAATGGAGGGGTTTATATAGTGGAGGGAGAGGGGTTAAGGTTTGGCCATATGGGGAGGGTTTAGGTAGGAAAGTGATTTTGAATTTTGAAGGTAGGTGGGGTTTATGAGGTAGGTTTATGGGGAAGAGTGGATGGATGTGAGTGGTGAATGGGTGATAGGGAAGAGAGCTTGAGGTGATTGGTGAAGGGTTTTGGGGAAGGGTGTTTATTGGGAAGAGAAGATGAACATTGAGAAGAGGGAAGAGTATGAGTAGAGGTAGGTGGGGATCCTATGGGGTCCACAGATGCTGAGATGATCCTGTGGGATCTACGGATCCTGAGGTGTCAAGGAATTGCATCCCTGCACCAATTAGGCATGTAAAATGCCTTTGCATGCAATTCTGGCATTTAAACGCCGACTTGGTGCTTGTTCTGGGCGTTCAGCACCCAGATGCAGCATGTTTCTAGCGTTGAACACTGGATCTATGCTTGTTTCTGGCGTAGAGTGCCAGCTTTCCTCAGTGAGCATTCATGGCGTCTGAACGCCAGGATACTGCTTGTTTTGGGCGTTCAACGCCAGATCCATGCTCTGTTCTGGCATTGAACGCCAGCTAGATGCTCCTTATTGGCGTTTAAACGGCAGTAAGCCCTTCCTCCAGGGTGTGATTTTTCTTCTGCTGTTTTTGATTCTGTTTTTAATTTTTGTATTTATTTTATGACTCCACATGATCATGAACCTAATAAAACATGAAATAACAATAAAAATAAAAAATAAAATTAGATAAATAAAAATTGGGTTGCCTCCCAACAAGCGCTTCTTTAATGTCAATAGCTTGACAGTGGGCTCTCATGGAGCCTCACAGATGTTCAGGTCAATTTTATAGACTTCCCAACACCAAACTTAGAGTTTGGATATGGGAGTTCAACACCAAACTTAAAGTTTGGTTGTGGCCTCCCAACACCAAACTTAGAGTTTGATTGTGGGGGCTCTGTATGACTCTGTTTTGAGAGAAGCTTACTGTGCCTCTTTTCCATGTTTACAAAAGGATGACCTTGAGTTTTAAACACAAGGGAGTCCTCATTCAATTGATGGACTAGTTCACCTCTGTCAACATCAATCACAGCTCTTGCTGTGGCTAGGAAGGGTCTTCCAAGGATGATGGATTCATCCTCATCCTTCCCAGTATCTAGGATTATGAAATCAGCAGGGATGTAAAGGCCTTCAACCTTTACTAACACGTTCTCTACCTGTCCATAAGCCTCTTTTCTTGAATTGTCTGCCATCTCTAATGAGATTCTAGCAGTTTGCACCTCAAAGATTCCCAGTTTCTCCATTACAGAGAGTGGCATGAGGTTTATTCCTGACCCAAGGTCACATAGAGCCTTCTCAAAGGTCATGGTGCCTATGGTACAAGGTATTAGGAACTTTCCAGGATCCTGTTTCTTCTGAGGCAATCTCAGTTGATCCAATGCATTTAGTTCATTGGTGAACAGGGGAGGTTCATCTCCCCAAGTCTCTTTACCAAATAAATTAGCATTCAGCTTCATGATTGCACCAAGGAACTTGGCAACTTGCTCTTCAGTAACATCCTCATTCTCTTCAGAAGAGGAATACTCATCAGAGCTCATGAAGGGCGTAAGGAGGTTTAATGGAATCTCTATGGTCTCTAGATGAGTCTCAGATTCCTTTGGTTCCTCAGATGAAAACTCCTTATTGATCCTTGGACGTCCCAGGAGGTCTTCCTCACTGGGATTCACGTCCTCCTCCTCTCTTCTGTATTGCTTGGGAGAGCACTAGGAGGGGTTTCAGTGATCTTCTTACTCAGCTGGCCCACTTGTGCCTCCAAATTTCTAATGGAGGACCTTGTTTCACTCATGAAACTCAGAGTGGCCTTAGATAGATCAGAGACTAAGTTTGCTAAATTAAAGGTACTTTGTTTAGAGTTCTCTGTCTGTTGCTGAGTGGATGATGGAAAAGGCTTGCTATTACTAAACCTGTTTCTTCCACCATTATTAAAGCCTTGTTGAGGCTTTTGTTGATCCTTCCATGAGAGATTTGGATGATTTCTCCATGAGGGGTTATAGGTGTTTCCATATGGTTCATCCATGTAATTCACCTCTGCTATTGCAAGGTTCTCAGGATCATAAGCTTCATCTTCAGAAGATGCCTCTTGAGTACTGTTGGATGCAGCTTGCATTCCATTCAGACTCTGAGAAATCAGATTGACTTGCTGAGTCAATATTTTATTCTGGGCCAATATGGCATTCAGAGTATCAATTTCAAGAACTCCCTTCTTCTGAGGCGTCCCATTACTCACAGGATTCCTCTCAGAAGTGTACATGAACTGGTTATTAGCAACTATGTCAATGAGTTCTTGAGCTTCTGCAGGCATTTTCTTTAGGTGAATGGATCCACCTGTAGAAGTATCCAATGACATCTTAGCTAATTCAGACAGACCATCATAGAATATATTCAGGATGGTCTATTGTGAAAGCATATCAGAAGGACACTTTTTGGTCAGTTCCTTGTATCTCTCCCAAGCTTCATAGAGGGATTCACCTTCTTTCTGTCTGAAGGTTTGAACATCCACTCTAAGCTTACTCAGCTTTTGAGGAGGAAAGAACTTGGCTAAGAAAGCCTTGACCAGCTTATCCCAAGAGTTTAGGCTATCCTTAGGTTGAGAGTCCAACCATATTCTAGCTCTGTCTCTTACAGCAAACAGGAAAAGCATGAGCCTGTAGACTTCAGGATCTACTCCATTAGTCTTAACAGTGTCACATATCTGCAAGAATTCAGTTAAGAACTGAAAGGGATCTTCAGATGGAAGTCTATGAAACTTGCAGTTTTGTTGCATCAGAGAAACTAATTGAGGTTTAAGCTCAAAATTGTTTGCTCCAATGGTAGGGATGGAGATGCTTCTTCCATGGAAATTGGAATTTGGTGTAGTAAAGTCACCAAGCATCCTCCTTGCATTATTATTATTTTTGGCTGCCATCTCCTCTTCCTGTTCGAAAATTCCTGTAAGGTTGTCTCTAGATTGTTGTATTTTAGCTTCTCTTAGTTTCCTTTTTAGAGTCCTTTCAGGTTCAGGATCTGCTTCAACAAGAATGTTCTTGTCCTTGCTCCTGCTCATATGACAAAGAAGGGAATAACAAAGAAAATACAGAATCCTCTATGTCACAGTATAGAGATTCCTTTGTGTGAGTAGAAGAAGAAAAGAATGTAATGTAAAGAAGAATGGATAATCCAAACACAAGGGTGAGGATAGGAGCAGAGATATGAGATGAAGAGAAGTGTTAGTAAGTAATTAAATAAATAGAAGAAGATGAGAGAGAGAAGTTTTCGAAAATAATTTTTGAAAAGGAACAAGCGTGTTTCATTATGATGAATGTGATGATCTGTGACACTCATCACCATTCTCAACCTATGAACGTGTGCCTGACAACCACTTCATTATGATGAATGTGATGATCTGTGAATCTCCGTGGTATAAGCTCGAATCTATTGGTGGCATCCTTGAGAATCCGGAAAGTCTAAACCTTGTCTGTGGTATTCCGAGTAGGATTCTGGGATTGGATGACTATGACGAGCTTCAAACTCACGAGTGCTGGGCATAGTGATAGACGCAAAAGGATAGTAAATCCTATTCCGGTATGATCGAGAACCTACAGATGATTAGCCGTGCGGTGACAGCGCACCTGGACCATTTTCACTGAGAGGAAGGATGGTAGCCATTCACAACGGTGATCCACTAACACACAGCTCGCCATAGGAGGGACGTGCGTGCGTGAAGAAGAAGACAGGGAGAAAGCAGAGATTGAAAAGACAAAGCATCTCCAAAACACCAACATATTCTCTATTACTGCATAACAAGTATTTATTTCATGCTCTTTTATTCCTCGCAATTCAATTTGATAAGTGAATTGTTTTCCGGACTAAGAGCTACAAGGTAACCATAGATTGCTTCAAGCCAACAATCTCCGTGGGATTCGACCCTTACTCACGTAAGGTATTACTTGGACGACCCAGTGCACTTGCTGGTTAGTTGTGCAAATTTGTGAAAAATAGTAATATTGACATTGACATGTAACAAATTCGTGCACCAAGTTTTTGGCTACACAAAACCAAACTTAAATTTTTGCTTGTCCCCAAGCAACTGAAAATCAAAAAGAATAAAAAGAAGAGAATATACTATAAATTCCATAATATCAATGAAACATAGCTCCAATCAGATGAGCGGGACTTGTAGCTTTTTGCCTCTTGAATAGTTTTGGCATCTCACTTTATCCATTGAAGTTCAGAATGATTGGCATCTATAGGAACTCAGAATTCAGATAGTGTTATTGATTCTCCTAGTTCAGTATGTTGATTTTTGAACACAGCTACTTTATGAGTCTTGGCCGTGGCCCTAAGCACTTTGTTTTCCAGTATTACCACCGGATACATAAATGCCACAGACACATAACTGGGTGAACCTTTTCAGATTGTGACTCAGCTTTGCTAAAGTCCCCAATTAGAGGTGTCCAGGGTTCCTAAGCACACTCTTCTTTTGCTTTGGACCTTGACTTTAACCGCTCAGTCTCAAGTTTTCACTTGACACCTTCACGGCACAAGCACATGGTTAGGGACAGCTTGGTTTAGCCGCTTAGGCTAGGATTTTATTCCTTTAGGCCCTCCTATCCACTGATGCTCAAAGCCTTTGGATCCTTTTTATTACCCTTGCCTTTTGGTTTTAAGGGCTATTGGCTTTTTGCTCTTGCCTTTTGGTTTTAAGAGCTTTTGGCTTTTTCTGCTTGCTTTTTCTTTTCCTATTTTTTTTTTGCTATTTTTTTCTGCAAGTTTTGTATTCACTGCTTTTTCTTGCTCCAAGAATCATTTTTATGATTTTTCAGATTATCAAATAACATGTCTCCTTATCATCATTCTTTCAAGAGCCAACATATTTAACATTCATAAACAACAATTTCAAAAGACATATGCACTGTTCAAGCATTGATTCAGAAAATGAAAAGTATTGTCACCACATCAATATAATTAAACTAAGTTCAAGGATAAATTTGAAACTCATGTACTTCTTGTTCTTTTGAATTAAAAACATTTTTCATTTAAGAGAGGTGATGGATTCATATTCACTACTTTAAGGCATAGACACTTAGACACTAATGATCATGTAATAAAGACACAAACATAGATAAACATTTAACATAAGAAAACGAAAAAGAGAAAATTTAAGAACAAGGAATGAGTCCACCTTAGTGATGGTGGTGTTTCCTTCTTGAGGAACCAATGATGTCCTTGAGCTCTTCTATATCTCTTCCTTGTATTTGTTGCTCCTCCCTCATTGCTCTTTGATCTTCTCTAATTTCATGAAGGATGATGGAGTGCTCTTGATGTTCCACCCTTAGTTTTCCCCAATAATTGTGTGGAGGAAATGTATCCCCTGAGGTATCTCAGGGATCTCTTGATTTGCAGTCAAATGTTCTACCACTGAGCTATAGACCTTTGAGATGAATCTCTCCATCTCCTATGACTTGGGGGTGGAAGCTTTTGTCTTCCCTTTCCTCTTTCTAGAGGTTTCTCTGGCCTTAGGTGCCATCAATTGTTATGGAAAAACAAAAAAGCTATGCTTTTACCACACCAAACTTAGAATGTTGCTCGCCCTCGAGCAAAAGAAGAAAGAATAGTAGAAGAAGAAGAAGATATGGAGGAGATGGAGGGATGTGTGTATTCGGCTATATGGGTGGGATTGGGTGGGAAAGAGATTTTGAATTTTGAAGGTAGGTGGAGTGTATGATGGTTTTGGAGGGGAATTGGAGGTGATTGGTGAAGGGTTCTTGAGAAAGGGTGATATAGGATTATGAGGAGGTAAGGTGAGTAGAAGTATGTGGGGATCTTGTGGTGTCCACAGATCCTGAGGTGTCAAGGATTTACATCCCTGCACCATTGATGCATGTAAAATGCCTTTGCAAGCAATTCTGGCGTTTAAACGCCGAATTGATGCTTGTTCTGGCCATTCAACGCCCATATGCAGCATATTTCTGGCGTTGAACGCCAGCTCCATGCTTGTTTCTGGCGTTTAGCACTAGCTCCATGCTCTATTCTGGCGTTGAACGCCAGCCAGATGCTCCTCACTGGCGTTTGAACACCAGTGAGTTCTTCCTCCAGGGTGTGATTTTTCTTCTGCTGTTTTTGATTCTGTTTTTAATTTTTTGATTTATTTTGTGACTCCACATGATCATGAACCTAATAAAACATGAGAGAACAATAAAAATAAAAATAAAATTAGATAAATAAAAATTGGGTTGCCTCCTAACAAGCGCTTCTTTAATGTCAATAGCTTGACAGTGAGCTCTCATGGAGCCTCACAGATGTTCAGAGCATTGTTGAGACTTCCCAACACCAAACTTAGAGTTTGGATATGGGAGTTCAACACCAAATTTAGAGTTTGGTTGTGGCCTCCCAACACCAAACTTAGAGTTTGATTGTGGGGGCTTTGTATGACTCTGTTTTGAGAGAAGCTTACTGTGCCTCTTTTCCATGTTTACAGAAGCATGACCTTGAGTTTTAAACACAAGGGAGTCCTCATTCAATTGAAGGACTAGTTCACCTCTGTCAACATCATTCATAGCTCTTGCTGTGGCTAGGAAGGGTCTTCCAAGGATGATGGATTCATCCTCATCCTTCCCAGTATCTAGGATTATGAAATTAGCAGGGATGTAAAGGCCTTCAACCTTTACTAACACATCCTCTACCTATCCATAAGCCTCTTTTCTTGAATTGTCTGCCATCTCTAATGAGATTCTAGCAGCTTGCACCTCAAAGATTCCCAGTTTCTCCATTACAGAGAGTGGCATGAGGTTTATTCCTGACCCAAGGTCACATAGAGCCTTCTCAAAGGTCATCGTGCCTATGGTACGAGGTATTAGGAACCTTCCAGGATCCTATTTCTTCTGAGGCAATCTCAGTTGAGCCAATGCATTTAGTTCATTGGTGAACAGGGGAGGTTCATCTCCCCAAGTCTCATTACCAAATAAATTGGCATTAAGCTTCATGATTGCACCAAGGAACTTGGCAACTTGCTCTTTAGTAACATCCTCATTCTCTTCTGAAGAGGAATACTCATCAGAGCTCATGAAGGGCGTAAGGAGGTTTAATGGAAAACTCCTTATTGATCACTGGATGTCCCAGGAGGTCTTCCTCCTTAGGATTCACGTCCTCCCCTTCCTCCTTGGATTCGGCCATGATGGTTATATCAATGTCCTTACACTCTCCTTTTGGAATTTCTTCTGTATTGCTTGGGAGAGCACTTGGAGGGGTTTCAGTGATCTTCTTACTCAGCTGGCCCACTTGTGCCTCCAAATTTCTAATGGAGGACCTTGTTTCATTCATGAAACTTAAAGTGGCCTTAGATATATCAGAGACTATATTTACTAAGCTAGATGGATCCTACTCAGAACTCTCTGTCTTTTGCTGAGTTGATGATGGAAAAGGCTTGCTATTAAACCTGTTTCTTCCACCATTGTTAAAGCCTTGTTAAGGCTTTTGTTGATCCTTCCATGAGAAATTTGGGTGATTTCTCCATGAGGGGTTATAGGTGTTTCCATAAGGTTCACCCATATAATTTACCTCTGCTATTGCAGGGTTCTCAGGATCATAAGCTTCTTCTTCAGAAGATGCCTCTTGAGTACTGTTGGATGCAGCTTGCATTCCATTCAGACTCTGAGAAATCATATTGACTTGCTGAGTCAATATTTTGTTCTGAGCCAATATGGCATTCAGAGTATCAATTTCAAGAACTCCCTTCTTCTGAGGTGTCCCATTACTCACAGGATTCCTCTCAGAAGTGTACATGAACTGGTTATTAGCAACAATGTCAATGATTTCTTGAGCTTCTGCAGGCGTTTTCTATAGGTGAATGGATCCACCTGCAGAAGTATCCAATGACATCTTAGCTAATTCAGACAGACCATCATAGAATATATCCAGGATGGTCCATTCTGAAAGCATGTCAGAAGGACCCTTTTTGGTCAGTTCCTTGTATCTCTCCCAAGCTTCATAGAGGGATTCACCTTCTTTTTCTCTGAAGGTTTGAACATCCACTCTAAGCTTACTCAGCTTTTGAGGAGAAAAGAACTTAGCAAAGAAAGCCGTGACCAGCTTATCCCAAGAGTTCAAGCTATTTTTGGGTTGAGAGTCCAACCACACTCTAGCTCTGTCTCTTACAGCAAACAGGAAAAGCATGAGCCTGTAGACTTCAGGATCTGCTCCATTAGTCTTAACAGTATCACAGATCTACAAAAATTCAGTTAAGAACTGAAAGGGATCTTCATATGGAAGTCCATGAAACTTGAAGTTTTGTTGCATCAGAGAAATTAATTGGGGTTTAAGCTCAAAATTATTTGCTCCAATGGTAGGGATGGAGATGCTTCTTCCATGTAAATTGAAATTAGGTGCAGTAAAGTCACCAAGCATCTTCCTTGCATTATTATTATTTTCGGCTGCCATCTCCTCTTCCTTCTCGAAAATTTCTGTAAGGTTGTCTCTGGATTGTTGTAATTTAGCTTCTCTTAGTTTCCTCTTCAGAGTCCTTTCAGGTTCAGGATCTGCTTCAACAAGAATGTTCTTGTCCTTGCTCCTGCTCATATGAAAAAGAAGGGAACAGAAAATAATAATAGGGATCCTCTTTGCCTCAGTAGAGAGGTTCCCTTGTTGTTAGTAGAAGAAGACAGGGAATAAGAGTGAAGAAGAATGGATAATCCAAACACAAGGGTGAGGATAGGAGTAGTGATTTGAGATGAAGAGAAGTGTTAGTAAATGAATAAATAAATAGAAGGAGATGGGAGAGAGGAAATTTTGAAAAATAAATTTTGAAAAAGAGTTAATGATTTTCGAAAATTAAGATAAAATTAAAATTAAAATTAAAAATTGAAACAATTAATTAATTAAAAAGAATTTTTGAAAAAGAGGGAGGTATTTTCGAAAATTAGAGAGGGAAGAGTAGTTAGGTGGTTTTGAAAAAGATAAGAAACAAACAAAAAGTCAATTAGTTAGTTGAAAAAGATTTGAAAATCAATTTTGAAAAGATAAGAAGATAGGAAGTTAGAAAAGATATTTTAAAATCAAATTTTTGAAAAAGATATGATTAAAAAAAAATATGATAGAAAGATATGATTAAAATTAGTTTTGAAAAAGATTTGAATTTTAAAATCAAAATTAATGACTTGACTCACAAGTAATCACAAGAT
The DNA here is from genome assembly GCF_003086295.3 of Arachis hypogaea. Lineage (NCBI taxonomy): Eukaryota > Viridiplantae > Streptophyta > Magnoliopsida > Fabales > Fabaceae > Arachis > Arachis hypogaea. The sequence goes on along the minus strand of NC_092055.1, from coordinate 54,518,261 downwards.
ATGATTCTAGAACTTAAAGTTTGAATCTTTCTTAACAAGAAAGTAACAAACTTGAAATTTTTGAATCAAAACATTAATTGTTGATGATATTTTCGAAAATATGATGTAAAATTAAGAAAAATATTTTTTTAAAAAAAATATTTTTAAAATTTTCAAAAATAAATAGGAAAAATGAAAAAGATTTGATTTTTGAAAAAGATTTTGAAAAGATAAGATTTTTAAATTGAAAATTTCATTTGACTCATATGAAACAACTAAATTTTAAAAAGTTTTGAAAAAGTCAACTCAAATTTTCGAAAATTTATGAGTGAAAAAGGGAAAGATATTTTTTTTTATTTTTGAATTTTTAATGATGAAAGAGAAAAACACAAAATTGACTCTATGCATGAAAATTTTGGATCAAAACATGTGATGCATGCAAGAACACTATGAATGTCAAGATGAACACTAAGAACACTTTGAATGTCAAGATGAACATCAAGAACTTATTTTTGAAAAATTTTCAAGAAAAGAAGACATGCAAGACACCAAACTTAGAAATTTTTCATGCATAGACACTATGAATGCAAGAATGCATATGAAAAACAAGACACAAAACACGAAAATATGAAGATCGAACAAGAAGACTGGCCAAGAACAACTTGAAGATCATGATGAATGCAATGCATGAATGCAATTTTCGAAAAAATGCAAGATGAGTATGCAATTGACACCAAACTTAAAATTTGACACAAGACTCAAACAAACAACATAAAATATTTTTGATTTTTATGATTTTATTAATTTTTTTGGATTTTTGTATATTTTTTTCGAAAAACATATAGGAAAAAGAAAATAAGAAATTCAAAAATTTTTTATAAGAATTCCAGGAATCTTTCAATGTTAGCCTAAAGCTCCAATCCAAGGGTTAGACATGGCTTACTAGCCAGCCAAGATTTAGAAGATACAAATCAGGCATATAACAGCTGATAATTCATCCAACTTCATATACATGCCTTTTATGTTGACAAGCGGAAGCCTCAATCCAAAAGAATTTGGATATGGCTTTACAGCCAGCCAGGCTTCAACATGTTACAATGAAACTCTAGAATTCATTCTTAAAAATTTTGAATAATTTTCGAAAACAAAGGAAAAAAATTTTTTTTTTCGAATATTAATTGGGAAAAACAAAAAAGAAGAAATATTTTTGAAAAATTTTTGAAAACTTTTTGAAAATAAAATAAGAAGAAAATTACCCAATCTGAGCAACACGATGAACCGTCAGTTGTCCAAACTCGAACAATCCCCGGCAACGGCGCCAAAAACTTTGTGCACGAAATTGTGATCTCTGTTAATGTCTCCAAAAACTTGGTCCTCTAATCTTAATAAATAATTTGTCACAACTTCGATACAACTAACCAGCAAGTGCACTGGGTCGTCCAAGTAATAAAACCTTACGTGAGTAAGGGTCGATCCCACGGAGATTGTCGGCTTGAAGCAAGCTATGGTCACCTTGTAAATCTCAGTCAGGCGAATATCAAATGGTTATGGAGTTTTCGAATAATAATAATAAATAAATAGAAAATAAAGATAGAAATACTTATGTAATTCATTGGTGAGAATTTCAGATAAGCGTATAGAGATGCTTTCGTTCCTCTGAACCTCTACTTTCCTGCTGTCTTCATCCAATCCTTCCTACTCCTTTCCATGGCAAGCTTTATGTAAGGCATCACTGTTGTCAATGGCTACATCTCATCCTCTCTGTGAAAAAGGTCCAAATGCTCTGTCACGGCACGGCTAATCATCTGGAGGTTCTCGATCATACTGGAATAGGGTTCACCCTCCTTTTGCGTCTGTCACTATGCCCAACACTCGCAAGTTTGAAGTTCGTCACAGCCATCCCTTCCCAGATCCTACTCAGAATACCACAGACAAGGTTTAGACTTTCCGGATCTCAGGAATGGCCATCCATGGGTTCTAACTTATACCACGAAGACACTAATAACTCGGACTCGGTCCCCTGTATTAGATATCCAAGAGATATTCATTCTAGCTTGTTTGCATGTAGAACGGAAGTGTTTGTCAGGCACGCGTTCATTTGTGAGAATGATGATGAGCGTCACATAATCATCACATTCATCATGTTCTTGGGTGCGAACGGATATTTTAGAAGCGGAATAAGTTGAATTGAATAGAAAAAACAGTAGTACTTTGCATTAAATCATGAGGAACAGCAGAGCTCCACACCTTAATCTATGGAGTGCAGAAACTCTACCGTTGAAAAATACATAAGTGAAAGGTTCAGGCATGGCCGAATGGCCAGCTCCCATGATCTAAGAACTAGACGTCCCAAGATGTCTAATACAATAGTAAAAAGTCCTATTTATACTAAACTAGTTACTAGGGTTTACAGAAGTAAGTAATTGGTGCATAAATCCACTTCCGGGGCCCACTTGGTGTGTGCTTGGGTTGAGCTTGAAGTTTACACGTGCAGAGGCTTCTTTTGGAGTTAAACGCCAAGTTGTAACATGTTTTTGGCGTTCAACTCTGGTTTGTAACGTGTTTCTGGCGTTTAACTCCAGACTGCAGCGTAGAACTGCCGTTCAACGCCCTTTTGCGTCATCTAAACTTGGGCAAAGTACAAATTATTATATATTTCTGGAAAGCCCTGGATGTCTACTTTCCAACGCCGTTAAGAGCGCGCCATTTGGAGTTCTGTAACTCCAGAAAATCCACTTTGAGTGCAGGGAGGTCAGAATCCAACAACATCAGCAGTCCTTCTTCAACCTCTGAATCTGATTTTTGCTCAAGTTCGTCAATTTTAGCCAGAAAATACCTGAAATCACAGAAAAACACACAAACTCATAGTAAAGTCCAGAAATGTGAATTTAACATAAAAACTAATAAAAACATCCCTAAAAGTCACTAGATCCTACTAAAAACATACTAAAAATAATGCCAAAAAGCGTATAAATTATCCACTCATCACCAAGTATATGAGAATTTCCTTTAATGAATGTTAAATCTTTTTGAATTGCATGATTTGGCCACCATGTGATTTGAACCCTCTTCTTTGATTAGGTAATTTTTTGATGGATGTTGTCCATTTATCTTAATGCATTGTATTTCTTGATCATATGCATCTATATGTTTTTGGCTTGAATGCTTTCATGCTTCTTTATTGCTTGTTTGGTTGTCTTAACCTATGAGTTTAGAGCATCTCAAGCACATTAGGATGAGTGAAGTGCATGTTCCTTTTTATGTAACTATGACATAGTTTTTTCTGTTAGTGCATGTGTTCTAAACCGCACGCAACTTAGAATGCACACTTACTTTTATCCATGTCACACACAAAATCCACTCACTTGATTCTAGTAATTTACCTCTTCCAATAAAATATGCTTCCTTGATTTTGCATTTACTTTCTTACTATCCTATCTTCTATTTTTATGATGAGTCATTGATAAACCCATATTTCATGATATATTTTGTGCTCAATTTAAGTGATTTATTCAACCCTTCACCCTCATTTCACCCTAGTCACGCGATCGTGTGCCCTACGCGTTCGCGTGGATTCATATCCACTAACCCCAGTCACGTGAACCCTAACCCCATCGCGCCCCCATACCCCCCTTCTCCCTCCCTTCTCTGCAACTTCCCCCACCCCTCTGCAACTACCACTACCGCACCCAACCACCCAGCCCCGATCAACACCGCCAGCCACCACCGCACCACCCACCGCCACCCCCCTCTCTTCTTCCTTCCCTCTCCTTTTTCTTTCTCTTCTTCCCTCCACCACCGCTGCCCCCACCGCGGCCAGCCACCACCACCACGCCACCAGCGCCGCCTCCCACTATTACCACCCCCCAAAACCCACAACCCTCACCCCCTTCTTTCCTCTCCCGCTCGCCTAACCCATACCCCAACCCCCAACCCGACCCTGCTCCGCCACCGTGCCACCGTGCCCCCCAGCGCCGCCGCTTCACCCCCACCATCTCTCTTTGCCCTCACCTCTGCTCACACACATACCAGGTTCCGCCGAACGCCAAATTCTCTTCCCTTCATAGTTAGTTGCTTATTTTTCCGAATATATTCGAATTAGGCTAGTTAGAGATGCATGTTTGTAGTGGATTCTAGGTGGTTAGGTAGCTAGGATGTGGTTAGTGGATTTAGGCCTGATAATTCCGCCGTACTTGTTGCTTGTTTTACCTATTCTACAATTTTGGTCTGGCTGTGATATTTATATTGTTCATATGCTATTCTTTACTGTTTCATGCTGTTGTTACACTGCTCTTTCATGTTCATATTAATTGTGTCTATTTGCATCTTTATTTTAATTTATATGAACTATTCCGCTTACTGTTTATTACCCGGGAACATCTAATTTTAGCCGGAATGCTGCCCAATTTTCTGCAAATTGTTTCATTCACATTCATGTATTGGTTTTGGCAATTTTGAATTTTGCATTACTTAGCTTTTACCAAACCAATTCATGAATGCACGGGATAGCATTCTTATTCCTTCTTAATTCCCTGGCTAGTAAATCGAATTTTTGATGATTTCCTTTTAATTTTTGCTACTCTCATTTCTATTTGAATTATCATCAATAACCTGATATTTTTGCCTGAATATGAGTTGATTATTCTTTAAATTTGTGAATTTATTGTTACCTAGGAAACATTTAACATGCCACTCACTTTAATTTTCTTTCTCCTAACTCACTGATTTCCACTTTCTCACCTCTTTTTCAATCCTAACCGATCTAACTTTCAAACTTCTCTTTTTGGTTTTTAACTATTTACTTTAACTTTTTAACTCAAGGCATGATTATGGTTTTTCCTAATTAACATGAATTCTACTTATATTACATTTTGGATTGTGATTTTTCATCTCGGATTTCTAACTCAAATACAATCCATAATGCACATATACTTAACTCATTTCATAATTCCACTGCTCTTTTGCCACTATGTGCTTCTATTGTTATTATTCTATTTGCCTACTTGTCTTCCTGCTTTGTTCTTCAATTATATCCTGGAATTTCTGCTTTTCAGGATGTCTGACCATCAGCGCAAAGGAAAAGGCAAAGCAACCACCGGCAAAAGAAAAAGAGGCAAATCCTCTATGTCTATCTTGGACATTATGCATAATGACTCCTGGTGGGAAAAGCACTTTACCTTGCAAGCGAAGGCTGACCAGCTCCTCACTGCCACAGATTCGATAAAATTTGCAAATAGATACTGTGAGCTGAAGTATCCAGTGTTTGCCACCTCCAGAAACCTGTACCTGGAGAGAACTCTGAAAATTTCAGAAGAACTACAGCAGTACACCTCCGATCAGATCAAACAGAGAGGCTGGTTCTTCTTGGAGAGAAACTTGACAGAGGTCAATGCTTCCTGGGTAAGAGAGTTTTACTGCAACTATTTCAAGACTTCCCTGGATGCAGTGCACCTCAGAGGGAAACTGATACTAGTCACTGAGGAAGCCATTGAGGATATTCTGCAGCTTCAGCCTAAGTCAGATCAGCTTGACGGTTACCAAAAGGCTGAAGAGGGCATGCGCTTTCTGAGATTTGACTCGGATGCTGTCAAGCAGAGGATAGCCCTTGATCCTACTATCCCATGGGTCATGGGAAAGAACACAGTAATGCCTAAGGGAATTAAGCTGATGTATCTGAATGATAAGGCTCAACTCTGGCACCAGATCCTGAGCAACATTGTTATGCCGAGCACTCATGAGACAGAGCTACTTGCTACTATGATCACCCTCCTCTGGTGTGTGATGGAGGATAAGGACCTGTATCTTCCACGATTCATCCGACATTATATGGCCAAGGTCCATGTCAGAGGCACCCTTCCTTTCCCTTATCTGATTACCCAACTCGGCCGTCGAGCTGACGTGCCTTGGGAGCTTGCTGATGAGAAGCCACCTGCTGTAGACTGTAAGAAAATTATCCCTCACAGCAGGAAGTTTCAGGCTTTAGGCTACAGACCTCTATTCCTCACCGCTTCTGGTGAGGCCGCCACATCTTCAGCTGCCCCTTCTTCATCTACTGCTGCCCCAGCTACCACCACTGCACCTCCACCTGCCTCAGAGCCCGTTTATCACCTCGTGCACCACTTATTTCAGCAGCTGGATTAGATGGAGCGCCGCAACCGGCAGCGATATGAGCGATCTGAGCATCGCAACAAGTGACGCTATGAGCACCAAGTTGATTATCCGATCTGGCGGCGACATCCTCTCCGAGCCTGACACACCATCAGAGCCATCTGAGGAGGAAGCGGACGAGCATGAGGATGAGACACATGCACAGAGAGAGGCTGAGCAGACAGGACCAGAGCAGGCTGCTCCACAACATGAGGCGCCACACCAGATTCAGGCCGCAGACCCAGAGATCCCTCTCCAGTCTGCATATCCTCAGGCCACCACAGAGACTCCAGCAGCCCATCCTTCCAGTGATGGCACTCCTTCACACCCAGCTTGAGTGAGCATCGAGGACGATGCTATATTTTAAGTGTGGGGAGGTCGCCATCCCTAGCGTATCTTTTTGGTGAACCACTACAGACTCTTTTTTTATCTTATTTTGTTTATTTTTTTCTGTATTTTTTATCTTTATTTTTATTTTTCAGTACTTATACATTGTTCTTTTGCTATATTTTTACTTTATTTCCGCATTTTACCCTTTAGTTCATATTTTAGCCATTTAGTTTAGTTTGCAATTCTAAACTTATTAATTATAGAATATGTGGATTCATTAGTATAGTTTACCCTTTTAGCATATAATAGTTTGGTTCAGTTAAAAATAAAAGGAGTAAACTAGAAATCTTAGTAAATTAAAACTATCCACACACCTTGTATATATAGCATTACATGTTAGTTAGTTAACAACATTTCATCAAGGAACAACACTAAGATTTTAAGGACCACCCTAAGATTTATGATAAACCCATATTTCATGAGTTCTTTTGTGCTTAATTAGAGTGATTTATTCAACTCTTCACCTACTTATTCACATTAATTGCATAGTTTTACTTTCCCTTCCTTATTATGTCATGTTGTAAAAAACATGTTTCCTAAGCTTTAAAAATTAATTATTTTAATTACCTTTATTTTCATTCGATGCCGTGATTAGTGTGTTGAGTAGTTTTAGATTTTCTAAGGCAGAATGACTTAAAGGATGAAAAAGGAAACATACTAAAATGGAAAGAGAAAACAAAATGGAGCTTTAAAGAAACTGGTATCCACGCGATCGCATGGATGACGCGATCGCGTGCCAAGCACGAATCAGCAGCGACACGGCCGCATGACTGACGCGACCGCGCGCCTTAAGCAGAACGCATATGACGCGGTCGCATGACTGACGCGACCGCGTGGCAAGGAAAAGCTCCGAATGACGCGACCGCGTAACCCACGCTGATGCGTGACAGAGGCCACACACCAGAAATTACAGAATATGCCCCCAGCGAATTCTGAAGCCCTTTTTGGCCCAGATCCAAGTACAGACAGCATAGACCAGAGGTTATAAAGTGTGGGAATGCTTCCATTCAAAGGGAGCTCGCATATTTTTACCTTTCAATGATTTAGATTTAGTTGAGAGGGAGATCTTCTCTCTCTCTTTTAGGATTTAGGATTTCTTCTTTTTTTAAGAGTAACTCTGGATCCCAGGTTTAATGTTCTTTTAGTATTACTTCTATTTATTTATTCCAACATTTGAATTGATTATTATAATTTGATTTATGAATTCTCTCATGTTACAGACTGTTATTTGAATTAATGATAATTGAGGTATTTTCAGTTTATGATTGTTCTCTTTGATTTAAGTTACCATTGCTTCCCATCTAAGGACCTCTTTATCATTCCAGCAATTTTACGTTTCCCCTTTTGGTTCTGGTTAAGAATTTAGTAACTCAACAGTTATTAAACTCAACATAATTGATAATCGTTATCTTGCTAATTGAGCTGAACTTAAATAATCCCAACCTTTTCTGAGGAAATAATTAGGATTCGAAAGTCAATTTAATTAGTCCCTTGACTTTCCTTTGCCCTGGTAAAGGTTGACCAAGTGGAGTTTATATTCAACGTTCATTATTGTTGAGAGAGATAACTAAGTTGGACCTCTAATTTTTTTCTACCTTGCTAAAAGTTTCTTTACAGTTATTATTTATTCTTAATTGCCATTTAATTCACTCTTCATTTAAATTACTTGCTTCTCACCTTCTAAACCCCGATTATAACCTTTATAGCCAATAATAAGAACATACTTCCTCGCAGTTCCTTGAGAAGACGACCTGATGTTTGAATACTCGGTTAACAATTTTTAAAGGGGTTTGTTACTTGTGACACCCAACACGTTTGTACGAAGGGATTTTTGCCGATTTAGAAACTATATCTACAACGCAACCGTTTCTATGAATTTCTTTACTGGTAGAAAACCCGACGTCAAAATGGTGCCGTTGCCGGGGAACTGCTAACATGTGCCTTACTATTGGTTATTGTAAATATTTTTGTTTTGCTTGTTTATTTACTTTTGTTTTTCCTTTTTTATCTTTATTTGCTACTATGAACTCTCACCCCTCTCGCTTTGACTTTGGTTCTAATATTATTAAAGGAAATAGAAGTTACAGAAGGAATCTGCATCAAGGTCAGACCAATCAAGGATGGATGGAACCAAGAGGATCTAATCAACCCTTCTGGCAGCAACACCCTCCGAGATATCCTGGACAGAGACCATTCTACCGTGCATACCCAGCTGAAAGACATGGTGGACAACCTTGTAATTACCAACAAGCCCCACCCCGTGCATATGAACCATCCTTTCAACATAACCTCGAACCACCATACTCACAAGTTTTTCTTCACCATTCGCCATCACATGATCCTTCCTTACCCCAATACCAATCCAATCGTTCCCAATCATCACCACTTTCCTTTGTATCATGTCCAAGTCTGGCAAACCGCGAAGCAAAGGATCGCTTAAAGGAAACAGTAATTAAATTTCAAACAACCATTCAACAACTGGAGCAAGCACTAATTCAATGGGCCACTAGGTGCTCAAATATACAAGGATCAACCACAGCTGCATGTGGACAGCCCGATGAAGAGCGTAGCATGAAAGAAATATTAGAGACTCCAGTAGACAAGATAGAGAATGAATTCGTACTAGAACAAGTGGAAGAAGTTGTCATTGTTCAAGAAGAAGAGTTGGTTGAAGATCTAGGCGATGCTGAACTTCCTTGGGAAGCCAGAATTGTGGAAAACTCCGTCCAAGATGCCACAGTTAATGCTAAGGAGGATACCGTACAATCTCCAAGGCAAGTCGTTTACGAAGAATCAGACAGAATAATCCAAGAAGCGAATTTCCTTGATGATGATCGTCACAAGTCTAGTTCTCCTAGTGATGAACTTGCGTCCGCAAATGAATTCTCTGAGATCGAAGAATCTACCCCAAGTGAATATGAAAATGATGCGGAGGTAGATTTCTCTCAACGTCCAATCTATGACTCGAGTGATGAGGAAGACATAGAAGACTTTGACCAGGATACAGATACAATTGAAGATATTTACAAGGAGGTGGAAGAATTCACAGAAGAACACAAGGAAACAGAACTTGCAGAACCACCAAAAACACCTATCCCAAGGCCATTACCACCCAATACAAGCTTCAAGTAGGTACAATCCTTAACTTATAATTTTACTTATTCACTTGAATATGGTTTGCTTGAAACAGATGGCCAGCTTAGAGCTATCTGCGGCTTTAAGAGTAAGAGGGAAATGGCTCGTATTCAGAGCTGGTGCACCAGGTTCAATGAGGTTCCATGCTTCACCTCGAAGTACACGGATTGGTATCATGCTCAATTGCATGGATCACAGAGAACGTTTGGTCACCACGGTGAGATTCTACTTTTTAAGCCGCCCGGATGGAGACATGTAGACCAAGACGGAGGCGGATTTAAACGCAAGGCTTGGAATCCTAAGGTTTATTCTGACATTTGTTACCCCAGGAGCCTAAAAATTTGTTTGAAGTTGCTCAGAAGCTTTACATGCCTAGTTTGGGACCCCGGAAGCTATTGGCATTTCAAGCACTGGTGGAGATTTTTGGACGAATTTAAACACAAGCCACCATAACAGGATACTCTTCCAATGTCCAACTTAAGGACTTTAACTAAAAGTGCTAGGTGGGAGACAACCCACCATGGTATGGTCGCCTCTTTTTCAACTTATTTCTTGTTAATTACTTTCATTTTTCCTTTTTCATTTTAATTTATTAAACCTGGAATCATGCATAGCATTCATGTCCATCACTGCATCCTGCATTTTTCAGTTTAAAAAAAAAAAGGGGTTGCACGACGCGACCGCATGCCCCATGCGATCGCGTCATATCGCGAAAAACACCACCCATGCGACCGCGTGACCCACGCAGCCGCGTGATATATATATCGGCGTAAGGATCCAACGAACAGAAAGTTGGGCTGGAATCGTACGGCCCTTGTGCATTTCGCACAAATTAGCCCACGCGATCGCATGCCCCATGCGATCGCGTCACTTACCCAATACCAATCCCACGCGACCGCGTGAGCGATGCGATCGCGTCGCATGGATTGCACATCACCCCAAAAGGAGACAGAGAGTTGCGCTAAAACGGCACTGGAGTCGTGCGTTTAGCACAACTTCCAGCGACGCGATCGTGCGACCCATGCGATCGCGTTACCCTTCTTTCCCCCCCTCTCATGCGATCGCGCACCCCACGCGATCGCGTCACTCCCATTCTCGCCCCAACCACGCGACCGCGTGCCCCACGCGGCCGCGTGGATTCGAAAATATAACCACCCCAGCCCGCGAACCCTATCAGTCGCGAGACCCCCTCCCACCCCCAACCCTCTTCTCCCTCTCTGCTCCCTCTCCCTCCAACCACCACCCAGCAGCCACTGCCGGCCACCCAGACAACGCCGCCACCCCGTACGCCACCGCCCCAACCCCCTCCCCTCCCTTCTTCTCCCTTCCTCCTCTCCCCTCTCCGTCACTGCCTCCGCGACCACCGCCCCTCCACCACCGCCACCCAACCGCGCCCCCTCCCTCTCCGCCACCCAACCACATCCACCTTCTTCTATCACCAACCCAAAACCCTCACCGCCACTGCCCCCTCAGCCACCACCGCGTCGCCGTGCACCACCACCGCGCCGGACGCCGCCGCAGCCACCTTCTTCCCTGTTCCACCCCTTCCGCTTACCAGGTTCCGCAACACGCACCCTTTTTATCCGTTCGTCACTTTTCTGTATTTTTTATTCCGTTTATGTTCATAATTAGGATAGCTAGACTTGCATGTTGTAGTGGATTTTTAGGTTGTTAGGTAGCTTAGGCTGTGGTTAGTGGATCTAGGTCTGTTTACTTGCACTGTTCTTACTTCTGTTTTATCCTATGTGCAAATCTGTTGCTGCTATAATCATGATTCATATGCTGCTTTCTTGTATGTTACTGCTGTTTACATTGAGTTTTTCTGTTTATTTTATATCTATGTACATGCAGCTTGCTTTCTTTTAATTCATATGAACTGATCTGATTGCTGTTTATTATCCGGGACAATCCAATTTTAGCCGGAATGCTGCCCAAATTTTTTTGAAAATTATTTTCATTCTTGTTTTGGTTTGGCAACTCTGTTTTACTCTACCTCCCCCAAACCATTTCATGAATGCTAAGGGCCACTTTCTTATCCTCTTTTGCTTTCCTGGTTCATAACATGCATTTGTGATTCACTGATTCCAATTTCTGATTTCTTTATTTCTATTCGAATCAGCATCACCCTGTTTTCTTTATTCAATTATGAGTACTTCTATTCTTACCAGTGAATCCTTGTTATATGGAATTTTTCTATGCCACTTACCTTCCTAACTCACTAATTTTAATTTACTAATTTCTTTTTCAAATCCTAACCATACTAACCCTTTTAATCTCTTTTCTGATTATTTTCACTTTCCTCTAACTTTCTAACCATGGCATATTACTTATTTTTTTTCCATTTAACATAAATTCAATCACATTTCATATACTCATTTTCCTTATTCTATTTCTCCCTTACCGCTTTGAGTTTCCTTTGTTTAAATTGCCTATTTGCTTTCCTATTTTTTTATCCATTCCTGGTTTTCTGTTTTTCAGGATGTCTGCCTCACAGAGGAAAGGTAAAGGCAAGGCTACTGGCAAGCATAAGAGAGGAGATTCCTCCCAGTCCATCATTTCTCTAATGCACAATTCCTCATGGCAGGAGAAGAATTTCACAGAGCAGGAAAAAGCTGACCAGCTACTCCCTTCGACTGATCCTATAAAATTTGCAAACCGGTACTATGAGCTGAAGTACCCGACTTTTGCAAACTCCAAAAATCTATACCTGGAATGTACCTTGAAGATTCCAGAAGCCCTCCAGCAATACACTACTGAGCAAATTAAGCAAAGGGACTGGTTCTTTCTGGAGAGATCACTGATAGAGGTCAATGCATCTTGGTCTGGGAATTCTATTGCAACTACTACCTTACTACCCTAGATGCAGTGAACCTGAGGGGAAAGCAAATTCTGGTCACTGAGGAGGCCATAGAGACCATTCTCCAGCTCCCAGCCAAGTCCGATCAGCCAGATGGTTTTGCACAGGCTGAGGAAAACATAGGCCAGATGCAGTTTGACTGGGATGCTGTGAAGGCAAGGATAGCTCTCGACCCTGCTGTTCCTTGGGAAATGGGTCAGAACACCACTATGCCTAGAGGGATCAAGAGAGTGTACTTAAATGATGAGGCTCGGCTATGGCATCAGATCTTGAGTAATTTTGTGATGCCGAGTACTCACGAGACGGAGATCCCGGCTACCATGATCACCCTCCTTTGGTGTGTGCTGGAGGGTAAGGACATTTATCTGCCTCGTTTTATCCGGCATTATATGGCCAGGGCCTACGTCCGAGGCACCCTCCCCTTTCCTTACCTGGTTACACGGCTAGGCCGTCAGGCTGATGTGTCTTGGGAGGATGCCGATGAGCGACCTCCAGCAGCGGACTGCAGGAAGATCATCCCACACAGCAGGAACTTCCTTGCCTTGGGCTACAGACCACCACCTGTCACTGCTACTGATGAGACAGCCCCTCCGTCTGTTGGACCCACTTCATCCACAGCTGCCCCTGCTGCCACCCTCTTCATCCACAGCTGCCCCTCTAGTCAGTCTCCCCTCTACAGCAGCCAGACTCTCAGCCCACCACCGCCACAGAGACCCCAGCTACCATCCCTACCAGTGATGACACTCCTTCAAACCCGGCTTGATTGAGCATCGAGGACGATGCTTCATTTTAAGTGTGGGGAGGTCGCCATCTCTGGCGTTTATTTTGGTGAACTACTACATACTTTTTCTTTCATTTTGGATATTTTTCTATATTTTTCTCTTTTTCTTTTATTGCTATTTTCTGAGTACTTATACATTGCTACTTGTGTATTTTACTCTATTTTCTGCATTTTGCATTTTTTTGTTCATATTTTAGTTATTTAGCTCATTTTAATCATTTAGTTTATTTTGCAATTCTGATTTATTAGTGGATTAATTAGTATAGTTTACCCTTTTTTAGCAAAAAGATAGTATAGTTTAAATAGAAAAATATAAAAAGAAAGTAAACTAGAAACTTTAACAGAATCAAAATAACCCACACTCTGTATATATAGCATTACATGTTAGTTGACAACATTTCATCGAGGAGGAACATTAAAACTTTAAAAGCTACCCTAAATAATTTTTTTTCAAGAGAATAATGGGAATTTTTAACTAAACCTGCATACAATATATGAATGATATATGATGCCTGAGTTAGAAAACACACAGCCTGTGAGTCTTGAGCTTAAATTGTATGGTTGCATTCAAACCATAATTTCATTTCTGTGTGTTACATTTCTTTTTATTCTGATGTTCTTTCCTTTGCTTTAATCCATATGTCCAATTATAGAATATAGAATAGATACATACCAAGAGAATGATTGAGGCCATTATTTGATTTTAGCTCACTCACCCCAAATTAGCCTACCTTTTACATCACCCTTGTTAGCCCCCCTTGAGCCTTTAAATCCCCTTTTATTCTATTTAGCCACACTACTAGCCTTAAGCAGAGAAACAAAATAAAATCCCAAGTGAATCCTTGGTTAGCTTAAGATAGAGAAAAATTATGAATAGAGTAAAATGTGGAAAACCTTTTGGGAACATGAGTGATAGAAACAAAAGGGTAGAAAAGTTAAAAAAAAAAGAAATAGAAATAAATTTGGGAAGCATGCTCATGAGAAAATCAAAGTGATTCAATTACCATGTGCATCAAAAAAAAAAGAGAGTTATTTTTCAGTATTTAAGAAAAGGGAATGCAAAAAGAAATTCTCCAAAATGCAAAATAAAAACAATGCACATGAGATCAAAATAAAAAGTGAAACATGAGCATGCAACAATAAGTGGGAAATATGGGAAAATAGGTAAAGAGATTTTATTTTATTAATTATGTATGTTAGGTGAGATCTTAGTCTAATTAAGGATTCGCTTATTAGCTCACTTAACCATATACATAAATTCTTACCTTTACCTTGGCCCCATTACAACCTTAATTAAGACCTCATGACTTTTTGGTATGACTATATTCTGTAATTGTTGATTGGTTAGATGAAAAACAAAGTTATAGAAAGTAAGAATAAAAAGAAAAAAATAGAGTGAATAAACCCAATAAACACTGAGTGACTACAGAGTAAACACAAAATCCAGTGAGGGTTCTATAACTCATCAACATATATCTGTGTTTATATTTACTAATTGTTTTGCAAGTTTATACAATGTTTTCTTTCCCATCTCATTTGCTAAAATGCTTTATTATTTAAGGGTTAGCTATATATATATACATAACTCCTTGAGAATGTGAATTAACTTAGCTACATGTAAGCTTTATATATGAGTAGATGAACTAGAATTGCATGACCCATTAGGTAGATGCATTTAGCATAGGTTGCATTTCATAACATTCCATCACTTTAACCTTAATTATTTACCTTGGATTTAGCATGAGGACATGCTAGTGTTTAAGTGTGGGGAGGTTGATAAACCCATATTTCATGAGTTCTTTTGTGCTTAATTAGAGTGATTTATTCAACTCTTCACCTACTTATTCACATTAATTGCATGGTTTTACTTTCCCTTCCTTATTATGTCATGTTGTGAAAAACATGTTTCCTAAGCTTTAAAAATTAATTATTTTAATTACCTTTATTTCCATTCGATGCCGTGATTAGTGTCTTGAGTAGTTTCAGATTTTCTAAGGCAGAATGACTTAAAGGATGAAAAAGGAAACATACTAAAATGGAAGGAGAAAACAAAATGGAGTTTTAAAGAAACTGGTATCCACGCGATCGCATGGATGACGCGATCGCATGCCAAGCACGAATCAGCAGCGACGCGGCCGCATGACTGACGTGACCGCGTGGCAAGGAAAAGGTCCGAATGACATGACCGCGTGACCCACGCGGACGCGTGACAGAGGCCACGCACCAGAAATTACAGAATATGCCCCCAGCAAATTCTGAAGCCCTTTTTGGCCCAGATCCAAGTACAGACAGCATAGACCAGAGGTTATAAAGTGTGGGAATGCTTCCATTCAAAGGGAACTCGCATATTTTTACCTTTCAATGATTTAGATTTAGTTGAGAGGGAGATCATCTCTCTCCCTCTCTTTTAGGATTTAGGATTTCTTCTTGTTTTAAGAGTAACTCTGGATCCCAAGTTTAATGTTCTTTTAGTATTACTTCTATTTATTTATTCCAACATTTGAATTGATTATTATAATTTGATTTATGAATTCTCTCATGTTACAGACTGTTATTTGAATTAATGATAATTGAGGTATTTTCAGTTTATGATTGTTCTCTTTAATTTAAGTTACCATTGCTTCCCATCTAAGGACCTCTTTATCATTCCAGCAATTTTACTTCTCTCCTTTTGGTTCTGGTTAAGAATTTAGTAACTCAACAGTTATTAAACTCAACATAATTGATAATCGTTATCTTGCTAATTGAGCTGAACTTAAATAATCCCAACCTTTTCTGAGGAAATAATTAGGATTCGAAAGTCAATTTAATTAGTCCCTTGACTTTCCTTTGCCCTGGTGAAGGTTGACCAACTGGAGTTTAGATTCAACTTTCATTATTGTTGAGAGAGATAACTAAGTTGGACCTCTAATTTTTTCTACCTTGCTAAAAGTTGCTTTACAGTTATTATTTATTCTTAATTGTCATTTAATTCACTCGTCTTTTAAATTACTTGCTTCTCACCTTCTAAACCCCGATTATAACCTTTATAGCCAATAATAAGAACATACTTCCTTGCAGTTCCTTGAGAAGACGACCCGAGGTTTGAATACTCGGTTAACAATTTTTAAAGGGGTTTGTTACTTGTGACACCTAACACGTTTGTACGAAGAGATTTTTGCCGGTTTAGAAACTATATCTACAACGCAACCGTTTCTGTGAATTTCTTTACTGGTAGAAAACCCGACGTCAATTTACATTGAGAATAATGGGAACTCCTAATTTTTACTTGCATGACATACATAACTGATATATGATTTTTGAGCTGGAGAACACACAGCCTGTGAGTTTTGAGCTTAATTGTATAGTTACATTCAAACCATAAATTTCATTCCTGTGTGTTTTGCCCTTCTTTTTTATTCTGATGTTCTTTACTTTGTTTTAATCTATACGTCCAATATAGAATATAGATACATACCAAGAGATGATTGAAGCCATAATTTGAATTTTTCACACTTACCCCAAATTAGCCTACCTTGTGCATCACCCTTGTTAGCCCCCTTGAGCTTTTTAATCCGCTCTTGTTCTATAAACCACATTACTAGTCTTAAGCAGAAAAACAAAATAAAAATCCCAAGTTGAATCCTTGGTTAGCTTAAGATAGAAATTGTGTATTGTTTAATTGTGGGAAATTTTATGGGAACATGGGATGATAGAAACAAAGTAGGAATTTAAAAAGAATAAGATGTTTCAAAATAAAAAATTTGGAAAGCATGCTCATGTGAAATCAAAACAATTGAATTACCAGATGCATTAAAAAAATCCAGTATTTAAATAAAGGGGACAAAAATTCCCCAATTACAAAATAAAAAGAATCAATGCACATGGGACCAAATTAAACTTAATGCATGAGCTTGCAATACAAAGTGGAAAAAATTTGGGCAAATAGGTTAAAGAAACTTTGATTTATAAAGTATGTATGTTAGGTGAGATCTTAGACTAATCAAGGATTCACTTATTAGCTCACTTAGCCTTATACATATACCCTCACCTTTACCTTGGCCCCATTACAACCTTGAAAAAGACCTCATGATTTTTGTATGTCTGTATTCCATATTTGTTGATTGGTTAGATGAAGAACAAAGTTATAGAGAGTAAGGATAGAAAAAGAATAGAGTTATTAACCCAATAAACAGTGAGTGGCTAGAGAATAAACACAAAATTCAGTGAGGGTTCAATAGCTCATATATCTCTGCTTAAATTGTTAATTGTCTTGCAAGTTTGTGAAATATTTTTACCCATCTCAATCGTAAAAGTGCTTTAACATTATCTATGGTTTGGCTATGCATATATGATTCCTTGAGGATATGAATTAATTTAACTACATGTAAGCTTTATACACAAGTGAATAACAATTAGAATTGCTTGATTCATTTAGGTAGTTGCATTTAGAATATATTACATTGCATGAGATTCCACCACTTTAACCTTACCATACTCTTTATCTTGGATTTAGCATGAGGACATGCTATTATTTAAGTGTGGGGAGGTTGATAAACCCATATTTCATGATATATTTTGTGCTCAATTTAAGTGATTTATTCAACCCTTCACCCACTTATTCATGTGAAATTGCATGGTTTTACTTTCCCTTCCTTATTATGTGATATATGTGAAAAATATGTTTCCTATGCTTTAAAAATAATTATTTTAATTACCTTTTATTACCATTCGATGCCGTGATTTGTGTGTTGAGTATTTTCAGATCTCTTAAGGCAGGAATGATTTAAAGGATGGAAAGGAAACATACAAAAATGGAAGGAAAGCACAAAATAGAGTTTTTGAAGAAACTAGCAGCGACGCGAACTCATGGACGACGCAGCCACGTCCAAAGCGCGAAAGGGCAGTGACGGGAACGCGTGACTAACGCGGACGCGCGCCTTGAGCAGAACGCAGATGACGTGTACGCGTGATCAAAGCGAACGTGTGACAAGGAAAACTCCCAGATGACGCGACCGCGTCACCTACGCGGACGCGTGACAGACGCCACGCACCAGAAACTGCAGAAAACGCTCCCAGCGATTTCTGAAACCCTTTTTGGCCTAGATCCAAGTACAGAAAGCACAGATTAGAGGTTATAAAGTGGGAGAATGCATCCATTCATAAGGAGTCGATTATTATTCACTTTTAACAATTTTAGTTGTACTTTTTAGAGAGAGAGAGGTTCTCTCCTCTCTCTTAGGTTTTAGGATTAGGATTCCTCTTAAAGGATTTAGGATTTTAACTGTTCATCAGGTTCAATATTTCTTTTACTTTATATTTCTCTTTTGCTTTCAGATACTTCAATGCTCTCATTTAATTACTTATGTTGCCAAATCGGCTTATGAACTTTCTATGTTTAGATTGATTTTCTCTTTTTAATGCAATTGAGGTATTTCAGATTTATGATTCTTATTTAGCTTTTTATATTCTTGGCTTTAATTGATTAACTGGAGGCTCTTGAGTTATCAACTTATCGTGATTGATTGTTATGTCGGCTAATTGACTGGAATTCCACTAACTCTAGTCTTTCCTTAGGAGTTGGCTAGGACTTGGGAATCTAACTAATTAGTTCACTTGACTTTCCCTTGCTTTTGTAAAGGTTAACTAAGTGGGATTAACTTCAATTCTCATAGGAGTAACTAGGACACGACTTCCGAATTTTCATACCTTGCCAAGAGTTTATTTTATAGTTATTTATTTATTTTATTTGTCATTTAAATTACTTGTTCCTTACTTTCAAAACCGCCCAATTTACAAAACTCATAACCAATAATAAGAACACCTCCCTGCAGTTCCTTGAGAAGACGACCCGAGGTTTAAATACTTTGGTTATTAATTTTAAAGGGATTTGTTACTTATGACAACCAAAACGTTTGTAAGAAAGGATTGATTGCTTAGTTTAGAAACTATACTTGCAACGGAAATTTATTCTGAATTCTAAACCGTAAAGCATCCGTTCTTCGGTCATTATAAGCAAAAATGGAAGCGGAAGAAAGAACACGCAGCAACCGGTTAATCCACCAGCTGAAGGTGGCAACCCATGAAGTCGCCGTACCCCCTTTCTCATCTTTGAATGCACCGAGGACAGTGCAAACTTTTAAGTGTGGGGAGGTCGTCAGACTAATCAGTGCTTTTGGATGACAAATTTCTAATCCCAACACTTTTGTATTCTAAACCATACGCAACTTAGAATGCACACTTACTTTTATCCATGTCACACACAAAATTCACTCACTCGATTCTAGTGATTTACCTCTTCCAACAAAATATGCTTCCTTGCTTTTGCATTTACTTTCTTACTATCTTGTCTTCTATTTTAGGATGAGTCATTATAAGCAAAAACGGAAGCGGGAGAAAGAACACGCAGCAACCAGTTGATACACCAGCTGAAGGTGGCAACCCGTGAAGTCGTCGTACCCCCTTGCTCATCTTTGAATGCACCGAGGACGGTGCAAACTTTTAAGTGTAGGGAGGTCATCCGACTAGTCGGCACTTTTGGGTGACAAATTTCTAATCCCAACACTTTCGCATTTTTTTTAGGTCTTTTAGGATTTTTTGTTGCATTTTCTTATTTTGCATATATATACATAATAATCTTAGTCAAAATAATGAATATTTTTCAAGAAATCTATCTATAGAACATTGACATCCCAATTGATTTGAGAGAAAATTTTTCATTGACCTTGCTTGAACTATATATTGTGGATCCTGTTTTTGAGCTAAGAACACAAGCATGTGAGATTTGAGCCTAATTGTGTGGTTACATCTTATAACCACTTACTTACCTTCTTGTGTGCATTATTCTCTTTCTATGATTGTAATCTTTGATTTGTTTGATTCTTTATGTCCATTATTCCATGTATATATGCATATACATGATTAAGGCCATCGTTTCATTAAGCTCACGTACCCAAATAGCCTTTCCTTTTATCTTCCATTGTTAGCCAATTTTGAGCCTACGATTAACCCACTTGTTCTTAATTTAGCACATTACAAGCGTTAAAGTGAAAAATAATAAATGTCCTTTATTTGGATCTTTATTAGCTTAGACTAGTGAGTGTGTATCATTCAAGTGTGGGGAAACTTGGGACATTAGTTAAGGTAAAAGTGTATTTTGGAGTTTTTCATTGAAGATCTTGGGAATTGGGTACATACTCATGTGTTAATTAAATGTAAAACCATATGCATTGATACTTTAGTATATACTTTATTGCAAAAAGAAGAAAAATATATATATATATATATATATATATATATATATATATATATATATATATATATACAAAATAAAGAAAAAAATATGTAGAAAAAGAAAAAAGAAATAAAAAAAGAAAGAAAAAAAGAAAAGCAATAAAAAAGGGGATAAAATTCCCCAAAGTGAAGTCCAATAATAATCAATGCATATGAGTTGTGATCAAGAAGACAATGCCTGAGTGTGTGAAAAAGTGAAGAATGGGTAGTTAGGTTAGCTTAGAATTTGTATAGGTTGCTGATAAACCACTATTTTATGGTTTATCTTCTGCTCAATTGAGTGGATTTTATCAATATTTCATACACTGAGTTTAAGCTTTTTCAGAGATTACAGGGCAGGAATGGCTTAGAGGTCGGAAAGGAAGATGCAAAAGTGGAAGGAATACGAGAAATTGAAGGAACTGCAAAGCTGTTCAGCCTGACCTCTTCGCACTAAAACGGTCATAACTTGAGCTACAGAGGTCCAAATGATGCGATTCTAGTTGCGTTGGAAAGCTAACATCCGGGGCTTCAATTTGATATGTAATATGCCATAGTTTCCTTGAAGATAAGTGACGCGAATGCGTGATCCACGCGGACGCGTCGCAGTGACGAAAAACCAACGTGACAGATTTCGCAACCAGCGATTTCTGGGCTGTTTCTGACCCAGTTTTTGGCCCGGAAAACACAGATTAGAGGCTATAAAGTGGGAGAATGCATCCATTCATCAAAAAATATACATTCATACATAGTTTAAGGATTTAGATGTAGTTTTTAGGGAGAGAGGTTCTCTCCTCTCTCTTAGGTTTTAGGATAAGGATTCCTCTTAAAGGAATTAGGATTTCTTATTATTTCAACTTACAATTTCTTCTGAGTTACAGGTTTAATATTCCTTTTATTTATTTTCTCAATTTTGTTTATGAACTCTTTATGTTTAGATTGATTTTTGTATTTAATATAATTTGAGGTATTTCAGAATTATGATTGCTTTCCTTTATTTATATAAATAATTTAGATTTTTTCCTTTTGGCTTTGGTTGAGTAATTGGTAACTCTTGAGTTGTCAATCTCATCGTGATTGATAATTGTTATCTTTGATGATTGATTTAAATTCCTATAACTCTAGTCTTTCCTTAGGAGTTGACTAGGACTTTAGGTGTTAAATTGATTTATCCACTTGATTTACCTTCATAGTTAGAGATTGACTTAGTGGGGAGCAAAATATAATTCTCATCACCATTGATAAGGATAACTAGCATAGGACTTCTAATATTTATACCTTGCTAAGAGATTTTATTATTGTTAATTTATTTTACTTGTCATTTAAATTACCTGTTCCTTACTTTCAAAACCCCCAATTTACAAGACTCAAAACCAATAATAAGAACACCTCCCTGCAATTCCTTGAGAAGACGACCCGAGGTTTAAATACTTCGGTTATCAATTTTAAAGGGGTTTGTTACTTGTGACAACCAAACTTTTGTAAGAAAGGAATTCTTGTCGGTCTAGAAGCTTTACTTACATCGCGAATTTATTGTGAAAATTCTAGATCACGCGAGAGTTTTGTTCTTCAGTTGCTATATAGGTTAGGTGGGAAGTTTAAGTTAATGAAAGATTCAAATTTCAAGTCCACTTGACCATATGCATCCTTACCTTGACCTTAACCCCATTACAACCTATGGATAAGTCCTCATGATATTTGTATGTATGCATGAAATAATTGTTGATCGTTAGATGAAAAACAAATCTTGGAAAGCATGATTAGGGGAGAATCGAGTAAATCAACCCCATACACTTGAGTGATTAGAGCAGATACACATCCGATGAGGGTTCGATTGCTCAATAACATGTTTTCATCTCATCAAAATTCTCATGGTGAGTATTCTCATCAAATCTGATTTGCATAGAATTTCTCGTGACAACATAAAATGCACCATGAAATAGTGATTCCCTTTGACTCCTCTTGAATTCTGCATGTAATAGGCTCAGAAATAAGTTGGATCTGGGCCTAGGAAGCTCAGAAATTGCCCCCAGCATTTTCACTTTAATGAGGTCACGTGCGAGCTACGACGCATACGTATGGGTCACGCGTATGCGTCGTTTGGCATTTTACTTCCTACACATACGCGTCATGTCACGCGTACGCGTCGCCATGCGACTTCATATTCACGCGTGCGCGTCGTTCCACCCGTGCGCGTCGATGAATGCACTCCAAATCCTTGATTTTTCATGATTTCTCCACTTTGAATGCTTTTCTCTTCACTCCTTTGATCCATTCCTAGCCTTTTCAACCTGAATTCACTAACAAACACATCAAGACATCTAGTGGAATCAATGGTGAATTAAAATTAGCAAATTAAAGGTCTAAAAAGGATGTTTTCACTCTTAAGCGCAAATTAGGAGAAAATCAAGAAACCATGCCATTTTATTGAATAAATGTGAGACAAGTTGATAAAATCCACTCAATTGAGCATACAATGTATCACGAAATAGTGGTGCATCAAATCTCCCTACACTTAAACCAATCACGTCCTCATGCTAAACCAAGAAAGAGACAAAGGTTACTATCATTTATTAAATGCAAACTAACTAAGTGCAATCTTCCTACATGCAATCTATGTAAATGAATGCATCCACTTGGTCAAAATAAATTAACTTCTAAGAAAGCATGTATGCATAAGGGCTAAAGGTATTAACAACCAAGCCAAATCACAATTTAATTGAGTTATTAAAGATTATACAAACTTGCAAGAAAAGTGATGATTCTAGGTGAAAACACGTAATTGAGCAATCGAACCCTTACCGGATGTGTATCCGCTTTAATCACTCAAGTGTATGGGGTTGATTCACTCGATTCTCCCCTAATCATGCTTTCCAAGATTTGTTTTTCATCTAACAATCAAGAATTATTTCATGCATGAATACAAATATCATGAGGTCTTTTCCATGGGTTGTAATGGGGCTAGGGTCAAGGTAAGGATTCATATGGTCAAGTGGACTTGAAATTTGAATCTTTGATTAACTTAAACTTTCCACCTAACCTATGACAACCTATAAAATTTAAATGCTAACCTAACTACCCATTCTTCACTTTTTCACACACTCATGCATTATCTTTTCTTGATCACAACTCATATGCATGCTCTTTTCATGCATTCTCTTTTACCCATTTTAATCTGATTTGCTTTAGTATAGTGGTGAGTATTCCCGCCTGTCACGCTATTTTGATGAGCAAATTTTTGTCGGTATAGAATTTCTCAAATAAATTCTCGTTGTAAGTATAGTTTCTAAACCCAACAAACAATCATCGATAAAAAATTTGTTTGTCACAAGTACAAACCCCAATAAAAATAACCGAAGTATTTAAACCTTGGGTCGTCTCTCAAGGAATTGCAGGGAAGTGTGCTCAATTATTGGTTATGGCAAAGTATATCTTGGGGTTTTGAATAAGAGACAAGAAAAGTAAATGGAAAGAAAGTAAATGAACTCTAATGATAAAAAAGGTCTTGGCAAAGGTTGATGATTACGGATCTTTATCGTTGTTACTAACCAAAATATGATAACTGCAAGGATCAATCCCATTAAAGAAAAGTCAAATGAGCTACATCAATCCTAATCCATAAGTTCTAGTCACCCCACAAATTAATTTAGGGAAATCTTGAGTCAATGGACACCAATCATCAATCACTTGGACATTAGTAACTCATGTTCACCTAAGTTACCATCCCAAGCGAAGAACACAAAAATCTACTATAACATCCTTCCAAACATTTTATCAAACACTTGGAAGGTATAAAAGGAAAACATGGTAAAATTGACAACAGGAGTATCAAATCTACAATTATCCAATTATGAAGAAACAATAACAACAACTCAATTAAACAACAAGGGGATATAAAACATGAATTGCATTAAAAGGAGACATCAAAAGGGAAATTGACAAGAAAACTAAGAGAGCAAGGATGTAACAACAAGAAATTGAAAGGAAGACAAGATGAAAACAGGAAATTAAACCTAAATCTAAGAAGAATTAACCTAATCATAACCTAATTCTAGAGAGAAGAGGGAGCTTCTCTCTAGAAAACTAACTAAAGGCTCATCATCATTCCTCCAAATGCTCCCCCTTGACTCGTCTTGAATTCTGCATGTAATAGGCTCAGATAATGAGTTGAATTTGGGCCTGGGAAGCTCAGAAATTACCCCCGGTATTTTCACTTTAATGAGGTCACGTGCGAGCTGCGACGCGTACGCATGGGTCACTCGTATGCGTCGATTGGCATTTTTACTTCCCACGCGCACGCGTCATGTCACGCGTACGCATCGCCATGCGACTTCATATTCACGCGTGCGCGTCGATGAATGCACTTCAAATCCTTGATTTTCCATGAATTCTCCACTTTGCATGCTTTTCTCTTCACTCCTTTGATCCCTTCCTAGCCTCTTCAACTTGAATTCACTAAGAAACACATCAAGGCATCTAGTAGAATCAAAGGTGAATTAAAACTAGCAAATTAAAGGCCTAAAAAGTATGTTTTCATATTTAAGCACAAATCAAGGGAGAATTACAAAACCATGCTATTTCATTGAATAAGTGTGAGAAAAGTTGATAAAATCCACTCAATTCAGCATAAAATGTACCACGAAATAGTGGTGCATCAATCCTCTTGCTTAGTTGACCAACTTATACCTCCAAGTTTCTAATGGAGGACCTTGTTTCATTAATAAAACCGTGAGTGGTCTTAGTGAGGCTGGAAACTAGAGTGGCTCTGCTTAAAGGTCTTCATATTTCCTTGAGAGGATGGGAATGGTGGTCTGTTATTGAACCTATTTTGGTTCTTACCACCTTGGTTGTTATTGAAACCTTGCTGAGGTTTCTATTGATCCTTCCATGAAAGGTTAGGATGATTCCTCCATGAAGGGTTGTAAGTGTTTCCATAGGATTCTCCCATGTAATTCACCTCCTCCACAGTGGGTTAATCAGGATCATAAGCTTCTTCTTCAAGAGAAGCTTCCTGATTACTACCAGATGTAGTTTGCATCCTAGTGAGATGTTGAGAAATCATGTTGGGCTGTTGGGTCAAGATCTTATTCTGAGCCAAGATAGGATTCATAGTCTCAACTTTATGCACTCCTTTCTTCTGAGAGGTTCCATGGTCTACAGGATTCCTTTTAGAAGTGTACATGAGCTGGTTGTTAGCAACCATTTCAATGAGTTCTCTTGCTTCTGAAGGTATTTTCTTTAAGTGGAGGGATCCACCTACAGAGCTATCCAAGGAAATCTTGGATATCTCAGACAAGCCATCATAGAACATGCCTATGAGGGACCATTCTGAGAGCATGTCAGGAGGACATCTTCTGATCAGCTGCTTGTATCTTTCCCAAGCTTCATAGAGGGATTCACCTTCTCTTTGTCTGAAGGTTTGAACTTCCACTCTAATCTTGCTCATCCTTCGAGGAGGAAAGAACTTAGCCAAAAAAGCATTAACCAGCTTTTCCCAAGAGTCAAGACTCTCTCTTGGTTGGGATCCAACCAAAACTTCGCTCTGTCTCTTAAAGTAAAGAAAAAGAGCATAAGCTTGTAGACTTCAGGATTAACTCTATTAGTCTTTATAGTATCACAGATCTGTTGTAGAAGAGAGACTAACTTAGGCTTAAGCTCAAATTTGTTAGCTCCATTGGCAGTTACAGCAATGCTTCTGCCATAAAAGTTAGAGGTAGGCATGGTGAAGTCACCAAGGACCTTTCTAGGCTCCTCTTGTGGTTCAGCCATGTCCCCTGTTTCTTGTTCAAAACTTTCTGAAACGTCTTTTCCGGAGTGTTGTGCTTTAGCTAGTTGTAAATGCCTCCTCAGAGTCTTCTCAGGTTCAGGATCAAGAGTTAAGAGGGGTTTTTTATCCCTGTTCCTGATCATAAACAAGAAGAAAAGAAAAAGAAGAAGAGAGACAACGCCAATAGGCAAGAAGCTCCTCCTTAAAGTTAGAAGTAGAGAAGAAAGAAGAAGATAAAAAAATAAAAATAAAAATAACAATAAATAAAAGAAGTAGAAGAAAAATACCTTGGATATAGTATATGAGAGTAAATAAAGAAAGGAAATCACAAGAAAGCTTTCTCTGCCAATTGGCAAGAAGCTTCAAGTGAGATATGAAGAAGAAAGGAAAGAAGATAAAGAAGTTGAGGTAGACTAAGAGTAGAAATAGGGATAGGAGAGTTTTGAGTAATAGAGATGTGAGAAAAAGAGCAGTATAAATAGAAAAAGTAAATAAGAATATAAATATTTTTATTTTTATTTAATTAATCAATTAATTTTTCAAAAATTATGTTAATAATTTAAAAATATTTTAAAATTGGTTAGTGAATTTTCGAAAATAGAAGAGAGAGAAGAGAGAGAAATTTTCGAAAATTAAGAGAGGTGAGAGTTAGTTAGGTAGTTTTGAAAAAGATGAGAGAGAAGAAGAGAGATATATTTGAAAATTAAGCAACAGAAGCGTTAGTTAGGAGGTTTTGAAAAATAAGAGAGAAAAATTTAAGAGAAGAAGAGAGTTAGTTAGGTGGTTTTGAAAAAGAAGAGAGAGAAGATAAGATATTAATTAAGAGAAGATAAAAATAAAAATAACATAAAAGATAAAATAAGAAAAGATTTGAATTTAAAATAAGATAAAAAGTAAGATAATAAAAGATTTTGAAATTAGAAAAAGATAAGATATGAAATTAAAAATATTTGAAATTGATTTTAAAAAGATAAGATTTTGAAATTTGATTTTGAAAAAGATATGATTTAAAATTTAAAATTTGAAAAAGATAAGATTTTTATTTTTGAAAAATTTGAATTTTTGAAAATTTGACAACTAAGATATGATAAGATAAAATTTTAAAATTGAAATCTAAACTTTTATATGTAATTTTTGAAAATTATGGTTAGAATTAGTTAGAAAACATATTTTTTTGATTTTTTTGAATTTTATGATGAAAGAGAAAATCACCAAAAAGACACATGACTTAAAATTTTTAGATCTAGCACCCTTATTTTTTGAAAATTTTTTTAGGGAAACATCAAGGGACACCAAACTTAAAAATTTTAAGATCAAAACACATGCAAGACTCAAGAACACTTTGAAGACTCACAAGAACAGAGAGAACAAAAATTTAAAGACTAAAAGAACTCAAGAACAAAAAAAAGAACACTAAACTTAAAATTTTCGAAAAACTAAACGCAAATTTTCAAAAATTATAAAGAAAAATAAAAGAAAACATCAAACTTAAAAATTTGAACAACATTAAATTAAAGAAAAATTATTTTTGAAAACTTTTAGAAAGAAAGACACAAAGAAAATGCAAGACTCAACAAGAACATTAACACTGTGACTCAAAGAAAACAATTCAGAGGATGCCAAAAATAAACTATATGAAAAAGATTTTTGTAAGAGTTTTAAAATTTTTTGGAATTGAAAAGCATGAACGTGCAGGATTCAAACCAAGAACAAAAATAAAACAAAGAAAAGAAAAATATTTTTGAAAAAGTTTGAAGAATTTTCAAAAATTAAGAAGAAGAAAACAAAAGTTAAAGACTCAATTAAAAGGATATAAAATAAACTTACCTAATCTAAGGAGAAAAATAATCCGGCAGTTTGTGCAAACTCAACAATCCCCGGTAACGGCGCCAAAAACTTGGTGCACGAGTCCCCACACCTTCGTACAGCTGTACCAGCAAGTGCACTGGGTCGTCCAAGTAATACCTGAGCGAGTTAGGGTTGATCCCATGAGGATTGTGGTTTGAAGGAAGCTATGGTTATCTTGCAGGTCTTAGTCAAGCGGAATCAGAAGGTTGTTTGATTAGAGGAAACTATTCATAATTTGTATTTGTAAGTAAATTCAGTTGGATTGAGATAAGGGCAATCAGTAATAGGAACAGGGTTGAGAATTGGAGTTGCTTTATCTTTCTGAATTAACTCTGGTACTACTGCTCTCCTTGCTTGTGAGTAATTTATTCAATGGCAGGCTGTATGTGATTGACACTGGTTTGAGCAGCTGTCAATACTCCTCCGGATCTGAACCCCGGGTTTAGTGTGGATCCATCTCTACTTGAGGGTGAAGCGGTTACAGTCCATTCTCCTTTATGATCATACTCAAAATGCCATAGACAAGGTCGGATCTTCCAGATCAGAGAATGCTGCATCTTTGGGTTCTAGCCTCTACCACATAGACCTTAATCTCCCCGGAAATTGGCTGAACTGATGTCTCGAGAAGTCCCCAACGAAGTCGTGGATTAGCCGTATGAAAAATGTATATTCAAGCTGTTGGTCGTCCTTGTTCGGTGAAAGACGCATTCTGACCCAAGTAGACGCAGGTGTTTGTCAGGCACGTTCGTCTTAATGTGATGAACAGAGCTATTTGGTTAGATCATGGTGCACGAAATTGTGATTACACTTTTCACAACTCTGCACAACTAACCAGCAAGTGCACTGGGTCGTCCAAGTAATACCTTATGTGAGTAAGGGTCAATTCCATGGAGATTGTCGGCTTGAAGCAAGCTATGGTTATTTTGTAAATCTTAGTCAGGAGATTAATGATAAGAGTGATTGTATTTATGAAAAATAAATAACATGAAATAAATAGTACTTGTGATTCAGTAATGAGAAACAGGCTGAGGTTCCGGAGATGCTCTGTCGTCTGAATCTCTGCTTTCCTACTGTCTTCTTCTCCAAACACGCATGGCTTGCTTCAATGGCAAGCTGTATGATCCTCTCGGATGAAAAATACCAGGTACGATCTCTGCACGGCTAATCAACTATCGGCTTTCTCGTCTTGGATGAAAAATACCATGTACAGCTACCGCACGACTAATACCTTGTCCTTTTGCACACTGTCACTGCGCCCAACATTCGCAGGTTTGAAGCTCGTCACAGTCATCCCTTCCCGGATCCTACTCGAAATACCACAGACAAGATTTAGACTTTTCGGATCCCAAGAATGCTGCCAATTGGTTCTAGCTTATACCACCAAGGTTCAAACCTCCGGACTCGGTCCGTGGAATAGAAACCCAAGAGATACGCACTCAAGCTGTCGCTCAATGACTACGTTGAGCTCAGATAGAACGGGAGTGGTTGTCAGGCACGCGTTCATAGGTTGAGGATAATGATGAGTGTCACGGATCATCATATTCTCTATATTGAAGTACGAGTGAGTATCTTAGAACAGAATCAAGCGTGATTGAATAGAAAACAGTAGTAATTGCATTAATCCATTGAAACACAGCAAAGCTCCTCACCCCCACCTATGGGGTTTAGAGACTCATGCCGTAGAAGATACAATATGAAGTGTAAAATGTCATGAGGTCTTAAATGAATCTCTAAAAGTAGTTTTTATACTAAACTAGTAACTTAGGGTTACAGAAAATGAGTAACTAGCTGTAGATAGTGCAAAATTCCACTTCCGGGGCCCACTTGGTGAGTGTTTGGGCTGAGCTTTCAAGCTTCCACGTGAATATTCTTCATATTGAAGTTAAATGCCACCCTGGGTGCCAAAATGGGCGTTTAACGCCGAAAAGTATGCCAGTTCTGGCGTTTTACGCCAGAAAGTTTTTGGCTGGCTTTTAACGCCAGTTTGGGCCATCAAATCTCGGGCAAAGTATGGACTATTATCTATTGCTGAAAAGCCCAAGATGTCTAATTTCCAACGCAATTGAGAGCGCGCCAATTGGGCTTCTGTAGCTCCAGAAAATCCATTTCGAGTGCAGGAGGGTCAGAATCCAATAGCATCTGCAGTCCTTTCTCAGCCTCTGAATCAGATTTTTGCTCAAGTCCCTCAATTTCAGCCAGAAAATACCTGAAATTACAAAAAATCACACAAACTCATAGTAAATCCCATAAATGTGATTTTTGAATAAAAACTAATAAAAATATAATAAAAAGTAATGAAAATATACTAAAAATACCTAAAAATAATGCCAAAAAGGGTATAAATTATCCGCTCATCACAACACCAAACTTAAATTGTTGCTTGTCCCCAAGAAACTAAAAGCAAAATAGGATAAAAAGAAGAGAATATACAATAAATTTCAAAAACATCAATGAAGATTAGTTTTAATTAGATGAGCGGGACTAGTGGCTTTTTGCTTTTGAACAGTTTTGGCATCTCACTTTATCCTGTGAAGCTCAGAATGATTGGCAGCTCATCACTACCGCAATTTGGTTGTAACCTGAATAGCCATCCAAAAAGGAGTAGTATTCATGGCCTGCTAGTCTCTCTAACATTTGGTATGTGAATGGTAAAGGAAAATGATCCTTCAAGGTGGCTTTATTGAGCCTTCTGTAGTCAATACACATACGCCACCCTGTAACTATTCTTGTAGGAACCAGTTCATTCTTTTCATTATGAACCATTGTCATTCCTCCCTTCTTGGGGACAACATGGACAGGGCTCACCCAGGGGCTATCAGAAATAGGATAAATAATCCCAGCCTCTAGTAACTTAGTGACCTCTTTTTGCACCACCTCCTTCATGGCGGGATTTAGCCGCCTCTGTAGTTGAACCACTAGCTTAGCATTATCCTCCAATAGGATCTTGTGCATGCATCTGGCTGGACTAATGCCTTTAAGATCACTTATGGACCACTGGTGCACGAATTGTGAATCACACTTTTCACAACTCGTACCACTAACCAGCAAGTGCACTGGGTCGTCCAAGTAATACCTTACGTGAGTAAGGGTCGATCCCACGGAGATTGTTGGCTTGAAGTAAGCTATGGTTACTTTGTAATTCTTAGTCAGAAAATTAGTAATAAAGATGATTGGGCTTATGAAGAGTAAATAGCATAAATTAAATAATACTTGTTATGCAGTAATGGAGAACAGATTGAGGATTTGGAGATGCTCTGTCTTCCGAATCTCTGCTTTCCTATTGTCTTCTTCTTCACGCATGCAAGGCTCCTTCCATGGCAAGCTGTATGTTGGTGGATCACTGTTGTCAATGGCTACCATCCGTCCTCTCAATGAAAATGGTCCAAGTGCGTTGTCACCGCACGGCTAATCATCTGTCGGTTCTCACTCATGTTGGAATAAGATCCATTGATCCTTTTGCGTCTGTCATTACGCCCAGCACTCGTGAGTTTGAAGCTCGTCACAGTCATCCCATCCCAGATCCTACTCGGAATATCACAGACAAGGTTTAGACTTTCTGGATCACAAGAATGGCCGCCAATAGTCCTAGCCTATACCACGAAGACTCTGATCATGAACCAAGAGGCTAAGAGATATACACTCAACCTAAGGTAGAATGGAAGTGGTTGTCAGGCACGCGTTCATGGGTTGAGAATGGTGATGAGTGTCACGAATCATCACATTCATCAGGGTGAGGTGCGAGTGAATATCTTAGAATAGAGACAAGCGTGATTGAATGGAAAACTGTAGTAATTGCATTAATTCATTGAAACACAGCAGAGCTCCTCACCCCCAACCATGGGGTTTAGAGACTCATGCCGTCAGAAATACAACATGAAACGTGTAAAATGTCATGAGATACATAGTAAGTCTCTAAAAGTTGTTTTTATACTAAACTAGTAGCTAGGGTTACAGAAAATAAGTAACTAAGTGCAGAGAGTGCAGAAATCCACTTCCGGGGCCCACTTGGTGTGTGCTTCGGCTGAGCATTGAGCTTTACACGTGTAGAAGCTTCTCTTTAAGTTAAACGCCAGGTTCTAGCCTGTTTCTAGCGTTTAACTCTGGTTTGCAACCTGTTTCTGACATTTAACGCCAGAATAGGGTAAAGACTTGGCGTTAAAAGCCAATTTGCGTGGTCAAAACTTGGGAAAAGTATGAAATATTATATATTTCTGGAAAGTCCTGGATGTCTACTTTCCAACGCAATTGAGATCGCGCCAATTGGGCTTCTGTAGCTCCAGCAAATCCATTTCGAGTGTAGGGAGGTCAGAATCCAACAGCATCTGCAGTCCTTTTTCAGCCTCTGAATCAGATTTTTGCTCAGGTCCCTCAATTTCAGCCAGAAAATAACCAAAATTACAGAAAAACACACAAACTCATAGTAAAGTCTAGAAATGTAAATTTTGAATAAAAACTAATAAAAATATACTAAAAAGTAATTAAAACATGCTGAAAACTACTTAAAAACAATGCCAAAAAGCGTATAAATTATCCGCTCATCAGAACACCAAACTTGAATTGTTGCTTTTCCCCAAGAAACTAAAAATCAAATAGGATAAAAAGAAGAGAATATACTATAAATTCCAAAATAACAATGGAACTTAGTTCCAATTAAATGAGCGGGACTAGTAGCTTTTTGCCTCTAAACAGTTTTGGCATCTCACTTTATCCTTTGAAGCTCATAATGACTGGCATCTATAGGAACTCAGAATTTAGATAATTTTATTGATTCTCCTAGTTCAGTATGTTGATTCTTGAACACAGCTACTTTATGAGTCTTGGCTGTGGCCCTAGGCACTTTGTTTTCCAGTATTACCACCGGATACATAAATGCTATAGACACATAACTGGGTGAACCTTTTCAGATTGTGACTCAGCTTTTCTAAAGTCCCCAATTAGAGGTATCCCGAGTTCTTAAGCACACTCTTTTTGCTTTGGATCACGACTTTAACCATTCAGTCTCAAGCTTTTCACTTGACACCTTCACGCCACAAGCACATGGTTAGGGACAACTTAGTTTATCCGCTTAGGCCATGATTTTATTCCTTTGGGCCCTCCTATCCATTAATGCTCAAAGCCTTGGATCCTTTTTATTTTACCCTTGCCTTTTGGTTTAAAGGGTTACTGGCTTTTTGCTCTTGCCTTTTAGTTTAAAGAGCTCTTGGCTTTTTCTGCTTGCTTTTTCTTTTTTTTTTCTTTCTTTTTTTTTTTTGCCATTTTTTTCCGGAAGCTTTTGCTTTTCGCTGCTTTTTCTTACTTCAAGAATCAATTTTATGATTTTTCAGATTATCAAATAACATTTCTCCTTTTTAATCATTCTTTCAAGAGCCAACAATTTTAACATTCATAAACAACAAATTCAAAAATATGCACTGTTCAAGCATTCATTCAGAGAAACAAAAAGTATTGTCACCATATCAAAATAAATAAACTAATTTCAAGGATGAATTCGAAATCATGTACTTCTTGTTCTTTTGTGATTAAAAACATTTTTCATTTAAGAAAGGTGATGGATTCATAGGACATTCATAGCTTTAAGGCATAGACACTAGACACTAATGATCATGTAAGAAAGACACAAACTAAATAAACATAAAGCATAGAGAACGAAAATAGAAAAAATAAATAGACAAGGAGATTAAGGAACGTGTCCACCTTAGTAAGGGTGGCGTCTTCTTCCTCTTGAAGAACCAATGGTGCTCTTGAGCTCCTCTATGTCTCTTCCATGCCTTTGTTGCTCCTCCCTCATAGCTCTTTGATCTTCTCTAATCTCATGGAAGGTGCCATATGGTTATGAAAAATTAAAAAGCGGGGCTTTTTCCACACCAAACTTAATATGTTTGCTCGTCCTCGAGCAAAAGAAGAAAGAAAGGAGGAGATGGAGATGTTTAGTGGGTTCGGCCAAGGGAGGGTGATAGTGTGTATGAGGGGTTTATGATGGATGGATGTGAGTGGTGAAGATAGTATGGAAAAGAGGGTGGGGTAGGTGGGGATCCTGTGGGGTCCACAGATCCTGAGGGGTCAAGGACTTAGAATCCCTGCTCCATTTAGGCGTGTAAATTCCCTTAGAGTGCAATCCTGGCATTTAACGACAGACTGCTGCTTGTTTCTGGCGTTAAACGCCAGATTTTCTCCCTTTATTGGCGTTTCACCAAGTTGGTGCTTTTTTTGGCGTTTAACGCCAGACTGCTCCTTGTTTCTGGTGCTTAATGCCAGCTTGATGCTTCTTTCTAGCGTTAAACGTCAGTCTGATGCTTCTTACTGGCGTTTAAATGCTAGTAAGCT
Source organism: Arachis hypogaea (assembly GCF_003086295.3). Taxonomy (NCBI): domain Eukaryota; kingdom Viridiplantae; phylum Streptophyta; class Magnoliopsida; order Fabales; family Fabaceae; genus Arachis; species Arachis hypogaea. Next base: position 54,483,782 of record NC_092055.1, on the reverse strand, counting down.
CTTCCTCCAGGGGGAGCTGTTTTTAATGCTGTTTTTGATTTTGCTTTGATTTTTGTGACTCCATATGATCATCATCCTAAAGAAAACATAAAATAAAAATGGAAAATAGAAAATTAACATAGATAAGTAAAAATTGGGTTGCCTCCCAATAAGCTCTTCTTTATTTTCTTTAGATAGACCTTACTGAGCTTTTAATCTAGTCTCAGCTTTGAGCATTCTTGCTCAACATTGCCTTCAAGATAATGCTTGACTCTTTGTCCATTAACAATGAACTTATTAGAATCAATGTCTTGAAGCTCCACATAGCCATATGGTGACATACTTGTAATCACATATGGTCCCCTCTGCCGGGATTTTAATTTCCCGGGGAATAATCTGAGCTAGAGTTAAATAGCAGAACCTTCTGTCCTGGTTCAAAGACTCTAGATGACAGCTTTCTATCATGCCACCTTTTTGCGTTCTATTTGTAAAGCTTGGCATTTTCGAAAGCAGTGAGTTTGAATTCCTCTAGCTCATTCAGCTGGAGCAATCTTTTTTCTCCAGCTAATTTGGCATCAAAGTTTAGGAACCTGGTTGCCCAGTAGGCCTTATGCTCCAGTTCCACGGGCATATGACAGGCCTTACCATACACAAGCTGGTATGGAGAGGTCCCTATAGGAGTCTTGAATGCTGTTCTGTATGCCCACAGAGCATCATCCAAGCTTCTTGACCAATCCTTTCTACGGGTACTTACAGTCCGTTCCAGGATTCTTTTTAGTTTTCTATTAGAGACTTCAGCTTGCCCATTTATCTGTGGATGATATGGAGTTGCCACCTTGTGGTTAATTCCATATCGAACCATAGTAGAGTAAAGCTATTTGTTGCAGAAGTGAGTGCCACCATCACTGATTAGTGCTCTAGGGACACCAAACCAGCTGAAGATATATTTCTGGAGGAACTTCAGCACTGTCTTAGTATCATTGGTGGGTGTTGCAGTGGCCTCTACCCATTTGGATACATAGTCGACTGCCACCAGAATAAAAGTGTTTGAGTATGATGGTGGGAAAGGCCCCATGAAGTAAATACCCTATATGTCAAATAATTCAATCTCTAAGATCCCTTGCTAAGACATGGCGTAACTATGAGGCAGATTACCAGCTCTTTGGCAGCTGTCACAGTTACGCACAAACTCTCGGGAGTCTTTATAGAGAGTGGGCCAGTAGAAGCCACATTGGAGGACTTTTGTGGCTGTTCGCTCACCTCCAAAATGTCCTCCATATTGTGATCCATGACAATGTCATAGGATCTTCTGTGCTTCTTCTCTAGGCACACACCTACGGATTATTTCGTCTGCACATCTCTTAAAGAGATATGGTTCATCCCACAGGTAGTACTTTGCATCAGTAATTAATTTTTTTCTTTTGTTGCCTGTTGTACCCCTTGGGTATGAATCTTGCAGCTTTATAGTTTGCAATGTCTGTAAACCATGGTATTTCCTGAATGGCAAACAATTTCTCATCCGGAAAGGTTTGAGAGATTTCAAAAGAGGGAAAGGACGCCCCTTCTACTGGTTTTATCCTGGACAGATGATCAGCCACTTGGTTCTCTGTCCCTTTTCTGTCTCTTATTTCTATATCATACTCTTGCAGAAGCAACACCCATCTTATAAGCATGGGTTTTGAATCTTGCTTCGTGAGTAAATATTTAAGAGCAGCATGGTCAGTGTACACAATCACTTTGGATCCTACTAAGTATGATCTAAACTTGTCAATGGCATAAACCACTGCAAGTAATTTTTTTATGTAGTTGTGTAATTTATTTGGGCATCATTTAAAACACGGCTAGCATAATAAATGACATGCAGAAGCTTGTTATGCCTCTGTCCCAGTACTGCACCCATGGCATGGTCACTGGCAGTACACATTAGTTCGAATGGTAATGTCCAGTCTGGTGCAGAGATAACTGGTGCTGTGACTAGCTTAGCTTTCAAAGCTTCAAACGCCTGCAGACACTTTGTGTCAAACACAAATGGCGTGTCAGCAGCTAGCAGATTGCTCAGAGGTTTTGCAATTTTTGAAAAATCTTTTATAAACCTCCTATAGAATCCTGCATGTCTCAGAAAGCTTCTGATTGCCTTAACATTGGCAGGTGGTGGTATTTTTTCAATTACTTCCACTTTAGCTTGATCTACCTCTATTCTCTTGTTTGAAATTTTATGCCCAAGGAAAATTCCTTCAGTCACTATAAAGTGACATATTTCCCAGTTTAAAACTAGGTTAGTCTCTTGGCATCTTTTTAGAACAAGTGCTAAATGGTTAAGGCAGGAGCTGAATGAATCTCCAAATACTGAGAAGTCATCCATGAAGACTTCTAGAAATTTCTCTACCATATCAGAGAAGATAGAGAGCATGCACCTCTGAAAGGTTGCAGGTGCATTGCACAGACCAAAGGGCATCCTTCTGTAGGCAAACACTCCAAAAGGACATGTGAATGCTATTTTCTCTTGGTCCTGAGGATCTACTGCAATTTGGTTATAACCTGAATATCCATCCAAAAAGTAGTAGTATTCATGACCTACTAGTCTTTCTAGCATCTAGTCTATGAATGGTAAAGGAAAGTGATCCTTCCTGGTGGCTGTATTGAGTCTTCTGTAATCAATACACATACGCCACCCTGTAACTGTTCTTGTAGGAACCATTTCATCTTTTTCATTATGAACCACTGTCATGCCACCCTTCTTGGGGACAACTGGACAGGGCTCACCCAGGGGCTATCAGAAATGGGATAAATAATCCCAGCCTCCAATAACTTGGTGACCTCTTTCTGCACCACCTCCTTCATGGCTGGATTTAGCCGCCTCTGTGGTTGAACCACTGGCTTAGCATCATCCTCTAATAGGATCTTGTGCATGTATCTTGCTGGGCTGATGCCCTTAAGATCACTTATGGACCACCCAAGGGCTGCCTTGTGCGTCCTTAGCACTTGAAGTAGTGCTTTCTCTTCCTGTGGATTTAAAGCAGAGCTTATGATCACTGGAAAAGTGTCACCTTCTCCTAAAAATGCGTATTTCAGGGATGATGGTAGTGGTTTGAGCTCGGGTTTAGGAGGTTTTTATCTTCCTGAGGAATTTTTAGAGGCTCTTTTATTTTCTCTAATTCCTCCAGATTAGGCTGGACATCTTTAAAGATATCTTCTAGCTCTGATTCGAGACTCTTAGCCATGTTGATCTCCTCTACCAGGGAGTCAATAATATCAACACACATGCAGTCATTTGATGTGTCTGGATGCCTCATTGCCTCAATCGCATTTAGCTTGAACTCGTCCTCATTGACTCTTAAGGTCACCTCCCCTTTTTGGACATCAATGAGGGTTCATCCAGTTGCTAGGAAGGGTCTTCCTAGAATGAGAGTTGCACTTTTGTGCTCCTCTATTTCCAGTACTACAAAGTTAGTGGGAAAGGCAAATGGCCCAACCTTGACAATCATGTCCTCAATTATGCCTGATGGATATTTAATGGTGCCATCAGCAAGTTGAAGACATATCCGGGTTTGTTTGACCTCTTCAGCCAAGCCGAGCTTTCTGATAGTAGATGGAGGGATTAGATTGATACTTGCCCCAAGGTCGCATAGGGCTGTCTTGGTACAAGTACTCTCTAATGTGCATGGTATCAAAAAGCTTCCAGGATCCTTAAGCTTCTCTAGTAAGCTTGTTAGGATGACTCTACTGCACTCTTCAGTGAGAAAAACTTTTTCTGTTTCTCTCCAATCCTTCTTATGACTTAAGATCTCTTTCATGAACTTAGCATACGAGGGTATTTGCTAAAGTGCCTCTGCAAACAGAATCTTTATTTCAAGAGTCTTGAGATAGTCTGTAAAGTGAGCAAATTGTTTATCATGTTCCGCTTGGTGGAGTTTCTGAGGATAAGGTATTTTGGCTTTATATTCTTCAACCTTAGTTACTGCAGGTTTATTTCCTACAGAGACAGGTTGAGAAGCCTTCTTGAGGGAGTTAGTATCAGCACTTGCAGGTGTCTGTTCCCTCACTGGCATTTGGACGCCAGAACTAGACATGGATTGGGCGTTTAACGCCAAGTTCCTACCCTTTTCTGGCATTTGGACGCCAGAACTGGACGTGGATTTGGAGTTTAACGCCATTTTTTCACCTGTTTCTGGCGTTTGATCGCCAGACCTATTCCTCTCTGGGCTCTTACTGTCCTCAGAGGGATTTTGGGTAGCAGGTTGCTCATCCTCTGTCAGCTGTTCTTTTCTTGGCTTTCTGCTACTTTGAGTTGGAGTATTTAACATTTTTCCACTTCTTAATTGAACTGCTTGGCACTCCTCTGTTATCTGTTTTGATAACTACTATTTTGTCTGACTCAATTATGATTCCATATCCTTGTTAGCAGTTCTGGTCTCTTGTAACATCTCCTTAAATTCTGCTAAATGCCTTGTTATAGAGAATAGTTGCTGATTGAGTTTAGCAACTTGTTCCTGAGGACTAAAGTCAGTTGACACTTCCTCAACTTCTTCTTTCACGGAGGACTCATTACTTATGTACAGATGCTGATTTCTAGCAACTATATCAATAAGCTCTTGAACCTCTTCAACAGTCTTTCTCATGTGTATAGATCCACCAGCTGAGTGGTCTAGAGATACCTGAGCTTTTTCTGTAAGCCCGTAGTAGAAGATGTCTAACTGCACCCACTCTGAAAACATTTCAGAGGGGCATTTCCTTAGCATACCTCTGTACCTCTCCCAGGCATTATAAAGGGATTCATCATCCTCTTATTTAAAGCCTTGGATGTCCAGCCTTATCTGTGTCATCCTTTTTGGAGGGAAATATTGATTCAGGAATTTGTCTGATAACTATTTCCATGTTCTTATGCTTACTGTAGGTTGGTTATTTAACCACCTCTTAGCTTGATCTTTTACAGCAAATTGAAACAGTAATAATCTGTAGACATTCTGATCTACTTCCTTGTCACGTATTGTGTCAGCAATTTGCAAGAACTGTGCCAGAAACTCAGTAGGTTCTTCCTGTGAAAGACCAGAATACTGGCAGTTTTGCTGCACCATGACAATGAGATGAGGATTTAGCTCAAAACTGCTTGCTTTGATGGGAGGTATACAGATACTACTCTCATATGCAGCAGTAGTGGGATTAGCATATGACCCCAGAGTCCTTCTGGACTGTTCATTTCCACTTGGATCCATGATGGAGAAAGGGAGATGATGTGGATTGTAAAATATATAAAAAAATTTAATTTTAAAAAAAAATTTTTGAATACCAAAAATTAAAAGGAAAATAAAATAAAATAAAATAATTAAAAAATTAACTATAATTTTGAAAATTAAAAAAATATATAAAAAGGAAATTGAAAATTAAAATAAGTAATTAATTAAAAAGATTTGAAAAATGTATGATTTTAAAATTTGAGATTGGAAAAGATAAGATAAGATTTTGAAAAAGATATGATTTTAAAAATTTTGACCAAATCAACCTAGTGAATTCGAAAATTATGACCAATTAAAGGAAAGGATATAATTTTTTTTTGAATTTTATGAGGAAAGAGAAGAACACACAAAAGACACAAGACTTCAAATTTTTAGATTTAATGCTCCTTGTTTTTCGAAAATTTTGGAGGGAAAACACCAAGGAACACTAAACTTAAAAATTTTAAGATCAAAATACCTTGAAGACTCAAGAACAACAAGAATAAAATTTAAAGACTCAAGAACATAAAAAGAACACCAAACTTAAAACTTTTAGAAAACTAAAAAGAAATTTTCGAAAATTAAAGAAAAATAACAAGAGAACACCAAACTTAAAAGTTTGACACAAGATTTAATCAAAGAAAAATTATTTTTGAAAAAGTTTTAAAAGGAAGATACCCAATTACCAAGAACATAAGCACAACGCTCTAGCCAACTGAAGTATAAATTTAACGTGTTTTTTAAAAAAAAGTATTTAATGTATATAAATTTTTTGAATACTGATCATTTGAAAACGCACAAGAAAAATAAGAAAAGACACAGAACAGGAAAAACTAAAGATCAAACAAGAAAATAGCAAGAACAACTTGAAGATCAAGAAAGAATAATGAACATAAATTCGAAAATTTAAAGGAAAATAAAAACATGAAATTGACACCAAATTTAAAATATGAATCTAAACTCAAACAGAAAACTCAAAGAAAAATTAAAAATTAATAAAGAAAAATAAAAATTTTTTTGAAAGATTTTTGAAGAGAAAATAAAAGACTCTAATTTAATGACTCTAAATAAAAAAGATAAATTTTTCCTAATCTAAGTAACAAAATAAACCGTCAATTGTCCAAACTCAAACAATTCCTGGCAATGGCGCCAAAAATTTGGTGCACGAATTGTGAATCACACTTTTCACAACTCGTACCACTAACCAGCAAGTGCACTGGGTCGTCCAAGTAATACCTTACGTGAGTAAGGGTCGATCCCAAGAAGATTGTTGGCTTGAAGCAAGCTATGGTTACTTTGTAATTCTTAGTCAGGAAATTAGTAATAAAGATGATTGGGCTTATGAAGAGTAAATAGCATAAATTAAATAATACTTGTTATGCAGTAATGGAGAACAGATTGAGGATTTAGAGATACTCTGTTTTCAGAATCTCTGCTTTTCTACTGTCTTCTTCTTCACGCACGCAAGGCTTCTTCCATGGCAAGCTATATGTTGGTGGATCACCGTTGTCAATGGCTACCATTTGTCCTCTCAATGAAAATGGTCCAAGTGCGCTGTCACCACACGGCTAATCATCTGTCGGTTCTCACTCATGTTGGAATAGGATCTATTGATCCTTTTGCGTCTGTTACTACGCCCATCATTCGTGAGTTTGAAGCTCGTCACAGTCATCCCATCCCAGATCCTACTCGGAATACCACAGACAAGGTTTAGAGTTTCCGGATCTCAAGAATGGCCGCCAATAGTCCTAGCCTATACCACGAAGACTCTGATCATGAACCAAGAGGCTAAGAGATATATACTCAATCTAAGGTAGAACAGAAGTGGTTGTCAGGAACGCGTTCATGGGTTGAGAATGGTGATGAGTGTCACGGATCATCACATTCATCAGGGTGAGGTGCGAGTAAATATCTTAGAATAGAGACAAGCGTGATTTAATGGAAAGCTGTAGTAATTGTGTTAAATCATCGAAACACAGCAGAGCTCCTCACCCCCAACCATGGGGTTTAGAGACTCATTCCGTTAGAAATACAATATGAAACATGTAAAATGTCATGAGGTACATAGTAAGTCTCTAAAAGTTGTTGTTATACTAAACTAGTAGCTAGAGTTATAGAAAATAAGTAACTAAGTGCAGATAGTGCAGAAATCCACTTCCAGGGCCAACTTGGTGTGTGCTTGGGCTGAGCATTGAGCTTTACACGTGTAGAGGCTTCTCTTGGAGTTAAACGCCAGGTTGTAGCCTGTTTCTGGCGTTTAACTCTGGTTTGCAACCTATTTCTGGCGTTTAACGGCAGAATAGGGTAAAGACTTGGCGTTAAACACCAATTTGCGTGGTCAAAACTTGGGCAAAGTATGGACTATTATATTTTACTGGAAAGCCCTGGATGTCTACTTTCTAACGCAATTTAGAGCGCGCCAATTGGTCTTCTGTAGCTCCAAAAAATCCATTTCGAGTGCAGGGGGGTCATAATCCAACAGTATCTACAGTCCTTTTTCAGCCTCTGAATCAGATTTTTGCTCAGGTCCCTCAATTTCAGCCAGAAAATACCTGAAATCACAGAAAAATACACAAACTCATAGAAAAGTCTAGAAATGTAAATTTTGAATAAAAACTAATAAAAATATACTAAAAAGTAATTAAAACATGCTGAAAACTACTTGAAAACAATGCCAAAAAGCGTATAAATTATCCGCTCATCAACCACCCAAGAGCTGTCTTGTGTGTCCTTAGCACCTGAATTAGTGCGTTCTTTTTCTGTGGCTCTAAAGCAGAGCTTATGATCACGGAAAAAGTGTCATTTTCTTCCAGAAATGCATATTTCAGGGATGGTGGTAGTGGTTTGAGCTTGGGTTTAGAAGGCTTCTCCTCTTCCTGAGGAGTCTTCAGAGGTTCTTCTATTTTCTCTGGTTCTTCCATATCAGGCTGAACATCTTTAAAAATGTCCTCTAGCTCTTATTCGAGACTCTCAGTCATATTGACTTCTTCCACCAGGGAGTCAATAATATTAATGCTCATGCAGTCTTTTGATGTGTCTAGATGCTGCATAGCTTTGACAACATTCAACTTAAACTCATCCTCATTGACTCTCAGGGTTATCTCCCCTTTTTGGACGTTAATGAGGGTTCGTCCAGTTGCTAAGAAAGGTCTTCCTAGAATGAGAGTTGCACTCTTGTGCTCCTCCATTTCCAGCACTACAAAGTCAGTAGGGAAGGCAAATGGCCCAACCTTGACAATCATGTCCTCAATTCTGCCTGATGGGATTTTAATGGAGCCATCAGCAAGTTGGAGGCATATCTGTGTTGGTTTAACTTCATCAGTCAAACCAAGCTTTTTGATAGTGGATGCAGGTATTAGGTTGATACTTGTCCCAAGATCACATAGAGCTATCTTGGTACAATCATCCTCTAATGTGCATGGTATCATAAAGCTTTCGGGATCTTTAAGCTTCTCTGGTAAGCTTTTCAGAATGACTGCACTGCATTCTTTAGTGAGGAAAACTTTTTCAGTTTATCTCCAATCCTTCTCATGACTTAAGATATCTTTCATGAACTTAGCATAAGAGGGTATTTGCTCAAGTGCCTCTGCAAACAGAATGTTTATTTCAAGAGTCCTGAGATAGTCTGCAAAGCGGGCAAATTGTTTATCCTATTCCGTTTAGCGGAGTTTCTGAGGATAAGGCATCTTGGCTTTATATTCTTCAACCTTAGTTGCTGCAGGTTTACCTCCTACAGAAGTGGTTGGAGAAGCCTGCCTAAGGGAGTTGTTATCAGCACTTGCAAGTGTCTGATCTCTCATTGGCATTTGAATGCCAGAATTGGGTGCTATATGGGCGTTTAACGCTAGATTGCCACCCTCTTCTGTCATTTAGACGCTAGACTTGGCTATCCACTGGGCGTTCAACGCCAATTTCTTACCCTTTTCTGGCGTTTGAATGGCAGAATCCTTCCTCTCTGGGCTCTTACTATCATCGAAGGGATTTTGTGCAGTGGTTTGGTCATCCTCTGTCAGCTGTTCCTTTCTTAGCTTTCTGCTGGCTTGAGTTGAGACATTCAATGTCTTCCCACTCCTTAAATGAACATCTTGGCAATCTTCTGTTATCTGTTTAGATAACTACTGTCTTGTCTGATTCAATTATGCTTCCATATTCTTGTTAGCCTTTTCAGTGTCTTGTAGCATCTCTTTAAATTCTGTTAACTGTTTTGTTATAAAAAACAATTACTGATTGAGTTCAGCAACTTGTTCTAGAGGACTAAGTTCAGTGGATATTGCTTTAGCCTCTTCTTTCATGGAGGACTCACTACTTAAGTACAGGTGCTGATTTCTAGCAACTGTATCAATGAGCTCTTGAGCCTCTTCAATTGTCTTCCTCATGTATATAGATCCACTAGCTGAGTGGTCTAGAGACATCTGGGCCTTTTCTGTAAGCCTATACTAAAAGATGTCTAACTGCACCCATTTTGAAAATATTTCAGAGGGGTATTTCCTTAGCATCCCTCTATACCCCTCCCAGGCATTATAAAGAGATTCACTATCCTCTTGTTTAAAGCCTTGGATGTCCAGCCTTAGCTGTGTCATCCTTTTTGGAGGGAAATATTGATTCAGGAATTTGTCTGATAATTGTTTCTATGTTCTTATGCTTGCTGTGGGTTGGTTGTTTAACCACCTCTTAGCTTGATCTTTTACAGCAAATGAAAACAGTAATAATCTGTACACATCCTGATCCACTTCCTTATCACGTACTGTGTCAGCAATTTGTAAGAACTTTGCCGGAAACTCAGTAGGTTCTTCCTGAGGAAGACCAGAATACTAGCAATTTTGCTGCACCATGATAACGAGCTGAGGGTTTAGCTCAAAATGGCTGGCTCTGATGGGGTGTATACAGATACTACTCCCATATGAAGCAGTAGTGGGGTTAGCATATGACCCCAGAGTCCTTATGGACTGTTCATTTCTACTTAGGTCCATGATGGAGAAAGGGAAGTGATGTGGATTGTAAAATGAAAATTTTCTCTCTTTTTTTTTTTAAACCGAAATTAAAAGAAAATAAAATAAAATAAATAAAAATTTGAATATAAGTTCAAAAATTAGAAGAAAAAGAAATAAAAGAAAATTGAAAACTAAATTAATTAATTAATTAAAAAGATTTGAAAAAGATGTGGGTGAGGATTTTCGAAAAATGAAGATAGAGAAATTGGTTAGAAAGTTTTGAAAAAGATATGTCTTAAAATTAAAGATCCTTGTAAGAAAATAAATAAAATAAAATATTTCTATTAATTTATAGGACTCAGCAGGGCTCCTTCCCTCAACCTAGGATGTTTAGAAACTCATACCGAGGTAGAATACAATGATAAAATAAAAATAGGACTGAATGGTGTATGATATGTAAAGTATGCGTGTTACATGAATTAAATCCCTTAAATACTAAACTAATGACTAGTAAGGGTAAAACAGTCTATTTAGTACTAAAATCCACTTCAAGGGCCCACTTAGTGAGTGTTTGGGGTGAACTTTAATGAGATCCACGTGCTATGAGGTCTCTTGGGCATGGAACGCCAACTAGGGGGTCCTCTTTGGGCTTTTGGACGCTGGGCTCTACTCTTTGGGCGCTGGACGCTTGAAAGCTGGCATTGGACACCAGGTTTGGGCCTTCAAATCTAAAGAAAAGTACAGACTATTAAATATTGCTAGAAAGCTTTGGAAGTCAGCTTTCCATAGCAGTTAAGAGCGCTCCATTTGAACTTCTGTAGCTCTAGAAAAGCTCTTCCGAATGCAGGCAGGTCAGATCTGGACAGCATTTGCAGTGCTTTCTCTGTCTCTGAATTAGACTTCTGCTCTAGCTCCTCAATTTCAGCCAGAAAATATCTGAAATTGCCGAAAAATACAAAAACTCATAGTAGAATCCAAAAATGTGAATTTAACACTAAAACCTATAAAAACTCAATAAAAACTAAACAAAAACTACTAAAAACTATATGAAAATGATGTCAAAAAGCGTATAAAATATCTGCTCATCAATTCCCTTTTCAAACAAATTAAAATAAAATTGAAATTAGTGGCGGGAATGAAAGATTAGGAAAATTCATAAACAAACTTACTTAAAACTAATTCCTTCATGAAATTCAAAACTTAAACAATCCATACATGTAGCATACGGGGGAACGCCAAACTTAATGTTTAGCTATGTACTACAAAAATGATTAAGTAAACATCCTAAGATATATATATATATATATATATGTTCATTATGCATGAAATCATCTTAGGGTGCCTCTAGGCACACCAAACTTAAAATTTGATCGTATGCTTAATGAACTCGCCTAATGCAAATGTCAAATTGTTTTTGAAAGTTTTGAATTCATAAAAGAAGACAATTTACTATTACTAAAGCACAAAGTAAAGAATCTAAACATGGGTTGCCTCCCATGAATTGCTTCTTTAACATCACTTGCTTGACGGTTGTCCCCTGTTAAGGAGGTTGATGATCATAGTGCCTCAATTTGTCTCCCTCACTGTGAGTTTCCTTCCGGTATCCTGTTTGATGATTTCTATGTGTTCAAGTGAAAAGATCTTGCTCACAGTATAATATCCAGAAAAGTATGGAGTTGTCTCCATTGATTGGTAAATTAGTATCACTTGATCTCCTGGTGAGAATGCTTCAGTTGGAATCTTCTTATTCTTCCACCTTTTAGGCACCCATTTCTTGCTGTTCTTCCCCTTTTTTGATGATTCTTCCTTCTTGGTGGGTTTAATGTTGGGAGCTTTCTTTTTAGTTGTCACCACTAGGGTCTTTGCTTGTAGTTCTTCTTTAGCTTTTCTGACTTCTTGAACCCCTTTTCTCCCTTTGTTTACTTTCTTCTCATCCAAGGATGAGCTTATGAGTTTTAGAGATGACTCCTTGGGCTTTTCCTTCCAGCTTGGGTCTTTATCCTCAATCCTCATGCAATTTTCTTTTTCAGCAGGGTACTGTATTGCTTTGAAAACATTGAGGATCATCTATTCATCATGTACCCTCAGAATCATTTCACCTTTTTCCATATCAATAATTGCCCTTGCTGTGGCTAGGAACGGTCTTCAAAGAATGATTGAGTCACTTCCGTCCTCATCCATGTCCAGAATTACAAAGTCCACAGGGAAAATGAATTTGCCAACCTTAACTAGAAGGTTCTCGACCACTCCATTGGGTATTATAAGGGATGTATCGGCAAGTTGTAGTGACATTCTAGTGGGTTTGACCTCCTTTATCGATAGCTTCTTCATCATAGAGAGTGGCATCAAATTGATGCTTGCTCCCAGGTCACATAATGCTTTGTCAACTGATATGTTCCCAATGGTGCATGGTATGAAAAAGCTTCCTGGATCCTTGAGTTTGGGTGGCAACCCTTTTTGGATTATAGCACTGCATTCCTGGGTGAGGATCACAGTTTCCTTCTCCTTCCAGCTCCTCTTTTTGGTGATGAGTTCTTTGAGAAACTTTGCACAAAGTGGCATTTGTTCCAAGGTTTCAGCTAGTAGAATTTTGATCTCCAATTTCCAGAAAATTTCTATGAACTTAGGGAATTGTTGATCCTTCATCTCCTTGTGCAACCTCTGAGGGTAAGGTAGTTGAGGAACATGTGGCTTCACTTGCTCTTTCTTCTCTTGTGCTTGTGACTCTGAGACTTGCTTGCCTTTCCATGGAGCTTGTGGTTCATTGTGTGATCAACCGTATCATTTTCCTCAATCTCTTTCTCTTCCTTGCTGGCATCCTTGTTGTCCTTTCCCAATGTTTTACCATTCCTAAGTTGTATGACCTTGCACTCCTCCTTTGTATTTTGGATGGTGTCACTGGGGAAGGCATTAATTGGTCTCTCAGTAGGTTGCTTGGATAGTTGCCCTATTTGTCTTTCAAGGTTTCTCATTGATGCTTTATAGTTCTTACTTGCCATCTCTTGGTTTTTCATGAGCTTTTCCATCATCATTTCTAGATTAGAGATTCTTTGAGACACTTGATATGGCTGGGGTTGTGTATGTGATATTGGTTGTTGATGGAAGTTGGTTGGGTTATTTGAAGAATTATTTTGGTGGTAGAATGTGGATGTGGAAAAGTTATTTCGTGGTTTTCTATATGGATTGTTGTTAGTGGGGTGATGGTTTTGGTTGTTTGTGGTGCAAAAGTTATTGGGATTGGAGTTCTTCTGCCATTAGTTCTGATTGTCTCTTCACCTCAAGTTGGGATGGTTCCTCCATGAGGAATTGTATGTGTCCCCATGGAAATCATTGTGGGAAGAGCTTGTGTTGTGCATATATTGGACTTGCTCAGGCTGCTGTTCATTGTTGTATGCCTCAAAGCTTTCTTCATTTCATGTTTGAAGCTTGGCTTGTTGTGCTGATTGAAGCTAATTGAAGTCCATCCATCCTTTTTGCCTTCATTTCCATCTGCTGCAGGATTTGTTGGTGCATTAGCTTGTTCTGAGCTAGGATAGCATCCACACCCTCAAGCTCATATACACCTCTCTTTGGAGTTGCTTGTCTCTATGAGGAGTAGAAGTACTGATTGTTAGCCACCATGTCAATGAGATCATGTGCCTCCTCTGGAGTTTTCATCATTTTAAGTGACACTTCTGAAGAATAATCCAGTGCTTTTCTTGCTTTCATAGAGAGACATTGATAGAAGTTTTGGAGCATCACCCATTCACTGAACATATATAAAGGACATCTCCTTATCAGTGCTTTATACGTCTCCCAAGCCTCATACAATGATTCTCCCTCCAATTGTCTGAAAGTTTGCACCACAGTCTTGAGTTTGATAATTTTTTGAGGGGGCTAGAACTTGGCTAAAAATTTGTTAACCAAGTCATCCCAATTTGTGCTGCTTTCCTTTGGGAAGGTCTCCAACCAATGAGTTTCTTTGTCCCTTAGAGAGAAGGGAAATAGCAGTAGCTTATAGATGTCTGGGTGTACTCCATTAGTTTTGACGGTATCACATATCCTTAGGAAAACGGATAGGTGTTGATTAGGGTCCTCCAAAGCACCTCCTCCATACTGACCATTATTCTGGACCAAAGTACTAAGCTGAGGTTTAGGCTCAAAATTTTTGGCATGTACATTAGGAGTGAGTATACTACTCCCATAATTCCTAGGATCAGGAATAGTATAAGAGGCTAGCACCCTCCTAGCAGGTTGGGCATTATTGTTAGCCACCCCTTCCTCATGCATTTCATCCTCCAAGACTTGATCCAAGTCTTCTTCTGAGTCGTCTTCACCGATGACTCTTTTCCCTCTGGCTTTTCTTCTCAGTCTTAGAAGAGTTCTCTCTGGCTCAGAATTATAGGAAGTTGATGTTGCCTTTCTCCCTCCTGGAATACACAACACAAAGACAAACCAAATGAAAAGTGAACACTCTATTACTAGAGTGTGTGTTAGAATTAGCTGACATAATGTGTCAAACAGTTAGTATGCTTAAACAAAAACAAAGAAAAGTGCTTAATCTAGACTATCACGTACTTAATCATTGTTAATATAAATCAATCCCCAGCAACGGGGCCAAAAACTTGATGACTGGAAATTTGCACAACATAAATTCCTTCGGCAAGTGTATCGAATCGCCAAGTAATAACTCACTATTGAGTGAGGTCGATCCCACAGGGATTAATGGATTAAGCAAATTTGGTCAGGTGATTTATCTAGTCAAACTAATATTTGATGATTTTGGTGTAATTGAATGAACAGAATGTAATTGACAAAGAAAGTAACTATACTGAATTTAAATTGCTGAAGAATAGAGAGCTGAAAGTAAATTGTGAAAGGTAAATGGCGGAAAGTTAGATGACAAGAAACTATAGAGCTGAAACTTAAATGGCAAGAAAGTAAAAGCAAGAATGTAAATGGCTATGAAAAGTAAATTGCATGAATTGTAAATGGGTTCGGGGCACTGAAAATCAAAGAAAACTAGAAATTCAAAGCAATTAAGTGGAAGAAAGATAATGGGTATGATTCATTAGGGATTGTAGATATCATAAACCGTCATGAATCAATGGGTTTCAACTTCATTCTCAATCATATGAAGTAGATCTATGGCGGATTGTAATAATTGAATCCCAATTCCTTGGCAACTCAATTTCTCTTAACACAATCAATTGTCAATTCCTTGATCTAATTGTTCATGAGAAGAGGTTAAGTTTAATTCTCTAATCCATAAGCCACACAAGCTCTCAGGATCTCAATTCAAACCGGGAATTTATTGATCAAAAGAGTTGTGAGGGAAAGAGCTTCAAACTGAATTCTATAATCCCTCTTCCAAGGCTCACATAGAGATTCAAGTAGATCTAAACCCCCTTCTGGTAGTGAATAGATCTATTAAACACATAAGTTTTCCCTTAGCTACAACAAGCATTTAATTAGAGGACTTCATTAAGCACATTTGTTTCTTTTCTTGACTCTCTAATCATTGATGCTCAGAGCCTTGAGCTTTGAGGGAGTGCTTTTTGTACTTGAGCCTAACCTTGACTTCTAAGTGTTTTGTTTTCAAACTTTTTGCTTGATACATAAACACCACAAGTACTTAACAACTTAATTGCCATTGGTACTCAGAGCCTTCAGCTTTCTCATTCTTTCCCTTTTTCTTTTCTTGTCTTAATTGCAATTGCTTTCTCAAAGTTTTCATGATTTCCAAAGATTTCACAAAGTGTCCTAGATGAAAACTTCAATTAAATAAAATCCAATGCAATTGAGCAACAATTAATCATAATAGCTTTCCAAAACTTGTATGCACATGCTAACTTCTTCTTTAATTCCTTGTTTGTTTATGATCATGATACTTTACTGCTTTGAACTTTACAAAACTCAAGTTGGTAGTCATAATGTCACAGCAACATGTTGCAAATCAAAATTTAGGCTATGCTTATTCATACTACACATGCATACAGAGAAGATAAAGACAATCATGCAATTTAAAGTGCTTAAAATAAATGAGAGGAAAAGGAACTTTACAACCTTGTAATTCATCTTCTCTATTATTGTCATTTTCCTCCCATTCTTCCTCTTCCCTTGCCAAACTCATAATGCTTGCTCATCCTCAAGCAACAATTAGAATAATGGCTATGAGGCCAGGATGGATCATGAATGTCTTACACAATGAAATGTTAGTAGTACATGTGTTTAAGCAAGCAAAATAATCATCAAGGCACAGGAAACAGAGACATTGTGATTGCAAACTTAAGAGGGTGTGCATGATACATGGTGCACAAAATTGTGATTACACTTTTCACAAATTCGCACAACTAACCAGCAAGTACACTGGGTCGTCCAAGTAATACCTTACGTGAGTAAGGGTCGATACCACGGAGATTGTCGGCTTGAAGCAAGCTATGGTTATTTTGTAAATTTTAGTCAGGAGATTAATGATAAGAATGATTGTATTTATGAAAAATAAATAACATGAAATAAATAGTACATGTTATTCAGTTATGAGAAATAGGCTGAGGTTCCAGAGATGCTCTGTTGTCTGAATCTCAGCTTCCCTATTGTCTTCTTCTCCAAACACGCATGGCTTCTTTCAATGGCAAGCTGTATGATCCTCTCAGATGAAAAATACCAGGTACGGTCTCTGCACAGCTAGTCAACTGTCGAATTTCTTGTCTCGGATGAAAAATACCATGTACAGCTACCGCACGGCTAATCATCTGTCGGTGCCCACTAGCGTCAGAATAAAACCTTTATCCTTTTGCACACTGTCACTGCGCCCAACATTCGGGAGTTTAATGCTCGTCACGGTCATCCCTTCCCAGATCCTACTCGAAATACCACAGACAAGGTTTAGACTTTTCGGATCCCAGGAATGCTGCCAATTGGTTCTAGCCTATACCACGAAGGTTCTAACCTCTGGACTCGGTCCGTGGATCAGAAACCCAAGAGATACGCACTCAAGTTGTCGCCCAATGACTACGTTGAGCTCAGATAGAACGGGAGTGGTTGTCAAGCACGCATTCATATAATTGAGAATAATGATGGGTGTCAGGGATCATCACACTCTCTATATTGAAGTACGAATGAGTATCTTAGAATAGAATCAAGCGTGATTGAATATAAAAGAGTAGTAATTACATTAATCCATTGAAACATAGCAGAGCTCCTCACCCCTAACTCTGGGGTTTAGAGACTCATGCTGTCAAAGATACAATATGGAATGTAAAAAATTTCATGAGTTGCAAAATGAATCTCAAAAAGTAGTTTTTATACCAGACTAGTAACTTAGATTTACAGAAAAATGAGTAACTAAGTGCAGATAGTACAGAAATCCACTTCCGGGACCCACTTGATGCGTGTCTGGGCTGAGCTTCCAAACTTTCACGTGCATATACCCAAAGATGGCATTAAATGCCACCCTGGGTGCCAGAATAGGCGTTTAACGCCGAAAAAGGTGCCAGTTCTGGCGTTTTACGCCAGAAAGTTTTAGGCTTACTTTGAATACCAGTTTGGGCCATCAATTCTCGGCAAAAGTATGAACTTTTATATATTTCTGGAAAGCCCGGGATGTCTAATTTCCAACGCAATTGAGAGCGTGCCGATTGGTCTTCTGTAGCTCGAGAAAATCTATTTCGAGTGTAGGATGGGTCAGAATCCAACAGCATCTGTAGTCCTTTTTCAGCCTCTGAATCAGATTTTTGCTCAGGTCCCTCAATTTCAGAAAAAAAATACCTAAAATTACAGAAAAACACAAAAAGTCATAGTAAAGTCTAGAAATGTGATTTTTGAATAAAAACTAATAAAAATATAATAAAAAGTGACTAAAACATACTAAAAACTATGTAAAAACAATGCCAAAAAGGGTATAAATTATCCGCTCATCACAACACCAAACTTAAATTGTTGCTTGTCTCCAAGCAACTAAAAACAAAATAGGATAAAAATAAGAGAATATACAATAAATTTCAAAAAAATATCAATGAAGATTAGCTTCAATTAGATGAGCGGGACTTGTAGCTTTTTTATTTCTGAACAGTTTTGGCATCTCACTTTATCCTTTGAAGTTCAGAATGATTGGCATCCATAGGAACTCAGAATTCAGATAGTGTTATTGATTCTCTTAGTTCAGTATGTTGATTCTTGAACACAGCTACTTTATGAGTCTTGGCTGTGACCCTAAGCATTTTGTTTTCCAGTATTACCACCGGATACATAAATGCCACAGACACATAACTGGGTGAACCTTTTTAGATTGTGACTCAGCTTTGCTAGAGTCCCCAGTTAGAGGTGCCCAGAGCTCTTAAGCACACTCTTTTTTGCTTTGGACCACGACTTTAACCACTCAGTCTCAAGGCTTTCACTTGACACCTTCACGCCACAAGCACATGATTAGGGACAGCTTGATTTAGCCGCTTAGGCCAGGATTTTATTCCTTTAGGCCCTCCTATCCATTAATGCTCAAAGCCTTAGATCTTTTTTACCCTTGCCTTTTGGTTTAAAGGGTTATTGGCTTTTTCTGCTTGCTTTTTCTTTTTCTTTCTTTTTTTATTATTTTTTTATTTTTTTATTTTTTCGTATATATTTTTTTCGCAAGCTTTGTTTATTCAATGCTTTTTCTTGCTTCAAGAATCAATTTTATGATTTTTCAAATTATCAATAACATTTCTCCTTTTTCATTATTCTTTCAAGAGCCAACAATTTTAAAATTCATAAACAACAAATTAAAAAATATGCATTGTTCAAGCATTCATTCAGAAAATAAAAAGTATTGCCACCACATCAAAATAATTAAACTAATTTCAAGATAAAATTCAAAATTCATGTACCTTTTGTTCTTTTGCAAATAAAAACTTTTTTTCATATAAGAAAGGTGATGGATTCATAGGACATTTATAGCTTTAAGACATAGAGTCTAAACTTTATTGATCATGGAATAAAAATAAGACATAAAATAAACATAAAAGCAGACAAATAATAATAAAAGAAAGGAAATGAAAGACATAAAAATAAATGACTCTAATACTAATGCTTATGTAACTCTTAAAATAGGTTTCTAATAATAAAAGTTATCATAGAGTTAGGACCCAACAACTTTTATTTTGAGAGATAGGTGCTCCTTCAATCTGTGGGATGTTCGGCTCTTCAAGGATTAGCTTCTGGCGCTTTAGTTCCTGTAGCTCACGCTCTTGCTCCTCTTGTTCTCTGAGTAGTTTACAGAGCATGCTGTTCTGATTCTGCTGCTATTCTTTGAGTTGATCCATAGATTCTTGCAGCTTGTTGACAGATACTTCTAAGCGGGCCCAATAGTCAAATTGAGGAATTTCTAGGAGGAGCTCATGCGCCCTCCTCTTGGTGAGGTTGTCTTGAACTTGAGGTCCATCCATTACCCTTTTGGTGATTGGGTGTTCAACTGGGATATACTCATCCACACCTATCTGTACTCCCGCATCTTTACATAACAGACTGATCAAGCTTGGGTAAGCCAAATTTGCTTCAGTGGATTCCTTGTTTGCAAATAAGTAAATTTCACAAGGAATTAGTTGATGAACCTCCACTTCTTTTCCCAGTATAATACAGTGACTCATCACTGCTCTTTTGATAGTGACTTCAGAGCGGTTACTTGTGGGAAGTATAGATTGCCCAATGAAATCCAGCCAGTCCCTAGCAACTGGCTTGAGGTCTCCTCTCTTCAGTTGGTTTGGAACACCTTTTGCATTGGTTATCCACTTGGTTCCAGGGAGGCATATGTCCTCTAGAACTTGATCCAGCTTTTTATCTTTAGCCATTCTCCTATTAAAGGATTCTGGATCATCCTGCAGTTGAGGAAGTTTGAGGACTTCTCTTACTTTGTCAAGATGGAAGTAGATAATCCTCCCTCTGACCATGGTTCGAAAAGTGTGGAAGGCAATTCCCTCCATTCTTTGCTTATCTGTCAGCCACAGATTTGCATAGAATTCTTGGACCATGTTTCTTCCCACATTCATCTCAGGATTAGCTAGGATTTCCTAGCCTCTGTTTCGAATCTGCTCTTAGATCTCCGGATATTCGTCTTCTTTCAGATCAAACTTGACTTCCGGGATCACTGATCTTCTGCACACTATTTTGAAGTAATAATCTGCATGTTCTTTGGTGCATAACCTCTCATGCATCCATTGTGGTTTTGGATTGTTTTTTTTCTTACCTTTGGAGTGGTTTGTTTTCCTTTAGGGGCCAAGATCTTGGTCAGTGATCACGAAAAATCACACTAAACTTAGAGGTTTGCTTGTCTTCAATCAAAAGTAAGGAAAGAAGATGAATAGGTGGAGAGAAGGATTCGAATAGTGGAGGAAGGGGGATGGCCGAATGTATAAATAGAGGGGAGGGAGGGAATGGGTTCGAAATTTTGGAAAAAAGATATGATTGAAGGATATGATTGATAAAAGATAAACATGATATGAAAAAGATGAGATTCTTTTCAAAAATTTAAAAGATATGAAAAAGATATGAGGAAGTTAAATCTGAATCATTTTGTTTATGCATCTAAGAAATAAAAGATGATATGAACGAATGAAAAAGATTTGAATAGAAATTGGAAAGATGAATGAGTTTTGAAAAAGAATTGAGAAGAATTGAAAAATAATCAAGAAGAATTTATAAGAGTATAAATTTTTGTGAATGGAAATTAAAAAATGATTGTTTGTAATGTTTGGATGCAAAAAATTTTGATTTAAAACATGAAAATTCGAAAAAAATTGAATTTGAAACAAAATTACCTCTCCCCTAGCTGTTCTGGCGTTAAACACCCAGAATGATATCCATTCCGACGTTTAACGGCCATCTGGTGGCCATTTTGGGCGTTTAATGCCCAGCTAGGTATCCTGGCTGGCGTTAAACGCCAGAAATCCTTCCTTACTGGGCATTTTTCTGAACGCCCAGAATGCTTCCAAGTCTGGTGTTAAACGCCCAGAATGATAGCCATTCTAGCGTTTAACGCCCAGATTGCCTCTTTACTGGCGTTTTGATACCAGTGAGCTCTTTTACTCTGTGATTCTTCTGCTTTATGTTCTGAACCTTCATACCCATAACTTGTTGACTGAAAAAGCATCAATAAACATGCACAACAAAATTAAATGGACTTATATAATTGTTATAAACATCTAATTTGATTTGATAATAGCTGGGTTGCCTCCCAGTAAGCGCTTCTTTACTGTCTTTAGCTGGACTTCATTGAGCTTTTTAATTTAGTCTCAGTTTCGAGCATTCTTGCTCAACAAAGCCTACAAGATAATGTTTGATTCTTTGTCCATTAACAACGAACATTTTGTCAGAATTAACATCTTGAAGCTCTACAAAACCATATGGTGACACACTTGTAATCACATATGGTCCCCTCCACCGGGATTTTAATTTCCCAGGGAACAATCTGAGCCTAGAGTTAAACAGCAGGACCTTCTGTCCTGGCTCAAAGACTCTAGATGACAGCCTTTTGTCATGCCATCTTTTTGCTTTTTCTTTATATATTTTAGCATTTTCGAAAGCATTGAGTCTAAACTCCTCTAGCTCATTCAACTGGAGTAATCTTTTTCTCCAGCTATCTTAGCATCAAGGTTTAGGATCCTGGTTCCCAATAGGCCTTGTGTTCTAGTTCCACTGGCAGATGACAGGCTTTTCCATACATAAGTTGGTATGGAGAGGTCCCTATATGAGTCTTGAATGCTGTTCTGTATGCCCACAGAGCATCATCCAGACTTCTTGCCCAATCCCTTCTACGGGTACTTACAGTCCGTTCCAGGATTCATTTTAGTTCTCTATTCGAGACTTCAGCCTGCCCATTTGTCTGTGGATGATATAGAGTTGCCACTTTATGGATAATTCCATATCGTACCAGAGCAGAGTCAAGCTGTTTATTGCAGAAATGACTGCCTCTATCACCGATCAGTATCCTAGGGACACCGAACATGTTGAAGATATGCTTCTGGAGGAACTTCATCACTGGTTTAGTATCAGTAGTGGGTGTTGCAATTGCTTCTACCCATTTAGATACATAGTCTACTGCCACCAGAATATAAGTGTTTGAATATGATGGTGGGAAAGGCCCCATGAAGTCAATACCCCATACATCAAACAACTCAATCTCTAGGATCCCTTGCTGAGGCATGGCATAACTGTGAGGCAGATTGCTAGCTCTCAGACAACTGTCACAGTTACGTACAAACTCTCTAGAGTCTCTATAGAGAGTGGGCCAGTAGAAACGACATTGGAGAACCTTGGTGGCTGTTCGCTCACCTCCAAAATGTCCTCCATATTGTGATCCATGGCAATGCCATAGGATCTTCTGTGCCTCTTCTCTAGGCATGCATCTGTGGATTACTCCGTCTGCACATCTCTTAAAGAGATATGGTTCATCCCACAAGTAATACTTTGCATCAGAAATCAAGTTTTTCATTTGTTGCTTACTATAATCTTTGGGTATGAATCTCACAGCTTTATAGTTTGCAATTTTTGCAAACCATGGTAATTCCTGAATGTCAAAGAGTTGCTCATCCGGAAAGGTTTCAGAGATGTCAGTAGGAGGGAGGGACACCCCTTCTACTGGTTCTATCCGGGACAGGTGATCTGCTACTTGGTTCTCTGTCCCTTTTCTGTCTCTTATTTCTATATTAAACTCTTGCAGAAGCAACACCCATCTTATGAGTTTGGGTTTTGAATCCTACTTTGTGAGGAGATATTTTAGAGCAGCATGGTCAGTGTACACAATCACTTTTCTGTGGTTGTGTAATTCTTCTGCGCGTCATTTAAAACACGGCTAGCATAATAAATGACATGCAGAAGCTTGTTATGCCTCTATCCCAATACTGCACCAATGGAATGATCACTGGCATCACACATTAGTTCAAATGGTAATGTCCAGTCTGGTGCAGAAATGACTGGTGCTGTGACCAGCTTAACTTTCAGAGTTTCAAACGCCTGCAAACACTCCGTGTCAAAGACAAATGGCGTGTCAGTGATGATTGGACTTTTGTGTGGTTTAGAGTTTCACAAATGAATTCTCGTTGCAATATAGTTTCTAAACCAACAATAGTCCTTTCATACAAAAATTTGTTTGTCTCAAGTACAAACCCCTAAATTTATAAACCGAAGTATTGGAACCTCAGGTTGTTATCCCTAGGAATTACAATGAAGTGTCTTGTTTTTGGTTATGAGGTATTTTGGGGTTTTTTTGGATAAGAAATATGAAAAGTAAATGGAAATAAAATTCAAATAACAAAAGGTCTTGGCAATGTTTGGTGGTCAAGGATCTCTATCGTTATCACTAACCACAACATCAGAATTGGCAAGGATCAACCCCACTAAGTTAACCTCTAACTAATAGTAAAGGAATGTCAAGTGAACTATGTCAATCTAAGACCATAAGTCCTAGTGCTCCACCAAATCAATTAGTGAGATCTAGCGTTAATGGCTCCTAATTGTCAATCACTTGGACATTATTAACTCAAGAGTTCCTAAGTTACCTTCCCAAGCCAAGAGCACTAAAATCTACTCTAAAATCCAACCAAGCATTTCATCGAACACATGGAAGGCACAAAAGAAAAGCATAGTGGAGAGTGCAAGGAAAGTAAATCTACACTACTCAATTGCAAGGAATTAAACAGCAACAAATAAAATGAACAATAAAGGAACATGAATACATAAAGTGCAATGAAATGAAAATAGAAGAAACAAAAGAGTGCATCAACATAAAAGTAAAGAATAAAAAGAATTAAATGCAAAACTAGAAAGAGGAAAGGTAGAGGAAGAAGAATTGCAAAGAGAAAATTAAATCAAAGCATGAAATTAAACTAGATCTAAGAATTCCTAATCTAGATCTAAAACCTACTCTTAATCCTAGAGAGAAGAGAGAGATTCTCTCTCTAAAACTACTCTAAACTAATCCTAATGAGTGTGTATGATGCTAAGTGTTGATTCCCTTCAATCCTTGGTCCTTTAAATGCATTTTGGCGCCAAAATTGGTTGCAAATTGGGCCCCACAGTTCCTCAAAATCGCTGGGAACGTTTTCTATTAAAATATCATGTGCGGCCACCGACGCGTACGCATACAGTGCGCGTACGCGTCCCTTGCGTTTTCGCGATCCACGCGTGCGCGTACCGTGTGCGTGCGCGTGGATGCACTTTTCCAATTCTTTGGCTTTTCCATGATTTCTCCACTTTGTATGCTTTCCTCTTCACTCCTTTGATCCATTCCTAGCCTTTTCAACCTGAAATCACTTAACAAACAAATAAAGGCATCTAGTGGAATCAAAGGTGAATCAAATTTAGCTAATTAAGGAATTAGAAAGCATGTTTTCACATTTAAGCACACTTTAAGGAAGAATCACAAAACCATGCTATTTCATGGAATAAATGTGGGAAAAGGTTGATAAAATGCCTTAGATGAAGCATAAGATAAACCCTAAATATGGGGTTTATCAACCTCCCCACACTTAAACCAAGCATGTCCTTATGATTAAACCAAGAGAAAGCAACGGGGTATCAACATTTATTCAATGAAATCTAACTAAATGCAACCTAAACTATATGCAATTATCTACATGAATGCAATTGCTTGGTCAATTTAAATCAATGTCCAAGAAGCATATATGCACAAGGGCTAAAGGTATTAACAACCATGCCAAACCACAACTGAATTGAGCTATTAAATATTTTTACAAACTTGCATGAGGAGTGATGATCATAGGTGGAAACCATGTAATTGAGCATCAAACCCTCACCGGATGTGTTTGCATTCTATTCGCTCAAGTGTTTAGGGTTGATTCACTCAATTCTCCCCTAATAAAGCTTTCCAAGATTTGTTTTTCTTCTGACAATCAACATTTATTTCATGCATGCATACAAGTATCATGAGGTCTTTTCGTAGGTTGTAATGGGGCTAGGGTCAAGGTAGGATGCATTTATGGTCAAGTGAGCTTAAAATTTGAATCTTTGATAAGCTTAAACTTCCCACCTAACCTATGACATCCTATACAATTCAAAACTAACCTAACTACCCATTTTTCACTTTTTCACATACTCATGTATTCCTTTTCATTTCACAACACTTACGCATTGATCTTTATTGAGCTTCACTTTGGGGCATTTTGTCGCCTTTTTTATTTCTTTCTTTTTTTTCTTTTTTTTTTCTTTTCTATTTTTTTCTTTTTTTCATATTATTTTTTTTCTTTTTTTCTTTTGTCTTTCTCATTTTTTTTATATACAAGAGCATCAATGCATAAGGTCTATATATTTAATCAATACATGAGCATGTACCCAATTCCTAATATTTACAACAAAATAGAAAACTACCCTTTTTCTCAACCAGTGTCCCAAGCTTTCCCACACTTGAATGACACACACACACTAGCCTAAGCTAATCAAAGATTCAAATAAAGGACATTTATTGTTTTTCGCTTCAAGGCTTGTAATGTGCTAAATTAAAGAACAAGTGGGTTAATTGTAGGCTCAATTTTGGCTAACAATGGAAGATAAAAGGTAAGGCTATTTAGGTAAGTGAGCTACATGAAATGATGGCCTCAATCATACAAATTCATGAATACACAAAATAATGGATATAAATAATCAAACAAATAAAATATTGCAATCATAAAAAGAGAATAATGCACACAAGACGGAAAAAATAAGTGGTTATAAGATGTAGCCACACCATTAGGCTCAAATCTCACAAGCTTGTGTTCTTAGCTCAAAAATATGATCCACACAATATATAATTCAAGCAAGTTCTATGAAAAGTTTTCACTCAAATCAATTGATGCCGTATAGATAGAAGTCTTGAAAAATCTCATTATTTTGACTAAGCTTATTGTGTATATATATGCAAAAATAAGAAAATGCAAGTAAAAATCTTAAAAGCCTAAAATGAAATGCAAAAGTGTTGAGATTAGAAACTTATCACCAAAAATCGCCGACCGGTCAGACGACCTACCCACACTTGAAGATTGCACCGTCCTCGGTGCACTCAAAGATGAGCAAGGGGTACGGCGACTCTCCAGATTGCTACCTTCAGTTGGTAGATCAACCGGTTTGCTGTGTGTTCTTTCTTTCACTTCTATTTTTGCTTGGGGTGCATCAATCATGAAAAACAGAAAAGAACACCATAAGATAAGAAAACACAAAAGCAAGGAAGCATACATTGTTGGAGTGAGGTAATTCACTAGAATTGAGTGAGTGAATTAGTGTGACATTAAAAAATATTAGGTATGTGAGTTCCAAATTGTGCGATTTAGAACAAACATTAGCATAAAAGTTATGTCACAAAAGAAGCATGCACTTCACTTACCCTAGTGTGCTTGAGATGCTTTAAGTAAACTTGTAAGGTAAAACAAGCATTAAAGAAGTATGAGAGCATTCAAGCTAAAAGCATATGGATGCATATGATCATGAAATACAATGCATTAAGGTAAATGCTCAACATCCAATAGCAAGAGATTGCTTAACCAAAGAATAGGGTTAAAATCACATGGTGGCCAAATCATGCAATTCAAAAGGATTTACAAGCTCGAAGGCAATTCTCATCACTTGGTATTCTTAAAAGTAAGCATGAAAAACTCAAAACCAAGTAGCAAAATATAACCTCAACAATAGAATCTAACAAAGTTTGTAAACATAATGATGCTAAGATAACATCCCTTTTTAATGCGCAGCAGCAATTAATGGTAAACAAGAATAACAATCCAACACTTACAATGAAAAAGAAAAAATGAAATAAAAACTAACTAAAACTAACTAATCAACTAACTAACTAACTAATTAGTTAACTAAAATAAATGGTTATCAATGGTGTTTGGGAGTGTTGGATGAGGGGAAGAAGAAGGGAAGAGGAAAGAAGGAAAGAAATGGAAAGAGGAGAAGAAAAGAGATGTGGTGAAGGAAGGACATCCGCGTGTACGCGCGCATGGTGCGCGCGCGGGGATGGTGGTGCAATGGACGCGACGCGTACGCGTACATGGCGCGTGCACTGATGACAAGTCATCTTAGCCTATTTTAATTAGTCTTTTTCTTTTGTTTTCATTAGAATTATGCACTTTCTTGAGCTACAAACAAGCCAATTAGGTAGATTTTCATGTTTCCTTTGATTTAATCAACCATGTATGAATTCATGCTATTTCATGAGGTTTTATACTATAATTGTTACATATTATGAAAGAATGAATATCTCATGATTTTAAGCATAGCTTTGATGTGTTTGGTTGATTAATGATAGGTGAAGAAAGCTTGGAGAAAGGTTGAAGCAAGAAGGAATAGCTAGGAGTAAAGAGAAGACAATGGAATAGGTGAAATTGAACCAGGAAGCAAAAAGCTGGACCTAAAGTTAGCCTCAAACTTTTGCACAAATTTTTGGGTGAAAAGTTAGCCCCAACGTTAGCCCCTAACTTTTGAGGCTAACGTTGGCACATGAAAATCACCCCTGGGCACCAAAAGTTTGCGCCAACGTTAGCCCCTAACTTTGAGGCTAACGTTGGCATGAAGGAAACCTCCCTGGGCACCAAAAGTTTGCGCCAACGTTAGCCCCCTAACTTGGTGGCTAACGTTGGCACATGAAAATCACAAGGGGAGGAGCAAAAGTTTGCGCCAACGTTAGCCCCTAACTTGGTGGCTAACGTTGGCGCCACAAGTGCACAAGGTAAGGCCAACGTTAGGGCCAAAGTTAGACCCCTAACTTTGGCACCAACGTTGGTATCAGATGGATTTGGGTGCTGATATGAAAAGTTTGGGCAAAAGTTAGCCCCCTAACTTTTGCTCAAACTTTTGGTCCAACTTTTGCAAAACTCAAACCCGGTTCAATTGGTTCGTTTTGGTTCCTCTTCAAACTCCAAGAGCAATCAACCAAGGCCTCTTTCAACCCAATTCCACCAAAAGCAAAGGCCCAACTCAAGGCTTGAAGATCATTGGAAGAAAGTGTATAAATAGGATAGAATTCAAGTTCTTCGAGGAGCTTTCTTTTGGAATTTTCATAATAGTTTTCGGAGAGCTTTTGATATTGAGTGATCTTTAATTTCTTTGTCTTGGGGAAGGAGAATTCACTTCTCTTCCTCTCAGTTTTATTGCTTTCAATTTCAATTACAATTGTCTTGGATTTTTGGGTTGGAGAATTGAAGAAATTCTGTTTCAATCTCAACCTTGGATCTCACTGCTTTATTTACTGCTTGATTGAATTTAATTTCTGTTAATTGCTCTTCATCTATTTTCCTTGCAATTTACAATTCCCTTGCAATTGTTCTTGTTGGATCTAGGAAGGCATTGAGATCTAGACTTGGTTTTCTAGTCTCTGGGTCCTGAGATCTAATTTCCCAATTTTACATTCTCTGTTTACTGTTTTCATGTTCATTTACTTTTCTGCTTCAAGATCCAATCTAACCCAAACCTTCTTCTACTTCTCTGCTTGATGCAATTTACTTTTTCTTGTTTAAATTCTGCAAATCCAATCCCCAATTCTCTTTACAATTCCAGCCATTTACATTTCTTGCACTTTAAGATTTCGCAATTTACATTTCTTGCATTCTAAGTTTCTGCTATTTAATTTCTTGTTCTTTAAGATTCAGCACTTTAATTCCCTGTTCTCTTTACTTCCATGCAATTTAATTTCTGCAAATCACAAAACACTCAACCAAATCTTGATTCGCTTGACTAAATTAACCACTAAGCTAAAATTGCTCAATCCTTCAATCCCTGTGGGATCGACCTCACTCCCGTGAGTTTTTATTACTTGATACGACCCAGTACACTTGCCGGTTAGATTTGTGTGTTTTGGGAGAAATTTATTTTTCACCAAAATACTCATCATGCACGCCGATGGCTTATTTCGAGAGTGACGCGTACGCGCATGCGCGTACGCGCAAGTTGGTTTGTGCGAAAGGCACAGTGCGCGCTCAACACTCGCTCAACTCTCGGGTCAATGTATGGAGGAGTGAAAATTTGGTATCCACGCGTACGCGTACATGGCACGTGCGTGTGGATAGGTGAAAGTGCTTGATGCACACGCACGCGTGCAGTGCGCGTACGCGTGGATGGTGCTCTGTTTTTTCAAAATTTTTCTATATTTTTGCACCAATCCAAGCATTCCAAACCTCCAAACAGCTACCAAAACACCATAAAACCTTATTTAACATACTAAACTACCAATTATACTCAACAAATAAATTAGAACATGAATTTAAACTAATTACCAATATGTACAAAAGAGAAAATGAAAAGAAGTTACCATGGTGGGGTGTCTCCCACCTAGCACTTTTGTTTATTGTCCTTAAGTTGGACTTATGGGGAGCTCCTCTCAAGGTGGCTTGTGCTTGAAGCTATCTTTGAACACCCACCAATGCTTGGTCCTCCATTGTGCCCTAAGATTCCCTATTTGTTGCACCAAGTGTTGATGGAGTTCTTCACAAGCTTGGGGCTCCCAAAATTGATTCTCCTTGTCCGATCCGGGATCCCTCACTTTGTTTTGGCACCCATCTTCTAATTGGTCCTCATGAGTCCAATTTGGTGGCATGACCTTAGAATTCTCAATAAAGTTACCAAACATTCTCCTAGACCCAAAAAATCTAGCTCTACACCAAAACTTGCAATTAAACTTTGAACATGCAACCATAATGAGCCTAGAATAATGTTTCCAACTACTACCCATCTCCCTTTTGCTCTTAAAGCCACAAATATATCTAAGTTGACCATCCGTTTCAAGCAAACCATATTTAAGGGGAATAATAAAGGTCAAGTATAAGGAATTTACCCACTTGAATTAAAGAATGGATGGTGGTGGCTTGGGGGAAGGTATCTCCAATGTCTTTGCAAGCTTTACTCCTTTATATTCTTCCTTGATTGCCTCTACCTCTTCATAAACTTCTTCACTTTCAATCCTTTGTTCATCAATTTCATCTAACTCTTCCCCATCACTCAAATCATAAATGGGAGGTTGAGTAAAATCTACCTCCACATCGCTTTCTATCTCATTGGGAGAAGGTTCTTCAAATTCAAGGGATTCTCTACCAAGAAGATTAGATGCATGGTCTTCATCTCCAAGAGAACTCAATTCTTGCTTCATTCCCTCCAAGTCTTCATTCAAATATTGTTTTGAAGGTTGTGCACTCTCCTCCTCAACATCAAATTCACTCTTCTTGGAGAGGTTCTCTTCAACTCTAGATTCCCAAGGAGGTTTTGCATCTCCTAAGTCTTCAACCACTTTTTCCTTTTCTTCAATAATCATAGGCTCCTCCAATTGTTCTAAAACAAAGTGGCATTCCTCATTTTCCACCGGAGTTTCCAATCTCTCCTTCATGCTATACTTTTCAATTGATTCTCCACATGTGACCATGGGAGTGCTTTGAGTGCTCAAATATTGGGAGACTAAAATGCTTACTACCTTGGTCAAGGTAGCCACAAATTCTAGTGTCTCCATTTGCATTTCTCCTTGCCCTTGAAGTATAAGGCTAAGGATTTCATCCATTGAGGATTGGGGTGGATAAAAAGGTTCATTGTCTTAGAGAACGGGTTCATGATAGGAAGGTGGTTCTTCTTGGTAAGGGTATGGTGGTGTGTATTGAGGTGGTTCTTGGGAGTAGTAATATTGGAATGGTGGTTCCATGTATGGAGCATATGGTTTAAAAGGTGGTTGGTATGGTGGATATGGATCAAGGTCATATGGAGGTGTTCGGTAAAAATAGGTTTGTGAGTATGGTTGAGGCTCATGTTGAGGATATGACTCATAGGTATATGGTGGTGGTTCTTGAAAGTCACAAGGGGATTCACCATAGCCATTGGATTGATATGCATCATAAAATGGCTCTTCTTCATAGTGCATTGGTGGAGGTAGTTGCCATGAAGATTGATCACATGCATATGGCTCCTCTCACCTTTGATTGTCTCATCCTTGATATATGATAAACCACTATTTTATGGTTTATCTTGTGCTCAATTGAGTGGATTTTATCAACTCTTTACCCACTTATTCATACTATTTGCATGGTTTTACATTTGCCTTCCTAATTATGTGCTTTGATTGAAAACATATTTCTTTGGACTTATATTTGCTAATATTAATCCTCTCTTATTACCATTTGATGCCTTGATATGTGTGTTAAGTGATTTCAGAGATTACAGGGCAGGAATGGCTCAGAGGATGAAAAGGAAGCATGCAAAAATGGAAGGAATACAAGAAGTTGGAGAAATTGCTAAGCTGTCCAGCCTGACCTCTTCGCAATACACATCCTCATGGTAGCTCCCATTACCTACAACATGTTGATAACCAAACTCATAGCCAAAGTGAGAATTCATAATAGCAAGAGAAAAGAAAAATAAAAGCAAATAATAAGCAAGGGAATTAAATCCTAAAACTAGCAAAAACTAACAAAGAAGCAAAAGGTAAACCTATTTAAAATATTCACATATATACAATAACCAACATCACAACACCATTGCAATTCCCCGGCAACAACGCCATTTTGATGATTGGACTTTTGTGTGGTTTAGAATTTCACAAATGAATTCTCGTTGCAATATAGTTTCTAAACCAACAATAGTCCTTTCATACAAAAATTTGTTTGTCACAAGTACAAACCCCTAAATTTATAAACCGAAGTATTGGAACCTCGGGTCGTTCTCCCTAGGAATTACAATGAAGTGTCTTGTTATTGGTTATGAGGTATTTTGGGGTTTCTTTTTGGATAAGAAACATGAAAAGTAAATGGAAATAAAATTCAAATAACAAAAGGTCTTGGCAAGGTTTGGTGGTCAAGGATCTCTATCCTTATCACTAACCACAACATGAGAATTGGCAAGGATCAACCCCACTAAGTTAACCTCTAACTAATAGTAAAGGAAAGTCAAGTGAGCTAGGTCAATCCAAGACCATAAGTCCTAGTGCTCCACCAAATCAATTAGTGAGATCTAGCGTTAATGGCTCCCAATCGTCAATCACTTGGACAATAGTAACTCAAGAGTTCCTAAGTTACCTTCCCAAGCCAAGAGCACTAAAATCTACTCTAAAATCCAACCAAGCATTTCATCAAACACTTGGAAGGCACAAAAGAAAAGCATAGTAAAGAGTGCAAGGAAAGTAAATCTACACTACTCAATTACAAGGAATTAAACAACAACAAATAAAATGAACAATAAAGGAACATGAAAACATAAAGTGCATTGAAATGAAAATTGAAGAAACAAAAGATTGTATCAACATAAAAGTAAATAATTACAAGAATTAAATGCAAAACTAGAAAGAGGAAAGGTAGAGGAAGAATAATTGCAAAGAGAAAAGTAAATCAAAGCATGAAATTAAACTAGATCTAAGAATTCCTAATCTAGATCTAAAACCTACTCCTAATCCTAGAGAGAAGAGAGAGCTTCTCTCTCTAAAACTACTCTAAAATAATCCTAATGAGTGTGTATGATGCTAAGTGTTGATTCCCTTCAATCCTTGGTTATTTAAAATGCATTTTGGCGCCAAAGTTGGTTGCAAATTGGGCCCCACAGCTCCTCAAAATTGCTGGGCACGTTTTCTATTAAAATATCATGTGCGGCCACCGACGCGTACGCGTGCGCGTGGATGCACTTTTCCAATTCTTTGGCTTTTTCATGATTTCTCCACTTTGTATGCTTTCCTCTTCACTCCTTTGATCCATTCCTAGCCTTTTCAACCTGAAATCACTTAACAAACAAATCAAGGCATCTAGTGGAATCAAAGGTGAATCAAATTTAGCTAATTAAGGACTTAGAAAGCATGTTTTCACCTTTAAGCACACTTTAATGAAGAATCACAAAACCATGCTATTTCATTGAATAAATGTGGGAAAAGGTTGATAAAATGGCTTAGATGAAGCATAAGATAAACCCTAAATATGCGGTTTATCAGTTAGCAGTTAGCAGATTGCTCAGAGGTTTTGCAATTTTTGAAAAATTCTTTATAAACCTCCTATAGAATCCTGCATGCCCCAGAATGCTTCTGATTGCCTTAACATTGTCAGGTGGTGGTAATTTTTCAATTACCTCTACCTTAGCTTGATCCACCTCTATTCCCTTGTTCGAAATTTTGTGCCCAAGGACAATTCCTTCAGTCACCATAAAGTGACATTTTTCCCGGTTTAAAACCAGGTTAGTCTCTTGGCACCTTTTCAGAACAAGTGCTAGATGGTCAAGACAGGAGCTGAATAAATCTCCAAATACTGAGAAGTCATTCATGAAGACTTCCAGAAACTTCTCTACCATATCAGAGAAGATAGAGAACATGCACCTCTAAAAGGTTGCAGGTGCATTACACAGACCAAATGGCATCCTTCTGTAGGCAAATACTCCAAAAGGACATGTGAATGCTGTTTTCTCTTGGTCTTGAGGATCTACTGCAATTTGGTTGTAACCTGAATAGCCATCCAAAAAACAGTAGTATTCATGACCTACTAGTTTCTCTAGCATTTGATCTATGAATGGTAAAGGAAAATAATCCTTTTTGGTGGCTGTATTGAGTCTTCTGTAGTCAATACACATACGCCACCCTACCAGTTCATTCTTTTCATTATGAACTACTGTCATGCCTCCCTTCTTGGGGACAACTTGGACAGGGCTCACCCAGGGGCTATTAGAAATAGGATAAATAATCCCAGCCTCTAGTAACTTAGTGACCTCTTTCTGCACCACCTCCTTCATGGATGGATTCAGCCGCCTCTGTGGTTGAACCACTGGCTTGGCATCATCCTCCAATAGGATCTTGTGCATGCATCTGGCTAGGCTAATGCCCTTAAGATCACTTATGGACCACCCAAGAGCTGTCTTGTGTGTCCTTAGCACCTAAATTAGTGCTTTCTCTTCCCGTGGTTCTAAAGTAGAGCTTATGATCACAGGAAAAGTGTTATCTTCCCTCAGAAATACATATTTCAGGGATGGTGGTAGTGGTTTGAGCTCGGGTTTAGGAGGCTTCTCCTCTTCCTGAGGAGTCTTCAGAGGTTCTTCTGTTTTCTCTGGTTCCTCCAGATCAAGCTGAACATCTTCAAAAATGTCTAGCTCTGATTCGAGACTCTCAGTCATATTGACCTCTTCTACTAGAGAGTCAATAATATCAGTGCTCATTCAGTTTTTTGGTGTGTCTGGATGCTGCATAGCTTTGACAGCATTCAACTTGAACTCATCCTTATTGACTCTCAGGGTTATCTCCCCTCTTTGGACGTCAATGAGGGTTCATCCAGTTGCTAGGAAAGGTCTTCCAAGAGAGAGTTGCTCTCTTGTGCTCCTCCATTTCCAGCACTAAAAAGTCAGTGGGAAAGGCAAACGACCTAACCTTGACAATCATGTCCTCAATTATGCCCGATGGAATCTTAATGGAGCCA
This sequence comes from Arachis hypogaea, assembly GCF_003086295.3. Taxonomy (NCBI): domain Eukaryota; kingdom Viridiplantae; phylum Streptophyta; class Magnoliopsida; order Fabales; family Fabaceae; genus Arachis; species Arachis hypogaea. The sequence continues at coordinate 54,449,306 of NC_092055.1, read as the reverse complement.
TCAGCAAGTTGGAGGCATATCCGGGTTGGTTTAACTTCATCAGTCAAACCAAACTTCTTGATAGTGGATGCAGCTATTAGGTTGATACTTGCTCCAAGATCACATAGAGTTGTCTTTGTACAAGCACCTTCTAATGTGCATGGTATCATAAAGCTTCCGGGGTCCTTAAGCTTCTCTGGTAAGCTTTTCTGAATGACTGCACTGCATTCTTTGGTGAGGTAAACTTTTTCAGTTTCTCTCCAATCCTTCTTATGACTTAAGATCTCCTTCATAAACTTAGCATAAGAGGGTATTTGCTCAAGTGCCTCTGCAAACGAAATCTTTATTTCAAGAGTCCTGAGATAGTCTGCAAAGTGGGCAAATTGTTTATCCTGTTTCGCTTGGCGGGGTTTCTGAGGATAAGGCATCTTGGCTTTGTATTCTTCAACCGTAGTTGTTGTAGTTTTATTTCCTACAAAAGTGGTTGGAGAAGCCTGCTTAAGGGGGTTGTTATCAGCACTTGCAGGTGTCTGATCCCTTGTTGGCGTTTGAACGCCAGAATTGGGTGCTGCATGGCCATCCCTTGGGCGTTTAACGCCACTTTCTTACCCTTTTCTAGCGTTTGAATGCCAGAATCATTCCTCGCTGGGCTCTTACTGTCCTCAGAGGGATTTTGGGTAGTGGGTTGGTCATTTTCTGTTAATTGTTCCATTCTTGGCTTCCTGCTGCTTTGAATTGAGACATTCAATGTCCTCCCACTACTAAATTGAACAGCTTGGCATTCTTCTGTTATCTGTTTAGATAGCTGTTGTCTTGTTGATTCAAGTGTTTTTCCATATTCTCATTAGCATCTTTAGCTTCTTCCAGTATCTCTTTAAATTCTGCTAACTGTTTTGTTATAATAAGCAATTGCTGAGTGAGTTCAGCAACTTGTTCTTGAGGACTAAGTTCAGTGGATATTGCATTAGCTTCTTCTTTCATGGAGGACTCACTACTGAAGTATAGATATTGATTTCTTGCAACTGTATCAATGAGCTCTTGAGCCTCTTCAATTGTCTTTCTCATATGTATAGATCCACCAGCTGAGTGGTCTTGAGACATTTGGGCCTTTTCTGTAAGCCCATAGTAAAAGATGTCTAACTGTACCCATTCTGAAAACATTTCAGAGGGGCATTTCCTTAGCATCCCTCTGTACCTCTCCCATGCATTATAAAGGGATTCATTATCCTCTTGTTTAAAGCCTTGGTTGTCCAGCCTTAGCTGTGTCATCCTTTTTGGAGGGAAATATTGATTCAGGAATTTGTTTGATAACTGTTTCAATGTTCTTATGCTTGCTGTGGGTTGGTTGTTTAACCACCTCTTAGCTTGATCTTTTACAACAAATGGAAACAGTAATAATCTATAGACATTCTGATCCACTTCCTTATCACGTACTATGTCAGCAATTTGTAAGAACTATGCCAAAAACTCAGTATGTTCTTCCTGTGGAAGATCGGAATACTGGCAATTTTGCTGTACCATGGTAATGAGCTGAGGATTTAGCTCAAAACTGCTTGCTCTAATGGGAGGTATACAGATACTACTCCTGGTGCACGAAATTGTGATAATCAACAATGGCGCCAAAGGACTTGGAGCTCTTAAACGTGAATCACACTTTGTCACAATTCCGCACAACTAACCAGCAAGTGCATTGGGTCGTCCAAGTAATAAACCTTACATGAGTAAGGGTCGATCCCACGGAGATTGTCGGCTTGAAGCAAGCTATGGCCATCTTGTAAATCTCAGTCAGGCAGATTCAAATGGTTATGGAGTTTAAGGTGATGAAAATAAACATAAAATAAAGATAGAGATACTTATGTAATTCATTGGTGGATTTCAGATAAGCGTATGAAGATGCTTTGTTCCCCTTGAACCTTTGCTTTCCTATTGCCTTCTTCCAATCATTCATACTCCTTTCCATGGCAAGCTTTATGTTGGGCATCACCGTTGTCAATGGCTACATCCCGTCCTCTTAGTGAAAATGGTCCTGATTCTCTGTCACAACATCGGCTAATCAGTTGTTGGTTATTGATCATGTCGGAATAGGATTCATTGATCCTTTTGCGTCTGTCACACGCCCCACAATCGCGAGTTTGAAGCTCGTCACAGTCATCCCTTCCCAGATCCTACTCAGAATACCACAGACAAGGTTTAGACGTTCCGGATCTCAGGAATGGCCGCCAATAATTCTAGCCTATACCACGAAGGTTCCAATCTTAGATTAGAAACCCATGAGATACGCATTCAAGCCATTGCTAGTAGAACAGAGGTGGTTGTCAGGCACATGTTTATAGGTGAGAATGATGATGAGTGTCACGGATCATCACATTCATCAAGTTGAAGAATGAATGAATATCTTGGAGAAGAAATAGACTTGAGTTGAATAGAAAAACAATAGTACTTTGTATTAATTCATGAAGAACAGCAGAGCTCCACACCTTAATCTATGGTGTGTAGAAACTCTGCCGTTGAAAATACATAAGAACAAGAGGGTCTAGGCATGGCCTTGAGGCCAGCCCCAAACATGAAAAGGTCTATCAAAGTCTGAGTAAAAGTTCCAAAAGTCTCTGAAAATACAATAGCAAAAGGTCCTATCTGTAGAAAACTAGTAGCCTAGGGTTACAGAAATTAGTAATTAATGCAGAAATCTTCTTCCGGGCCCACTTGGTGTGTGCTTGGGCTGAGCATTGAAGCATTTTCGCGTAGAGACTTTTCTTGGAGTTAAACGCCAGCTTTTGTGCCAGTTTGGGAGTTAAACGCCAGAATTCTTGAGCTGACTTGGAACGCCTTTTTGGGGCATCAAATCTCGGGCAAAGTATGAACTATTATATATTGTTGGAAAGCCCAGGATGTCTACTTTCGAACGCAATTAAGAGCGCACAAATTGGGCTTCTGTAGCTCCAGAAAATCCACTTTGAGTGCAGGGAGGTTAGAATCCAATAGCATCTGCAGTCCTTTTTCAGCCTCTGAATCAGATTTTTGCTCAGGTCCCTCAATTTCAGCCAGAAAATACCTGAAATTACAGAAAAACACACAAACTCATAGTAAAGTCCAGAAATATGATTTTTAAATAGAAACTAATAAAAATATAATAAAAACTAATTAAAATATACTGAAAACATACTAAAATAATGCCAAAAAGCGTATAAATAATCGGCTCATCACAACACCAAACTTAAATTGTTGCTTGTCCCCAAGCAACTGAAAATCAAATAGGATAAAAAGAAGAGAATATACAATGAATTCCAAAAACATCTATGAAGATCAGTATTAATTAGATGAGCGGGGCTTTTAGCTTTTTGCTTCTGAACAGTTTTGGCATCTCACTTTATTCCTTGATGTTCAGAATGATTGGCATCTATAGGAACTCAGAATCCAGATAGTGTTATTGATTCTCCTAGTTAAGTATGTTGATTCTTGAACATAGCTACTTTATGAGTCTTGGCTGTGGCCCTAAGCACTTTATTTTCCAGTATTACCACCGGATACATAAATGCCACAGACACATAACTGGGTGAACCTTTTCAGATTGTGACTCAGTTTTGCTAGAGTCCCTAATTAGAGGTGTCCAGGGTTCTTAAGCACACTCTTCTTTTTGCTTTGGACCTCGACTTTAACCGCTCAGTCTCAAGTTTTCACTTGACACCTTCACGCCACAAGCACATGGTTAGGGACAGCTTGGTTTAGCCGCTTAGGCTAGGATTTTATTCCTGTGGGCCCTCCTATCCACTGATGCTCAAAGCCTTGGATCCTTTTTATCACCCTTGCGCTTTTGGTTTAAAAGGGTATTGGCTTTTTCTGCTTGCCTTTTTTTTTTTTGCAAGCTTTTCACTGCTTTTTCTTTCTTCAAGAATCAATTTTATGATTTTTCAGATCATCAGATAACATTTCTCCTTTTCCTTTCATTCTTTCAAGAGCCAACAATTTTAACATTCATAAACAATCAAATTCAAAAATATGCACTGTTCAAGCATTCATTCAGAAAAACAATAGTATTGCCACCACATCAAGATATTTAAACTGTTTTAAAATTTGAAATTCATGCACTTCTTTTTCTTTTTCAATTAAAAACATTTTTCATTTAAGAAAGGTGATGGATTCATTTTCATAGCTTTAAGGCATAGACACTTAGACACTAATGATCATGTAATAAAGATACAAACATAAATAAACATAAAGCATAATTTTTGAAAAACAGGAAAATAAAGAACAAGGAAGTTAATGAACGGGTCCACCTTAGTGATGGCGGCTTATTCTTCCTCTTGAAGATCTTATGGAGTGCTTGAGCTCCTCAATGTCTCTTTCTTGCCTTTGTTGCTCCTCTCTCATGGTTCTTTGATCTTCTCTAATTTCATGGAGGAGGATGGAATGCTCTTGGTGCTCCACCCTTAGTTGTCCCATGTTGGAACTTAATTCTCCTAGGGAGGTGTTGATTTGCTCCCAATAGTTTTGTGGAGGAAAATGCATCCTTTGAGGTATCTCAGAGATTTCATGATGAGGAATTTCCTCATGCTCTTGTCCATGAGTGGGATCTCTTGTTTGCTCCATCCTTTTCTTAGTGATGGGCTTGTCTTCATCAATGAGAATGTCTCCCTCTATGTTAATTCTAACCGAATTGCAAAGGTGACAAATGAGATGAGGGAAGGCTAACCTTGCCAAAGGAGATGACTTGTCCGCCACCTTGTAGAGTTCTTGGGATATAACCTCATGAACTTCTACTTCCTCTCTAATCATGATGCTATGAATCATGATAGCCCGGTCTACAGTAACTTTGGACCGGTTGCTAGTGGGAATGATTAAGCGTTGGATGAACTCCAACCATCCCCTAGCCACAGGCTTGAGGTCATGCCTTCTTAGTTAAACCGGCTTCCCTCTTGAATCTCTCTTCCATTGAGCGCTCTCTTCACAGATGTCCATGAGGACTTGGTTCAACCTTTGATCAAAGTTGACCCTTCTAGTGTATGGGTGTGCATCTCCTTGCATCATGGGCAAGTTGAATGCCAACCTCACATTTTTCGGACTAAAATCTAAGTATTTTCCATGGACCATTGTAAGCCAATTCTTAGGGTCCGGGTTCACACTTTGATCATGGTTCTTGGTGATCCATGCATTGGCATAGAATTCTTGAACCATTAAGATTTCGACTTGTTGAATGGGGTTGGTGAGAACTTCCCAACCTCTTCTTCAGATCTCATGTCGGATCTCCGGGTACTCATTCTTTTTGAGTTTGAAAGGGACCTCGGGGATCACTTTCTTCTTGGCCACAACTTCATAGAAGTGGTCTTGATGAACCCTTGAGAGGAATCTCTCCATCTCCCACGACTCGGAGGTGGAAGCTTTTGCCTTCCCTTTCCTCTTTCTAGAGGTTTCTCCGGCCTTTGGTGCCATAAATGGTTATCGAAAAACAAAAAGCTTTAGCTTTTACCACACCAAACTTAGAAGGTTGCTCGTCCTCGAGCAAAAGAAGAAAGAAGAGAGTAGAAGAAGAAGAAATAGAGGACATGGAGGGGGATTTGTGTTTCGGCCAAGGGGGAGAAGTGGTGTTTAGGTTGTGTGAAAATGAAGGAGTGAAGATAGGTTTATATAGGAGTGAGAGGGGTGTGTATGGTTCGACCATAGAGGGTGGGTTTGGGAGGGAAAGTGGTTTGAATTTGAATGGTGAGGTAGGTGGGGTTTTATAAAGGATGGATGTGAGTGGTGAAGAGAATGGTGGGATTTGATAGGTGAGGGGTTTTTGGAGAAGAGGTATTGAGGTGATTGGTGAATGGGTGAAGAAGAGAGAGAGTGGTAGGGTAGGTGGGAATCCTGTGGGATCCACAGATCCTGAGGTGTCAAGGATATCTCATCCTTGCACCAAGTGGCATGCAAAACGCCCCTTTCTTCCAATCCTAGCGTTAAATGCCAGGCTGCTGCCGATTTCTGGCATTTAACGCCAGCTTCTTGCCCATTCCTAGCGTTAAACGCCAGTCTGGTGCCCTTTTTTGGCGTTAAACGCCCAGAATGGTGCCAGACTGGGTGTTTAACGCCCATTCTGCTACCCTTACTAGTGTTTTAACGCCAGTAGGTTTCTCCTACAGGGTGTTCTGTTTTTCATTCTATTTTTCACTTTGTTTTTGCTTTTCCAATTGTTTTTGTGACTTCACATGATAATCAACCTACAGAAAATATAAAATAACAAAGGAAAATAGAAATTTAACATAGATAAGTAAAAATTGGGTTGCCTCCCAACAAGCGCTTCTTTAATGTCAATAGCTTGACAGTGGCTCTCATGGAGCCTCACGGATGTTCAGAGCAATGTTGGAACCTCCCAACACCAAACTTAGACTTTGAATGTGGGGGTTCAACACCAAACTTAGAGTTTGGTTGTGGCCTCCCAACACCAAACTTAGAGTTTGACTGTGGGGACTCTGTATTGAGAGAAGCTCTTCATGCTTCCTCTCCATGGTGACAGAGGGATATCCTTGAGCTTTAAATACAAGGGAGTCTTCATTCACTTCAATGATCAATTCTCCTCTGTCAACATCAATCACAGTTGCTAGGAAGGGTCTGCCAAGGATGATGGATTCATCCATACACTTCCCAGTCTCTAGGGCTATGAAATCAGCAGGGATGTAATGGTCTTCAACCTTTACCAAGACATCCTCTACAAGTCCATAAGCTTGTTTCTTTGAATTGTCTGCCATCTCCAGTGAAATTCTAGCAGCTTGTACCTCAATGATCCCTAGCTTTTCCATTACAGAGAGAGGCATGAGGTTTATGCTTGACCCTAGGTCACACAGAGCCTTCTCAAAGGTCATGGTGCCTATGGTACAAGGTATTGAGAACTTTCTAGGATCTTGTCTCTTCAGAGGTAATCTCTGCCTAGTCAAGTCATCCAATTCTTTGATGAGCAATGGAGGTTCATCCTCCCAAGTCTCATTACCAAATAGCTTGGCATTTAGCTTCATGATTGCTCCAAGGTACTTAGCAACTTGCTCTTCAGTGACATCTTCATCCTCTTCAGAGGAAGGATACTCATCAGAGCTCATGAATGGCAAAAGTAAATTTAATGGAATCTCTATGGTCTCACTGTGAGCCTCAGATTCCCATGGTTCCTCATTAGGGAACTCCATGGAGATCAGTGGGCGTCCATTGAGGTCTTCCTCAGTGGAAATCACTGCCTCTTCCTCCTCTCCATGTTCAGCCATGTGAGATGTGGTTATGACCTTGCACTCTCTTTTTGGATTCTCTTCTGTATTGCTAGGGAGAGTGCTAGGAGGGAGTTCAGTAATTTTCTTACTCAGCTGACCCAATTGTGCCTCCAAATTTCTAATGGAGGACCTTGTTTCAGTCATGAAACTTTGAGTGGTTTTGATTAGATCAGAGATAATGGTTGTTAAGTCAGAGGGGCTCTGCTTAGAATTCTCTGTCTGTTGCTGAGAACATGTTGGAAAAGGCTTGTTCTTGCTAAACCTGTTTCTTCCACCAATATTATTGTTGAAACCTTGTTGAGGTCTCTGTTGATCCTTCCATGAGAGATTTGGATGATTTCTCCATGAAGGATTATAGGTGTTTCCATAGGATTCTCCCATGTAATTCACCTCTTTCATTGCTGGGTTCTCAGGATCATAAGTTTCTTCTTTAGAGGAAGCTTCCTTAGTACTGCCTGTTGCTGCTTGCATTCCAGACAGACTCTTGAGAAATCATATTGACTTGTTGAGTCAATATTTTATTCTGAGCCAATATGGCATTCAGAGTATCAATCTCAAGAACTTCTTTCATCTGATTTGTCCCATTATTCACAGGATTCCTTTCAGAAGTGTACATGAATTGGTTATTTGCAACCATTTCAATGAGTTCCTGAGCTTCTGCAGGCGTCTTCTTCAGATGAAGAGATCCTCCAGTAGAGCTATTCAATGACATCTTGGATAGTTCAGACAGACCATCATAGAAAATTTCTATGATGCTCCATTCTGAAAGCATGTCAGAAGGGCACATTCTGATCAGTTGCTTGTATCTTTCCCAAGCTTTATAGAGGGATTCACCATCCTTTTATCTAAAGGTTTGGACTTCCACTCTAAGCTTACTCAATTTTTGAGGTGGAAAGAACTTTGCTAAGAAGGCATTGACTAGCTTTTCCCAAGAGTTCAGGCTTTTCTTAGGTTGTGAATCCAACCATGTTCTAGCTTTGTCTCTTACAGCAAAAGGAAAAAGCATGAGTCTGTAGACTTCAGGGTCAACCCCATTGGTCTTGACAGTGTCACAGATTCGCAAGAATTCAGCTAAGAACTGATGAGGATCTTCCAATGGAAGTCCATAAAACTTGCAATTCTGTTGCATTGGAGAAACTAATTGAGGCTTAAGCTCAAAGTTGTTTGCTCCAATGGTAGAGATTGAGATGCTTCTCCCGTAGAAATCAGGAGTGGGTGCAGTAAAGTCAACAAGCACCTTCCTTGCATTTTTGGCATTGTTGTTGTTTTCGGCTGCCATGGTTTCTTCTTCTTTGAAGAGTTCTGTTAGGCCCTCTAAAGAGAATTATTCTTTAGCTTCTCTTAGCTTTCTCTTCAAGGTCCTTTCAGGTTCAGGATCAGCTTGAACAAGTATGCCTTTATCTTTGTTCCTGCTCATATGAAAGAGAAGAGAACAAGAAAGTAGGGAATCCTCTATGTCACAGTATAGAGATTCCTTGAGGTGTCAGAGGAAAAGAAGAATAGAAGGAGGAGGCAGATGGAAGAGAATTCGAACATATAAAGAAGGAGGGAGTTCGAATTATACCTTGAGGAGGAGTGTTAGTCCTTTAAATAGAAGGATGTGAGAAGAGGGGAAGAATTTTCGAAAATAAAGTAAAAAATTTTGAAATAATTAAAAGAAATTTTGAAAATTTGATTGATGATTTTCGAAAACAAAGATTGGGAAAGAAATTAAGTGATTTTTTGAAAAAGATTTTGAAATCAGAAATTAAAAAGATATGATTGAAAATTAATTTTGAAAAAGGTTGTGATTGAAAAGATATGATTGAGAAGATATGATTGAAAATCAAACTAAAAAGAGAAAGTTTTAAAACTAAAGTTGATTACTTGACTAACAAGAAATTAGAAGATATGATTCTAAAATTTAAAATTTGATCCTTTCTTAATAGGCAAGTAACAACTTGAAAATTTTTGAAGTAAATCTTGAATTGAAGCAAGGACTTTTGAAAATAGTAAAAATAAATATAAAATGGAAAGAAATTGATTTTGAAAGAGATATGATTGAAAAGATATGATTTGAAAAAGATTTGATTTTGAAAAAAATATGAAAACTTGAAAAAAATGTGAATTAAAAACAAAATCTTCCCTCTAGTGTCATCCTGGCGTTAAACGCCCAGAATGGTGCCCATTCTGGCGTTTAACGCCAAATCTCTACCTTTTTGGGTGTTAAACGCCCAGCCAGGTACCCTGGCTGGCGTTTAAACGCCAGTTTTCCTTCTTCACTGGGCGTTTTGAACGCCCTGCTTTTTCTTTTTGATTCCTCTGCTGAATGTTCTGAATCTTCAATTCTCTGTATTATTGACATGAAAAGAGATAGTTTTTAAAAAAATAGTTTTGAATTTTTGATGATGGGAATCAATAAAAAATGCAACTAAGATCAAATAAACAATGCATGCAAGACACCAAACTTAAAAGTTTGTATACTAAGGACTATAACAATGTAAAAATGCATGTAAGAAACAACAAAACATTCAAAACAAGAGAATTTGAAGATCAAAGCAATGAAATCATCAAGAACAACTTGAAGATCAACGAAGAACAATATGTACAAATTCGAAAAATGCAAGAAGAATAAAAAAATGCAATTGACACCAAACTTAAAAATTGATACTAGACTCAAACAAGAAACATAAAATATTTTTGGTTTTATGATTTTAAAATTCTTTTGTATTTTTTTTCGTAAATTATATAGAAAAGAAAATAAAGAGAATCAAAACTTTTAATAAGAATTCCAGGAATCATGCAATGTTAGTCTAAAGCTTCAGTCTAAAAAGATTAGACATGTTTGGCCAAGCTTCAGCAGGACATTACATTCAATAGCTAAATTGATGAGAATCAATCAACTTTTGTGATAGTAGGAACATAACCTTGAAACTCTAGAATTCATTCTTAAAAATTCTGAAGAAAAAATACATAATCTAAGCAACAAGATGAATCGTCAGTTGTCCAAACTCGAACAATCCCCGGCAACGGCGCCAAAAACTTGGTGCACGAAATTGTGATAATCAACAATGGCGCCAAAGGACTTGGAGCTCTTAAACGTCAGTCACACTTTGTCACAATTCCACACAACTAACCAGCAAGTGCACTGGATCGTCCAAGTAATAAACCTTACGTGAGTAAGGGTCGATCCCACGGAGATTGTCGGCTTGAAGCAAGCTATGGTCATCTTCTAAATCTCAGTCAGGCGGATTCAAATGGTTATGGAGTTTAAGGTGATGAAAATAAACATAAAATAAAGATAAAGATACTTATGTAATTCATTAGTGGATTTCAGATAAGCGTATGAAGATGCTTTGTTCCCCTTGAACCTCTGCTTTCCTATTGCCTTCTTCCAATCATTCATACTCCTTTCCATGGAAAGCTTTATGTTGGGCATCACCATTGTCAATGACTATATCTCGTCCTCTCAATGAAAATGGTCCGATGCTCTATCACAACATCGGCTAATCAGCTGTCGGTTCTCGATCATGTCGGAATAGGATCCATTGATTCTTTTGCGTCTGTCACATGCCCCACAATCGCGAGTTTGAAGCTCGTCACAGTCATCCCTTCGCAGATCCTACTCAGAATACCACAGACAAGGTTTAGACATTCTGGATGTCAGGAATAGCTGCCAATAATTCTAGCCTATACCACGAAGGTTCCAATCTTAGATTAGAAACCCAAGAGATACGCATTCAAGCCATTGCTAGTAGAACAGAGGTGGTTGTCAGGCACATGTTCATAGGTGAGAATGATGATGAGTGCCACGGATCATCACATTCATCAAGTTGAAGAACGAATGAATATCTTGGAGAAGAAATAGACTTGAGTTGAATAGAAAAACAATAGTACTTTGTATTAATTCATGAAGAACAGCAGAGCTCCACATTTTAATCTATGGTGTGTAGAAACTCCACCATTGAAAATACATAAGAACAAGAGGGTCTAGGCATGGCCGTGAGGCCAGCCCCAAACGTGAAAAGGTCTATCAAAGTCTGAGTAAAAGTTCCAAAAGTATCTGAAAATACAATAGCAAAAGGTCCTATTTATAGAAAACTAGTAGCCTAGGGTTAATGAAATCAGTAATTAATGCAGAAATCTTCTTCTGGGTCCACTTGGTGTGTTCTTGGGCTGAGCATTGAAGCATTTTCGTGTAGAGGCGTTTCTTGGTGTTAAACGCTAGCTTTTGTGCCAGTTTGGGAGTTAAACGCTAGAATTCTTGATCTGACTTGGAACGCCTGTTTGGGCCATCAAATCTCGGGCAGAGTATGGACTATTATATATTGCTGGAAAGCCCAGGATGTCTACTTTCCAACGCTATTGATAGCGTGCCAATTGGGCTTCTGTAGATCCAGAAAATCCACTTTGAGTGCAGGGAGGTCAGAATCCAACAGCATCTGCAGTCCTTTTTCAGCCTCTGAATCAGAGTTTTGCTCAGGTCCCTCAATTTCAGCCAGAAAATATCTGAAATTGCAGAAAAACACACAAACTTATAGTAAAGTCCAGAAATATAATTTTTAAATAAAAACTAATAAAAATATAATAAAAACTAATGAAAATATACTGAAAACATACTAAAAACAATGCCAAAAAGCATATAAATTATCCGCTCATCAACTCCCATAGGAAGCATTAGTGGGGTTAGCATATGACCCCAGAGTCCTTCTGGACTGTTCATTTCCACTTAGGTCCATGATGGAGAAAATAAATATTTTTGTTTTTATTTTATTTAATTAAGGATAACCGAATACAAAAGAAAAGTAAAGAAAATAAAATAATTGGAAATTAGAAAATAAGTTTCAAAAACTAAAAAAAAATAAAATAGATTAAAAAATTCGAATACTAAAATGGCTATTTAATTAAAAAGATTTGAAAAATTGTGGATATGATTTTCGAAAATTGGAGAGAGAGAAAGTGGTTAGGAAGTTTTGAAAAAGATATGATTTTAAAATTTGAAGATTGAAACTTTCTCAACAAGGAAACACCAAACTTAAAATTTTTCAATCAAAATAATTAAATAGTACAAGTAATTCGAAAATTATGAATAAGAAAAGAAAAAGATTTAAAAAGATAAATTTTAAAATTGAAATTCTAACTTAACTGACAAGAAACTACCAAATTTTAAAAATTTTGACTAAATCAACCTAGGTAATTCGAAAATGATAAGTAAATAAAGGAAAAGATATTTTATTGAATTTTTGAATTTAATGAGGAAAGAGAAAAACAATAAAATGACACCAAACTTAGAATTTTTAGATCAAAATAAAGAAAGTAAATAAGAAAACTTTGAATGTCAAGATTGAATACCAAGAACTCTTTGAAGATCAAGATGAACACCAAGAACACTTAAAAATTTTTATACTTTGGAAACTAATAATTCAAAAATGCACAAGAAAAACAAGAAAAGACACAAAACAAGAAAAACTAAAGATCAAACAAGCAAAATAAACAAGAAAAACTTGAAGATTAAAAAAGAACTAAGAACATATAATACAAAAAATTGAAAGAAAAATAAAATCATGCAATTGACACCAAACTTAAAACATGAAACTAAACTCAAACAGAAGACTAAATTATGAAGTTATTGGTTTTAAGAATTTTCAAAAATAATTTAGAAAAAGAAAAGAAGGATTTTAAAATTTTTTGACCAAAAACAATAATAGAAGACTCAATTTTAGTGACTCTAAACCAAAAAAGATAAATTTTTCCTAATCTAAGCAACAAAATAAACCGTCAGTTGTCCAAACTCGAACAATCCCCGGCAACGGCGCCAAAAACTTGGTGCACGAAATTGTGATTACACTTTTCACAACTCCGCACAACTAACCAGCAAGTGCACTGGGTCGTCCAAGTAATACCTTACGTGAGTAAGGGTCGATCCCACGAAGATTGTCGGCTTGAAGCAAGCTATGGTTATTTTGTAAATCTTAGTCAGGAGATTAATGATAAGAGTGATTGTATTTTTGAAAAATAAATAACATGAAATAAATAGTACTTGTGATTCAGTTATGAGAAACAGGCTGAGGTTCCAGAAATGCTCTGTCGTCTGAATCTCTGCTTTCCTACTATCTTCTTCTCCAAACACGCATGGCTTCCTTCAATGACAAGCTGTATGATCCTCTCGGATGAAAAATACTAGGTACGGTCTCTGCACGGCAAGTCAATTGTCGGATTTCTCATCTCGGATGAAAAATACCATATACAGCTACCACACGGCTAATCATCTGTCGGTTCCCACTAGCGTCGGAATAAGACCTTTGTCCTTTTGCACACTGTCACTGCACCCAACATTCGTGAGTCTGAAGCTTGTCACAGTAATCCCTTCCCAGATCCTACTCGGAATACCACAGACAATGTTTAGACTTTCCGGATCACAGGAATGCTGCCAATTGGTTCTAGCCTATACCACAAATGTTCTAACCTCTGGACTCGGTCCGTGGATCAGAAACCCAAGAGATACGGACTGAAGCTGTCGCCCAATGACTACGTTGAGCTTAGATAGAACGGAAGCAGTTGTCAGGCACGCGTTCATATAATTGAGAATAATGATGAGTGTCACAGATCATCACACTCTCTATATTGAAGTACGAATGAGTATCTTAGAATAGAATCAAGCGTGACATAATAGAGAACAGTAGTAACTGCATTAATCCATTGAAACACAGCAGAGCTCCTCACCCCCACCTATGGGATTAGAGACTCATGCTGTCAAAGATACAATATGGAATGTAAAAAATGTCATGAGTTGCAAAATGAATCTCTAAAAGTAGTTTTTATACTAGACTAGTAACTTAGGTTTACAGAAAAACGAGTAACTAAGTGTAGATAGTGCAGAAATCCACTTCTGGACCCACATGGTGCGTGTCTGGGCTGAGCTTCCAAGCTTTCACTTGCATATGCCCAAAGTTGGCGTTAAACGCCACCCTGGATGCCAAAATGGGCGTTTTACGCCGAAAAAGGTGCCAGTTCTGGCGTTTTATGCCAGAAAGTTTTAGGCTGACTTTGAACCCCAGTTTGAGCCAACAATTCTTGGGAAAAGTATGAACTATTATATATATTGCTAGAAAGCCCAGAAGGTCTACGTTCCAACGCAATTGAGAACGCGCCAATTGGGCTTCTGTAGCTCGATAAAATCTATTTTGAGTGCAGGAGGGTCAGAATCCAACAACATCTGCAGTTCCTTTTCAGCCTCTGAATCAGATTTTTGCCCAAGTCCCTCAATTTTAGCCAGAAAATACCTGAAATTACAGAAAAATACACAAACTCATAGTAAAGTCCAGAAATGTGATTTTTGAATACAAACTAATAAAAATATAATAGAAAGTGACTAAAACATACTAAAAACTATGTAAAAACAATGCCAAAAAGGGTATAAATTATCCGGTCATCAATACATTGCATAAAGAATGAGTGGCACATCAAACTTAGTGTGACACTTTCACTTGGAATTAATGCCAGTATCCAGAAAAGATTGGAAACAAATTTTGTTGTATAGCAACACCAAACTTAGAATGCAATCCTATGTCCATTTATTCGAACTAGAACTAAACAAAGGGAACTATTATATGTTAAATACAATCACCAAGCCAAGAATCTGTAATGAATAAGGATCTCTTGGTGACGTATTAACAAAAATAGTTAATAAAAGAAAGCATTAAAAACAAGTAAATGACTAAAACAAAGAGAAAACTAAAATTGTCAAACTAAGAAGAAAAATAACACTGCAAAGCATTATGATTATGCAGATAAGTGGTGTTGCTTAATAAATTGCATAGAGAATTAAGTGACACACCAAACTTAGAATCTTAGTGTGACACTTTAAAATTGATGCAATCATCTAGAGGGATTGAAAACAAAGTGTTGCATGGCAACACCAAACCTAGAATGTAATCATATGCCAATTTATTGAAATTTAAACAAGGCAGAGAAAGAAAATAAACAAAGCAAAGAGAAAAACTGTTACCTACGGTTGACATGTTCTTCATTTTCTTCCTCTTCTTCCAGTTTGTTAAGAGGAATGACCTCAAGGGGGGAGAAGATTCAACTATTGTCCCTTGTCTTGACCTCTCCTCAGCAAGCTTCCTTTTGTAAATGGCTTGTTTGAGCTTGCTTGCTGGATCAGGGACAGGATTGGTGCTCTTGATAATTGCCTTCACTTCTTGGATATTAAGACTTGGTTGTTGTGTGATTATTGGAGTTTTGTCTTCATCCAGAGCCTTTTGAATTGGTGGTTTCATGAGCTCTTCCTCTATGTACTTCTCTGCTTCACTTGAGTTTGGAATTCTTTGGTTGTCTTTCTCACTTCCTTGCTCTTCCACTTCCTCCCTTGCACTCAACATTTGACTTAATAACTCTTTTATGGAGGAGGTTTGTTGATCTTCCCAACATTCTTCATCTCCTCTTCATATCTTTTAATCACAGATTCAATTGTTGAGACTTTTTGGTCCAAGGAAGTTTGAGGAGGTAGTGAGTTTTCATGTTCTCTTGTCATTTCAAGTGCAGTTTCAGGTTCAAATACTTCAACCACCAATTCCTTCTTTGCAATTTCACTTGACACAGGGACCTTGTGTTCTTGTTTTTCCATTTCCTCCTTCCTTGCTTTCAACAATTGTTCTACCCGCACTTCCATGTTTTTGAGGGAGTTCTCTTGTTCTTTCCAGAGTTTCTTTGTCTTCACCTCATGTCTTTTTAACATGGACACAAGCTTTGAGAGCCTTTGGTTCATGAAAGTTTGTGTGGGTAGTAAGTTTTGAAAGGGGCTTTCTGTTGAAGCATGGTCAAGTAATGATATCGTTGGATGAATATCATATGGAGCATCAGAATTCCCTTCCCAGCCACCATTAGAATAATGACTTACATCATTTTGTGGTGGAGGCAAATATTGCATATGATTCTCTTGCTCATGGTGCACGAAAATTACTTCACAATATGTAATTCCGCACAACTAACCAGCAAGTGCACTGGGTCGTCCAAGTAATACCTTACGTGAGTAAGGGTCAAATCCCACAGAGATTGTTGGTTTGAAGCAATCTATGGTTATCTTGTAAATCTTAGTCAGGAAATCAATTATAATTATCAGTATGAATTTCGAAGAATAAAAGAGCATGGATTAAATATTTGTTATGCAGTAATGGAGAATGTGTTGGAGCTTTGGAGATGCTTTGTCTTCTGAATCTCTGCTTTCCTTTGCCTTCTTGTTCACGCATGCACGTTCCTCCTATGGCAAGCTGTGTGTTGGTGGATCACCATTGTCAATGGCTACCATCCATCCTTCTAGTGAAAAGGGTCCAGGTGCGCTGTCACCGCACGGCTAATCATCTGCAGGTTCTCAATCGTATCGGAATAGGATTTACTATCCTTTTGCGTCTGTCACTATGCCCAGCACTCACGAGTTTGAAGCACGTCACAGTCATTCAATCCCAGAGTCCTACTCAGAATACCACAGACAAGGTTTAGACTTTCCAGACTCTCATGAATGCCGCCATCAATCTAGCTTATACCACAAAGATTCTGATTAAGAGATCCAAGAGATATTCATTCATTCTATGGTGGAACGGAATTAGTTGTCAGGCACGCGTTCGTGGGGGAATGATGATGATTGTCACGTTCATCACATTCATGTTTGAAGTGCGAATGAATATCTTAGATAGGAACACGCATGCTTGAATAGAAAACAGAAATACTTGCATTAATTCATCGAGACAAAGCAGAGCTCCTCACCCCCAACAATGGAGTTTAGAGACTCATGCCGTCAAGGAGTACAAAGTTCAGATCTAAAAATGTCATGAGATGTCGAATACAATAGTAAAAAGTCCTATTTATAATAAACTAGCTACTAGGGTTTACAGAAGTAAGTAATTGATGCATAAATCCTCTTCCGGGGCCCACTTGGTGTGTGCTTGGGCTGAGCTTGAAGTCTACACGTGGAGAGGTCATTCTTGGAGTTGAACGCCAACTTTTGTGCCATTTTTGGCGTTGAACTCCACTTTGCAACTTGTTTCTGGCGCTGGACGCCAGAATTGGGCAGAGAGCTGGCATTGAACGCCAGTTTGCGTCGTCTAAACTTGGGCAAAGTATGGACTATTATATATTTCTGGAAAGCCCTGGATGTCTACTTTCCAACGCAATTGGAAGCGCGCCATTTTGAGTTCTGTAGCTCCAAAAAATCCATTTTGAATGTAGGGAGGTCAGAATCCAACAGTATCAGCAGTCCTTCTTCAACCTCTGAATCTGATTTTTGCTCAAGTCCCTCAATTTCAGCCAGAAAATACCTGAAATCACAGAAAAACACACAAACTCATAGTAAAGTCCAGAAATGTGAATTCAACATAAAAACTATTGAAAACATCCCTAAAAGTAGCCAGATTCTACTAAAAACATACTAAAAACAATGCCAAAAAGCGTATAAATTATCCGCTCATCACAACACCAAACTTAAATTGTTGCTTGTCCCCAAGCAACTGAAAATCAAGTAGGATAAAAAGAAGAGAATATACTATAAATTCCAAACTATCAATGAAACATAGCTCCAATCAGATGAGCGGGACTTGTAGCTTTTTGCCTCTTGAATAGTTTTGGCATCTCACTTTATCCATTGAGGTCCAGAATGATTGGCATCTATAGGAACTCAGAGTTTAGATAGTGTTATTGATTCTCCTAGTTCAGTATGATGATTCTTGAACACAGCTGTTTTGTGAGTCTTGGCCGTGGCCCTAAGCACTTTGTTTTCCGGTATTACCACCGGATACATAAATGCCACAGACACATAATTGGGTGAACCTTTTCAGATTGTGACTCAGCTTTGCTAAAGTCCCCAATTAGAGGTGTCCAGGGTTCTTAAGCACACTCTGTTTTTGCTTTGGACCTTGACTTTAACCGCTCAGTCTCAAGTTTTCACTTGACACCTACACGCCACAAGCACATGGTTAGGGACAGCTTGGTTTAGCCGCTTAGGCCAGGATTTTATTCCTTTAGACCCTCCTATCCACTGATGCTCAAAGCCTTGGGATCCCTTTTATTTACCCTTGCCTTTTGGTTTTAAGGGTTATTGGCTTTTTGCTCTTGCCTTTTGGTTTTAAGAGCTTTTGGCTTTTTCTGCTTGATTTTTCTTTTTTTCATTTTTTTTTGCCATTTTTTTTCTGCAAGCTTTGTTCTTTGCTGCTTTTTCTTGCTTCAAGAATCATTTTTATGATTTTTCAGATTATCAAATAACATGTCTCCTTGTCATCATTCTTTCAAGAGCCAACATATTTAACATTCTTAAACAACAACTTCAAAAGACATATGCACTGTTCAAGCATTCATTCAGAAAAAAAGAAGCATTGTCACCACATCAATATAATTAAACTAAGTTCAAGGATAAATTCGAAACTCATGTACTTCTTGTTCTTTTGAATTAAAACAATTTTCATTTAAGAGAGGTGATGGATTCATAGGACATTCATAACTTTAAGACAAAGTTACTAACTACTAATGATCATGAAATGAAGACACAAACATAGATAAGCACTTAACATAGAGAAAACGAAAAACAGAGAAAGTAAGAACAAGGAACGAGTCCACCTTAGTGATGATGGCATTTCCTTCTTGAGGAACCAATGATGTTATTGAGCTCTTCTATGTCTCTTCCTTGCCTTTGTGCCTTGATTCCTAGTGATTTTTGGTATTCCTATCCTCAGTTGCTTCTAATAATTATGTGGAGGGAAGTGCATCCCCTGAGGTATCTCAGGGATCTCTTGATTTGCAGCCACATGTTCTACCACTGAGCTATAGATCCTTCACATAATTGTTTTACCACACCAAACTTAGAATGTTGCTCGCCCTCAAGCAAATGAAGAAGGAATAGATGAAGAAGGAGATGTGGAAAAAAAACTAGGATTATGAGGAGGGAAGGTGGGGATCCTGTGTGGTCCACAGATCTTGAAATGATCCTGTGAGGTCCACAGATCTTGAGGTGTCAAGGCATTTACATCCTTGCACCAATTTAGGCATGTAAAATGCCCTTGCACACAACTCTGGTCGTTCAGCGCCAGATGGGAGCTTGTTCTGGGCGTTGAACGCCCATTTGTTGCCCATTTCTGGCGTTGAACGCCAGAACCATGCTTGTTCTGGGTGTTCAGCGCCAGCTCTTCTCCAGGGTGCAATTCTGGCGTTCAAACGCCCAGATGCTGCCCATTTTGGGCGTTCAGCGCCAGAACCATGCTCTGTTCTGGCGTTGAACGCCAGCCAGATGCTTCTTACTGGCGTTTAAACGCCAGTGAGATCCTCCTCCAGGGTGAGATTTTTCTTCTGCTGTTTTTGATTCCGTTTTCAGTTTTTAATATCTATTTTGTGACTCCACATGATCATGAACCTAATAAAACATGAAAAACCATGAAAATAAATAAAAATTGGGTTGCCTCCCAACAAGCACTTCTTTAATGTCCTTAGCTGGACCTTGCTGAGCTTTTAATCTAGCTTCAGCCTTGAGCACTCTTGCTCAACATTGCCTTCAAGATAGTGCTTGATTCTTTGTCTATTAACAATGAACTTCTTGTCAGAGTCAATATCTTGAAGCTCCACATAACCATATGGTGATACACTTGTAATCACATATGGTCCCCTCCACCGGGACTTCAGTTTCCCGGGGAATAGCCTGAGCCTAGAGTTAAACAACAGAACCTTTTGTCTTGGTTCAAAGATTCTAGATGAAAGCTTTCTGTCATGCCATTTTTTTTATTTTTCTTTATAAAGCTTGGCATTTTCGAAAGCAGTGAATCTGAATTTCTCTAGCTCGTTTAGCTGAAGCAATCTTTTTTCTCTAGCTAATTTGGCATCAAAGTTCAGGAATCTGGTTGCCTAGTAGGCTTTATGTTCCAGTTCCACGGGCAGGTGACATGCCTTACCATATACAAGTTGGTATGGAGAGGTCCCTATAGGAGTCTTAAATGCTGTTCTGTATGCCCACAGAGCATCATCCAAGCTTCTTGCCCAATCCTTTCTACGGGTATTTACAGTCCGTTCTAGGATTCTTTTTAGCTCTCTGTTAGAGACTTCAGCTTGCCCATTAGTTTGTGGATGATATGGAGTTGCCACCTTGTGGCGAATTCCATACCGGACCATGGCAGAGTAAAGCTGTTTGTTGCAGAAGTGAGTGCCCCCATCACTGATTAGTACTCTAGGGACCCCAAACCTGCTAAAGATATATTTCTGGAGGAACTTCAGCACTGTTTTTGTATCGTTGGTGGGCGTGGAAACGGCCTCTACCCATTTTGATACGTAGTCAACTACCACCAGAATATAAGTGTTTGAGTATGATGGTGGGAAAGGTCCCATGAAGTCAATTCCCCATACGTCAAACAACTCAATCTCCAAGATTCCTTGTTGAGGCATGGCGTAACCATGAGGCAGATTACCAGCTCTTTGGCAACTGTCACAGTTACGTACAAACTCTCGGGAATCTTTATAGAGTGTGGGCCAATAGAAGCCACATTGGAGGACCTTGGTGGCTGTTCGCTCACCTCCGAAATGGCCTCCATATTGTGATCCATGGCAATGCCATAGGATCCTCTGTGCTTCTTCCCTAGGCACACACCTACGGATCATTCCGTCTGCACATCTCTTGAAGAGATAGGGTTCATCCCACAAGTAGTACTTTGCATCAGTGATTAATTTTTTCTTTTGTTGCCTGTTGTACTCTTTAGGTATGAACCTTGCAGCCTTATAGTTTGCAATGTCTGCAAACCATGGTATTTCCTGAATGGCAAACAAATGCTCATCCGAAAAAGTCTCAGAGATTTTAAGAGAGGGGAGGGACGTCCCTTCTACTGGCTCTATCCGGGACAGATGATCAGTCACTTGGTTCTCTGTCCCTTTTCTGTCTCTTATTTCTATACCAAACTCCTACAGAAGCAACACCCATCTTATTAACCTGGGTTTTAAATCCTGCTTTGTGAGTAGATATTTAAGAGCAGCACGGTCAGTATACACAATCACCTTTGATCCTAATAGGTATGATCTAAACTTGTCAATGGCATAAACCACTGCAAGCAATTCTTTTTCTGTGGTTGTGTAATTTTTCTGGGCATTATTTAAAACGCGGCTAGCATAATAAATGACATGCAGAAGCTTGTCATGCCTCTGTCCCAATACTGCACCAATGGCGTGATTACTGGCATCACACATTAACTCAAATGGTAATGTCCAGTCTGGTGCAGAAATAACTGGTGCTGTGACCAGCTTGGCTTTCAGCGTTTCAAACGCCTGTAGACACTCTGTGTCAAACACAAATAGCGTGTCAGCAGCTAGCAGATTGCTCGGGAGTTTTGCGATTTTTGAAAAATCCTTTATGAACCTCCTATAGAATCCTGCATGCCCCAGAAAGCTTCTGATTGCCTTGACATTAGCAGGTGGTGGTAATTTTTTAATTACCTCTATTTTTGCTTGATCCACCTCTATTCCCTTGTCTGAGATTTTATGCCCAAGGACAATCCCTTCAGTCACCATGAAGTGACATTTTTCCCAGTTTAAAACTAGGTTGGTCTCTTGGCATCTCTTCAGAACAAGTTTCAGATGATCAAGACAGGAGCTGAATGAGTCTCCATATACCGAGAAGTCATCCATGAAGACTTCTAGAAATTTTTCCACCATATCAGAGAAAATAGAGAGCATGCATCTCTGGAAGGTTGCAGGCGCATTACACAACCCAAATGGCATCCTTCTATAAACAAACACTCCAGATGGACATGTGAATGCTGTTTTCTCTTGATACTGGGGATCTACTGCAATCTGGTTATAGCCTGAGTAGCCATCCAAAAAGTAGTAATAATCATGACCTTCCAGTCTTTCTAGCATCTGGTCTATGAATGGTAAAGGAAAATCATTCCTTCTGGTGGCTGTATTGAGCCTTCTGTAGTCAATACTCATGCGCCACCCTGTAACTGTTCTTGTAGGAACCAGTTCATTTTTTTCATTATGAATCACTGTCATGCCTCCCTTTTTTGGGACGACTTGGACGGGGCTCACCCAGGGGCTATCAGAAATAGGATAAATAATTCCGGCCTCTAGTAATTTGGTGACCTCTTTCTGCACCACTTCCTTCATGGCTGGATTTAGCCGCCTCTGTGGTTGAACCACTGGTTTAGCATTATCCTCCAATAAGATTTTGTGCATGCATCTAGCTGGGCTTATGCCCTTAAGGTCACCTATGGACCACCCAAGAGCTGTCTTGTGTGTCCTTAGCACTTGAATAAGTGCTTCCTCTTCCTGTGGATTTAAAACAGAGCTTATGATCACTGGAAAAGTGTCACCTTCTCCCAGAAATACATATTTCAGGGATGGTGGTAATGGTTTGAGCTCGGGTTTAGGAGGTTTTTCCTCTTCCAGAGGAAATTTCAGAGGCTCTTTCATCTCCTCTGAATCATCCAAATCAGGCTGAACATCTTTAAAGATGTCTTCCAACTCTGATTCGAGACTCTCAGCCATGTTGATCTCTTCTACCAAAGAGTCAATAAGATCAACTTTCATGCAGTCTTTTGATGTGTCTGGATGCTGCATGGCTTTGACAGCATTCAACTTAAACTCATCATCATTGACTCTCAGGGTTATTTCCCCTTGTTGGACATCAATGCGGGTCCGTCCAGTTGCTAGGAAGGGTCTTCCTAGAATGAGAGTAGCACTCTTGTGATCCTCCATTTCCAGCACTACAAAGTCAGTGGGAAAGGCGAATGGCCCAACTCTGACTATCATGTCTTCAATCACGCCTGACGGGTATTTAATGGAGCCATCAGCAAGTTGGAGACATATCCGGGTTGGTTTAACTTCTTCAGTTAAACCAAGCTTTCTGATAGTAGATGCAGGTATTAGGTTGATGCTTGCCCCAAGATCACATAAAGCTGTCTTGGTGCAATTACCTTCTAATGTGCATGGTATCAGAAAACTCCCAGGGTCTTTAAGCTTTTCAGGAAAGCTTTTCAGAATGACTGCACTGCATTCTTCAGTGAGGAGAACTCTTTCAGTTTCTCTCTAATCCTTCTTATGACTCAAGATCCCTTTCATGAACTTGGCATAGGAAGGTATTTGCTCAAGTGCCTCTGCAAATGGAATCTTTATTTCAAGAGTCCTGAGATAATCTGCAAAGCGAGCAAATTGCTTATCCTGCTCCTCTTTTCGGAGTTTTTGAGGATAAGGTATCTTGACTTTATATTCCTCAACCTTAGTTGCTGTAGGTTTATTGCCTACAGAAGTGGTTGAAGAAGCCTTTTTAGAGGGGTTGTCATCAGCACTTGTGTGTGTCTGATCCCTCACTGGCAATTGAGTGCCAGAGTTAGAAGCTGGAGTGACGTTAGACGCCAACTCCTTATCTGTTCCTGGCGTCTGAACGCCAGAACTATGCCCATTTTGGGCGTTCAATGCCAGATCCTGCCCATTTTGGGCGTTCAACGCCAGATCCTTGCTTGTTTTTGGCGTTGAACGCCAGTCTTTACTTATTACTGGCGTTGAACGCCAGTCTTGGGCATGGTCTGGGCGTTCAGCGCCAGCCTTCCACCAGATTTCTGGCTTTTTAACGCCAGAATTGCTTTTCCCTGGGCTCTTATTGTCCTCAGGTAAATTTTGGGTGGTTTGCTCATTCCTTAGCTCTTTTCTGCCTTGAGGTGGGGTCTTTAATGTTTTCTTACTTCTTAATTAAACTGCTTGGCATTCTTCTGTTATTTGTCTTGACAGCTGCTGCTTTGTTTGCTTCAATTGTTCTTCAATTGTTTATCCTTGAATTCGGCTAACTGCTTTGTTAGAAAGTCTAATTGCTGATTGAATTCAGTAGCTTGCTCTGCAGGACTGAGTTCAGCAGTTACTGTTTTAGCCTCTTCTTTCATGGAAGGGTCACTGCTTAGGTATAGATGCTGATTTCTAGCAACTGTATCAATGAGCTCTTGAGCTTCTTCAATAGTCTTTCTCATGTGGATAGATCCACCAGCTGAGCAATCTAGAGATGTCTAAGCTCTTTTTGCAAGCCCATAATAGAAGATGTCTAACTGAACCCACTCTGAAAACATTTCAGAGGGGCATTTTCGTAGCATCTCTCTGTATCTCTCCCAGGCATCATAAAGAGATTCATTATCTCCTTGTTTAAAGCCTTGAATGTCCAGCCTTAGCTGTATCATCCTTTTTGGAGGAAAGTATTGATTCAGGAATTTTTCTGTCAGCTGTTTCCATGTCCTTATGCTAGCCTTAGGTTGGTTATTTAACTACCTCTTGGCTTGGTCTTTAACAGCAAATGGAAACAGTAATAATCTGTAAACATCCTGATCTACTTCCTTATCATGTACTGTGTCAGCAATTTGTAAAAACTGTGCCAGAAACTCTGTAGGTTCTTCCTGTGGAAGACCGGAATACTGGCAGCTTTGCTGCACCATGATAATGAGCTGAGGATTTAACTCAAAGCTACGGACTCCAATGGAGGGTATGCAGATACTACTCCCATATGAGGCAGTAGAGGGGTTAGCATATGACCCCAGAGTCCGCCTGGACTGTTCATTTCCACTTAGATCCACGATGGAGAAAGGGAGATAAAAAATATTTATTTTTATTTATTTATTTAATTATTTAGAAATTAAATAAATTAAAATAAAGTAAATAAAAATAGGTGAATATTTACGAAAAAATTGAGGAGAGAGAAAGTGGTTGGGAAGTTTTGAAAAAGATATGATTTGGAAAAGATTTTAAATTTTAAAAAAAAAATATGAATTTTTTTAAAAATAATTTTTGAAAATTTGTTTTAAAATTAGAGAGAAAAGATATTTTTGAATTTAGTGAGGAAAGAGAAAAACAATAAAATAGCACAAGATTTAAAATTTTTAGATCTAATGCTCCTTGTTTTTGAAAATTTTGGAGGGAAAACACCAACCAAACTTAAAATTTTAAGATCAAGACACAAGGAAAACTCAAGAACACTTTGAAGACTCACAAGAACACAAGAACAAGAAGAAAGAACACCAAACTTAAAATTTTTAGAAAACCAAACTAAAATTTTCGAAAAACAAAGAAAAATCAACAAGAGAACACCAAACTTAAAGTTTGACACAGAATTTAATAGAAAAATTATTTTTTTGAAAAAGATTTTTTAATAAAACTGGTGCCCAATCATCAAGAACATAAACCAACACTCTAGCCAATTGGGCAATAAATGTAACACTTGTTTTGAAGAAGGATATTTTTAACCAAGAACAATAATAAGAGACTCTAAACCAAAAAGAAATTTTTTCCTAATCTAAGCAACAAAATAAGCCGTCAGTTGTCCAAACTCAAACAATCCCCGGCAACGGCGCCAAAAACTTGGTGCACGAAAATTACTTCACAATATGTAATTCCGCACAACTAACTAGCAAGTGCACTGGGTCGTCCAAGTAATACCTTACGTGAGTAAGGGTCGAATCCCACGGAAATTTTTGGTTTGAATCCCACAATATGGTTATCTTGTAAATCTTAGTCAGGAAATCAATTATAATTATCAGTATGAATTTCGAAGAATAAAAGAGCATGGATTAAATACTTGTTATGCAGTAATGGAGAATGTGTTGGAGCTTTGGAGATGCTTTGTCTTCTGAATCTCTGCTTTCCTCTGCCTTCTTGTTCACGCACGCACGTTCCTCCTATGGCAAGCTGTGTGTTGGTGGATCACCGTTGTCAATGGCTACCATCCATCCTTCCAGTGAAAAGGGTCCAGGTGCGCTATCACCGCACGGCTAATCATCTGCAGGTTCTCAATCGTACCGGAATAGGATTTACTATCCTTTTGCGTCTGTCACTACGCCCAACACTCACGAGTTTGAAGCACGTCACAGTCATTCAATCCCAGAGTCCTACTCAGAATACCACAGACAAGGTTTAGACTTTTCGGACTCTCATGAATGCCATCAATCTAGCTTATACCACGAAGATTCTGATTAAGAGATCCAAGAGATATTCATTCATTCTATGATGGAACGAAAGTAGTTGTCAGGCACGCGTTCGTGGGGGAATGATGATGATTGTCACGTTCATCACATTCATGTTTGAAGTGCGAATGAATGTCTTAGATAGGAACACGCATGCTTGAATAGAAAACAGAAATACTTGCATTAATTCATCGAGACACAGCAGAGCTCCTCACCCCCAACAATGGAGTTTAGAGACTCATGCCGTCAAGGAGTACAAAGTTCAGATCTAAAAATGTCATGAGATGTCGAATACAATAGTAAAAAGTCCTATTTATAATAAACTAGCTACTAGGGTTTACAGAAGTAAGTAATTGATGCATAAATCCTCTTCCGGGGCCCACTTGGTGTGTGCTTGGGCTGAGCTTGAAGTCTACACGTGGAGAGATTATTCTTGGAGTTGAACTCCAACTTTTGTGCCATTTTTGGCATTGAACGCCACTTTGCAACTTGTTTCTGGCGCTGGACGCCAGAATTGGGCAGAGAGCTAGCGTTGAACGCCAGTTTGCGTCGTCTAAACTTGGGCAAAGTATAAACTATTATATATTTCTGGAAAGCCCTGGATGTCTACTTTCCAACGCAATTGGAAGCGCGCCGTTTTGAGTTCTGTAGCTCCCGAAAATCCATTTTGAGTGTAGGGAGGTCAGAATCCAACAGCATCAGCAGTCCTTCTTCAACCTCTGAATCTGATTTTTGCTCAAGTCCCTCAATTTCAGCCAGAAAATACCTGAAATCATAGAAAAACACACAAACTCATAGTAAAGTCCAGAAATGTGAATTTAACATAAAAACTATTGAAAACATCCCTAAAAGTAGCCAGATTCTACTAAAAACATACTAAAAACAATGCCAAAAAGCGTATAAATTATCCGCTCATCAGCTCATCTTGTGTCTTTGAAGCAAATCTCCATGGATTGGAGTGCTTAGAATTTGTATTTCCTTGGTGATATTCCCAGCCACCATTAGAGGTTGGTGATGGTGGGTAATATCCCATAAAATTTGTTTGATCATAAGATGAGTTGAACTCCATTTGAATTTTGTAGAACACAACACCAATGAAATTTGAAATTCATCTCACAGAGAAGAACTTCTTAGTGAGGCAATAACTAAAACACCTTGCTATCAACTTAAATCAGAGAACAAAAACAAAGAAAAATGCTTGATCTAGACTTCTCACCCACTTAACCATTGTTGATCTAAATCAATCCCCTGCAACGGCGCTAAAAACTTGAAGGGTTGAAAATGGATTCCAACACCTAAAACCCACCGGCAAGTGTACCGGGCCGCATCAAGTAGTAAAACTCACTTAGAGTGAGGTCGATCCCACAGGGATTGATGGATCAAGCAACTTTAGTAGGTGATTAGTTTAGTCAAGCTAACATTATTGAATTAAGGTGAAATTTGAAGCAACAGAATGTAAATAGCAGTGAATTTAAAGTTTCAGAAAGTAAATGAGCAAAATCTTAAAGAGCAAGAAAGTAAAATAGCTGAAACTTAAATTGCAAAAAATTAAATGACTGAAACTTAAAGTGCAAGAAACTTAAATTACTGAATCTAAATTGCTGGAATTTTAAATTGCTTTAAGAATAAAAGGGATTTGGGTGCTGGGAATTAAAGAGAACAGTAAATCAAGACTTAGAAAAATTGCAGGAATTGTAAATTACAGGAAAATAAATCAAGATCACAGCAAGCTCAAATGGAAAACTTCAGAAAGTGAATTTGTAAAAGATAATTGTAGAAGATCTAAAACAGAAATGATAAATTGCAAAAGAACTAAAATAGAAATGAAAACTTGCTTTAGAATGAAGTTCAAAGAGACAATTGAGATCAGATCTTTAATTCTTGAAATTAGAAACAATAAAATCACAAGGAAACTCAACGATGAAGAGATTCAAGGGAATTCTCCAATCAGAGCTCCAAAAATCCAAATCAGAAAGAAAGTAGAAGTTGCAGAAGAAGTAGAATAAGAACCAGAAAGCAAAATTCAGATTTGATCTCCAATTCTTCAAATTCAAAAAAAAGGGAAAACTAAAAAGAGCTCTCTATTCTACTTGCTCCCTATTGGAGCCAGCCTTCCTAATGAAACGGAATTGATGCCTTTATAAAGGCTTTACAAAATAAAAATGAAATTGAAATTGAAAACAAATTACAATTAAATGAAATTCCTAATCTAGCTTGTTCTTGTGCCTTTGAGTGATGATGTGGGCTTTGCTTGCTTTGGATTTGAAGAGAGATGGGTTTGAATTAATTGAGTCAGATTGCACTTATGGTGGGCACTTTTGGTTTGTGAAGAAATGGATCCAAAATGGCACTTGATTTGAAAATGAACCAAGGGTGCTAGCTCCAGTGGAGCGCTCAGTGAGAAAAGGTAACGTAGCGCTCACTAGCCCCCTTGTGTCAAGCCTCGAGCCTTGCTTCTTGGTGTAGCGCTCAGTTAAGAAAGATAACTTAGCACTACACATGCTCCTTGGTGCAAGCTTTTCTTTTCTTCATGGGCCATGCCCAAAAAAGTTAAATTAGTGAACGGAGCGCTCATTTAGTGAGCGCTGGCCTTGTTTGAGCCTTGCCCATAGTGTATAGCGCTCAATTAAGAGAGTGAACTGAGCACTACATGCCTTGAGTTGGTCTTCACTTCGAGCCCTGGTGAAGCCATTTTGAGTGCTGTGCCTTGCTTTTCTTGGTGACCCCCTCTTCGAACCTTGGTGAGAGCATACTTTGTTGATTTTTGGGCCTTAAAGATGCCTATCACTTGTGCTTCAATTTCATGCTAAATATGGATTGTTATCTATCTTTGGAAAGCTCTGAATGTTATCTTTCCAACGCAACTAGAAGCACATCAATTGGGTATCTGTAGCTCAAGTTATGGCCCTTTAAAAGAGGCATGGTCATGCTGTCACAAGGCTACAAAAAAACCCGAAAAAGTGAAAACTATTTAACTTAGCGCTCCATTTTTTGAGCACTAGTCTTTGTTTTTGCTGCACCATTGTGAATGCCACGCTTGAATGTCATGGGCCACGCTTTTAAAAGCGTGGCCTAAGGAATCAATGTGTGATCCAACTTCAAAGTGTGCCCCAAAACTCTTTTTTTTTTCTCCTTTTTAACTTGTTTTGTGCTTTTTGCTTCTTTTTCTTCTTATTTCCTACAAAGTTTATCAAATCAAAAGATCAAAGAAATATACCATTTGAGCACAAAAGCATTCAATATTTAAGCACTAATCATCAATTTCTTGTATGAAAAAGCTTAGAAAAACATGAGATGATGACATGTCATCAATAGGTACTACTCCTGCAAGAATTTGACATAGAAATCAGGGACAGGAAAGGATAAAAAAACCAGGTGGCTGACCACTTGTCCTGGATTGAACCTGCAGTAGGGGAGTCCCCTCCCACTACTAAGATATCGGAGACCTTCCCTGATGAACAACTCTTTGCAATATGGAAAGCACCTTGGTTTGCTGACATTGCAAATTACAAGGAGATAAGGTTCATCCCCAAGGAATATAGTAAACAGCAAGTTCAAAAACTCATCCATGATGCTAAGTATTACTTGTGGGACGAACCATATTTTTTCAAATGGTGCTCGGACAGTATAATCCACCGTTTCGTGTCTGAGGAAGAAATGCAGCAAATCCTATGGCATTGCCATGGCTTAGATTACGGAGGTTATTTTAGAGGTGAGCGAACAGCTACCAAAGTCATTCAGAGTGGCTTCTACTGGCCAACGCTCTTCAAGGACTCCTGGTAGTTTGTCCGCAACTGTAATAGTTGTCAACGGGCTGGAAATCTCCCTCATAGTCACAAGATGCCTCAACAGGGGATCTTGGAAATTGAGGTGGTTGATGTATGGGGCATAGACTTCATAGGCCCTTTTCCGCCGTCATACTCAAATACATACATTTAAATGGGTTGAGGCAATCGCATCACCCACTAATAAAACTTGAGTAGTGATGAAATTCCTCTAGAAATATATTTTTAGCAGATTCGGCATCCCAAGGATACTGATTAGTGATGGAGGCAGTCACTTCTGTAATAGACAACTCAACTCCATACTGCACTGTTATGGCGTTCGCCACAGAATGGCAACTCCCTACCATCCGCAGACAAATAGGCAGGCTGAAGTCTCCAACAAGGAGCTCAAAAGAATTTTGGAGAGAACCGTGGGCACCTCTAGGAAGGACTAGGCAAGAAAGCTGGACGATGCCCTTTGGGCATATAGAACAACATTCAAGACCCCTATTGGAATGTCGCGCTACCAGCTGGTCAATGGAAAAGCATGTCATTTGCTACTGGGCAACCAGATTCCTCAAGTTTGATGCCAAGACTGCGGGAGAAAAGAGGTTACTCCAGCTAAATGAGTTGGATGAATTCCGACAAGCTGCATTTAATAATGCTAAAATTTACAAGGAAAGGGCCAAGAAATGGCACGATAAAAAGATCTCTTCCAGAGTTTTCGAGCCTGGCCAGAAGGTTTTACTCTTCAATTCCAAACTCAAGCTCTTCCTTAGGAAGCTAAAATCACGATGGACAGGACCTTTTGTGGTCACTAATGTATCACCTTATGGTTATATAGAGCTCCAAAACGGATACTCCGATGAAAGATTTACAGTGAATGGACAAAGAGTCAAGCATTACCTAGGGGATAATCTTGAGCAAGAAAGCTCTAAACTGCTGTTAACATGACAGTAGTATGGTCAAGCTAATGACAGTAAATAATCGCTTGTTGGGAGGCAATCCAACCATAAGTAGCGTACTCTTGTTTTCTTTCTTCTGTTTATTCTCATTTAACTTCATATTCAGTTTATTTCCTATTAATTTTCATAGTTTTCCTTTGCTCTTTAACGTTTGTGACCATGCACAACACTTAGAATAAAGATAAAGGCATTCAAAATTAAAAACAGAACACCTTGGGGAGATCCTCTTGCTGGCGTTGAATGCCAGACAAGGAGGAAGTGGGGCATTCAATGCCCAACCCGAGAAGCAAGAATGGTGTTGAACGCCAGAGAAGGAGCACTCTAGGCATCCAACGCCCATTAAGGGGCAATTGCGGGTATTGAACACCAGACAAGGAGCAAGGCTGGGCATTCAACGCCCCCCTATGAGGCAGCTAGAGCCATCATTTTGGCCCCCAATGGGCGTTCAACACCCATTCTTGGTGTTGGACGCCTCTCCAATTCATTCATTCTAAAAAAATAATAAAAAAATTATTTTAGATCCACCCTACTGTTGATCGCCAGACCTGGTCATTGAATGCCCAGGAGGGGGAAGGGGCCACATTCCGAATGTGCAAGCAAGGAAGGAGGGGTTGACCTTGTCAAACCATGTGTTTTCAAACCCTTATCTTTTAATCAATCATATCTCAACATCATAATTTCTTTTCCTTTAATTTGTATTTTACAGAATTAAACCCATTTAATTCATATCTTTTTCAACAAACTTATTTTCAATCTTATCTTTTCAAATCAAATCTTTTTCCTTTCAAATCTTTTCCAAATCTTTTTCAATCCATATCTTATCACTTTGAACCTTTTCATGAAGATCTTCTCTTTCCATATGATCTTTTTCAAATCCTTTTCAAATCTTTGATAATTTAAAAAGGTTTCCATCCTATCTTCCTTATCTTTAATCTTATCTTTTCAATTTAAATCTGGCTATCTTCTCCTATCTCCTTTCAATTTAAATCTGGCTATCTTCAAATGTATTAAGAGATTATAGTGGTTGAAAATAAATAAAATATAAAATAGGATAGTGGTACTTATGTAATACATTGGTGAGAATTTTAGATAAGCGTACAGAGATGCTTTCGTTCCTCTGATCTCTGCTTTCCTGCTGTCTTCATCCAATCAATCCTACTCCTTTCCATGGCAAGCTTTATGTAGGGCATCACCGTTGTCAATGGTTACATCCCATCCTCCTGTGAAAATGGTCCAATGCGCTGTCACTGCATGGCTAATCATCTGTTGGTTCTCGATCATACTGGAATAGGATTTACTATCCTTTTTCGTTGTGCCAGCACTCGCGAGTTTGAAGCTCGTCACAGCCATCCCTTCCCAGATCCTACTCAGAATACCACAGACAAGGTTTAGACTTTTCGGATCTCTGGAATGGCCATCCATGGGTTCTAACTTATACCACGAAGACACTAATAACTCGAACTCGGTCCCCTGTATTAGATATCCAAGAGATATCCATTCAATCTAAGGTAGAACGGAAGTGGTTGTCAGCCATGCATTGATGTGCGGAAAACGATCCGACACAAAACTCACCGGCAAGTGTACCGGGTCGCATCAAGTAATAAAACTCACGGGAGTGAGGTCGATCCCACAAGGATTGAAGGATTGAGCAACTTTAGTTTAGTGGTTGAATTAGTCAAGCAAACAAGTGTTGATTGTGTGAAATTGTGTTCACAGGAATTAAATTGCATAGAATGTAAAGGGGAGTGGGTGATTTGCAGGAAATTAAAGGGAACAAAAAGAAAAAGAGCTGAATCTTAAAGTGCAAGTAATGTAAATTGCAGAAACTTAAAGTGCAAGAAATATAAATGACTTGAAAAATAAAAGGGGAATGGGAATTGGATCTGCAGGAATTAAACAGGGAAAAGCAAAACTTAACAGAATGAAGAGTAGTTGATGAAATTAGTCGAACCGGATCTCAAAACTAAAAAGGAAAATAAACTTGGTGTAGTAATTAAACAAGGAAATTAAAATGGAAATCAATAGATCTCAGGACCCAAGAGACTAGATAACTAAGTCTAGATCTCAATGCCTTCTTAGATCCAAATTTACAGAG
This sequence comes from Arachis hypogaea, assembly GCF_003086295.3. Taxonomy (NCBI): domain Eukaryota; kingdom Viridiplantae; phylum Streptophyta; class Magnoliopsida; order Fabales; family Fabaceae; genus Arachis; species Arachis hypogaea. Next base: position 54,416,339 of record NC_092055.1, on the reverse strand, counting down.
CAAATGCCAAATTAAAGAAGAGAGCAATGTAGAAATGTAAATCCAAGTTCAATTTCCAGAAGTTGCAGTAAGAAAAACAAAGAGATCTCGAGGTGAGATTGAGACAGAATTTCCTCAATTCTTCAACGCTCAAGACTCAAGACGAGTGTAGATGAAATTGAAAACAAGAAAACTAAGAGGAAGAGAATTCAGTTCTCCTTCCCCAAGACTCAGAATCTCGAAATAGCTTAAAACCCAAAAGCCGTCTACTGTGAATACTCTGAAAATTCTTAAAGAAAACTCTCAAACCATTCACGTTTGGTGTTGAGAAAACTCTCAAACGTTTGGTGTTGAGAAGAAATCCACTTGTGAACCGGGCCATGAACCATTCACGTTTGAGTCAACGTTTGAGGCAAACGTTGACTCAAACGTCCCTTGTGTGAGGCATTATACAAATAGCCCATTTGCTGTCATCCACGTTTGAGCCAACGTTTGAGGTCAAACGTGAGCTCAAACGTGGTTCTTCACAGGCTCCCTTTTTGGCCAACGTTCGGCCCAACGTTTGAGGCAAACGTTGGCACAAACGTGGCTCATCTAAACCATCAATCAGGGGTGCTTTGCCATGCTCTTTCTTGCCAAAATGTAGCCAACGTTTGACCTCACATTTGAGGCAAACGTTGGCTCAAACGTTGCCGTGCCCAGGAGTGCTCTTTTTCATTCTTTTTGGTGCCAACATTTGACCTCACGTTTGAGGCAAATGTTGGCGCAAACGTTGCCTTCCCCTGTGATGAGTGGATAATTTATACGCTTTTTGGCATTGTTTTTAGTATGTTTTTAGTAGGATCTAGTTACTTTTAGGGATGTTTTCATTAGTTTTTATGTTAAATTCACATTTCTGGACTTTACTATGAGTTTTTGTGTTTTTCTGTGATTTCAGGTATTTTCTGGCTGAAATTGAGGGACTTGAGCAAAAATCAGATTCAGAGGTTGAAGAAGGACTGCTGATGCTGTTGGATTCTGACCTCCCTGCACTCAAAGTGGATTTTCTGGAGCTACAGAACTCGAAATGGCGCGCTTCTAATTGCGTTGGAAAGTAGACATCCAGGGCTTTCCAGAAATATATAATAGTCCATACTTTGGCCAATAATTGACGACGTAAACTGGCGTTCAACGCCAGCCTTCTGCCCAAATCTGGCGTCCAGCGCCAGAAAAGGATCCAAAACCAGAGTTGAACGCCCAAACTGGCACAGAAACTGGCGTTCAACTCCACAAATGGCCTCTGCACGTGCTACACTTAAGCTCAGCCCAAACACACACCAAGTGGGCCCCGGAAGTGGATTTATGCATCAATTACTTACTCATGTAAACCTTAGTAGCTAGTTTATTATAAATAGGACCTCTTACTATTGTATTAGGAGTCTTTTTGACCATCTTTGGATCCTGGATTGTATTCTGATCCTGTGATCTCGTTTAGGGGGCTGGCCATCTCGGCCATGCCTGGACCTTTCACTTATGTATTTTCAACGGTAGAGTTTCTACACTCCATAGATTAAGGTGTGGAGCTCTGCTGTTCCTCAAAGATTAATGCAAGTACTACTGTTTTCTATTCAATTCATCTTATTTCGCTTCTAAGATATCCATTCGCACCCAAGAACGTGATGAAGGTGATGATTATGTGTGACGCTCATCACCATCTCCCCTATGAACGCGTGCCTGACAAACACTTCTGTTCTACATGAATTAAGCTAGAATGAATATCTCTTAGATCTCCTAACAGGAATCTTCGTGGCGTAAGCTAGAATGATGGTGGCATTCAAGAGAATCCGGAAGGTCTAAACCTTGTCTGTGGTATTCTGAGTAGGATTCAATGATTGAATGACTGTGACGAGCTTCAAACTTGCGAGTGCTGGGCGTTAGTGACAGACGCAAAAGGAGGGTGAATCCTATTCCAGCATGATCGGGAACCGACAGATGAATAGTCGTGCCGTGACAGGGTGCGTGAGCATATTATTCACTGAGAGGAGGGGATGTAGCCACTGACAACGGTGATGCCCTTGCATACAGCCAGCCATGGAAAGGAGTAAGACTGATTGGATGAAGATAGGAGGAAAGCAGAGGTTCAGAGGAACGAAAAGCATCTCCATTCGCTTATCTGAAATTCCTACCAATGATTTACATAAGTATCTCTATCCCTATTTTATTATATAATATTCGAAAACACCATTATCACTTTATATCTGCCTGACTGAGATTTACAAGGTGACTATAGCTTGCTTCATACCAACAATCTCCGTGGGATTCGACCCTTACTCACGTAAGGTATTACTTGGACGACCCAGTGCACTTGCTGGTTAGTTGTATCGAAGTTGTGACAATTATGAATTAAGATCAAAGCACCAAGCTTTGGAGCCATTACCAGGGATTGTTCGAGCCTGGACATCACAATTTCGTGCACCAAGTTTTTGGCGCCATTGCCGGGGATTGTTTGAGTTTGGACAACTGACGGCTCATCTTGTTGCTCAGATTAGGTAATTTTCTTTTCGTTTTGTTTTCAAAAATCTTTCAAAAATATTTTCAAAAAAAAAAAATTTCTCTTGTTTTCGAAAAAAATAAAAATGATTTCAAAAATTTATTCAAAATTTTTAAGAATGAATTCTAGTGTTTCATGAAGCATGTGAAGCCTGGCTGGCTGTAAAGCCATGTCTAAATTCATTTGGACTGAGGCTTGCAATTTGTTATCAAGAGCAACTTAGTTGTTGCTCATCCACCTGCTGCTGATCCATGATCACCTGCTGAAGCTTGGCTGGCCATTGGCCATGTCTAGTGTTTTGGACTGGAGCTTTCTTTAAAAGCTTGGCTGGCTAGTGAGCCATGTCTAATTCCTGGACTGAAGCTTTAGACTAATATGGCAAGATTCCTGGAATTCATATTAAAAATTTTGGAATCCTTATTTCTCCTTTTAATTTTCGAAAATTATAAATAAAAATCCAAAAAAAATTAGAAAATCATAAAAATCAAAAATATTTTTCTGTTTCTTGTTTGAGTCTTGAGTCATGTTATAAGTTAGTGTCAATTGCATATGCATCTTGCATTTTTTCGAAAATATCATGCATTCATAGTGTTCTTCATGATCTTCAAGTTGTTCTTGGTAAGTCTTCTTGTTTGATCTTGATGATTTTTTGTTTTGTGTCTTTTCATGTTTATCATATGCATTCTTGAATTCTTAGTGTCTCGGCATTAAAGAATTCTAAGTTTGGTGTCTTGCATGTTTTCTTTGCATTAAAAATTTTTCAAAAATATGTTCTTGATGTTCATCATGACATTCAAAGTGTTCTTGGTGTTCATCTTGACATTCATAGCATTCTTGCATGCATTCATTGTTTTGATCTAAAAATTTCATGCATTGCATCTTTTTAGTGTTTTTCTCTTGCATCATAAAAACTCAAAAATCAAAAAAATATCTTTCCCTTTTTCTCTCATCAAATTTGAAAATTTGAGTTGACTTTTTCAAAAATTTTTAAAATCAAGTTGTTTCTCATGAGTCAAATCAAATTTTCAATTTGAAAATCTTATCTTTTTCAAAATCTTTTTCAAAAATCAAATCCTTTTCAAAATTATTAGTTATTTTCGAAAAATTCAAAAAAATATTTTTCAAAAATCTTTTTCTTATTTTTGTATCAAATTTTCGAAAATAACAATAGCAATTAATGTTTTGATTCAAAAATTTCAAGTTTGTTACTTGCTTGTTAAGAAAGATTCAAACTTTAAGTTCTAGAATCATATCTTGTGATTTCTTGTGAATCAAGTCATTAATTGTGATTTTAAAAATTCAAATCTTTTTCAAAAACTAATTTCTATCATATCTATTCAAAAATATCTTCTTATCTTATCTTTTTCAAAAATATCTTTTCAAAATATCTTCTCTAACCTCCTAACTTCTTATCTTTTCAAAATTTGTTTCAACTAACTAACTAACTTTTTGTTTGTTTCTTAACTTTTTCAAAACCACCTAACTAACTCTCTCTCTCTAATTTTCGAAAATATCTTCCCCCTTTTTCAAAATTTCTTTTTAATTAACTAATTATTTTTATTTTTATTTTTGATTTCAAAAATTTTCGAAAATTTCTAACATTTTTCAAAAAAACCATTTTTCAAAAATCACTAACTCTTTTTCAAAATAATTTTCGAAAATTATCTCTCCCCCATCTCATTCTATTTATTCATTCATATCCTAACATCTCATCTCACCTCTCTTCCATCCTCACAGTTGTGTTTTTTCCATTATATTACATTCTTTGTCTCCCCCTCTTCTTCCACTCACACAGGGATCCCTATACTGTGGTATAAAGGATCTCCATTATTATTATTATTTTTCTGTGCCTTCTTCTTTGTCATATGAGCAGGAGCAAAGATAAGAGCATTCTTGTGGAAGCAGATCCAGAACCTGAAAGGACTCTGAAGAGAAAATTAAGAGAAGCTAAAATACAACAATCCAGAGATAACCTTTCAGAAATTTTCGAACAGGCAGAGGAGATGGCAGCCGAAAATAATAATAATGTAAGGAAGATGCTTGGTGACTTTACTGCACCTAATTCCAATTTACATGGAAGAAGCATCTCCATTCCTGCCATTAGAGCAAACAACTTTGAGCTGAAACCTCAATTAGTTTCTCTGATGCAGCAGAACTGCAAGTTTCATGGACTTCCATCTGAAGATCCTTTTCAGTTCTTAACTGAATTCTTGCAGATATGTGATACTGTTAAGACTAATGGAGTAGATCCTGAAGTCTACAGGCTCATGCTTTTCCCTTTTGCTGTAAGAGACAGAGCTAGATTATGGTTGGATTCTCAACCTAAAGACAGCCTGAACTCTTGGGATAAGCTGGTCACGGCTTTCTTAGCCAAGTACTTTCCTCCTCAAAAGCTGAGCAAGCTTAGAGCTGATGTTCAAACCTTCAGACAGAAAGAAGGTGAATCCCTCTATGAAGCTTGGGAAAGATACAAACAGTTGACCAAAAAGTGTCCTTCTGACATGCTTTCAGAATGGACCATCTTGGATATATTCTATGATGGTTTATCTGAGCTATCAAAGATGTCACTGGACACTTCTGCAGGTGGATCCATTCACCTAAAGAAAATGCCTGCAGAAGCTCAAGAACTCATTGACATGGTTGCTAATAACCAGTTCATGTACACTTCCGAAAGGAATCCTGTGAGTAATGGGACGCCTATGAAGAAGGGAGTTCTTGAAGTTGATACTCTGAATGCCATATTGGCTCAGAACAAAATATTGACTCAGCAAGTCAATATGATCTCTCAGAGTCTGCATGGAATGCAAGCTGCATCCAACAGTACTCAAGAGGCATCTTCTGAAGAAGAAGCCTATGATCCTGAGAACCCTGCAATAGCAGAGGTAAATTACTTAGGTGAACCTTATGGAAACACCTATAACTCAACATGGAGAAATCATCCAAATTTCTCATGGAAGGATCAAAAGCCTCAACAAGGCTTTAATAATGGTGGAAGAAACAGGTTTAGCAATAGCAAGCCTTTTCCATCATCAACTCAGCAACAGATAGAGAACTCTGACCAAAATGCTTCCAATTTAGCAAATCTAGTCTCTGATCTATCTAAAACCACTGTAAGTTTCATGAATGAAACAAGGTCTTCCATTAGAAATCTGGAAGTACAAGTGGGCCAGCTGAGTAAAAGGATCACAGAAATCCCTCCTAGTACTCTCCCAAGCAATACAGAAGAGAACCCAAAAGGAGAGTGCAAGGCCATTGACATAAGCGCCATGGCCGAACCTGTGAGGAGAGGAGAAGACGTGAATCCCAAGGAGGAAGACCTCCTGGGACGTCCAGTGGTCAATAAGGAGCTTCCCTCTGAGGAACCAAAGGAATCTGAGACTCATCTAGAGACCATAGAGATTCCATTGAACCTCCTTATGCCCTTCATGAGCTCTGATGAGTATTCCTCTTCTGAAGAGAATGAGGATGTTACTGAAGAGAAAACTGCCAAGTTTCTTGGTGCAATCATGAAGCTGAATGCCAAATTGTTTGGCATTGATACTTGGGAAGTTGAACCTCCCTTGTTCATCAATGAACTAAGTGATCTGGATCAACTGACATTGCCTCAGAAGAGACAGGATCCTGGAAAGTTCATAATACCCTGCACCATAGGCACCATGATCTTTAAAGCTCTGTGTGACCTTGGTTCAGGGATAAACCTCATGCCCCTCTCTGTAATAGAGAAACTGGGAATCTATGGGGTGCAAGCTGCTAAAATCTCACTAGAGATGGCAGACAGCTCAAGAAAATAGGCTTATGGACAAGTAGAAGATGTATTAGTAAAGGTTGAGGGCCTTTACATACCTACTGATTTCATAGTCCTGGATACTGGAAAGAAAGAGGATGAATCCATCATCCTAGGAAGACCTTTCCTAGCCACAGCAAGAGCTGTGATTGATGTTGACAGAGGTGAAATAGTCCTTCAATGGAATAAGAACTCCCTTGTATTCAAAACTCAAGGATCTCCCTCTGCAACCATGGAGAGGAAGCAGCAAAAGCTTCTCTCCAAGCAGAGTCAACCAGAGCCCCCACAGTCAAACTCTAAGTTTGGTGTTGGGAGGCCACAACCAAACTCTAAGTTTGGTGTTGAACTCCCATATCCAAACTCTAAGTTTAGTGTTGGAGAGTCTCAACAAAGCTCTGCACATCTGTGAGGCTCCATGAGAGCCCACTGTCAAGCTATTGACATTAAAGAAGCGCTTGTTGGGAGGCAACCCAATGTTTATCTAATTCTTATTTTTATTATTTTTCATGTTTTCTTAGGTTCATGATCATGTGGAGTCACAAAATAAATATAAAAATTGGAAACGGAATAAAAAACAGCAGAAGAAAAATCACACCCTAGAGGAGCATCTGTCTGGCGTTCAGCGCCAGAACAGAGCATGGTTCTGGCGTTGAACGCCCAAAATGGGCAGCTTCTGGGCGCTGAACGCCAGAACAAGCATGGTTCTGGCGTTCAACGCCAGAAATGGCACACAAATGGGCGTTGAACGCCCAAAATGGCCACCAACCTGGCGCTAAACGCCCAGAGTTGGGTACAAAGGCATTTTTACATGCCTAATGGGTGCAGGGATGTAAATACCTTGACACCTCAGGATCTGTGGACCCCACAGGATCATCTCAGGATCTGTGGACCCCACAGGATCATTTCAGGACCTGTGGACCCCACAGGATCCCCACCTACCTCCACTCACTTCTTCTCACCATTCTCTTTCACACAACCCCATAAACACTCTTCCCTAAAAACCCCTCACCAATCACCTCAATCTCTCTTCCCCACTAAACCTTCACCACTCACATGCATCTCCTCTTCCCCATAAACCTACCTCATAAACTCCACCTACCTTCAAAATTCAAAACCAATTTCCCACCCATATGGCCGAAACAATACCCCACCTCCCTTCCCTATATAAAGACCTCCATTCTTCATCAAATTCACACAACACAACCCCTCTATACCCTTCTTGGCCGAAACCACATCTCCCTCTCCCTCTCCATATTTTTTCTTCTTCTTCTTCTATTCTTTTGTTTATTGCTCGAGGGCGAGCAATATTCTAAGTTTGGTGTGGTAAAAGCATAGCTTTTTTGTTTTTCCATTACCATTGATGGCATCTAAGACCGGAGAATCCTCTAGAAGAGGGAAAGGGAAGATAAAAGCTTCCACATCCGAGTCATGGGAGATGGAAAGGTTCATCTCCAAAGCCCATCAAGACCACTTCTATGATGTTGTGGCCAAGAAAAAGGTGATCCCGGAGGTCCCTTTTAAACTCAAAAGAAATGAGTATCCGGAGATCCGACATGAAATTCAAAGAAGAGGTTGGGAAGTTCTAACAAATCCCATCCAACAAGTCGGCATCCTAATGGTTCAAGAGTTCTATGCCAATGCATGGATCACCAAGAACCATGATCAAAGTAAGAACCCGGATCCAAAGAACTATGTTACAATGGTTCGGGGGAAATACTTAGATTTTAGTCCGGAGAATGTGAGGTTGGCGTTCAACTTGCCATACATGGAAGAGAACGCACGCCCCTACACAAGGAGAGTCAACTTTGATCAAAGGTTGGACCAAGTCCTTATGGACATATGTGTAGAAGGAGCTCAATGGAAGATTGACTCCAAAGGCAAGCCGGTTCAACTAAGAAGATTGGACCTCAAGCCTATAGCTAGAGGATGGTTGGAGTTTATTCAATGCTCAATCATTCCCACTAGCAACCGGTCTGAAGTTACTACAGACCGGGCCATCATGATCCATAGCATCATGATTGGAGAAGAGGTGGAAGTTCATGAGATTATACCTCAAGAACTCTACAAGGTGGCTGACAAGTCCTCCACTATGGCAAGGTTAGCCTTCCCTCACCTCATTTGCCACCTATGCAATTCAGCTGGGATTGACATAGAGGGAGATATCCTCATCAAAGAGGACAAGCCCATCACTAAGAAAAAGATGGAGCAAGCAAGAGAGCCCAGTCATGGAGCTCAAGAGGCGCAAGAACAAAACTAAGGGTGGAACATCAAAAGCTATTGGGAGCACATCAACACCTCCCTAGAAGAATTGAGTTCCAATATGGGACAACTAAAGGGTGGAACATCAAAAGCACTCCATCATGCTTCATGAAATAAGAGAAGATCAAAAAGCAATGAGGGAGGAGCAACAAAGACAAGGAAGAGACATAGAAGAGCTCAAGGACATCATTGCTTCCTCAAGAAGGAAACGCCACCATCACTAAGGTGGATTCATTCCTTGTTCTTATTTCTTCTGTTTTTCGTTTTCTATGTTGTGTGCTTATCCATGTTTGTGTCTTCATTACATGATCATTAGTAGTTGGTAACTATGTCTTAAAGTTATGAATGTCCTATGAATCCATCACCTCTCTTAAATGAAAAATGTTTTAATTCAAAAGAACAAGAAGTACATGAGTTTCGAATTTATCCTTGAACTTAGTTTAATTATATTGATGTGGTGACAATGCTTCTTGTTTTCTGAATGTATGCTTGAACAGTGCATATATCTTTTGAAGTTGTTGTTTAAGAATGTTAAATATGTTGGTTCTTGAAAGAATGATGACTAGGAGACATGTTATTTGATAATCTGAAAAATCATAACAATGATTCTTGAAGCAAGAAAAAGCAGCAAAGAACAAAGCTTGTAAAAAAAAAAAAAAAGAGAGGCGAAAAAAAAAATTAGAAAAAAATAGAAAGAAAAAGAAAAAGCAAGCAGAAAAAGCCAATAACCCTTAAAACCAAAAGGCAAGGGCAAATAAAAAGGATCCCAAGGCTTTGAGCATCAGTGGATAGGAGGGCCTAAAGGAATAAAATCCTGGTCTAAGCGGCTAAACCAAGCTGTCCCTAACCATGTGCTTGTGGCGTGTAGGTGTCAAGTGAAAACTTGAGACTGAGCGGTTAAAGTCAAGGTCCAAAGCAAAAGAAGAGTGTGCTTAAGAACCCTGGACACCTCTAATTGGGGACTTTAGCAAAGCTGAGTCACAATCTGAAAAGGTTCACCCAATTATGTGTCTGTGGCATTTATGTATCCGGTGGTAATACTGGAAAACAAAGTGCTTAGGGCCACGGCCAAGACTCATAAAGAAGCTGTGTTCAAGAATCATCATACTGAACTAGGAGAGTCAATAACACTATTCGAAATCTGAAGTTCCTATAGATGCCAATCATTCTAAACTTCAATGGATAAAGTGAGATGCCAAAACTATTCAAGAGGAAAAAAGTTATAAGTCCCGCTCATATGATTGAAACTATGTTTCATTGATAGTTTGGAATTTATAGTATATTCTCTTCTTTTTATCCTATTTGATTTTCAGTTGCTTGGGGACAAGCAACAATTTAAGTTTGGTGTTGTGATGAGCGGATAATTTATACGCTTTTTGGCATTGTTTTTAGTATGTTTTTAGTAGGATCTAGTTACTTTTAGGGATGTTTTCATTAGTTTTTATGTTAAATTCACATTTCTGGACTTTACTATGAGTTTTTGTGTTTTTCTGTGATTTCAGGTATTTTCTGGCTAAAATTGAGGGACTTGAGCAAAAATCAGATTCAGAGGTTGAAGAAGGACTGCTGATGCTGTTGGATTCTGACCTCCCTGCACTCAAAGTGGATTTTCTGGAGCTACAGAACTCAAAATGGCGCGCTTCCAATTGCGTTGGAAGGTAGACATCCAGGGCTTTCCAGAAATATATAATAGTCCATACTTTGACCAAGAATTGACGATGTAAACTGGCGTTCAACGCCAGCCTTCTGCCCAAATCTGGCGTCCAGCGCCAGAAAAGGATCCAAAACCAGAGTTGAACGCCCAAACTGGCACAGAAACTGGCGTTCAACTCCACAAATGGCCTCTGCACGTGCTACACTTAAGCTCAGCCCAAACACACACCAAGTGGGCCCCGGAAGTGGATTTATGCATCAATTACTTACTCATGTAAACCTTAGTAGCTAGTTTATTATAAATAGGACCTCTTACTATTGTATTAGGAGTCTTTTTGACCATCTTTGGATCCTGGATTGTATTCTGATCCTGTGATCTCGTTTAGGGGCTGGCCATCTCGGCCATGCCTGGACCTTTCACTTATGTATTTTCAACGGTAGAGTTTCTACACTCCATAGATTAAGGTGTGGAGCTCTGCTGTTCCTCAAAGATTAATGCAAGTACTACTGTTTTCTATTCAATTCATCTTATTTCGCTTCTAAGATATCCATTCGCACCCAAGAACGTGATGAAGGTGATGATTATGTGTGACGCTCATCACCATCTCCCCCATGAACGCGTGCCTGACAAACACTTCTGTTCTACATGAATTAAGCTAGAATGAATATCTCTTAGATCTCCTAACAGGAATCTTCGTGGCGTAAGCTAGAATGATGGCGGCATTCAAGAGAATCCGGAAGGTCTAAACCTTGTCTGTGGTATTCTGAGTAGGATTCAATGATTGAATGACTGTGACAAGCTTCAAACTCGCGAGTGCTGGGCGTTAGTGACAGACGCAAAAGGAGGGTGAATCCTATTCCAGCATGATCGGGAACCAACAGATGAATAGCCGTGCCGTGACAGGGTGCGTGAGCATATTATTCACTGAGAGGAGGGGATGTAGCCACTGACAACGGTGATGCCCTTGCATACAGCCAGCCATGGAAAGGAGTACGACTGATTGGATGAAGATAGCAGGAAAGCAGAGGTTCAGAGGAACGAAAAGCATCTCCATTCGCTTATCTAAAATTCCTACCAATGATTTACATAAGTATCTGTATCCCTATTTTATTATATAATATTCGAAAAGACCATTATCACTTTATATCTGCCTGACTGAGATTTACAAGGTGACCATAGCTTGCTTCATACCAACAATCTCCGTGGGATTCGACCCTTACTCACGTAAGGTATTACTTGGACGACCCAGTGCACTTGCTAGTTAGTTGTATCGAAGTTGTGACAATTATGAATTAAGATCAAAGCACCAAGCTTTGGAGCCATTACCAGGGATTGTTCGAGCCTGGACATCACAATTTCGTGCACCACCCTGCTTCTTCTTCAGCCAACGTTTGCCTCAACGTTTGAGGCAAACGTTGGCGCAAACGTTGGTTCTTCTCCAGGGTGTTCTTCATCTGTTTCTCACGTTTGAGGCAAACGTTAGCTCAAACGTTGATCCCTCTTTTCAAGCACATTCTTTTAACCTTCTTCCAAGCTTTATTCCACCTATCATCAATCAACAATTGTATCAAAGCTATGCCATAATCATGAGAGTTGCTCTTCTTCTTGTCATATGAGCAATTATGGCACAAAAACTCATGAAAATGCATCAATTTATCCATGGTTGATTGAATCAAAGGAAACATGAAATTCAACCCAAATGACTTACTTATGGCTTAAGAAAGTGCATAAAACTAAATGAAAACAAAGGAAAAAGACTAGTGAAACTAGGCTAAGATGACTTGTCATCACGCGTTCATAAGTTGAGAATGATGATGACTGTCACGATCATCACATCCATCATATTGAAGTGCGAATGAATATCTTAGAAGCGGAATAAGTTGAATTGAATAGAAAAACAGTAGTACTTTGCATTAATCCTTGAGGAACAGCAGAGCTCCACACCTTAATCTATGGTGTGTAGAAACTCTACCGTTGAAAATACATAAGTGATAAGGTCCAGGCATGGCTGAATGGCCAGCCCCCATAACATGATCAAAGGACCAAAAGATAATCCAAAGATGTAAATACAATAGTAAAATGTCCTATTTATACTAGACAAGCTACTAGGGTTTACAGAAGTAAGTAATTGATGTAGAAATACATTTCCGGGGACCACATGGTGTGTGCTTGGGCTGAGCATGAAGCTTCCACATGGAGAGGACATTCTTGGAGTTGAACGCCAGTTTGTAACGTGTTTCTGGCATTGAACTCCACTTTGCAACTTGTTTCTGGCGCTGAACGCCAGACTGCAACATGGAACTGGCGTTCAACGCCAGTTTGTGTCGTCTAAACTCAAGCAACGTATGGACTATTATATATTGCTGGAAAGCCCTGGATGTCTACGTTCCAACGCAATTAGAAGCGTGCCATTTGGAGTTCTGTAGCTCCTGAAAAGCCACTTTGAGTGCAGGGAGGTCAGAATCCAACAGCATCTGCAGTCCTTTTTCAACCTCTGAATCTGATTTTTGCTCAGGTCCCTCAATTTTAGCCAGAAAATACCTGAAATCATAGAAAAACACACAAACTCATAGTGAAGTACAGAAATGTGATTTTTAATTAAAAACTAATAAAAATATAATGAAAACTAATTAAATCATACTAAAAATATACTAAAGACAATGCCAAAAAGCGTATAAATTATCCGCTCATCACAACACCAAACTTAAATTGTTGCTTGTCCCCAAGCAACTGAAAATCAAATAGGATAAAAAGAAGAGAATATACTATAAATTCCAAAATATCAATGAAACTTAGCTCCAATCAGATGAGCGGGACTTGTAGCTTTTTGCCTCGTGAATAGTTTTGGCATCTCACTTTATCCATTGAGGTTCAGAATGATTGGTATCTATAGGAATTTAGAATTCAGATAATGTTATTGATTCTCCTAGTTCAGTATGTTGATTCTTGAACACAACTACTTTATGAGTCTTGGCCGTGGCCCTAAGCACTTTGTTTTCCAATATTACCACCGGATACATAAATGCCATAGACACATAACTGGGTGAACCTTTTCAGATTGTGACTCAGCTTTGCTAAAGTCCCCAATTAGAGGTGTCCAGGGTTCTTAAGCACACTCTTCTTTTGCTTTGGACCTTGACTTTAACCGCTCAGTCTCAAGTTTTCACTTGACACCTTGACGCCATAAGCGCATGGTTAGGGACAGCATGGTTTAGCTGCTTAGGCCAGGATTTTATTCCTTTAGGCCCTCCTATCCACTGATGCTCAAAGCCTTGGATCCTTTTTATTACCCTTGCCTTTTGGTTTTAAGGGTTATTGCCTTTTTGCTCTTGCCTTTTCGTTTAAAGAGCTTTTGGCTTTTTCTGCTTGCTTTTTCTTTTTCTTTCTCTTTTTTTTTCGCTATTTCTCCTGTTCATCATTCTTTGAAGAGCCAACATATTTAACATTCTTAAACAACAACTTCAAAAGACATATGCACTATTCAAGCATTCATTTAGAAAACAAAAAGTATTGTCACCACATCAAAATAATTAAACTAGTTTCAAGGATGAATTCGAAACCATGTACTTCTTGTTCTTTTGTAATTAAAACATTTTTCATTCAAGAGAGGTGATGGATTCATAGGACATTCATAACTTTAAGGCATAGACACTTAAATACTAGTGATCATGAAGACAAAAACATAAACAAACATAAAGCATAAAGATCGAAAAACAGGAAAATAAATAAACAAGGAGATTAAGGAATGAGTCCACCTTAGTGAGGGTTGCGTCTTCCTCTTCTTGAAGAACCAATGGTGCTTTTGAGCTCCTCTATGTCTCTTCCTTGTCTTTCTTGCTCCTCCCTCATAGCTCTTTGATCTTTTCTAATTTCATGGAGGGTGATGGAGTGCTTTTGATGTTCCACCCTTAATTGTCCCATGTTGGAACTTAATTCACCTAGGGAAGTGTTCATTTGTTCCCAATAGTTTTGTGGAGGAAAGTGCATCCCTGGAGGCATCTCAGGGATTTCATGGTGAGGAATTTCCTCATGCTCATGTTGAGGTCCATGCTCTCTTGTTTGCTCCATCTTTTTCTTAGTGATGGGCTTATCCTCTTCAATGAGGATGTCTCCCTCTATGTCAATTCCAGCCAAATTGCAGAGGTAGCAAATGAGGTGAGGAAAGGCTAACCTTGCCAAAGTGGAGGTCTTGTCAGCCACCTTGTAGAGTTCTTGAGGTATAATCTCAGGAACTTCCACTTTCTCCCCAATCATGATACTATGGATCATGATGGCCCGGTCTATAGTAACTTCAGACCGGTTGCTAGTAGGAATGATTGAGCGTTGAATGAACTCCAACCATCCTCTAGCCAATGGTTTGAGGTCAAGCCTTCTCAGTTGAACCGGCTTGCCCCTTGAGTCAATTTTCCATTGAGCTCCTTCCACACATATGTCCACGAGGACTTGGTCCAACCTTTGATCAAAGTTGACTCTTCTAGTGTAGGGGCGTGCGTTCTCTTCCATCATTGGTAGGTTGAATGCCAACCTTACATTCTCCGTACTGAAATCTAAGTATTTTCCCTAAACCATGGTGAGCAAATTCTTTGGGTTTGGGTTCACACTTTGATCATGGTTCCTGGTAACCCATGCGTTTGCATAGAACTCTTGAACCATTAAGATCCCGACTTGTTGAATGGGGTTGGTTAGAACTTCCCAACCTCTTCTTTGGATTTCAAGTCGGATCTCCGGATACTCATTCTTTTTTAGTTTGAAAGGAACCTCAGGGATCACTTTCTTCTTGGCCACAACTTCATAGAAGTGGTCTTGATGAACCTTAGAGATGAATCTCTCTATCTCCCATGACTCAGAGGTGGAAGCGATTGCCTTCCCTTTCCTCTTTCTAGAGGTTTCTCTGGCCCTAGGTGCCATAAATGGTTATGGAAAAACAAAAAGCAATGCTTTTACCACACCAAACTTAAAATGGTTGCGAAAGAGTGATTGAGTTGATTGGTGAGGGGTATTTGGGGAGGAGTGATATGAAAAGGTGTGAAGATGAGAGAAGAAAGGTAAGTGGGGATCCTGTAGGGTCCACAGATCCTGAGGTGTTTGAGGATTTCTCATCCCTTCACCTTTGAGGCGTGTAAAACGCCCTATATATGCAATCCTGGCGTGTAACGCCAGACTGAAGCATGTTTCTGGCATTAAACGCCACTTCCATGCTTGTTTTGGGCGTTCAACGCCAGTTTGTAGCATGTTTCTTGCGTTGAACGCCAGTATGGTGCATGTTTCTGCGTTAAACACCAGTCTGATGCTTGTGTCTGGCGTTTAACGCCAGCTTTCCTCTGGGTGCAATCCTGGCGTTTAAACGCCAGACTGCTACTTGTCTCTGGCGTTTAATGCCAGTTTCATGCTCTGTTCTGGTTTTGTTCCTTACTGGCGTTTAAACGCCAGTAAGCCATTCCTCCAGGGTATTCTATTTTCAATGCTGTTTTTCATTCTATTTTTTATTTTTCAGTAGTTTTTATGACTCCACATGATCATCAACCTAATAAAACATGAAATAGCAAAGAAAAAATAAAATAAAAATGATTAAATAACATTGGGTTGCCTCCCAACAAGCGCTTCTTTAATGTCAATAGCTTGACAGTGAGCTCTCATGGAGCCTCACAGATAATCAGAGCAAGGTTGGGACCTCCTAACACCAAACTTAGAGTTTGGTTGTGGGGGTTCAACACCAAACTTAGAGCTTGGTTGTGGCCTCCCAACACCAAACTTAGAGTTTGACTGTGGGGGCTTTGGTTGACTCTGCAGTGAGAGAAACTTTTCATGCTTCCTCTCCATGGTTACAGAAGGAGATCCTTGAGTTTTAAATATAAGGTTATCCTCATTTAGTTGAAGGATCAATTCTCCTCTGTCTACATCAATCACAGCTCTTGCTGTGGCTAGGAAGGGTCTTCCAAGGATGATGGATTCGTCCTCCTCCTTCCCAGTATCCAGGATTATGAAATCAGCAGGGATGTAAAGGTCTTCAACCTTTACTAACATGTCCTCTACTAGTCCATAAGCCTATTTTCTTGAGTTGTCTGCCATCTCTAGTGAGATTCTGGTAGCTTGCACCTCAAAGATTCCCAATTTCTCCATTACAGAGAGGGGCATGAGGTTTATCCCTGACCCAAGGTCACATAGAGCCTTCTCAAAGGTCATGGTGCCTATGGTACAAGGTATTAAGAACTTTCCAGGATCCTGTTTCTTCTGAGGCAATCTCAGTTGATCCAGATCACTTAGTTCATTGGTGAGCAAGGGAGGTTCATCTTCCCAAGTCTCATTTCCAAATAATTTGGCATTCAACTTCACGATAGCACCAAGATACTTGGCAACTTGCTCTTCAGTAACATCTTCATTCTGTTCAGAAGAAGAATACTCATCAGAGCTCATGAATGGTATAAGGAGGTTCAATGGAATCTCTATGGTCTCTAGATGAGCACCAGATTCCTTTGGTTCCTCAGAGGGAAACTCCTTATTGATCTCCGGACGTCCCAGGAGGTCTTCCTCACTGGGATTCACGTCCTCCTCCTCTTTTGTGGTTTCGGCCATGATGGTCATTTCAATGGCCTTGCACTCTCCTTTTGGATTTTCTTCTGTATTGCTTGGGAGATTACTAGGAGGGATTTCAGTGATCCTTTCACTCAGCTGGCCCACTTGTGCTTCCAAATTTCTAATGGAGGACCTTGTCTCATTCATGAAACTTAGAGTGGCCTTAGATAGATCAGAGACTATATTTGCCAAGCTAGATGGATTCTGCTGAGAACTCTCTGTCTGTTGCTGAGTAGATGATGGAAAAGGCTTGCTATTGCTAAACCTGTTTCTTCCACCATTATTAAAGCCTTGTTGAGGCTTTTGTTGATCCTTCCATGAGAGATTTAGGTGATTTCTCCATGAGGGATTATAGGTGTTTCCATAGGGTTCACCCATGTAATTCACCTCTGCTATTGCAGGGTTCTCAGGATCATAAGCTTCTTCCTTAGAAGATGCCTCTTGAGTACTGTTGGATGCAGCTTGCATTCCATTCAGACTCTGAGAAATTATATTGACTTGCCGAGTCAATATTTTATTCTGAGCCAATATGGCATTCAGAGTATCAATTTCAAGAACTCCCTTCTTCTGAGACGTCCCATTACTCACAGGATTCCTCTCAGAAGTGTACATGAACTGGTTATTAGCAACCATGTCAATGAGTTCTTGAGCTTCTGCAGGCATTTTCTTTAGGTGAATGGATCCACCTGCAGAATGGTCCAGTGACATCTTAGCTAATTCAGACAGACCATCATAGAATATATCCAGGATGGTCCATTCTGAAAGCATGTCAGAAGGACACTTTTTGGTCAGTTGCTTATATCTCTCCCAAGCTTCATAGAGGGATTCACCTTCTTTCTGTCTGAAGGTTTGAATATCCACTCTATGCTTACTCAGCTTTTGAGGAGGAAAGAACTTGGCTAAGAAAGCCGTGACCAGCTTATCCCAAGAGTTCAGGCTATCTTTGGGTTGAGAGTCCAACCACACTCTAGCTCTGTCTCTTACAGCAAACGGGAAAAGCATAAGCCTGTAGACCTAGGGATCAACCCCATTGGTCTTAACAGTGTCACAGATCTGCAATAATTCAGTTAAGAACTGAAAAGGATCTTCAGATGGAAGTCCATGAAACTTGCAGTTCTGCTGCATCAGAGAAACTAATTGAGGTTTCAGCTCAAAATTGTTTGCTCCAATGGTAGGAATGGAGATGCTTCTTCCATGTAAATTGGAATTAGGTGTAGTAAAGTCCCCAAGCATCCTCCTTGCATTATTATTATTTTTGGCTGCCATCTCCTCTTCCTGTTCAAAAATTCCTGTAAGGTTGTCTCTGGATTGTTGTATTTTAACTTCTTTTAATTTCCTTTTTAGAGTCCTTTCAGGTTCAGGATCTGCTTCAACAAGAATGTTCTTATCCTTGCTCCTGCTCATATGACAAAGAAGGGAATAACAAAGAAAATATGGAATCCTCTATGTCACAGTATAGAGATTCCTTTGTGTGAGTAGAAGAAGAAAAGAATGTAATGTAAAGAAGAGAAGAGGAAAAACTCGAACACAGAGAGGGAGGTGGTGTTCGAATTTTTGGGTGAAAGAGAAGTGTTAGTAGATGAATAAATAAATAGAAGGAGATGAGAGGTGAGAGAATTCGAAAAATAAAAATTAAAATTTAAAGTTAAATTTCGAAAATAGAAATAAAAAATTTTTAAAATTAAACTTAGAATTCGAAAATTAAAAATTGAAATTAAATTAAATTTAAAATAATTAGTTAATCAAAATGAAATTTTGAAAAAGAAGGAGGTATTTTCGAAAATTTTAAGAGAGATTGAATTAGTTAGGTGGTTTTGAAAAAGATATGATTGAAACAAAAAGATATGATTGATTGAAAAAGATTTGAAAATCAATTTTAAAAAAAGATAAGAGGTTAGGAAAGAAGTTAGAAAAGATTTTGAAATTGAATTTGAAAAAGATATGATTGAAATTAAAAAAGATATGATTGAAACAAAAAGATATGATTGATTGAAACTTATTTTGAAAAAGATTTGAAAAAGAAATTTAAAAAGATTTGATTTTTTTAAAATTAAAGTTGATTACTTGACTAAAAAGAAACAAAAAGATATGATTTTAAAAATTAAAGATTAATCTTTTCTTAAAAGGCAAGTAACAACTTGAAATTTTTCAATCAATCATATTAAATGTTAGTATTAATTTCAAAAATCATGGAATAAAGATAAGAAAAAGATTTTTGAAAATTAATTTTAAAAAAGTTTCGAAATTATTAAGGAAAATTTGAAAAAGATTTGATTTTTTGAAAAAGTTTTGAAAAAGATAGGAGTTTTAAATTGAAAATTTGATTTGACTCATAAGAAACAACTAGATTTTTTTTATAAAAAAAAAATTTTGAAAAAGTAAATCCAAATTTTCGAAATTTTAAGAGAGAAAAAGGAAAAGATATTTTTTTATTTTTGAATTTTTAATGAAGAAAAAGAAAAACATGAAAAAGACTCGTAACATAAAAATTATGAATCAAAACACACAATGCATGCAAGAACAGTATGAATGTCAAGATGAACACCAAGAACACTTTGAAGATCATGATGAACATCAAGAACTTATTTTTGAAAAAATTTTAAGAAAAGAAAAACATGCAAGACACCAAACTTAAAGATTTTTCATGTATAGACACTAACAAATTGAAAATGCATATGAAAACAACAAAAGACACAAAACAAGAAATTTTAAAGATCAAATAAGAAGACTTACCAAGAACAACTTGAAGATCATGAAGAACATATGAACACACTTTCGAAAAAATGCAAGAAGAATAAAAACATGGAATTGACACCAAACTTAAAAATTGACTTAAGACTCAAACAAGAAACACAAAATATTTTTGATTTTTATGATTTTAAAATTTTTTTTGGATTTTTTCGAAAATTATTCGAAAAAGAAAAATCAGGATTTCAAAATTTTTAATATGAATTCCAGGAATATTGCACTCTTAGTCTAATGCTCCGGTCCAAAACACTAGACATGGTCAATGGCCAGCCAAGCTTTAGAGTACAAATCAGTCATACAGCAACAGGTGGATTAGGAACAGCTAGCTTGCTCTTGTGATGATGGTTTGGAAGCCTCAGTCCATAAGAAATTAGACATGGCTTTACAGCCAGCCAAGCTTCAACGTGCTTCATGAAACTCTAGAATTCATTCTTAAAAAATTCTGAAGAAAAATATATTTTTGAAAATATTTTTATTTTATTTTATTTTTTTGGAAATTTTTTTTCGAAAATTAAAAGAATAAAAACAAAAACTTAAAATTAAAATAAAGTTACCTAATCTGAGCAACAAGATGAACCGTCAGTTGTCCAAACTCGAACAATCCCCGGCAACGGCGCTAAAAACTTGGTGTGCGAAATCGTGATCATTCCATTCCTTGGTAACGACGCTAAAGACTCAATACGCACGTTCATGGTCTTATATCTTTTTCACAACTTCGTACAACTAACCAGCAAGTGCACTGGGTCGTCCAAGTAATAAACCTTACGTGAGTAAGGGTCGATCCCACAGAGATTGTCGGCTTGAAGCAAGCTATGGTCACCTTGTAAATCTCAGTCAGGTGGATTCAAATGTATTAAGAGATTATAGTGGATGAAAATAAATAAAATATAAAATAGGATAGTGGTACTTAAGTAATTCATTGGTGAGAATTTCAGATAAGCGTATAGAGATACTTTCGTTCCTCTGATCTCTGCTTTCCTGCTGTCTTCATCCAATCAATCCTACTCTTTTCCATGGCAAGCTTTATGTAGGGCATCACTGTTGTCAATGGCTACATCCCATCCTCCTGTGAAAATGGTCCAATGCGCTGTCACTGCATGGCTGATCATCTGTTGGTTCTCGATGATACTAGAATAGGATTTACTATCCTTTTGCGTCTGTCACTACGCCCAGCACTCGCGAGTTTGAAGCTCGTCACAGCCATCCCTTCCCAGATCCTACTCGGAATACCACAGACAAGGTTTAGACTTTCTGGATCTCAGGAATGGCCATCCATGGGTTCTAACTTATACCACAAAGACACTAATAACTCGGACTCAGTCCCCTGTATTAGATATCCAAGAGATATCCATTCAATCTAAGGTAGAATGGAAGTAGTTGTCAGGCACACGTTCATAAGTTGAGAATGATGATGACTGTCACGATCATCACATCCATCATATTGAAGAGCGAATGAATATCTTAGAAGCGGAATAAGTTGAATTGAATAGAAAAATAGTAGTACTTTGCATTAATCCTTGAGGAACAGCAGAGCTCCACACCTTAATCTATGGTGTGTAGAAACTCTACCGTTGAAAATACATAAGTGATAAGTCCAGGCATGGCCGAATGGCCAGCCCCCAAAACATGATCAAAGGACCAAAAGATAATCCAAAGATGTAAATACAATAGTAAAAAGTCCTATTTATACTAGACTAGCTACTAGGGTTTACAGAAGTAAGTAATTGATGTAGAAATCCATTTCTGGGGCCCACTTGGTGTGTGCTTGGGCTGAGCATGAAGCTTCCACATGGAGAGGACATTCTTTGAGTTGAACGCCAGTTTGTAACGTGTTTCTGGCAGTGAACTCCACTTTGCAACTTGTTTCTGGCGCTGAACGCCAGACTGCAACATGGAACTGGCGTTCAACGCCAGTTTGCGTCATCTAAACTCGGGCAAAGTATGGACTATTATATATTTCTGGAAACCTCTGGATGTCTACTTTCCAACACAATTAGAAGCACGCCATTTGGAGTTCTGTAGCTCTAGAAAATCAACTTTGAGTGCAGAGAGGTCAGAATCCAACAGCATCTGCAGTCCTTCTTCAACCTCTGAATCTGATTTTTGCTCAGGTCCCTCAATTTCAGCCAGAAAATACCTGAAATCACAGAAAAATACACAAACTCATAGTAAAGTCCAGAAATTTGATTTTTAATTAAAAACTAATAAAAATATAATGAAAACTAATTAAATCATACTAAAAACTTACTAAAAACAATGCCAAAAAGCGTATAAATTATCCGCTCATCAAGGCTATATGAAGGGAATGCAACCCATATGAAATGAGCCATCTTAGAATAGGAAAAACACATAGTAGGAGTAGTTTTAGGGTAGTTTAGGTTAGGTTTTCTTTTAATTCTCTCTTAGGGTTTGTAGCATTTTATACTTCAAGCTTTGATTTGGGATTATAGCAATTTTATTGTAAGTATTTTGATGAGCGGATATTTCATACGCTTTTTGGGGTTAATTTCATATAGCTTTTAGTATGTTTTAGTTAGTTTTAATTTATTTTCATTAGTTTTTAGGAAAAATTCATATTTTTGGACTTTACTATGAGTTGTGTGTTTTTCTGTAATTTCAGGTATTTTTCTGGCTGAAATTGAGGGAGCTGAGCAAAAATCTGATTCAGGCTGAAAAAGGACTGCTGATGCTGTTGGATTCTGACCTCCCTGCACTCAAAATAGATTTTCTGGAGCTACAGAACTCGAAATGGCATGCTTCCAATTGCGTTGAAAAGTAGACATCCAGGGCTTTCGAGAAATATATAATAGTCTATACTTTTCTCAAGGATAGACAATGTAAACTGGCGTTCAACGCCAGTTCTCTGCCCAATTCTGGCGTCCAGCGCCAGAAAAGGATTAAAAGTTGGAGTTCAACGCCAGAAATGGATCTAAACCTGGCGTTGAACGCCCAAAATGGCCTTATGCACGTGAATTGCTTAAGTGTCAGCCCCAGCACACACCAAGTGGGCCCCAGAAGTGGATCTCTATACCATTTGTTATGGTTTACTCATTTTCTGTAAACCTAGGTTACTAGTTTAGTATTTAAACAACTTTTAGAGACTTATTTTGTATCTCATGACATTTTAGATCTGAACTTTGTACTCTTTGACGGCATGAGTCTCTAAACTCCATTGTTGGGGGTGAGGAGCTCTGCTGTGTCTCGATGAATTAATGCAAGTATTTCTGTTTTCTATTCAACATGCGTGTTCCTATCTAAGATATTCATTTGCACTTCAACCTGAATGTGATGAACGTGACAATCATCATCATTCCCTATGAACGCGTGCCTGACAACCACTTCCATTCTACCTTAGATTGAATGAGTATCTCTTAGATCTCTTAACCAAAATCTTCGTGGTATAAGCTAGATTGATGGCGGCATTCATGAGAGTCCGGAAAGTCTAAACCTTGTCTGTGGTATTCCGAGTTCGACTCTGGGATTAAATGACTGTGACGTGCTTCAAACTCGTGAGTGCTGGACGTAGTGACAGACGCAAAAGGATAGTAAATCCTATTCCGGTACGATTGAGAACCTGCAGATGATTAGCCGTGCGGTGACAGCGCACCCGGACCATTTTCACTGGAAGGATGGATGGTAGCCATTGACAACGGTGATCTACCAACACACAGCTTGCAATAGGAGGACGTGCATGCATGAATCAGAAGACAGAGGAAAGCAGAGATTCAGAATGCAAAGCATCTCCAAAAGTCCAACATATTCTCCATTACTGCACAACAAGTAACCTTTAATCCATGCTCTCTTGTTTATTCGCAATTCAACTGATAAATATAATTGACTTCCTAACTAAGAATCACAAGATAACCATAGATTGCTTCAAACCAACAATCTCCGTGGGATTCGACCCTTACTCACGTAAGGTATTACTTGGACGACCCAGTGCACTTGCTGGTTAGTGGTACGCGTTGTGAAAAGTGTGATTCACAATTCGTGCACCAAGTTTTTGGCGCCGTTGCCGGGGATTGTTCGTGTTTGGACAACTAACGGTTTATTTTGTTGCTTAGATTAGGAAAAATTTTTCTTTTTGTTTAGAGTCTCGTATTATTGTCGTGCTAAAACTTTAGAATCTTTATTTTCTTATTAAAATCTTTTTCAAAAATAATTTTTCTATTAAATCATGTGCCAAACTTTAAGTTTGGTGTTTTCTTGTTGAGTTCTCTGTGTTTTTCGAAAATTTTAGTTCGGTTTTTTAAAAATTTTAAGTTTGGTGTTCTTCCTTCATGTTCTTATGTTCTTGTGAATCTTCAAAGTGTTCTTGAGTTTTCCTTGTGTCTTGATCTTAAAATCTTTAAGTTTGGTGTTCCTTAGTGTTTTTTTCCTTTAAAAATTTTCGAAAACAAGGAGCATCAGATCTAAAAAAATTTTTAAATCTTGTGCTATCTTATTGTTTTTCTCTCTGTTTTAAAAGCAAATTTTCGAAATCTATTTCTAAAATTCAGATTTTTATTTCAAAATTTAAAACCTATTTCAAAAAAAAAAATCATCATATCCTTTTCAAAACTTCCTAACCACTTTCTCTCTCCTCAGTTTTTCGAAATTCTTCACTCAATTTTTTTTATTTATTTTATTTTAATTTATTTTATTTTTGAAATAAATAAATAAATAAAAATATTTTCTCTATTTTACATCATCTCCCTTTCTCCATCATGGACATAAGCGGAAATGAACAGTCCCGGAGGACTCTGGGGTCATATTCTAACCCCTCTACTGCTTCATATGGGAGTAGTATCTGCATACCCTCCATTGGAGTCAGTAGCTTTGAGTTGAATCCTCAGCTCATTATCATGGTGCAGCAAAATTGCCAGTATTCCGGTCTTCCACAGGAAGAACCTACAGAGTTTCTGGCACAGTTTTTACAAATTGCTGACACAGTACATGATAAGGAAATAGATCAGGATGTCTACAGACTATTACTGTTTCCATTTGCTGTGAAAGATCAAGCTAAGAGGTGGTTAAATAACCAACCTAAGGCCAGCATAAGGACATGGAAACAGCTGACAGAAAAATTCCTGAATCAATACTTTTCCCCAAAACGGATGACACAGCTAAGGCTAGACATCCAAGGCTTTAAATAAGGAGATAATGAATCTCTTTATGATGCATGGGAGAGATACAGAGAGATGCTAAGAAAATGCCCCTCTGAAATGTTTTCAGAGTGGGTTCAGTTAGACATCTTCTATAATGGGCTTGCTGAAGGACCTCAGATGTCTCTAGATTACTCAGCTGGTGGATCTATCCACATGAGAAAGACAATTGAAGAGGCTCAAGAGCTCATTGATACAGTTGCCAGGAATCAGCATCTGTACCTAAGCAGTGACCCTTCCATGAAAGAAGAGGTTAAAATAGCAACTGCTAAACTCAGTCCTGTAAAACAAGCTGCTGAATTCAATCAGCAATTGGACTTTCTAACAAAGAAGTTAGCCAAATTCAAAGATAGACTACAAGAGACAAGGATGGCTAATATACATATGGACGAACAGTTTAAGCAAACAAAGCAGCAGCTGTCAAGGCAAATAACAGAAGAATGCCAAGCAGTTCAACTAAGAAGTGGGAAAACATTGAATACCCCACCTCAAGGCAGCAAAAAGCCAAGAAATGAGCAAACCACCCAAGATTCACCTGAGGACAGTAAGATCCCAGGGAAAAATAATTCTGGCGCTAAAACGCCAGAAAATTGGTGGAAGGCTGGCACTGAACGCCCATACCATGGCCAAAACTGGCGTTCAACGCCAGAAACAAAGCAGGATTGGCGTTCAACGCCAGAAATGGGCAAGGATCTGGCGTTGAACACCCAAAATGGGCAGGATCTGGCGCTGAACGCCCAAAATGGGCACAATTCTGGCGTTCAGACGCCAGGAACAGAGAAGGAGTTGGCATCTAACGTTACTCCAGTCTCTAACTCTGGCACTCAATTGCCAGTGAGGGATCAGACACACACAAATGCTAAAAGCAACCCCTCTAAAAAGGCTTCTTCAACCACTTCTGTAGGCAATAAACCTACAACAACTAAGGTTGAAGAATATAAAGCCAAGATACCTTATCCTCAAAAACTCCGGAAAGAGGAGCAGGATAAGCAATTTGCTCGCTTTGCAGATTATCTCAGGACTCTTGAAATAAAGATTCCTTTTGCAGAAGCACTTGAGCAAATACCTTCTTATGCCAAGTTCATGAAAGAGATCTTGAGTCATAAAAAGGATTGGAGAGAAACAAAAAGAGTTCTCCTCATTGAAGAATGCAGTGCAGTCATTCTGAAGAGCTTTCCTGAAAAGCTTAAAGACCCTGGGAGTTTTCTGATACCATGCACATTAGAAGGTAATTGCACCAAGACAGCTTTATGCGATCTTGGGGCAAGCATCAACCTAATACCTGCATCCACTATCAGAAAGCTTGGCTTAACTGAAGAAGTTAAACCAACCCGGATATATCTCCAACTTGCTGATGGTTCCACTAAATACCCATCAGGCGTGATTGAAGACATGATTGTTAGAGTTGGGCCATTCGCCTTTCCTACTGACTTTGTTGTGCTGGAAATAGAGGAGCACAAGAGTGCTACTCTCATTCTAGGAAGACCCTTCCTAGCAACTGGACGATCCCTCATTGACGTCCATCAGGGGGAAATAACCCTGAGAGTCAATGATGAGGAATTCAAGTTGAACGCTGTCAAAGCCATGCAGCATCCAGACACATCAAAAGACTGCATGAAAGTTGATCTTATTGACTCTTTGGTAGAAGAGATCAACATGGCTGAGAGTCTTGAATCAGAGTTGGAAAACATCTTTAAAGATGTTCAGCCTGATTTAGAGGATTCAGAGGACATGAAAGAGCCTCTGAAATTTCTTTTGGAAGAGGAAAAACCTCCTAAACCCCGAGCTCAAGCCATTACCACCGTCCTTGAAATATGCATTTCTGGGAGAAGGTGACACTTTTCCAGTGATCATAAGCTCTGCTTTAAATTCACAGGAAGAGGAGGCACTTATTCAAGTGCTAAGGACACACAAGACAGCTCTTGGGTGGTCCATAGGTGACCTTAAGGGCATAAGCCCATCTAGATGCATGCACAAAATCTTATTGGAGGATAATGCCAAACCAGTGGTTCAACCACAGAGGCGGCTAAATCCAGCCATGAAAGAAGTAGTGCAGAAAGAGGTCACTAAATTACTAGAGGCTGCGATTATTTATCTTATTTCTGATAGCCCCTGGGTGAGCCCTGTCCAAGTCGTCCCAAAAAAGGGAGGCATGACAGTGATTCATAATGAAAAAAATGAACTGGTTCCTACAAGAACAGTTACAGGGTGGCGCATGTGTATTGACTACAGAAGGCGCAATACAGCCACCAGAAAGGATCATTTTCCTTTACGATTCATAGACCAGATGCTAGAAAGACTAGCAGGTCATGATTATTACTGCTTTTTGGATGGCTACTCAGGCTACAACCAGATTGCAGTAGATCCCCAGGATCAAGAGAAAACAACATTCACATGTCCATCTGGAGTGTTTGCTTACAGAAGGATGCCATTTGGGCTATGTAATGCGCCTGCAACCTTCCAGAGATGCATGCTCTCTATTTTCTCTGATATGGTGGAAAAATTTCTGAAAGTCTTCATGGATGACTTCTCAGTATAAGGAGACTCATTCAGCTCCTGTCTTGATCACCTGAAACTTGTTCTGAAAAGATGCCAAGAGACCAACCTAGTTTTAAACTGGGAAAAGTGTCACTTCATGGTGACTGAAGGAATTGTTCTTGGGCATAAAATCTCAAACAAGGGAATAGAGGTGGATCAAGCAAAAATAGAGGTAATTGAAAAATTACCACCACCTGCCAATGTTAAGGCAATCAGAAGCTTTCTGGGGCATGCAAGATTCTATAGGAGGTTTATAAAGGATTTTTCAAAAATCACAAAACCTCTAAGCAATCTGCTAGCTGCTGACACGCCATTTGTGTTTGACACAAAGTGCCTGCAGGCGTTTGAAATGCTGAAAGCTAAGCTGGTCACAGCACCAGTCATTTCTGCACCAGACTGGACGTTACCATTTGAGCTAATGTGTGATGCCAGTGATCACGCCATTGGTGCAATATTGGGACAGAGGCATGACAAGCTTCTGCATGTCATTTATTATGCTAGTCCCGTTTTAAATGATGCCCAAAAAAATTACACAACCACAGAAAAAGAATTACTTGCAGTGGTTTACGCCATTGACAAGTTCAGATCATACTTAGTAGGATCAAAAGTGATTGTGTATACTGATCATGCTGCTCTTAAATATCTATTCACAAACCAGGATTCAAAACCCAGGCTCATCAGATGGGTGTTGCTTCTGCAAGAGTTTGATATAGAAATAAGAGACAAAAAAGGGACAGAGAACCAAGTAGCTGATCATCTGTCCCGGATAGAGCCAGTAGAAGGGACGCCCCTCCCCTCTCTTGAGATCTCTGAGACTTTTCCGGATGAGCATTTATTTGCCATTCAGGAAACACCATGGTTTGCCGATATTGCAAACTATAAAGCTGCAAGGTTCATACCCAAGGAGTACAACAGGACACAAAAGAAGAAATTAATTACTGATGCAAAGTACTACTTGTGGGATGAATCCTATCTCTTTAAGAGGTGTGCAGAAGCACAAAGGATCCTATGGCATTGCCATGGATCACAATATGGAGGCCATTTCGGAGGTGAGCGAACAGCCACCAAGGTCCTCCAATGTGGCTTCTATTGGCCCACACTCTATAAAGATTCCCGAGAGTTTGTACGTAACTGTGACAGTTGCCAAAGAGTTGGTAATCTGCCTCATGGTTACGCCATGCCTCAACAAGGAATCTTGGGAATTGAGTTGTTTGATGTATGGGGAATTGACTTCATGGGACCTTTCCCACCATCATACTCAAACACCTATATTCTGGTGGCAGTTGACTATGTATCAAAATGGGTTGAGGCCATTGCCACACCCACCAATGATACTAAAACAGTGCTGAAGTTCCTCCAGAAACATATCTTTAGCAGTTTTGGTGTCCCGAGAGTACTAATCAGTGATGGGGGCACTCACTTCTGCAATAAACAGCTTTACTCTGCCATGGTTCGGTATGGAATTTGCCATACGGTGGCTACTCCATATCATCCACAAACTAATGGGCAAGCTAAAGTCTCTAACAGAGAATTAAAGAGAATCCTAGAACGGACAGTAAATACCCGTAGAAAGGATTGGGCACGGAGCTTGGATGATGCTCTGTGGGCTTACAGAACAACATTCAAGACCCCTATAGGGACCTCTCCATACCAACTCGTGTATGGTAAGGCATGTCACCTGCTCGTGGAGCTGGAACATAAGACCTACTGGGCAACCAGATTCCTAAACTTTGATGCCAAATTCGCAGGAGAAAAATGATTGCTCCAGCTAAATGAGCTAGAGGAATTCAGATTCACAGCTTTCGAAAATGCCAAGCTTTATAAAGAAAAATCAAAAAAGTGGCATGACAGAAAGTTGTCATCTAGAATCTTTGAACCAGGACAGAAGGTTCTGTTGTTTAACTCTAGACTCAGGCTATTCCCCGGGAAACTGAAATCCCGGTGGAGGGGACCATACGTGATTACAAGTGTATCACCATATGGTTATGTGGAGCTTCAAGATATTGATTCTGATAAGAAGTTCATTGTCAATGGACAGAGAATCAAGCATTATCTTGAAGGCAACATTGAGCAAGAATGCTCAAGGCTGAAGCTAGATTAAAAGCTCAGAAAGGTCCAGCTAAAGACAATAAAGAAGCGCTTGCTGGGAGGCAACCCAGCCATGGGGCAACAATCCTCTAAGCATTTTGCCCTATTTTTATTTTTATTTGTTTATATAAAGTTCACTGACACTAAGGTGAGGAATCATTTGTATAAGTCCACAGAGTTACAGAAGGACTCGGCACGCAAAACAGAGAAAAAGAGCTCACTAGCAAGAAAACGCCAGTAAAAGTGTATTTTGGGCGATCAACGCCCAAAATGGGCATCCACTGGGCGTTGAACGCCAGTAATGGTAGCAATCTGGGCGTTCAACGCCAGAAATGGGCACCCACTGGGCGTTGAACGCCAGTAATGGCAGAAGCTGGACGTTGAACGCCCAGGAGAGCAGCATTTGGGTGCCCATTAACAATTGCACCTAGCTCTCCTTCTTTCCCTCTCCTTTCTTTTCTTTTGCTTGAGGACAAGAAAACTTCTAAGTTTGGTGTGTTTATCCGCGATCACAAAGATCATGGCTCCCAAAGGAAAACAACCCACTCCATGAGGCAAGAAAGAGAGCGTTCCAAAACCACTTTGGAATCAAGGGAAGTTCTTATCTAAAGAACATTCAGACCATTATAATAAAATAATGGGTCTGAGATCAGTGATCCTGGAAGTTAGATTCGATCTGAAGGAAGATGAATATCCGGAGATCCAGGAGCAAATTCGAATCAGGAACTGGAAAGTCCTAGCTAATCCTGAAACGAAAGTGGAAAGGAATATGATCCAGGAGTTTTATGCTAATATGTGGTAGAATGACAAGCAAAAACTATCTGGAACTGCTTTCTATGAATATCAGACCATGGTCAGAGGAAAGATTGTTCATACCACCCCTGACAAGATCAGAGAGATCTTAAAGCTACCTCAGCTGAAAGATGATCCAGACTCCTTCAACAGGAGAATGATGAGAACAGACAAGGGCCTGGATAAGATTCTAGAGGACATATGTATCCCTGGAGCCAGGTGGACCATCAACACAAAGGGTGTCCCAAATCAACTCAAGAGAGAAGATCTCAAACCAGTCGCCAGAGGATGGCTGGACTTCATTGGCCATTCTCTGTTGCCTACCAGCAACCGTTCTGAAGTCACAGTTAAAAGAGCAGTGATGATCCATTGCATCATGATGGGAAAAGAAGTGGAAGTTCATCAGCTGATCTTAGCCGAACTCTACAAAATTGCTAACAAAAATTCTAAAGAAGCCAGGTTGGCTTATCCAAGCGTGATATCGCTGCTCTGCAAGGATGCTGGAGTAAGGATGGGAATAACTGAGTACATCTCAGTTGAGAAGCCAATCACCAAGGAATCAATGGAAAAACGACAAGCACAGGATGATCCCATCAAGAAGAAAACGCATGAATTTCTCCCAGAAATCCCTCAATCTGAATATTGGGAGTATCTTGAGACGTCTGTTACCAAGATACGGGAAGCTATGGAACAAATCATAAAAGAACAGAAGGAACACAGTCAAATTCTTACCTATATGTTTAAGGAACAAGAAGAGCAAGGGCGTGACTTAAGGGACTTGAAGCGCCAGAAGTTATCTCTTGCAGGACCAAGCACCCCAAAGATCAGAGCAACCCCCGTTCTCCCAGAATAAAGGTTGTTAATTTCCAATTTCTGCCTTAACTCTGTGATAGTGTCCTTATAGAAGTTTACCTTAGGAGTTATATAGTAGTAACTAGTGTCTATTTTGATTTTTTCTCCAATTAAGCTATAGTTTATTTTTCTCATCATCAGCAAACATGAATAAAGTAATAGATCTTTTGAATAAGAGGTAATAAAATTTCGAGTTTTAATAAGAGAAATTCTAATTAATTAAATGTGGTGGCAATGCTTTCTGTCTTCTGAATGAATGCTTGAACAGTGCATATGTCTTTTGAATTTGTTGTTTAAGATTGTTAAATATGTTGGCTCTTGAAAGAATGGTGAACATGAGACATGTTATTGATAATCTGAAAAATCATAAAAATGATTCTTGAAGCAAGAAAAAGCAGCAAAAAAAAAAGCAGAAAAAGCCAATAGCCCTAAAAATCAAAAGGCAAGGGTAATAAAAAGGATCCCAAGGCTTTGAGCATCAGTGGATAGGAGGGCCTAAGGGAATAAAATCCTGGCCTAAGCGGCTAAACCGAGCTGTCCCTAACCATGTGCTTGTGGCGTGAAGGTGTCAAGTGAAAACTTGAGACTGAGCGGTTAAAGTCAAGGTCCAAAGCAGAAAGAAGAGTGTGCTTAAGAACTCTGGACACCTCTAATTGGGGACTTTAGCAAAGCTGAGTCACAATCCAAAGGGTTCACCCAATTATGTGTCTGTGGCATTTATGTATCTGGTGGTCATACTGGAAAACAAAGTGCTTAGGGCCACGGCCAAGACTCATGAAATAGCTGTGTTCAAGAATCATCATACTGAAATAGGAGAATCAATAACACTATCTGAATTCTAAGTTCTTATAGATGCCAATCACTCTGAGCTTCAATGGATAAAGTGAGATGCCAAAACTGTTCGGAAGCAAAAAGCTACTAGTCCCGCTCATCTAATTAGAATCTGAGCTTCACTCAAGAACTCTGAGATATTATTGCTTCTCAACCTATTAGTCTTCTATTTTATTTGTCTAGTTGCTTGAGGACAAGCAACAGTTTAAGTTTGGTGTTGTGATAAGCGGATATTTCATACGCTTTTTGGGGTTAATTTCATATAGCTTTTAGTATGTTTTAGTTAGCTTTTAGTTTATTTTCATTAGTTTTTAGGAAAAATTTATATTTCTGGACTTTACTATGAGTTGTGTGTTTTTCTGTAATTTCAGGTATTTTTCTGGCTGAAATTGAGGGAGCTGAGCAAAAATCTGATTCAGGCTGAAAAAGGACTGCTGATGCTGTTGGATTCTGACCTCCCTGCACTCAAAATGAATTTTCTGGAGCTACCGAACTCGAAATGGCATGCTTCCAATTGCGTTGGAAAGTAGACATCCAGGGCTTTCCATCAATATATAATAGTTTATACTTTGCTTAAGGATAGACGACGTAAACTGGCGTTCAACGCCAGTTCTCTGCCCAATTCTGGCGTCCAGCGCCAGAAAAGGATTAAAAGTTGGAGTTCAACGCCAGAAATGGATCCAAACCTGGCGTTGAACGCCCAAAATGGCCTTATGCACGTGAATTGCTTAAGTCTCAGCCCCAGCACACACCAAGTGGGCCCCAGAAGTGGATCTTTATACCATCTGTTATGGTTTACTCATTTTCTGTAAACCTAGGTTACTAGTTTAGTATTTAAACAACTTTTAGAGACTTATTTTGTATCTCATGACATTTTAGATCTAAACTTTGTACTCTTTGACGGCATGAGTCTCTAAACTCCATTGTTGGGGGTGAGGAGCTCTGCTGTGTCTCGATGAATTAATGCAAGTATTTCTGTTTTCTATTCAACATGCGTGTTCCTATCTAAGATATTCATTCGCACTTCAACCTGAATGTGATGAACGTGACAATCATCATCATTCCCTATGAACGCGTGCCTGACAACCACTTCCGTTCTACCTTAGATTGAATGAGTATCTCTTAGATCTCTTAACCAGAATCTTCATGGTATAAGCTAGATTGATGGCGACATTCATGAGAGTCCGGAAAGTCTAAACCTTGTCTGTGGTATTCCGAGTAGGACTCTGGGATTGAATGACTGTGACGTGCTTCAAACTCGTGAGTGCTGGGCGTAGTGACAGACACAAAAGGATAGTAAATCCTATTCCGGTACGATTGAGAACCTGCAGATGATTAGCCGTGCGGTGATCCACCAACAGACAGCTTGCCATAGGAGGACGTGCATGCATGAATCAGAAGACAGAGGAAAGCAGAGATTCAGAACGCAAAGCATCTCCAAAACTCCAACATATTCTCCATTACTGCACAACAAGTAACCTTTAATCTATGCTCTCTTGTTTATTCGCAATTCAACTGATAAATATAATTGACTTCCTGACTAAGAATCACAAGATAACCATAGATTGCTTTAAACCAACAATCTCCGTGGGATTCGACCCTTACTCACGTAAGGTATTACTTGGACGACCCAGTACACTTGCTGGTTAGTGGTACGCGTTGTGAAAAGTGTGATTCACAATTCGTGCACCATATTTCTTTAACTCTCTCTTTTATTATACCACTTGTTTTACACTTTCTTTTATTTTCATCTCCTTTGTCCATATTTACATAGTCTTGCAAGTTTGGATTCCTAGTTGTTTAATTTGATGTTTGATGTCTTTTATATGTTTGTTTGAGTTTCCTTTATTGACTTTGAGCATTTATGGTTCATAGCTTTCCTTAATTTACCAATTTTGCCATGTTTTGTGAATATGCATACTAGGTGTTTGATGAAATGTCAACCCTAGCTATGGGGTAAATTTCCACCCCTTGGCTTGGAAAAAATGAGTCTATGGATTACTAGAGCCATAATGTCCAACATTTAGTGATAATTCTTGGGAAGTTAGTTGATTCTTGTTTCCATTAAAGCTAGCCTTTTATCAACTAGTTTGGTAAGTTAGTTAGAACTTATGGATTAAGGTCAATTATGCTTGCTTGACTTACTCCTCAATGTTTGGGGTTAACTAGGCGAGATTAACTCATGATAATTATCATAGTTGTAGTTATGGCAAGGAAGGGATTCCATAACTCATCCCAAGTCAAGGTTTCATTTATGTTTTGAACCACTTTTCCATTACTTTTTAGCCTTACCTATTTATATTGCATACATAGTTCTTTTGTTCTTTTATTACTTCATTAATTACAATTTTTTCTTGTTTTTAATTTCTTTATTTGTTTGCTTTCAATTATTGACAACCCCTGACGTGGCAAAAATTGGCGAATTAAGAATTGTTATGAGATATGCGTTGCAAGTATAGTTCTTAACCAACCAGAAATTCGCTTATAAATTTAGAAGGGTTGTCACAAAAATTAAAATTAAAATACTGGGAGTATGAATCCCAGGTCGTCTCCCAATGAGCTGCAGAAAGGTGTGCTATTTTATTAATCAGATGTTTTCAAAAAGGGTTTGAGTTGAATAAACAGGAAATTAAATTGGAGAAATTAAGTAATTTAAATAAAAGCCTTGACTGGGAGTAGATTAGTTGGAAGCCCTATTCTTGTTGAAGTACTCTCAAGATTAATTGATAATTGAAGGTTGTTCTGTTTAGTTATCCCTTACTAGGTAAGGGAAAGTCAAACAAGTTTGAATGCTATTTCTATTCACAAGTTCCAATCCGCTCAATTGAAAAGGATTAATGTCAGTAACTAGAGAGCATTCCAACAATAAACCCAATTAAGTTAGGGAATTAACTCCCCATTAAGTTAGGGAATTAACTCAAGGGTTCCTTTCAATCAACTCCCCATCAAGTTAGGGAACTACTCGCTCATTGTGAATGTAGAACTCATAACATAGGAAAGGGAATTAAAGAAAGACATGATAAATAAAACTCAAAGGAATCAATTAAAAATAAAAGTAATTCTTGTATTAATAAATTCTAAAATAATCCAATAGTAAAATTGAGTAAATTAAAGGACATGGAAGAGTAAAGCCAAGTAAAGGAAACGAACTAGAATGACGAAGTCTTGATGAGGTAATAACTCTTCTCAATATCCCAATGCAAAGAGCAATAGAAATAAAATCCTAAGAACTATGAATGTGCAGAGAGAAAACCTAGAGGAGGAGTAAAACTAGATCTAAAAACTAAAAAAATTGTGTGGAATGAATGTTGTTCTGGTTTCTGTATGTTCTCTGGCTCTAGTCTGCTTTTCTGGGCCAAAAACTTGGTTAAAATAGGGCCCAAAATCGCCCCCAGCGAATTCTACAGATTATGCAGATCGCGCACGTCACGCGATCGCGTCATTCATGCGGACGCGTCATTCGGCGTTTTGCTTTGCCACGCGGGCACATTGTCCACGCCTCCGGGTCACTTATGCTATTCCAATCCGTGTGGTCGCGTGAGCCATGCGGCCGCGTCACTGCGATTTCCTCTCTTTCGCGCGGTCGCGTGAGCCATGTGGCCGCGTCACTTCTCGCTGGTCATCTCCTTAATTTCTTGTGTTCCTTCCATTTTTGCAAGCTTCCTTTCCAATCTCCAACTCATTCATGCCCTATAAAGCCTGAAACATTTAACACACAGATCACGGCATCGAATGGAATAAAGGAGAATTAAAATACATAATTAAAAGTCTCTTAGGAAGCAAGTTCAATCATGTAATAATTTTAGGAAGGAAATATAAATGCATGCTAATCATATGAATAAGTGGGTAAAGATCATGATAAAACCACACAATTAAGCATATTATAAACCATAAAATAGTGGTTTATCAACCTCCCCACACTTAAACAATAGCATGTCCTCATGCTTAGTTGAAGGAGATAAAATAAATGAGTAGAAACATGTAAAACTCACGCAATGCAATGCAACCTATTTATGTGAATGCAACTATATAATACTTGTCCACTTGATCAATAGTAAATAAGCTCTTCAAAACAATTACAAATCAAATTCTACTAATTCAATTCTCATACAGTAAGAACAGATAAAAATGCAAGAAGGTAGCTCATGAAAGCAGGGAACATAGAATTTTAAGCATTGAACCCTCACTGATGATGTATGTACGCTCTAATCTCTCTAGTGTATAGGGTAATCACTCTGTCCTTCTCTAATCATGCTCTCTAATTTTTTTGTTCTTCTCCTAATCAATCAACAACATTTAATATATCAATGCAAACATCATGAGGTCTTTTCAAGGTTGTAATGGGGCCAAGGTAATGGTAAGGATACATATATGGCTAAGTAAGCTTATAAACTGAATCTTTAATTAACCCAAGCTTTAACATAACATATATATTCTATATAAATTTAGAATTCATACCTAGCTACCCAGAATTTCCCTTTCACATTCCATACTCATGTATCAACTTTTTATCTTAATTTTATCATACATGCATTGATCTTGAATTCTTAACTTAACATTGGGGTAATTTTTTCCCTTTATTTATTTATTGAATATCTTTTTTTTTTTACATAAACATAAAAATAAACATAGCTTATCAATGCACATAGATTTTCGATTCTTATAGTTTCACATGAGTAGGTGTCCAAATTCCCATTATATTATCATGACACATTCTCTTATTATCTTTTGTTCCCATAATTTCTCATACTTAATTCACACACACAATTCTATCTTAAGCTAACCAAAGATTCAATTTGGGATATATAATTATTTAGTATATTTTTATTATTTTTTAATTAAAATTCACATTTCTGGAATTTACTATGAGTTTGTGTGTTTTTCTGTGATTTTAGGTATTTTCTGGTTGAAATTGAGGGACTTGAGCAAAAATCAGATTCAGAGGTTGAAGAAGGACTGCAGATGCTGTTGGATTCTGACCTCCCTACACTCAAAGTGGATTTTCTAGAGATACAGAACTCCAAATGGCGCGCTCTCAACTGCATTGGAAAGTAGACATCCAGGGCTTTCCAGAAATATATAATAGTCCATACTTTGAATAAGGATAGACAATGTAAACTGGCGTTCAACGCCAGTTCCATGCTGCATTCTAGAGTCAAACGCCAGAAACAGGTTGCGAAGTGGAGTTCAACACCAGAAACAGGCTACAAACTGGCGTTCAACCCCAAGAGAAGCCTCTACACGTTTAAAGCTCAATGCTCAGCCCAAGCACACACCAAGTGGGCCCCAGAAGTGGATTTTTGCATCATTTACTCAATTCTGCAAACCTTAGTAACTAGTTTAGTATAAATAGGACTTTTTACTATTATCTTTGGATCATCTTTGATTAGTTTTATGCTATCTTAGACTTTCATGGGGCTGGCCATTCGGCCATGCCTGGACCATTATCACTTATGTATTTTCAAACGGTAGAGTTTCTACACACCATAGATTAAGGTGTGGAGCCCTGCTGTTCCTCATGAATTATTACAAAGTACTACTATTTTTCTATTCAATTCAAGCTTATTCCTATTCTAAGATATCCATTCGCACCCAAGAACATGATGAATGTGATGATTATGTGACGCTCATCATCATTCTCACCTATGAACGCGTGCCTGACAAACACTTCCGTTCTACATGCAAACAAGCTAGAATGAATATCTCTTGGATATCTAATACAGAGAACTGAGTCTGAGATATTAGAATCTTCGTGGTATAAGTTAGAACCCATGGATGGCCATTCTTGAGATCCGGAAAGTCTAAACCTTGTCTGTGGTATTCCGAGTAGGATCTGGGAAGGGATGGCTGTGACGAGCTTCAAACTCGCGAGTGCTGGGCGTAGTGACAGACGCAAAAGGATAGTAAATCCTATTCCAGTATCATCGAGAACCG
Source organism: Arachis hypogaea (assembly GCF_003086295.3). Classification (NCBI taxonomy): domain Eukaryota; kingdom Viridiplantae; phylum Streptophyta; class Magnoliopsida; order Fabales; family Fabaceae; genus Arachis; species Arachis hypogaea. Next base: position 54,378,633 of record NC_092055.1, on the reverse strand, counting down.
ACAGATGATTAGCCATGCAGTGACAGCGCATTGGACCATTTTTTCACAGAGAGGATGGGATGTAGCCATTGACAGCGGTGATGCCCTACATAAAGCTTACCATGGAAAGGAGTAGGAATGGTTGGATGAAGACAGTAGGAAAGCAGAGGTTCAGAGGAACGAAAGCATCTCTACACGCTTATCTGAAACTCTCACCAATGAATTACATAAGTATCTCTATCCTATTTTAATTATCTTTTTAGTATACTATAATCACTTAATACATTTGAATCCGCCTGATTGAGATTTACAAGGTGACCATAGCTTCATTCATGCCGACAATCTCCGTGGGATCGACCCTTACTCACGTAAGGTTTATTACTTGGACGACCCAGTGCACTTGCCGGTTAGTTGTACGAAGTTGTGAAACAGAATTAAGAACATGAACATGCATATTGAGTTTTTAGCGCCGTTACCAAGGAAGCAATGATCACGATTTCGCACACCAAGTTTTTGGCGCCATTGCCGGGGATTGTTCGAGTTTGGACAACTGACGGTTCATCTTGTTGCTCAGATTAGGTAATTTTATTTTAATTTTAAACTTTTATTTCTTATTTTTGAAAAATAAAAAAAATATTTCTTCTTTTTTGTTCTTCCCAAAATAATTTTTGAAAAAAAAATCCAAGAAAAAAATTAATAAAATCATAAAAATAAAAAATATTGTGTTAGTTGTTTGAGTCTTGTGTCAACTTATAAGCTTGGTGTCAATTGCATCTTTTTAATTTTCTAAAAAAATTATTTTCGAAAATTTCATGCATTGCATTCTTCATGATCTTCAAGTTGTTCTTGGCGAGTCTTCTTGTTTGATCTTCATATTTTCTTGTTTTGTGTATTTTCTTGTTTTTCATATGCATTCTTGAATTCTTAGTGTCTAAAAATTAAAAATCTTTAAATTTGGTGTCTTGCATGTTTTCTTTTGTTGAAAATTTTTCAAAAATAAGTTCTTGGTGTTCATCTTGACATTCAAAGTGTTCTTGGTGTTCATCTTAACATTTATAGTGTTCTTGCATGCATTAGTTGTTTTGATTCATAATTTTTATGTTTTGTATCAATTTTATGTTTTTCTCTCTCTCATCATTAAAAATTCAAAAATCAAAAATATCTTTCCCTTTTTTTCTCTAAAAATTTCTAAAATTTGGATTGACATTTTCAAAAATTTTAAAAATCAAATTGTTTCTTATGGGTCAAATCAAATTTTCATTTTAAAAACTCTATCTTTTTCAAATGTTTTTCAAAAATCAAATCTTTCTCATTTTTCTTTCATAATTTTCGAAATTTTCAAAAATCTTTTTCATAATTTTCGAAAATCTTATTAGCATTTAATGTGACTGATTCAAAAATGTTAAGTTTGTTACTTGCCTAGTAAGAAAAGTTCAATCTTTAAATTTTAAAATCATATCTTTTTAGTTTCTTGTTAGTCAAGTAATCAACTTTAATTTTCAAAATCAAATCTTTTTAAATTTCTTTTTCAGATCTTTTTCAAAATAAATTTCAATCACATCTTTTTCAAAATCAATTTCAAAATCTTTTCTAACTTCTTATCTTTTCAAATTTGATTTTCAAATCTTTTTCAATTAACCACTTAACTTTTTGATTGATTCTTATCTTTTTCAAAAACAATTTTCAAATCTTTTTCAATCAATCTTATCTTTTTGTTTCAATCATATCTTTTTCAAAACTGCCCAACTAACTCTCTACCTTTAATTTTCGAAAATTCCTTCCCTCTTTTTCAAAATTTTGTTTTAATTAACTAATTGTTTTAATTTTAATTTAATTTAATTTCAATTTTAATTTTCGAATTTTAAATTTAAATTTAAAATATTTATTATTTTATTTTGTTAAATTTTCGAATTCTTCTCTCATTTCTAATCTCCTTCTATTTATTTATTCATCTATTAACACCTCTATCCTCACCCCTGTGTTTGGATTCTCATCTTTTCCTTCTTCTATTCTTACTTTCTTCTACTCACATAAAGGAATCTCTATACTGTGACATAAAGGATTCCATATTTTCTTTTCTGCTTCTTCTTCTTTTTCATATGAGCAGGAACAAGGATAAGAACATTCTTGTTGAAGCTGATCCTGAACCTAAAAGGACTCTGAAGAGGAAGCTAAGGGAAGCTAAAGCACAACTCTCTGGAGAAAATCTGACAGAAATTTTCGAAAAAGAAGAAGATATGGCCGAAAATAATAACAATGCAAGGAGGATGCTTGGTGACTTCACTGCACCTAATTCCAATTTACATGGAAGAAGCATCTCAATCCCTGCCATTGGAGCAAACAATTTTGAGATTAAACCTCAATTAGTTTCTCTGATGCAACATAACTGCAAGTTTCATGGACATCCATCTGAAGATCCTTTTCAGTTCCTAACTGAATTCTTGCAGATCTGTGATACTGTTAAGACCAATGGAGTTGACCCCGAGGTCTACAGGCTTATGCTTTTCCCGTTTGCTGTAAGAGACAGAGCTAGAGTATGGTTGGACTCTCAACCTAAAGATAGCCTGAACTCTTGGGATAAGCTGGTCACGGCTTTCTTAGCCAAGTTCTTTCCTCCTCAAAAGCTTAGTAAGCTTGGAGTGGATGTTCAAACCTTCAGACAGAAAGAAGGTGAATCCCTCTATGAAGCTTGGGAGAGATATAAGCAACTGACCAAAAAGTGTCCTTCTGACATGCTTTCAGAATGGACCATTCTGGATATATTCTATGATGGTCTATCTGAACTATCAAAGATGTCATTGGACCATTCTGCAGGTGGATCCATTCACCTAAAGAAAACGCCTGCAGAAGCTCAAGAACTCATTGACATGGTTGCTAATAACCAGTTCATGTACACTTCTGAGAGGAATCCTGTAAGTAATGGGACACCTCAGAAGAAGGGACTTCTTGAAATTGATACTCTGAATGCCATATTGGCTCAGAACAAAATATTGACTCAGCAAGTCAATATGATTTCTCATAGTCTGAATGGAATGCAAGCTGCATCCAACAGTACTCAAGAGGCATCTTCTGAGGAAGAAGCTTATGATCTTGAGAACCCTGCAATAGCAGAGGTGAATTACATGGGTGAACCATATGGAAACACCTATAATCCCTCATGGAGAAATCACCCAAATCTCTCATGGAAGGATCAACAAAAGCCTCAACAAGGCTTTAATAATGGTGGAAGAAACAGGTTTAGCAATAGCAAGCCTTTTCCATCATCCACTCAGCAAAAGACAGAGAGTTCTGAGCAGACCCCATCTAGCTTGGCAAACATAGTCTCTGATCTATCTAAGGCCACTATAAGTTTCATGTATGAAACAAGGTCCTCCATTAGAAATTTGGAAGCACAAGTGGGCTAGCTGAGTAAAAGGATCACTGAAACCCCTCCTAGTACTCTCCCAAGCAATACAGAAGAAAACCCAAAAGGAGAGTGCAAGGCCATTGAATTGACCATCATGGCCGAACCTACAAGGGAGGGAGAGGACGTGAACCCCAGTGAGGAAGACCTCCTGGGATGTCCAGAGATCAATAAGGAGTTTTTTTCTGAGGAACCGAAGGACTCTGAGGCTCATCTGGAGACCAGAGAGATTCTATTAAACCTCCTTATGCCATTCATGAGCTCTGATGAATATTCTTCTTCTGAAGAGAATGAAGATGTTACTGAAGAGCAAGTTGCCAGGTACCTTGGTGCAATCATGAACCTGAATGCCAAATTATTTGGTAATGAGACTTGGGAAGATGAACCTCCCTTGCTCACCAATGAACTGAGTGATCTGGATCAACTGAGATTGCCTCAGAAGAAACAGGATCCTGGATAGTTCTTAATACCTTGTACCATAGGCACCATGACCTTTGTGAAGGCTCTATGTGACCTTGGGTCAGGGATAAACCTCATGCCCCTCTCTGTAATGGAGAAACTAAGAATCTTTGAGGTGCAAGCTGCCAGAATCTCATTAGAGATGGCAGACAACTCAAGAAAACAGGCTTATGGACTAGTGGAGGACGTGTTAGTAAAGGTTGAAGGCCTTTACATCCCTGCTGATTTCATAACCCTAGACATTGGGAATGATGAGGATGAATCCATCATCCTTGGAAGACCCTTCCAAGCCACAGCAAGAGCTGTGATTGATGTGGACAGAGGAGAGCTGGTCCTTCAACTTAATGAGGACTACCTTGTGTTTAAAACTCAAGGATCTTGATGAGCGAATAATTTATACGCTTTTTGGCATTGTTTTTAGTATGTTTTTAGTAGGATCTAGTTACTTTTAGGGATGTTTTCATTAGTTTTTATGTTAAATTCACATTTCTGGACTTTACTATGAGTTTGTATGTTTTTCTGTGATTTCAGGTATTTTCTGGCTGAAATTGAGGGACTTGAGCAAAAATCAGATTCAGAGGTTGAAGAAGGACTGCTGATGCTGTTGGATTCTGACCTCCCTGCACTCAAAGTGGATTTTCTGGAGCTACAGAACTCGAAATGGCGCGCTTCCAATTGCGTTGGAAAGTAGACATCCAGGGCTTTCCAGCAATATATAATAGTCCATACTTTAGCCAATAATAGACGACGTAAGCTGGCGTTCAACGCCAATTCTCTGCCCAATTCTAGCATCTAGCGCCAGAAAAGAATCCAAAACCAGAGTTGAACGCCCAAACTGGCACAAATACTGGCATTCAACTCCAAGAAGGACCTCTACACGTGCAGCACTCAAGCTCAGCCCAAGCACACACCAGGTGGGCCCCGGAAGTGGATTTATGCATCAATTACTTACTTCTGTAAACCCTAGTAGCTAGTTTATTATAAATAGGACCTTTTTCTATTGTATTAGACATCTTTGGATGCCTGGTTCTTAGATCAGAGAGGCTGGCCATTCGGCCATGCTTGGACCTTTCACTTATGTAATTTTAACGGTAGAGTTTCTACACTCCATAGGTTAAGGTGTGGAGCTCTGCTGTTCCTCAAAGATTAATGCAAAGTACTACTGTTTCCTATTCAATTCATCTTATTTCGCTTCTAAGATATTCATTCGCACTTCAACCTAAATGTGATGAACGTGAGAATCATCATCATTCCCCATGAACGCGTGCCTGACAACCACTTCCGTTCTACTTTCGATTGAACGAGTGTCTCTTAGATCTCTTAACCAGAATCTTCGTGGTATAAGCTAGATTGATGGCGGCATTCAAGAGAATCCGGAAAGTCTAAACCTTGTCTGTGGTATTCCGAGTAGGATTCAATGATTGAATGGCTGTGACGTGCTTCAAACTCGCGATTACTGGGCGTAGTGACAGAACGCAAAAGGATAGTAAATCCTATTCCAGCATGATCGAGAACCGACAGATGAATAGCCGTGCCGTGACAGGGTGCGTTGACCATTTTCACTGAGAGGATAAGATGTAAACCATTGACAAGGGTGATGCCTCCAGACGATTAGCCGTGCCGTGACAGGGCATTTGGATCATTTTCCCGAGAGAAGACCGAAAGTAGCCATTGACAATGGTGATGCATTACATAAACCCAGCCATGGAACGGAGTAAGACTGATTGGATGAAGATAGCAGGAAAGCAGAGGTTCAGAGGAACGAAAGCATCTCTATTCGCTTATCTGAAATTCTCACCAGTGATTTACATAAGTATCTCTATCCCTATCTTATTAATTATTTTCGAAAACCCTATTACTATTTTATATCCACCTGACTGAGATTTACAAGGTGACCATAGTTTGCTTCATACCAACAATCTCCGTGGGATTCGACCCTTACTCACGTAAGGTATTACTTGGATGACCTAGTGCACTTGCTGGTTAGTTGTGCGAAGTTGTGAACCATGGTATTGACATCATGTTTTTGGTGCCATTACCAGGGAAAGAAAGTGCGATGAATTTTACATAATTAAAGTGTAATCACAATTTCTGCGCACCAAGTTTTTGGCGCCTTTGCCGGGGATTGTTCGAGTTTGGACAACTAACGGTTCATCTTGTTGCTCAGATCAGGTAATTTTCTTTTTGTTTTCTCTTCAAAAATTTTTAAAAAATCTTTCAAATTTTCTCCTTTGTTTTCGAAAAAAAAAATATTTTTTGAAATAAAAATGTTTTCAAAAATAAATTATTCTATGGCTTCAAAACTTTCAAGAATGAATTCTAGTGTTTCATGAAGCATGTTGAAGCCTGACTGGCTGTAAAGCCACGACTGTAGGGCATGTTAGGCTTGTCATGTCTAAGTTACATACTAAAGCTTGGCTGGCTATTAAGCCATGCCTGACCCTTTGATTGGAGCTTTAGAGCATAAGATTCCTGGAATTCATATTAAAAATTTTGAATCCTTATTTTTCTTTTTCATAATAATTTTTGAAAAAATACAAAAAAATTAGAAAAGCATAAAAATCAAAAATATTTTTGTGTTCTTGTTTGAGTCTTGAGTCATGTTATAAGTTTGGTGTCAATTGCATGTGCATCTTGCATTTTTCGAAAATTCTCATACATTCATAGTGTTCTTCATGATCTTCAAGTTGTTCTTGGTAAGTCTTCTTGTTTGATCTTTGCATTTGCATGTTTTGTGTCTTTTCTTGTGTTTCATATGCATTCTTGAATTCTTAGTGTCTAAGCATTAAAGAATTCTAAGTTTGGTGTCTTGCATGTTTTCTTTGCATTAAAAATTTTTCAAAAATGTGTTATTGATGTTCATCATGATCTTGATAGTGTTCTTGGTGTTCATCTTGACATTCATAGTGTTCTTGCATGCATTCCTTGTTTTGATTCAAAAATAAAAGAGAAAAACATGAAAATGATGTTTTTAATTTTTCTCTCTCATCATAAAAATTCAAAAATCAAAAAAATTATCTTTCCCTTTTTCTCTCATCAAATTCAAAAATTTGGATTGACTTTTTTCAAAAATTTTTAAAATCAAGTTGTTTCTTATGAGTCAAATCAAATTTTCAATTTGAAAATCTTATCTTTTTCAAAATCTTTTTCAAAAATCAAATCTTTTTCATTTTTCTTAGTTATTTTCGAAAATCCTAAAAATATTTTTCAAAAATCTTTTTCTTATTTTTATACCAAATTTTCGAAAATAACAATAACAATTAATGTTTTGATTCAAAAATTTCATGTTTGTTACTTGCTTGTTAAGAAAGATTCAAACTTTAAGTTCTAGAATCATATCTTGTGATTTCTTGTGAATCAAGTCATTAATTGTGATTTTAAAAATTCAAATCTTTTTCAAAAACTAATTTCTATCATATCTTTTCAAAAATATCTTCTTATCTTATCTTTTTCAAAAATTTGATTTTCAAAATATCTTTTCTAACTTCTTATCTTCTTATCTTTTCAAAATTGATTTTTGTTTCAACTAACCAACTAACTTTTTGTTTGTTTCTTACCTTTTTCAAAACCACCTAACTAACTTTCTCTCTCTATTTTCAAAAATATCTTCCCCCTTTTTCAAAAATTTCTTTTTAATTAACTAATTATTTTATTTTTATTTTGAATTTTCGAAAAAAAAAACTACTAACATTTTTCAAAAACTATTTTCAAAAATCACTAACTCTTTTTCAAAAATTATTTTCGAAATTTTTCTCTCTCATCTTATTCTATTTATTTATTCATCTACTAACATCTCTCCCTCACCCACCAAAAATCCGAACCCTCTCTCTCTCTTTCTGAGTTCAGATTTTTCTCTTCTTCTTTTCTTCTATTGACAATAAGGAACCTCTTTACTGTGACATAGAGGATTCCTCTTCTTTTCTTGTTTTCTTCTCTTTCTTATGAGCAGGAACAAGGAAAAAGGCATTCTTGTTGAAGCTGATCCAAAACCTGAAAGGACTCTGAAGGGGAAACTAAGAGAAGCTAAATTACAACAATCCAGAGACAACCTTATTGAAAATTTCGAACAGGAAGAGGAGATGGCAGCCGAAAATAATAATAATGCAAGGAGAATGCTTGGTGACTTTACTGCACCTAATTCCAATTTACATGGAAGAAGCATCTCCATTCCTGCCTTTGGAGCAAACAACTTTGAGCTGAAACCTCAATTAGTTTCTCTGATGCAGCAGAACTGCAAGTTTCATGGACTTCCATCTGAAGATCCTTTTCAGTTCTTAACTGAATTCTTGCAGATATGTGATACTGTTAAGACTAATGGAGTAGATCCTGAAGTCTACAGGCTCATGCTTTTCCCTTTTGCTGTAAGAGACAGAGCTAGAATATGGTTGGACTCTCAACCTAAAGACAGCCTGAACTCTTGGGATAAGCTGGTTACGGCTTTCTTAGCCAAGTTTTTTCCTCCTCAAAAGCTGAGCAAGCTTAGAGTGGATGTTCAAACCTTCAAACAAAAAGATGGTGAATCCCTCTATGAAGCTTGGGAAAGATACAAATAGTTGACCAAAAAGTGTCATTCTGACATGCTTTCAGAATGGACCATCTTGGATATATTCTATGATGGTTTATCTGAGCTATCAAAGATGTCATTGGATACTTCTGCAGGTAGATCCATTCACCTAAAGAAAACGCCTGCAGAGGCTCAAGAACTCATTGACATGGTTGCTAATAACCAGTTCATGTACACTTCTGAAAGGAATCCTGTGAATAATGGGACGCCTATGAAGAAGGGAGTTCTTGAGGTTGATACCCTGAATGGCATATTGGCTCAGAACAAAATATTGACTCAGCAACTCAATATGATTTCTCAGAGTCTGAATGGAATGCAAGCTGCATCCAACAGTACTCAAGAGGCATCTTCTGAAGAAGAAGCTTATGATCCAGAGAACCCTGCAATAGCAGAGGTGAATTACTTAGGTGAACCTTATGGAAACACCTATAACTCATCATGGAGAAATCATCCAAATTTCTCATGGAAGGATCAAAAGCCTCAACAAGGCTTTAATAATGGTGGAAGAAACAGGTTTAGCAATAGCAAGCCTTTTCCATCATCCACTCAGCAACAGACAGAGAATTCTGAGTAGAACCCATCTAGCTTAGCAAACTTAGTCTCTGATCTATCTAAGGCCACTGTAAGTTTCATGAATGAAACAAGGTCTTCCATTAGAAATTTGGAAGCACAAGTGGGCCAGCTGAGTAAAAGGATCACTGAAATCCCTCCTAGTACTCTCCCAAGCAATACAGAAGAGAATCCAAAAGGAGAGTGCAAGGCCATTGACATCAGCATCATGGCCGAACCTGTAAGGGAAGGAGAGGACGTGAATCCCAAGGAGGAAGACCTCCTGGGACGTCCAGTGATCAATAAGGAGCTTCCCTCTGAGAAACCAAAGGAATCTGAGACTCATCTAGAGACCATAGAGATTCCATTGAACCTCCTTATGCCATTCATAAGCTCTGATGAGTATTCCTCTTCTGAAGAGAATGAGGATATTACTGAAGAGAAAACTACCAAGTTTCTTGGTGCAATCATGAAGCTGAATGCCAAATTAATTGGTATTGAAACTTGGGAAGATGAACCTCCCTTGTTCATCAATGAACTAAGTGATCTGGATCAACTGACATTGCCTCAGAAGAGACAGGATCCTAAAAAGTTCATAATACCTTGTACTATAGGCACCATGATCTTTAAGGCTCTGTGTGACCTTGGTTCAGGAATAAACCTCATGCCCCTCTCTGTAATAGAGAAACTGGGAATCTATGGGGTGCAAGCTGCTAAAATCTCATTAGAGATGGCAGACAATTCAAGAAAACAGGCTTATGGACAAGTAGAGGACGTGTTAGTAAAGGTTGAAGGCCTTTACATCCCTGCTGATTTCATAGTCTTGGATACTGGAAAGGAAGAGGATGAATCCATCATCCTAGGAAGACCTTTCCTGGCCACAGCAAGAGCTGTGATTGATGTGGACAGAGGAGAATTGATCCTTCAAATGAATGAGGACAACCTTGTGTTTACAACTCAAGGATCTCTCTCTGCATCCATGGAGAGGAAGCATAAAAAGCTTCTCTCAAAGCAGAGTCAACCAAAGCCCCCACAGTTAAACTCTAAGTTTGGTGTTGGGGAGTTTCAACAATGCTCTGCACATCTGTGAGGCTCCATGAGAGCCCACTGTCAAGCTATTGACATTAAAGAAGCGCTTGTTGGGAGGCAACCCAATTTTTATTTATCTAATAATATTTTTCTTAGTTATATGTCTTTATAGGTTCATGATCATGTGGAGTCACAAAATAAATATAGAAATTGAAAACGGAATCAAAAACAGCAGAAGAAAAATCACACCCTGGAGGAAGCACCTGCCTGGCGTTCAACGCCAGAACAGAGCATGGTTCTGGCGCTGAACGCCCAAAATGGGCAGCATCTGGGCGCTGAACGCCAGAACAAGCATGGTTCTGGCGTTCAACGCCAGAAATGGCCAACAAATGGGCGTTGAACGCCCAACATGGGCACTAACCTGGCGCTGAACGCCCAGAGTTGCGTGCAAGGGCATTTTGCATGCCTAATTTGGTACAAGGGTGTAAATCCTTGAACACCTCAGGATCTGTGGACCCCACAGGATCCCCACCTACCTCCACTCACTACTTCTCATCCCTCACCACTCTCTTTCACACAATCCCATAAACACTCTTTCCCAAAAACCCTTCACCAATCACCTCAATCTCTCTTCCCCATCACCTCTTCACCACTCACATCCATCCACTCTTCCCCATAAACCTACCTCATAAACTCCACCTACCTTCAAAAATTCAAAATCAATTTCCCACCAAAACCCACCCATATGGCCGAAACCTTCCCCCCCTCCCTTCCCTATATAAAGCCCTCCATTCTTCTTCAAATTCACACAACACAACCCCTCTATACCCTTCTTGGCCGAAACACATCACCTTCTCCCTCTCCTCCATTTCTTCTTCTTCTTCATCTATTCTTTCTTCTCTTGCTCGAGGGTGAGCAAAATTATAAGTTTGGTGTGGTAAAAGCATAAGCTTTTTCTTTTTCCATTACCATTGATGGCACCTAAGACCGGAGAATCCTCTAGAAAGGGGAAAGGGAAGACAAAAGCTTCCTCATCCGAGTCATGGGAGATGGAAAAATTCATCTCCAAAGCTCATCAATACCACTTCTATGATGTTGTGGCCAAGAAGAAGGTGATCCCCGAGGTCCCTTTCAAACTCAAAAGAAATGAGTATCCGGAGATCCGACATGAAATTCAAAGAAGAGGTTGGGAAGTTCTAACAAATCCCATCCAACAAGTCGGCATCCTAATGGTTTAAGAGTTCTATGCCAATGCATGGATCACCAAGAACCATGATCAAAGTAAGAACCCGGATCCAAAGAACTATGTTACAATGGTTCGAGGGAAATACTTAGATTTTAGTCCGGAAAATGTGAGGTTGGCGTTCAACTTGCCAAACATGGAAGAGAACGCACGCCCCTACACAAGGAGAGTCAACTTTGATCAAAGGTTGGACCAAGTCCTTATGGACATATGTGTAGAAGGAGCTCAATGGAAAATTGACTCAAAAGGCAAATCGGTTCAACTAAGAAGACTGGACTTTAAGCCTGTAGCTAGAGGATGGTTGGAGTTCATCCAATGCTCAATCATTCCCACTAGCAACCGGTCTGAAGTCACTATAGATCGGGCCATCATGATCCATAGCATCATGATTGGAGAAGAGGTGGAAGTTCATGAGATTATACCTCAAGAACTCTACAAGGTGGCTGACAAGTCCTCCACTATGGCAAGGTTAGCCTTTCCTCACCTCATTTGCCACCTATGCAATTCGGCTGGGATTGACATAGAGGGAGATATCCTCATTAAAGAGGACAAGCCCATCACTAAGAAAAACATGGAGCAAGCAAGAGAGCCCATTCATGGAGCTCAAGAGGCGTACGAAGCTCATCACCATGAGATCCCGGAGATGCCTCAAATGCATTTTCCTCCACAAAAATATTGGGAGCAAATCAACACCTCCCTAGGAGAATTGAGTTCCAATATGGGACAACTAAGGGTGGAACATCAAGAGCACTCCATCATGCTTCATGAAATTAGAGAAGATCAAAAAGCAATGAGGGAGGAGCAACAAAGATAAGGAAGAGACATAGAAGAGCTCAAGGACATCATTGGTTCCTCAAGAAGGAAACGCCACCATCACTAAGGTGGACTCATTCCTTGTTCTTATCTCTTCTGTTTTTCGTTTTCTATGTTATGTGCTTATCTATGTTTGTGTCTTCATTACATGATCATTAGTAGTTAGTAACTTTGTCTTAAAGTTATGAATGTCCTATGAATCCATCACCTCTCTTAAATGAAAAAATGTTTTAATTCAAAAGAACAAGAAGTACATGAGTTTTGAATTTATCCTTGAACTTAGCTTAATTATATTGATGTGGTGACAATGCTTCTTGTTTTCTGAATGTATGCTTGAACAGTGCATATGTCTTTTGAAGTTGTTGTTTTAAGAATGTTAAATATGTTGGCTCTTGAAAGAATGATGACTAGGAGACATGTTATTTGATAATCTGAAAAATCATAAAAATGATTCTTGAAGCAAGAAAAAGCAGCAAAGAACAAAGCTTGCAGAAAAAAAAAGAAAAAAAAAATAGGCGAAAAAAAATAGAAAGAAAAAGCAAGCAGAAAAAGCCAAAAGCTCTTAAAACCAAGAGGCAAGAGCAAAAATCCAATAACCCTTAAAACCAAAAGGAAAGGGAAAATAAAAACGATCCCAATGCTTTGAGCATCAGTGGATAGTAGGGTCTAAAGGAATAAAATCCTGGTCTAAGCGGCTAAACCAAGCTGTCCCTAACCATGTGCTTGTGGCGTGAAGGTGTCAAGTGAAAACTTGAGACTGAGCGGTTAAAGTCAAGGTCCAAAGAAAAAAAAGAGTGTGCTTAAGAATTCTGGACACCTCTAATTGGGGACTTTAGCAAAGCTGAGTCACAATCTGAAAAGGTTCACCCAATTATGTGTTTGTGGCATTTATGTATCCGGTGGTAATATTGGAAAACAAAGTGCTTATGGCCACGGCCAAGACTCATAAAACAGCTGTGTTCAAGAATTATCATACTGAACTAGGAGAATCAATAACACTATCTAAACTCTGAGTTCCTATAGATGCCAATCATTCTGAACCTCAATGGATAAAGTGAGATGCCAAAACTATTCAAGAGGCAAAAAGCTATAAGTCCCGCTCATTTGATTGGAGCTATGTTTCATTGATAGTTTGGAATTTATAGTATATTCTCTTCTTTTTATCCTATTTTATTTTCCGTTGCTTGGGGACAAGCAACAATTTATGTTTGGTGTTGTGATGAGCGGATAATTTATACGCTTTTTGGCATTGTTTTTAATATGTTTTTAGTAGGATCTAGTTACTTTTAGGGATGTTTTCATTAGTTTTTATGTTAAATTCACATTTCAGGACTTTACTATGAGTTTGTGTTTTTTTCTGTGATTTCAGGTATTTTCTGGCTGAAATTGAGGGACTTGAGCAAAAATCAGATTCAGAGGTTGAAGAAGGACTGCTGATGCTGTTGGATTCTGGCCTCCCTGCACTCAAAGTGGATTTTCTGGAGCTACAGAACTCGAAATGGCGCGCTTCCAATTGCGTTGGAAAGTAGACATCCAAGGCTTTCCAGCAATAAATAATAGTCTATACTTTGGCCAAGAATAGATGACATAAACTGGCGTTCAACGCCAGTTCTCTGCCCAATTCTGGCTTCTAGCGCCAGAAAAGGATCCAAAACCAGAGTTGAACGCCCAAACTGGCACAAATACTGGCGTTCAACTCCAAGAAGGACCTCTACACGTGCAACACTCAAGCTCAGCCCAAGCACACACCAAGTGGGCCCCGGAAGTGGATTTATGCATCAATTACTTACTTCTGTAAACCCTAGTAACTAGTTTATTATAAATAGGACCTTTTTCTATTGTATTAGACATCTTTGGATTATCTTTTGATCCTTTGATCATCTTTGGACGCCTGGTTCTTAGATCAGAGGGGCTGGCCATTCGGCCATGCCTGGACCTTTCACTTATGTAATTTTAACGGTAGAGTTTCTACACTCCATAGATTAAGGTGTGGAGCTCTACTGTTCCTCAAAGATTAATGCAAAGTACTACTGTTTCCTATTCAATTCATCTTATTTCGCTTCTAAGATATTTATTCGCACTTCAACCTGAATGTGATGAACGTGACAATCATCATCATTCCCCATGAACGCGTGCCTGACAACCACTTTCGTTCTACTTTCGATTGAATGAGTGTCTCTTAGATCTCTTAACCAGAATCTTCGTGGTATAAGCTAGATTGATGGCGGCATTCAAGAGAATCCGAAAAGTCTAAACCTTGTCTGTGGTATTCCGAGTAGGATTCAATGATTGAATGACTGTGACGAGCTTCAAACTCGCGATTGCTGGGCGTAGTGACAGAACGCAAAAGGATAGTAAATCCTATTCCAGCATGATCGAGAACCGACAGATGAATAGCCGTGTCATGACAGGGTGCGTTGACCATTTTCACTGAGAGGATAAGATGTAAACCATTGACAAGGGTGATGCCTCCAGACGATTAGCCGTGCCGTGACAGGACATTTGGATCATTTTCCCGAGAGAAGACCGAAAGTAGCCATTGACAATGGTGATGCATTACATAAAGCCAGCCATGGAACGGAGTAAGACTGATTGGATGAGGATAGCAGGAAAGCAGAGGTTCAGAGGAACGAAAGCATCTCTATTCGCTTATCTGAAATTCTCACCAGTGATTTACATAAGTATCTCTATCCATATCTTATTAATTATTTTCGAAAACCCTATTACTATTTTATATCCACCTGACTGAGATTTACAAGGTGACCATAGTTTGCTTCATACCAACAATCTCCGTGGGATTCGACCCTTACTCACGTAAGGTATTACTTGGACGACCCAGTGCACTTGCTGGTTAGTTGTGCAAAGTTGTGAACCATGGTATTGGCATCATGTTTTTGGCGCCATTACCAGGGAAAGAAAGAGCGATGAATTTTACATAATTAAAGTGTAATCACAATTTCTGCGCACCAGATCTCCTTCTGTAACCATGGAGAGGAAGCATGAAAAGCTTCTCTCACTGCAGAGTCAACCAAAGCCTCCATAGTCAAACTCTAAGTTTGGGAGGCCACAACCAAACTCTAAGTTTGGTGTTGAACCCCTACAACCAAACTCTAAGTTTGGTGTTGGGAGGTACCAACCTTGCTCTGATTATCTGTGAGGCTCCATGAGAGCTCACTGTGAAGCTATTGACATTAAAGAAGCGCTTGTTGGGAGGCAACTCAATGTTATTTAATCATTTTTATTTTATTTTTTCTTTGTTATTTCATGTTTTATTAGGTTGATGATCATGTGGAGTCACAAAATCTACTAAAAAAATCGAAAACAGAATGAAAAACAGCATTGAAAACAGCACACCCTAGAGGAAGAGCTTTCTGGCGTTTAAACGCCAGTAAGGAGCATCTGGCTGGCGTTTAACGCCAGAACAGAGCATGAAACTGGCGTTAAACGCCAGAAACAAGCAGTAGTCTGGCGTTTAAACGCCAGGATTGCACCCAAAGGAACGCTAGCGTTAAACGCCAGAAACAAGCATCAGACTGGCGTTTAACGCCAGAAACATGCACTATACTGGCGTTCAACGCCAGAAACATGCTATAGACTTGCGTTGAACGCCCAAAACAAGCATGGAAGTGGCGTTTAACGCCAGAAACATGCTGCAGTCTGGCGTTAAACGCCAGGATTGCCTACAAAGGGCGTTTACACGCCTAATTAGAGCAGGGATGTTAAGTCCTTGGCCCAACAGGATCTGTGGACCCCACAGGATTCCCTCAGGATCTGTGGACCCCACAGGATCCCCACCTACTTCTTCTCTCCTCTTCACACCTTTCCATAACATTCTTCCCCAAATACCCCTCACCAATCAACTCAATCACTCTTCCCCATCACCTCTTCACCAATCACATCCATCCTCTCTTCCCCAAAAACCCCACTGATAAACTACTGTTTTATGATTTATCTTGTACTCAATTGAGTGGTTTTTATCAACTCTTTACCCACTTATTCATACTATTTGCATGTTATACATTTTCCTTCCTGGTTTTGTGCTATGATTGAAAACATGCTTCTTTGATCTTATATTTGCTTATTATTAATCCTCTCTTATTACCATTAGATGCCTTGATATGTGTGTTAAGTGTTTTCAGAGATTACAGGGCAGGAATGGCTCAGAGGATGGAAAGGAAGCATGCAAAAGTGGAAGGAATACAAGAAATTGGAGAAACTGCTAAGTTGTCCAGCCTGACCTCTTCGCACTAAAACGGCTATAACTTTAGCTACAGAGGTCTAAACGACGCGGTTCTAGTTGCGTTGGAAAGCTAACGTCCGGGGCTTCGATTTGATATATAATTTGCCATAGCTGCCCCGAAGTAAGGCGACGTGAACGCGTGAATGACACGTCCGCGTTGCATCTGCGAACCTCAACCCGCACGGCTGCATGGACGACGCCTCCGCGTCACTTGCCCGCAACCTTAATGTAACAAAAATCGCAGTGGGCAATTTCTGAGCTACTTTTGACCCAATTTTCAGCCCAGAACACACAGATTAGAGACTATAAAGTTGGGGACTGTATCCATTCATGGAGAGCTCGCCAATTTCCACTTTCCATGAATTAGATTTAGTTTTGAGAGAGGTTCTCTCTCTCTCTTTAGGATTAGGATTTAGATTTAGGATTTTTATTCACTTTCAGGATTATTTCTTTGATCAGGTTCAATATTCCTTTTATTTACTTTTGCAAGCAACTTTATGAATCCTTTCATGTTACAGATTACTCTTTTATTAATGTTATTTGAGATATTTCAGTTTAATATTGATTACTCTTATTCATGCTATTGTTACATTTACTCTGAAGACATTTTTATTCCAAGTAGATTTATTTTTCTCCTTTTGGTCTTGGTTAAGAAATCAGTAACTCAGGAGTTATCCAATTCAACAGCATAATTGATAATTGTTATCTTTGTTAATTGAATTGAACTTCCATAATCCCAATCTTTTCTTAGGAAATAAATAGGATTCGAAGATCAAACCAATTAATCCCTTGACCTTCCTTTATCTTAGTAAAGGTTAACAAAGTGGAATTAGGATTCAACCATCATCATCATTGATAAGGATAGCTAGGATAGGACCTCTAATTTCTCATACCTTACCAAGAGTTTGCTTTACAGTATTTATTTATTTTCAATTGCCATTTAATTTACTTGTCATTAAATTACTTGTTCCTCATTCTTGAAACCCCAACTTTACAATCTCCATAACCAATAATAAGAACATACTTCCCAATGTTACTTGTGACAACCAAAACGTTTGCACGAAAGGGATTTTTGTTGGTTTAGAAACTATATCTACAACGCGACTGTTTTTATGACATTCTTTACTGGCAAAAATCTTGCTCGTCAAAATGGCGCCGTTGCCGAGGAATTGCTAACGTGTGCCTTATTATTGGTTATTGTAAATATTTTTTTCTTTTACTTGTTTATTTATTTTTGTTTTTCCTTTTTAATTTTATTTGCTACTATGGACTCTCACCCCTCTCGCTTTGAGTTTGGTTCTAACTTTGTTGAAGGAAATAGAAGTTACAGCAGGAATATGCATCAAGGTCAAACCAATCAAGGATGGATGGAGCCAAGAGGATCTAATCAACCCTTCAGGCAACAACACCCTCCAAGATATCATGGACAGCGACCATTCTACAAGACATCCCCAGTTGATAGATATGGTGGACAACCTTGTGACTACCAACAAGCCCCACCCCGTGCCTATAGACCATCCTCTCAACATAACCTCGAACCACCACACTCACAAGCTTCTCTTTACCATTCGCCACCATATGATCCTTCCCTACTCGGGTTCCAATCCAATCACTCCCAAGCACCACCACTTCCCTATGTTTCATATCCAAATCCATCACCCAGAGAATCAGAGGTTCGCCTCAAGGCAACAGTAAATAAACTTCAAACAACCATTCGACAACTGGAGCAAGCAGTAATTCAATTAACTTCTAGATGTGCAAACATTCAAGGACCAACCACAGCCCCATGTGGACAATCTAATGAAGAGCGTAGCATGAAGGAAATATTAGAAACTCAAGTGGACAAGACAGAGCATGAATTCGTACTATAACAAGTAGAAGAAGCTATCATTGTACAAGAAGAAGAGTTGGTTGAAGATCTAGGAGATGCTAAACCTCCATGGTAATCTAGAGTTGAGGAGAACTCCGTCAAGGACGTTACAGTTGATGCTAAGGAGGATATTGCACAATCCCTAAGGCAAGTCGTTTATGAAGAACTGGACGGAATAACCCAGGACACAAATTCCTTTGATGATGATAGTCACAAGCCAAGCTCTCTTAGTAATGAACTTGCATCCGCAAGTGAATTCTCTGAGATCGAAGAATCTTCCCCAAATGAATACGAAGATGATGCAGAGGTAGATTTCTCTCAACCTCCAATCTATGACTCGAGTGATGAGGAAGACATAGAAGACTTTGACCAGGACACAGAGGCATTTGAAGATTCTTACAAAAAAGTGGAGGAATTCACAGAAGAGCACAAGGGAGTAGAACTTACAGAACCACCAAAAACACCTATGCCAAGGCCATTACCACCCAATACAAGCTTCAAGTGGGTACAATCCTTAGCTTTAATCTTTACTTTTGCACTTGAATATGGTTTGCTTGAAACAGATGGCCAACTTAGAGCTCTCTGCGGCTTTAAGAGTAAGAGGGAAATGGCTCGCACTCAGAGCTGGTGCACAAGGTTCAATAAGGTTCCACGCTTCAACTCGAAGTGCACGGATTGGTATCACGTTCAATCGAATGGATCTCGGAAAATGTTTGGTCATCTTGGTGAGAATCTAATTTCCAAACCGCCCGGATGGAAAAGTATAGATCAAAATGAAGGCGGATTTAGAACCAAAGTTTGGGTTCCTGGAAGATATTCTGATATTCATCACCCCGGGAGCCTGAAAATCTGTTTGAAGCTGCTCAGAAGCTTCACATGCCTAGTTTGGACCCCGGAGGCTATTGGCATTCCAAGCATTGGTGGAGATTTTTGGATGAATTTAAGCATAAGCCGCCATAACATGAAGCTCCTCCAATGTCCAACTTAAGGACTTTAACTAAAAGTGCTAGGTGGGAGACAACCCACCATGGTATGATCGTTTCTTTTTAATTTTTATTTAGTTTTATTTGTTTTCAAGTTTTATTTTATTTTATTATATTGAACCTGAAATTTTGCATCTCACTCATATTAATCATTGCATTCTGCACTTTTCATGCATATGAATAAAAAAAAAAACCACGCATGCGACGCGGCAGCGTCGCTGACGCGTCCGCGTCACCAGTGCAATGGGAAAAAAAGAAAACGAACAGAAAGTCACGCGAGTGCGTGGCTGGAGGCGTGCCAATGGCACAAATCGTCCCACACAACCGCATCGCTGATGCGATCGCGTCATATGGGAACAATGGCCTCCCACGCGACCGCGTGTCCCACGCGGCCGCGTGACCAAGATTTCGACGTCAAAGTGGTGCACACCCGAAAGTTGTGCGAGAGTGGTGCTGGATTGGTGCTGAACGCATAATCCTTCCCACGCGGCCGCGTGACCCACGCGACCGCGTCATATTCCTCTAAAGCCCACTCACGCGATCGCATGCCCCATGCGATCGCGTCACTTAAAATTTGGCACTAATATGATTTTGAACAGAGAGTTGTGCGATTGCGAGGCTGCCCTCGCGCCAGTAGCATAAACTGTGTCACGCGACCGCATGACCGACGCGACCGCGTCAATCCGTATAAGTGCAAGTCACGCGACCGCGTGCCCCACGCGTCCGCGTCGCTTGCGCCGCACAGCTTATCCAGATCAGCCAATTATCTTATCTTTTCTTCCCCAATCCTAATTTCTTCTATCTTTTCTTCTTTCTTCTTTCTTTCTTACTTTATTTCTTTTCCTTCTCATTCTTCTTATCTTTTATTTTATTTTACTTAATTTATTTGCATATTCCATTCATTGCAACTTAATTTTGTGCATATTTTTGTTTTCTTTTCTAAATTTATTATTTTTCCATTGGTGTTAAATGTTCTTATTCAACTGTTGTATCTTGAATTATTTTGGTGCCTAGTGACTTGTTTTACACTGTGGGATGATATTAATTATCTGCCAATGCCAATCTTTTATGATACTTGCACTTCATTTGCATTGACATGAACTTATATTGATATTTTCATTACCCACACTCCTTCCCTTTGTTGCAAATTCTGCACCACTGGTATGCCATGGCTTCTATTATTTTCTCACGTACATGTTGAAGCTTCCATGTAAATGAGACCCTTATCAATTGGCATTAACCCATCCATATTTTATTTATTTTCTATCTTTAATTTTGGGTTACTTTTCTTCTTTTTCTCTTCTTCAGGATGACCACCAAAGAAGGGAAAGGGAAAACTTCTAAAAGGGGAGACAAACAAGTCCATCTGCACAATCCTTGAAGGAAAGCATCAGTTGGAACAACTCGTCCACCTGCACATCTCAGCATGCACCAAGGATGGTGCAATCTTTAAGTGTGGGGAGGTCGATACCGATCTCCATGGGTTAGTATTTTCTTATCAACACCAATATTTTATTTTCCTTGTTAGTTGTTGCATTTTCATGTTTGATTGCATATTTATTTGATTTTATGCATTCAGTTACTACTTGGTTGAAGTAATATTTTCTTTTCCAAGAAATTTTTATAGTATTTCACTAATTGAAAAATTTTTATGTTAAAACTTGTTTGAAGTTGTATTTGGCACATGATTTTTAAGCCAAAGAACACACAACCTGTGAGATTTTGAGCTTATTTACATGGTTACATTATTTAACCATAAATTTTTATTCTTGTGTGTTTTCTTCTCTATAATTGCAATCTTTTCTTTGTTCCATTCTATATGTCCATTATTTAGTGTATTTACATGCTTGCATATGATCGAGGCCATTACTTGTTATTAGCTCACTTATCCCAAATAAGCCTACCTTTTACATCACCCTTGTTAGCCACCTTGAGCCTTTTTATCCCCATTTATTCTGTTCTATAACCACATCACTAGCCTTAAGCAGAAAAACAATTAAATATCCCAATTGAATCTTTGGTTAGCTTAAGATAGAGATTGTGTATCAATTAAGTGTGGGGAAATTATGGGAACATGGGTTCATAAGGGAATGTGCTAAGTTTTTACTTTGATAAAATATTAGGAATTTGGGTACCTACTCATGTGAGACCAGAAAAATTAAAAATCCATGTGCATTGATAAGTTATGTTTATTTTTCAGCTAAAAAAAAAAGAGAAAAAAAGAGAAAAAAAGAAAAAAATATATATAATATAAGTAAATAAATAAGGGGACAAAATTACCCCAATATTAAGTTTAATAAAAGATCAATGCACATGTGATAAAAATTAAAGAAAATTTGGTACATGAGTATGGGAATTATACAAAAGTAGGAATTATGGGTAGCTAGGCATGAATTTAAAAGTATATAGAGTATATATATATTAGGTGAGAGCTTAGGTTAATTAAAGATTCATATTATAGCTCATTTGGCCATACATATATCCTTACCTTTACCTCAGCCCCATTACAACCTTGAAAAGACCTCATGATGTTTGCATCGGTACATTAAATATTTGTTGATTGGTTAGATGAAGAACAAGGTTTAGAAAGCATGACTAGAGAAGAGTAGAGTGAATAACCCTATACACTTGAGAGATTAGAGTGATATACACTACCAGTGAGGGTTCAATGCTTGATTCTATGTTCCCTACTTTCATGAGCTGTCTTCTTACAAGTTTACTTGCTTTTTATTGTACGATTTGAATTAGTGGAAATTGGTTTGTATTTGTCTTGGAGAACTTGTTTACTTTTAAACCAAGTAGGTAGAAACATTTTGCATGTTGTTGCATTCATATAGATAGGATTGCATTTCATACATCCTACCATTCCTCTTCATCTCTATAGCATCTCTTGAGCTTAGCATGAGGACATGCTATTGTTTAAGTGTAGGGAGGTTGATAAACCACTATTTTATAGTTTATCTTGTACTCAATTGAGTGGTTTTTATCAACTCTTTACCCACTTATTCATACTATTTGCATGTTTTACATTTTCCTTCCTGGTTTTGTACTATGATTGAAAACATGCATCTTTGATCTTATATTTGCTTATTATTAATCCTCTCTTATTACCATTAGATGCCTTGATATGTGTGTTAAGTGTTTTCAGAGATTACAGGGCAGGAATGGCTCAGAGGATGGAAAGGAAGCATGCAAAAGTGGGAGGAATACAAGAAGTTGGAGAAACTACTAAGCTGTCCTGCCTGACCTCTTCACACTGAAACAGCTATAACTTTAGCTACAGAGATCCAAACGACGCGGTTCTAGTTGCGTTGGAAAGCTAACGTCTTGGGCTTCGATTTGATATATAATTTGCCATAGCAGCCCTTAAGTTAGGCGATGCGAACGTGTGAATGACGCGTCTGCGTCGCATCTGCGAACCTTAACCCGCGCGGCCGCATGGACGACACCTCCGCGTCACTTTCCCGCGACCTGAACGTAACAAAAATTGGAGGGGGCGATTTCTGGGCTACTTTTGACCCAGTTTTCAGCCTAGAACACACAGATTAGAGGCTATAAAGTGGGGGATTGTATCCATTCATGGAGAGCTCGCCAATTTCTACTTTCCATGAATTAGATTTAGTTTTGAGAGAGGTTCTCTCTCTCTCTCTTTAGGATTAGGATTTAGATTTAGGATTTTTATTCACTTTCAGGATTATCTCTTTGATCAGGTTCAATATTCCTTTTATTCACTTTTGCAAGCTACTTTATGAATCCTTTCATGTTACAGATTACTCTTTTATTAATGTTATTTGAGGTATTTCAGTTTAACATTGATTACTCTTATTCATGCTATTGTTACTTTTACTCTGAAGACATTTTTATTCCAAGTAGATTTATTTTTCTCCTTTTGGTCTTGGTTAAGAAATCAGTAACTCAGGAGTTATCCAATTCAACAGCATAATTGATAATTGTTATCTTTGTTAATTGAATTGAACTTCCATAATCCCAATCTTTTCTTAGGAAATAAATAGGATTCGAAGATCAAACCAATTAATCCATTGACCTTCCTTTATCTTAGTAAAGGTTAACAAAGTGGAATTAGGATTCAACCATCATCATCATTGATAAGGATAGCTAGGATAGGACCTCTAATTTCTCATACCTTACCAAGAGTTTGCTTTACAGTATTTATCTATTTTCAATTGCCATTTAATTTACTTGTCATTAAATTACTTGTTCCTCATTCTTGAAACCCCAATTTTACAATCTCCGTAACCAATAATAAGAACATACTTCCCTGTAGTTCCTTGAGAAGATGACCCGAGGTTAAATACTTGGTTATCAATTTTAAGGGGTTTGTTACTTGTGACAACCAAAACGTTTGCACGAAAGGGATTTTTGTTGGTTTAGAAACTATATCTACAACGCGACTATTTTTATGACATTCTTTACTGGCAAAAATCTTGTTCGTCACCCACCTACCTTTAAAATCAAAATAATTTCCCTCCCAAACACAACCCTAAATGGCCGAACCCTAAACCCCTCCCCACTCCTATATAAACCCCTCATTCCCTCTTCATTTTCACACAACAAAACCCTCTCTTCTTCCCCTTGGCCGAAAACATCTCTCTCTCCCTCTACTCCATTTATCTTCTTCTTATACTTCTTTCTTTCTTCTTTTGCTCATAGACGAGCAACCATTTTAAGTTTGTGATGCACAGAAACTTGTCTCTCAGCAATTTTCCTTCGGTAAGTATACCAAATTGTCGTCAAGTAAAAACTCACAATAGAGTGAGGTCGAATCCCACAGGGATTGATTGGTCAAGTAACTTTAATTAGAGGAATGTTCTAGTTGAGCGAAGCAAAATTTGATTTGAGATTTGCAGAAAATTAAATGGCAGGAAAGTAAATAGTAGAAAATGTAAATTGCTCGAAATAAAGAGCTGAATGTAAATGGCGGAAAGTAAATTGCAGAATCTTAAATGGGAATGGGGAAGATGCTCATAAAAGTAAATTGCAGAAATTAAAGAGAATGGGTAAGATCAGAAATGGGGAATTCATTGGGCTTAGGAGATGTTGCATTCTCCGGATCAAGTTCATTTTCAACTCTTCCTCAATCAATGCGTTCATTGATCTCCTTGGCAATCTTAAGTGATCGAATAACAATTCCTTGTAATTCAATCTCTCAAATCTTGATCAATAGCCAATTCCTTGGTCAATTGCTCATGAGAAGAGATGAAGTATGGTCACTGATTATACCGCATGCATTCCCACATCAAGTGTTGGTAGAATTATAGTCACCATATCCATCCAACCCCAATTTGGTCCAACATGAGAAAGTATTTCTAGCATGATCTCTTCATTTCTCTTCCAAGGTTCAGAAGAGATCCAAGTATGAATAGCTTCTTTTCCAAGATAACTACCCAATTGGATGAAGATTGAAAGCTTTCTAGTAAAATCAAGAGAAAAGATAGAAGAAGAATAATGAAAACTAATATTGATCCATCAAATTACAACAGAGCTCCCTAACCCAATGAAAGGGGTTTAGTTGTTCAAAGCTCTGGAAATTGAAAAAAAAGATGGAAAATACATTATGAAAAGTAAAACTAAAAGTGCAGAGAAAGTAAAATTATACAGAGAGTAGTTCTCCAATTTCCAACTCCCCCAAAAGCTGCTTTCTAATTCAAAACTACCCCTATATATATTACTCTTCTGATCTTCTAGTTGATTCTTTAAGTCTTGGATATGGGCCTTTGGATCTTGAGTTTGAAGCAGTTATCTTCCGCAGTAGGCTTAGCTTTACTTGCAGAGAGAAAGTGTGAAGTAGGCAGGGTCATTAGCTCAAGACGTTAGTGGTGTTAACGTTAAGTGAGATTGTGGGTTCGAGAATGTTAGTGACAATCACCTTTTTCACTAACGTTCCTCACCCAGGGATGATCCACGTTAACTTCAACGTTAGTGGCATCAACGTGACCACTAACATTGCCTCTTGATCCTTCGCATACGTTATTGGGACTCACCTTTTCCAACAACGTTGAGAGTCCTCTCTCCCCTACGTTAGAGTTCACGTTAACTTAGTTAACGTGGCTCTTAACGTAGGCTTGCCAATTCTTCGAGAATGTTAGTGACACTTACCTTTGTCACTAACGTTCCAAGGTGCCCCTACATCCCACGTTAGAGTCCATGTTAACTAAGTTAACGTGGCTTCTAACGTGGTAATCATAACCATCTCCAACATTAGTGACAAAGGTGAGTGTCACTAACGTTGGCTCATCATCCTATCCTCAACGTTAGCTTCCATGTTAACTAAGTTAACGTGGGAGTTAACGTGGCTCATAGTGGCTCATTGTGGCTCATTCCAACGTTAGTGACAAAGGTGAGTGTCACTAACATTGGCGATTGTTTGCTTTCTCTACGTTAACTTAAGTTAACGTGGGAGTTAACGTAGCTCAGGGTGGCTTAGTCCAACGTTGGTGACAATGGTGAGTGTCACTAACGTTGGCCATTCTTTTGCTTCCCAACGTTAGAGTCCACGTTAACTAAGTTAACGTGGAAGCTAACGTGGCCAATATGAGCTTGGTCCAACGTTAGTGACAAAGGTGAGTGTCACTAACGTTGGCTCCACTTTCTTTCTTCCACATTAGAGTTCATGTTAACTTAGTTAACGTGACTCTTAATGTGGGCTATGATGGCTTCGAGGATGTTATTGGCGATTACTTTTCTCATTAACGTTGCAAGCTAGCTCCCATTCCACGTTAGTGGTCACGTTAGTTAGACTAACGTGGCTGCTAACGTGGTTTTTTCTTGCTTCCTTTGTCCTGAAATCAAGCAATAAAGTGCATCAAAGTTCTAATCCACATCATGAGACATGCATCATCCAATTTGTCATCTAATTCATGCAAAATTCCCATGAAATCATGTAAAGTGCACAATGTATGTTTAAATCAAGATGTAAGTGAAATTCCACCCAAAACTTGCTTATTTCCTAAGAAAATGCATGAAACTACCCTAAAACAGTAAAGAAAAGGTCAGTGAAACTGGCCAAAATGCCCTGGCATCACAACACCAAACTTAAAGCTTGTTTGTCCCTAAGCAAGTACTGGAACAAGAGAATGATGAATGAAATGCCAAGAGAAGTGAGTCATTATTGTGGAATTTATGTCCTTGGTTTTATGGTGGTTTCATGCATAGCAACTTAGGTTCATTCCTTCACTGGCTTTCAGACCTTTATCATGTCCTGGAATGCTCATTTGACTGCACCCTATGAGACTCTTATTCTCTGATCCTTTTTGTCATTTCAGGGCTTATTTGAGTTCTTAGACTAGATGCTCTGTAAGGGGGCGACTCTTTAAGATAAGCATTCAGCCAGCACTCCCGAACCAGTTGGTTTAAGGTGCTAGGTGTTAAGACACCCCTAAGGACTTACTCCCTCAAGTCTCTTTCTCCCATACATACACACCACAGGCACATGGTTTGTTTATTTTCTTTCTTGAGACCTTGGTGTCCAGCACCTCTTTGAGTTACTAAGTGTTCTGTAGCAAGGGATACTATTGATAGTGGACTTTCAGCTGATAATCCCGAGTTAGTTAACCTAAGTTACCAAGTGATAAGGCACCCCTAAGAGCTTATTCATCCAAGTAGATCCTTTACACAGGAGCACCACAGACACTTGCCTCAAGATTCAACCCTTGGTGCCTAGCCTTATTTCTTACTCTTTTTCTTTTTTTCCTTCTTTCTTATTGGGATCTTGTTATTTAGTTAGTCTCATGGGGTGTGCCTCAAGCATATGATTCCGGACAGATAGTTGTCTTCCCACCTTGTTGGTGAACCAACTTAGCTAACTTATGACCACATCACAAACTAAGGAACTTCCTCCATATTATGAACTCCTCTCTGGTCTTTGATAACAAGCATTCTCTTTTTATTAAAAAGGAGACAAGCATACAATAAGCATGAATGAATTGAAAACAGGCAGTTTGACTAGCAATCATAGACTTAAGCAAGGATAATTCTAAAAACAGAATCGAAAATCCTAAGCTATCATGGAAGCATGTTCTATTTCATACATGATTTTCCTTATTTAAAGCTTGAAAAAGATGGAACAAAGAGGGCACTCCACCACCTTTTACTCATGGGGTTGCCCATGCTCTCCCTCTGGCTCATCCTCGTTGTGTCTACTTGTTGCGCTTGAGCTCCCACCTCCTTTGCTTTTTCCAATCAACTTCTTCCAGAAGCCAGCATCTTCCATCTTCTTCTTTAATGTTTCCTTCTGCTGTTTCACCTTCCTTTCTTCTTGTTCTACAAAATATCTTTGGACCTCATCATATATAGGGATGGCATAGTGTAGATTATGCATATGACTAGACATGTAGTTCAACTTGGCTTGAGTGTTTATGTTGAACTCCTCCCTATGTAGTTGCCATCCTTCATTAAGTACACTAAACTCGTTGAATGCTTTCATCTGAGCTAGCTGCCGCTGGTTGAGTTCTTGCAAGCGCTTATCTTGATGCTCTTGCCTTTCATTAACTTCGTTGATGGCTTGAGTGAGCTGGGAGTAGTGTTCCTGTTGCTGCTCCATTTGTTGTTTCTGCCACTCTCCTTGTTGACTCATCCAGTTGGCATGTAGTTCTTCCTGACGATCCATCCGTTGGGATTGAAGGCGTAGTAGTTGCTCTTGTCCTTCCATTTGTCTTCTCCCCAAATCTTCAATGGCTTCTTGAAGGTGGCTCATATTAAAATTGTTTGGGTCATAGTATTCTTCTTGTTGGTGTTCTTCCTGATGAGATTCTTCTTGGTGGGCTCCTTCTTTTGGTTTTCGCTTTCCTATTTGAGGTCTTCTTTGTTGTTGGGCGGGCGTAGTATAGATCAGACGCTGAAGTGTAACTAGCCTCCCAGGGTTCACCCAGTCTGGATTGATATCCTCGAAGACTACCTTGGCCTTTGTACATAATCTGAGAATGGTGCTGGGGTACCAAAGCCTGGAACTCGAATCAACCTTCTCAACTGACTCTTGAATCCCCTCAGCTATGAGTTCATGCACATTGATTTCTCCACCCTGTACTAGGCAATGTACCATAGTCGCTCGATTAATATTGACTCTGAATTATTTGCAGCTGGGAGGATAGACCTCCTCACGAGTTCAAACCATCCCTTGGCTTCCGGGCTAAGGTCTCCCCTCTTGATAAAACGGGGTCTCTTATCCGTATACCTTTCCCAGTTAGCTCCTATGACACATATGTCAGTCACTATTTCTTTGAGTTCATCATTGTCAGGGCTCTTACTTATCCTTGCATGATAACTAAGCTCATCAAAATGTGGTAATTTCAGCTGAAGAGTTCTTGTTATAGCATTTGGGCTGAAGTCCACCTCTCTTCCTCTTACGTAACTTTTGAAGGTTGGGGCCTGGGTTTTGTCTTCTCTAAGCACATTTGCATAGAACTCTTTGATGAGGTTTGCATTGATCTTCCCCTCTGTGTTCGTGAGCCTTTGCCACCCTCTTTGTTCAATTTTCTCTCAAATCTGTGGGCATTCATCCTCGTTGATTTGGAATGTTAACTCAGGCAGTATCTTTTTGAGCTTTATCCGCTCAAATTCCTGTTCATGGAATGCAGTTTTGAATCTCCTTTCATCGAAAGGGACACTCTCCACCGGTTCTTTCCTCTTTTGCCTCTTGGAGCTTGATGATGCCATAAGTAGGAGTTGATGTGTGAAGGTGGTGGAAGGTATGGATAGGCGAGGGAATTCGGTTGGGTTAAGATTTGGTGCAATGATGGGGAAGAGTGTTTGGTTTCGAGACTGAGAAGTGTGGGGAGTGAAATTGGAATGTTAAGGGTGTACTTAGTGCGAACCACTTATATAGGGAAGTGGTGTGTGGATGAAAGGTGTGGATTGATGGGGTTAGTGTATGATGAACGAATGGGGTTCTGCAGGGGATGAGCACAAGGATCCTTATCTTTATGAAGGAGATTGGTTCGGTCTCTGAGGGTCTCATTCTTTCAATTTTTGTATGGTAACATTTTCCAATGCATTCCCCCTTGAGACACGTGTGAAATACTCTCCTTTTGTGGTAGCCGAATCTTCCTTTCTATTGTCCATCAATTTTCCTACAAAACAAAAAAAGTGTAATTATTAATTGTGTGGATAGTGGCGGCAAAATAAAAATGGGAACAACTACCATTTTTTTTAGTTTGTGTTTATAACTAACTAAGTAGTATTCATGAATGCCAACCAACTGATTAACTGAATATCCATGTATGAAACATTGGCAACACCAAACTTAGTTTGGTGGCATGTGGTGTAAAAGATTTGTTCAAGGCCCCTAAGAGTGACATGATGTGGGTTACATTCATGTTCTCTTAGTGTGCCTTGAACACCAAACTTGATTCATTCATGTTGCACACAATGATTCATTCAAGTGCATATCAAGTTGATTTGAATTTCATGAACCTTGATTTATTAACTATTTTTAAAAGCATGTAAAACATGGGTTGCCTCCCATGAAACGCTTCTTTAGCGTCACTAGCTTTACGTTCTGCCTTTATCAGGGTGGTTGGTAGTGCTTCAAGTCCTCCCCCCTTGCAGTAAACCTATATCCATTGGCTTCATTAAGGATCTCCACATGTTCTAAGGAAAGAACTCTGTTGATGGTGAAGACCTTATGTAACTGAGATGGGATAGTGGGGAGATGAGGTGGAATATCTAGGAAGTAGGCTGAGATCACTTTATCCCCTGGAGAAAAGTCCTCTGTAGGGATCTTCTTGTTCCTCCACCTCCTTGGTGCCTTCTTCTTTGTCCTTTTTGATGTTGCCTTGCTCTTTGTGACCTCCTCTTCTAAGGAAATTTTGTTGCTGGTCTCATATGACTCTGGTGGTTTAGGTCCCTCCTTATTTTCCTTGAGCTGTGATAGCTGCTGATTGTCTTGTTCTTCAACCAAGGGGATTCCCAGATGTGTTGGTTGTGCTTCAGTACTTGTTTCTTCCTTCAGTATCTCACTGTGATCTTTGCTTGGTTCTTTGTTCTCTTGATCTGTTTCTTGTGAGGGCTTGAAAACATTGAAAGTGAGTTGTTCATCATGGATCCTCAAAATTAGCTCCCTTCGCTCCACATCTATAAGTGCTCTGGCTGTAGCCAGGAATGGTCTTTCCAATATGATTGGGTGGAGGTGACTCTCTTCCATGTCCAAGATGACAAAGTCTGTGGGCATGAAGTATTTTCCAACCTTCACCAGCACATTTTCAACTACTCCCACTGCTTGTTTTTGACTTTTATCAGCCAAACTGATGACTACATCTGTGGGTATTATCTCATTGATTTGTAGCCTCTTCATAAGGGATAAAGGCATTAAGTTGATGCTTGCTCCCAGATCATAGAGTCCTTTATCAAACATTGTTTCTCCTATGGCACAGGGGATGTAAAAACTCCCTGGGTCCTTCCTCTTTTTAGGCAACTCTGGTTGAATGAGAGCACTGCACTCCTTGTTCATCACTATGGTTTGTCCTCCCTTGAGTGAGCTTTTCCTGGTCAGCAGCTCCTTCATATACTTGATGTATGAGGGCATTTGTTGGAGGGCCTTGATGAATGGTATCTTTACATGGAGAGATGCAAATATGTCAAGGAACCTTGAGTATATTCTCTTCTCCATACAACCATTTAGTAATTGGGGAAAGGGTGCATAGAGTCTCAGCAGCTCCTTCTGTGTCGGCTCTTTCTGTGTAATTGTGGTTTCTTGATGATTCTTCCCCTGCTTTCCTGCTGAAGTGTCTTTAGGTTGTTCTGATGGGTTGTTCAGCTCTTCCTCAGTCTCCTTATCACTTATAGTCACCATCTTGCAATCTTCCCATCTGACTGTCTTTGCTTTACCTCTTGGATTTTTCTCTGTGTCACTTGGAAACCCATCAGTAGGTTTGGGAATCTTCTCAGATAAATATCCCACTTGAAATTCCAGCTTCTTGATGGTGTCTCCCTGGTTCTTGATATTGGCTCGCACCTCCTCTTTGAACACCTTGTTATCTTGAATCTCTTTGGATATGCTTTCAAGTATATTCTCAATCCTTGAGAGTCTATCTTCAGATGATGATGAGTTGAGGTTGGATGGGTAAGTTGGGTTATTTTGGTTTTGGTATGGATATGGAGAGGTGTTGTTAGGGTGGTGTTGATATGATCTCTGTGTGGAATGTTAGTGAGCTGCATGGTTGTTGGGGTTGTGACGTCTCTGATCTTGGCTTTGATCTTGTTGATTTCCCCACCTAAAGTTTGGGTGATTCCTCTATCCAGGGTTGTAGGTCTTGGAGTATGGGTCATGGTTCTGCCTGGGCGAGTTTCCAATGTAGTTGGCTTGTTCATGCTCACTTTCTGCTTCTGCATTCACTCCCTCTTGAGTTGCTAATGAGGTGGTGATTGCTGCTACTTGGTTCCTCTCCATCTTCTTGGTGAGGTCAGCCAGCTGCTTGGTGATAAGCTTGTTTTGGGCCAGCAGTGCATCCACATTGTTTAGCTCCATCACTCCTCTAGTGTTGCCTCTTTCAAAAGCATAGAAATAGTCATTCTCTGCTACAGTCTCAATGACATCTATGGCTTCTTCAATGGTCTTCTTCTCGTTCAGAGATCCCCCTGATGAGTGGTCTACTGCCTTCTTTGATTTATAAGAAAGACCTTCATAGAAAATGTGCAGCTGCACCTATTCGTTGAACATATCTGGTGGACAACTTCTTGTC
The DNA here is from genome assembly GCF_003086295.3 of Arachis hypogaea. Taxonomy (NCBI): domain Eukaryota; kingdom Viridiplantae; phylum Streptophyta; class Magnoliopsida; order Fabales; family Fabaceae; genus Arachis; species Arachis hypogaea. The sequence goes on along the minus strand of NC_092055.1, from coordinate 54,346,806 downwards.
AGGTCCTTAAACCTCTCCCATGCTTCATATAGAGTCTCACCATCTTGCTGCCTGAAGGTTTGCACCTCAGCTCTCAGCCTGTTGATCCGTTGAGGAGGATAGAATCTTGCCAAGAACTTGTTCACCACGTCTTCCCAGGTTGCTAAACTCTCCTTTGGGAAGGATTCCAGCCATTTAGATGCGTTATCCTTGAGTGAGAAAAGGAACAGAAGTAGTCTATAGGTGTCAGGATGAACACCATTAGACTTCACAGTATTACATATCCTCAAGAAGGTGGTTAGATGTTGATTGGGGTCTTCTTGGACACCTCCTCCAAATGAACAATTGTTCTGAACAAGGGTGATGAGCTGTGGCTTTAGTTCAAAGTTATTGGCATGTATGGTTGGCCTTTGGATGCTACTTCCGCAATTTCCTGGGTTTGGATTGATGTACGAACCCAGAACTCTTCTCTCTTGCCCAGCATGATTTGCTAGACCTTCTCTGCCATGGTTGTGAGCCTCTTCTTCATGATGGTTCTCCATATTCTCGTACATATCTGGTTCAAAGTACTCCTCCTCTTCCTCAGCACCAACTACTCTCTTTCCCCTTGCTTTCCTCCTAAATCTAAGGAAGGTCCTCTCAGGTTCAGAATCAAAGGAAGTTGAAGCCCCGCTTCTTCTCCCTGTCATACAACCAACAAGGCACAAGCAAGGAAATAGATGCAGAAAGTAATTTCTATAGAAATGCAGTTAGTGTGAGTGATGCAATTTATCAAACAGTTAGTGGGTTAGTAGACTGAATTGTAAACAACTAAGAAAATGGGTAGGGAGAAGGGAAGAAAAAAACTGAACAGAAAGTAAATTACTCAAATGAACTTAAATAAAACAAAAGAAAAAAATGCTCAATCTAGTTATCCTCCAATTTAATCATTGTTGATACAAAATCAATCCCCGGCAACGGCGCCATAAACTTGATGCAGGGAAACTTGTCTCTCAGCAATTTTCCTTTGGCAAGTATACCGAATTATCGTCAAGTAAAAACTCACAATAGAGTGAGGTCAAATCCCACAGGAATTGATTGGTCAAGCAACTTTAATTAGAGGAATGTTCTAGTTAAGCGAAGCAGAATTTGATTTGAGATTTGCAGAAAATTAAATGGCGGGAAAGTAAATAGCAGAAAATGTAAATTGCTGGAAATAAAGAGCTGAATGTAAATGGCGGAAAGTAAATTGCAGAATCTTAAATGGGAATGGGGAAGATGCTCTTAAAAGTAAATTGCAGAAATTAAAGAGAATGGGTAAGATCAAAAATGGGGAATTCATTGGGCTTAGGAGATGTTGCATTCTCCGGATCAAGTTCATTTTCATCTCTTCCTCAATCAATGCGTTCATTGATCTCCTTGGCAATCTTAAGTGATCGAATAACAATTCCTTGTAATTCAATCTCTCAAATCTTGATCAATAGCCAATTCCTTGGTCAATTGCTCATGAGAAGAGATGAAGTATGGTCACTGATTATACCACATGCATTCCCAAATCAAGTGTTGGTAGAATTATAGTCACCATATCCATCCAACCCCAATTTGGTCCAACATGAGAAAGCATTTCTAGCATGATCTCTTCATTCCTCTTCCAAGGTTCAGAAGAGATCCAGGTATGAATAGCTTCTTTTCCAAGATAACTACCCAATTGGATGAAGCTTGAAAGCTTTCTAGTAAAATCAAGAGAAAAGATAGAAGAAGACTAATGAAAACTAATATTGATCCATCAAATTACAACAGAGCTCCCTAACCCAATGAAAGGGGTTTAGTTGTTCATAGCTCTGGAAATTGAAAACAAAGATGGAAAATACGTTATGAAAAGTAAAACTAGAAGTGCAGAGAAAGTAAAATTATACAGAGAGTAGTTCTCCAATTTCCAAATGCCCCAAAAGCTGCTTTCTAATTCAAAACTACCCCTATATATTACTCTTCTGATCTTCTAGTTGATTCTTCAAGTCTTTGATATGGGCCTTTGGATCTTGAGTTTGAAGCAGTTATCTTCCGCAGTGGGCTTAGCTTTACTTACAGAGAGAAAGTGTGAAGTAGGCAGGGTCTTTAGCTCAGGACGTTAGTGGTGTTAACGTTAAGTGAGAGTGTGGGTTCGAGAATGTTAGTGACAATCACCTTTTTCTCTAACGTTCCTCACCCAGGGATGATCCACGTTAACTTCAACGTTAGTGGCATCAACGTGACTACTAACGTTGCCTATTGATCCTTCGCACACGTTATTGGGACTCACCTTTTCCAATAACGTTGAGAGTCCTCCCATCCCCTACATTAGAGTTCACATTAACTTAGTTAACGTGGCTCTTAACGTAGGCTTGCCAATTCTTCGAGAACGTTAGTGACACTTACCTTTGTCACTAATGTTCCAAGGTGCCCCTACTTCCCATGTTAGAAGCCACGTTAACTTAGCGTGGCTTATAACGTGGTAATGATAGCCACACTACAAGAAAAAAGGCCTATGGCCACATTTTTTTTTGCTACGCTTTAAAAGCGTGGCCAAAAGTGGTCTATGGCCACGCTTTTATGAGGGTGGCGATTGTATAGAGATTTGGCCACATTTTTTTTGCTACGCTTCAAAAGCGTGGCGAAAAGGATCAATGGCCATGCTTTTATGAGGGTGGCAATTGATGCGAGATTTGGCTACTTTTTTTTGCCACGCTTAAAAAGCGTAGCCATAGAGAGAAACCGGCACGCTTTTAAAGCGTAGCGACAGGGGTTTACTATTGTGGCGTTTTAAAAGCGTAGACGTTTCCAAAAAGCCTTTTGGCACGCTTCAAAAGCGTGGCCAAAAGACTCCCCCAAAAAAAATTTTCAAAGAGCTCGTACCCTTCAAATTAAAATGTCTTAAAGTTATAACTTCAAATTAAAATCTTTCAACGAGCTCGCTCCTTCTTCATTCAAAGACCCTAAGCCCAAACTCCTCTTTCAAACATTAAGCCCCATTTCGTTCAGAAGATAACCCTAAGCCCTCTCTTCATCGTGCCTCACCCTCACCCTAACTCCGCGACGACGACACTCCGTGAAGAACGTCGCTGCGCTCGCAATGCCTCCGCCGGAAATCCCTCTTCCGGCGCCCCTAACCCTCCTTCTGTGGTGATTCTCTCATGCGGTGACTCCCTCTGCTAACTTGCCGTCGCAAACCCGCCGTCGATGCTCCCTTTGCCGCTGCTTCCTTCCGTCACTGCAAACCCCTAACCCCTTCCGCGCCGCTCCCTTTTTCGTGCAGGCCGGGGCCCCTTCCATCGATGCTTCATTGCTGGTTTTGAGAGTTGGTAAGCCCTATTTATTAAAGTCTGTAATCAAACCAGATAACAAAAGAGAGTTGAAGTTTAATTTAAGTAGCAAGTCTCTGTAATCAAATCAGTGCATATGAGTTGGTTGTGGTTGTGTTGTGTTGAATGTGTTAGTTGAATTGATTTTTTTTTGGTTAATATTATTTTTGGGTGCTATGGAATTATCGAATAGAACAGAATTGATGTTATTAAACTCTGAATTGATTTATTAAAATCTTCTTTCTCTTTCTTTCAGTAGATTCTGTCCTTGTTTTTCTTCAAAATGTCCACTTTCTTTATTATTATCATTTTGGTTATTGTTAATTTGTGGTTGCAATTCTTTTAGGTAACCCAGCCGCCTGGTGATTCAATTTCCAGCCTTTGTTTCAGTCCCAGGGCCAATTTTGTTGTCGCTACTTCATGGGATAACCAGGTTTGAGTTTGACTTGGATATTAGGGCATATTTTTTTGTTAATGTTTTGTGTTATTTCTATTTTTTAATGTTAGTTCACAAAAGAAAAATTGTCACAATGTTATCTTTTTGGTGTTTCTTGCTTTTACGATTAACTTCTCAAACTGAAAGGGATATGATGTTTTTTATAATTAGTATTAGAAAGAAGAAATGGTGACAGAAAATACTTCTGAAACTAAACCAACTCTTTAAATTTATGTGAAGAAAAGGCTCTTATGTTGTGTTTAATTGTTTGATAGACAAATGTTTTTTTTTTTGGTGAATTTCTTTTGTCAATATCGTAGGTTCGATGTTGGGAGGTTGCAAGGAATGGAACTGTTATCAGCAATGAATTTCAGCTCATTTTATTAAAAAAAAAGAAAAAGAAAAAGAAAAAATTATTATTAGTGGTATTACTGAAAATTTCTTTTGAACTGCGATGGCATTATAATTAATGTTCTCTTTTATTGTTTAAGGTTTTGTGCTCCACTTAGAAGGATGATGGAACACCGGTTTTCTCCGGAGGCTGTGACAAGTAAGTCAAGATGTGGCTGCTTTGGATCTAGTTTTCTTTCTAGTTTTGGTAGTTGATCCAAGTTTTGTTTTTAATGCGGAAAAAAGGTTTTGTTTTTGTTAAGTTTTTTTTTGTGACTCTGTTTTATCAAGTTTTAACGCTGATTAATCACTTGACCAAAAAAAAGCTGATTAATCCACCTAAAATGAGGCATGGCGCCAAAATTTAAGAAATGATGTATGAAAGTAGAATTCAGAAAAAGCAGTTCCTGACCAAAACAAATAAAAGAAAAGCAGTTAAAGTTGGCTGATTTTGATTGTGTTGCAGAAATATTTACCTCTTGAGGAAGGTGCCAAAGTACATAGCCATATATGTGAAGAGTAGGGTGAAATAAATCAAATCATGTGAAATTATCTTATTTGAGTGTATCTGATCCAAATTCACATGCTGCTATATATGGTAAAGAGTAAAGACAAATACATTGTAGGGGTATATACTATACTATATACACATGATTTGAACCTTTGCTTTTCTATTCCAATGGGGCCATGGGGTACGGTCCTCCAAAGTAGACCTCCCTCCCTTCTTAAACCTAATTATCATAACCACGTAATGTATGAAATATACATGTATTTGTCTGTGAATTGATTTTATTAGATTACTTTATAGCATAAATATGACCTTGGATATGCCGTTGCTAGGATCCCAGGAACAAATATATACTATGCACTCTTGTCCTTTAACATGAGACACTTTTCACGTTATGCCGACAGTTATATCCACCTTATAGGGAATCATCTTATTTTCAACATTCTAAGCTAAATTTGGAAAAATGTTCAGTGTGTATCATTATTTTGTTTAGTTTCTATATGTTTGGAGCGCAGGTAATACATTGTGTTGTTTCTTAATGATAAATTCATAATAATAATGTGACTAATAATGTATAAATCAAATATATAACTTCAAAACATTTAGTTTAAACAAGTTAATGTACTATGAATAATGATCACTTAATCATTTTCTTCAGAGTGGTCATTTATATATATAATTATTTATATGTTTATTTAATAATTTTAAATTTTTAAAAAATAGAATTTCATAATAATTCTCTGTCGTATTAATAAAAAAATTCCCTTCCTTATATCATTTTGATTCTCTCTGTCGGTTCACTGCTACTTTATAGAGAGAGACCTCCATATCTCATTACTGTGCTTTCTCTCAATCTTTAATGTACTTTTTTTTTTATATTAGAACTAATATTATATGTCTAATCTAATGAATAAGGTATATAATATGTACGTGTATCTATCACTAACACAATATTATCCCGTAATAACCTAACATATACCAATTCATATTTATATTGTCCATTATTTTAAGTGCATTGTTAGATTCCCTTTTTTATTAAAAAAAATCAATTGAAATTTCATGGTGGGTGATGACTAAGATGATATTCAGAGAAACAGTTTTGCTTTCAATGTGTGATGATGAATAAAAGTTCTATCTTATCAGGGAGCTAGGAAGGGGAAATTATTTGAGAATCTAAAACAATTAGAAAAGATCATTGTCATGCATATTACAAGGACATAATCACTTTTAGGTTTAGGGTTTATTTTCTGGTGGCTAAAAAATGTTAGTGATGAAATTCTATCTTTCAACCATGTCATATGAAAAACTTTCAAGCTTGATTAGACTGTAATTTTCATTTTTGTCTCCCTTATTCAATTTTCTCTATCGCAAATTAAATAAACACTAGATTAGTTAGATCTTAGGTGTAATAATGCTTGTGTCTATGGTTTTCGGAGAGCAGTGTTGAGCGAGATGATATTAAAGAACTTTTTAGTGAGGTAAGTTGCTGAAGCTGTACATAGTCCTTTGCCAGAAGTTTCTGTTCTACTTATTACTTAACAAAGAACCCTTTGGAGTACTTGAGTTTGTAGAATCAGTGAATAACAAAAGGAATTTTGACTTTTAGAATCATGAAGATCTATTTTTCTATTTGGTTTTACTTTTAAGGCTTAGTAGAGGGAAATGAATCACTTAATTTAGTTAGAAAAGATAGTCGTAAATGCAGTTGCATGTTTTGGCATTGATACTTCTATCTCCTTCATTTTCTCCTAATCTGTTGATTCAGCTATCAATGTTTAAGAAGAATTATGACCATCTTCCAAAAGATATATACTTTGGAAATTACAAAGATTTTGTACGTGGGAATCCAAACTACTTTTTGACTTACGAAAATGGTAAATCAGCTGCCTGTATACAAGATCATCTTCGTCCAAATGGTGCACACAGATGGGATAACTACATGAAATCCCCAAAGTATGTTCTGTTGATTCTTTATATTTATGTCTCCCCTTGATGTTTTTTCACTTATGAGTTCCATGATGTTCTCCTGAATTTTTTCTAGTGAGATCAAGTTGGAGGAGGTTGCTGTTTTGCATTACACATGCTAAATTCTCATATCTCACTTCCAGACGTGATCGTTGTGGTTGCAAACCTACCAAAGAAGATGTAAAAAGATGCTTCATGTTGGAATTTGATAGATCTGTGAGTTCATGAACTCTGTTTCCACCTTATTCTTTTACTTTCTTTTCTGTCCACTTAGCCATTTGGTTGAATATTGGAGAAAAAATGGATTTGTCTTACCCGTGCAGTATATAATTAGATTACTATAGTTTGAACTTAAGGTAATCGTCACAGATTCTAGTTGCTAAAAAATAGGGAAAAAGGGTTTGGGCATGGTGGGGACTGCTTTCCCAACTGATGAGTATTCATTATAGTGTTTATTATTTCCTCTGTAGTAAGTTCAATTACTCTCTGCTGCTACAAGGACAATAACACAGCCATGGCTGCTTCAGTTTCAACCATAGGAGCTGTCAAAGGAACTCCAGTATGATACTTTTACCTTACTTTGTTACTTTCAATTAATTCTATTCACTCAATTTATCACTTATAGTTTTAAACTATGTATAAGATTAGGATAGTAAATGGATTGGATGCAGTGTGAATTAGTAATCAGTTATAGATACCAAATTAGAAAAATAATGATCATGCGGACTATGGATACATACATATCATTAATTTGTGAGTTATCAATATATTTAGATGCGGTTCATGATTTCTTGTATACTTAAAAAAACTGGATTAGAGTTTTGAATAGAGTAGTAACTCTTAAATAACAAGAGAATAATGTAATTTTACATTGCAGGTGAGTTTGAATGGTTCTGGAGCTGTGGCTTCATCAGTTCCCAATTCATCAGCTTTCTTCGGAAGCAACTTGAAGAAGGTTACCTCAAAAATCCACAGCAGTAGCAAGGTTTCCTCCGGAAGCTTCAAGATTGTGGCGATCGATGAGGACAAGCAGACAGATACGGACAGATGGAAAGGGTTGGTCTATGATATCTCAGATGACCAGCAAGACATCACAAGAAGGAAGGGTATTTTGTAGTTTTTAGAGGATGTAGATAATGTAATAGTTATTGGAATTGTAATGCATGTATTACAAATTTATGGGTAGTTGTTATCACTTTGATTTTTTGTTAGAGCTTGTCATGTGATCAATCACTATATTTGGTGTACAAGTTTATGAAGGTTTTATATTGTTTAAATTTTACATTATTTATGAATTTTGTTAGATTTTATTATGAAGATTAAAAAAAAAAAACAATTGAACTTCAACAAATTCCATACAGCAGCCACTTTTCGCCACACTTTAAAAGGGTAGATATTCCATACAGCAGCCACTTTTCGCCACGCTTTAAAGCGTACCTATACCTTTAGCTATTGGCACGCTTTAAAAGCGTAGCCATATTTCTAGCTATTGGCACGCTTTAAAAGCGTAGCCATATCTCACGACTTTGCTACACTTTAAAAGCGTAGCCGTATCTCTAGTTATTGGCACCCTTTAAAAGCGTAGCCATATCTAGCTACTGGCACGCTTTAAAAGCGTAGCCATATCCTCTCGCATATGGCCACGTTTAAAAGCGTGGCAATAGATAAAAGCGTGGCGACAAAAAAAACGTGGCCATAGGTCACTAAAAGCGTGGCGATAGAGCAACCGGCACGCTAACAGTTGTGACCCTTTCAAAAGCGTGCCGGTTGCTCAAAAAGCGTGGCGAAAAGCTATCGCTACGCTTTTTCCCACTTTTCGCCACGCTTTAAAAGCGTAGCAAAATCCTGGTTTTCTTGTAGTGCCATCTCCAACATTAGTGACAAAGGTGAGTGTCACTAACGTTGGCTCATCATCCTATCCTCAACGTTAGCTTCCACGTTAACTAAGTTAACGTGGGAGCTAACGTGGTTCATAGTGACTCATTGTGGCTCATTCCAACGTTAATGACAAAGGTGAGGGTCACTAATGTTGGCGATTGTTTTCTTTCTCTACTTTAACTTCCACGTTAACTAAGTTAACGTGGGAGTTAACGTAGCTCAAGGTGGCTTAGTCCAACGTTGGTTACAATGGTGAGTGTCACTAACGTTGGCCATTCTTTTGCTTCCCAATGTTAGAGTCCACGTTAACTAAGTTAACGTGGAAGCTAACGTGGCCAATATGAGCTTGGTCCAACGTTAGTGACAAAGGTGAGTGTCACTAACGTTGGCTCCATTTTCTTTCTTCCACGTTAGAGTTCACGTTAACTTAGTTAACGTGGGCTATGATGGCTTCGAGGACGTTATTGGCGAATACTTTTCTCATTAACATTGCAAGCTAGCTCCCATTCCACGTTAGTGGTCACGTTAGTTAGACTAACGTGGCTACTAATGTGGTTCTTTCTTGCTTCCTTTGTCCTGAAATCAAGCAATAAAGTGCATCAAAGTTCTAATCCACATCATGAGACATGCATCATCCAATTTGTCATCTAACTCATGCAAAATTCCCATGAAATCATGTAAAGTGCACAATGTATGCTTAAATCAAGATGTAAGTGAAATTCCACCCAAAACTTGCTTATTTCCTAAGAAAATGCATGAAACTACCCTAAAACAGTAAAGAAAAGGTCAATGAAACTAGCCAAAATGCCCTGGCATCAGTTTGGTGTGGTAAAAGCATAGCTTTTTGTTTTTCCATAACCATTTATGGCACCTAAGACCAGAGAAACCTCTAGAAAGAGGAAAGGGAAGGCAATTGCTTCCACCACTGAGTCATGGGAGATGGAGAAATTCATCTCAAAGGTCCATCAAGACCACTTCTATGAAGTTGTGGCCAAGAAGAAAGTGATCCCTGAGGTTCCTTTCAAGCTCAATAAGAATGAGTATCTGGAGATCCGACTTGAAATCCAAAGAAGAGGTCGGGAAGTTCTCACCAACCCCATTCACTAGGAACCATGATCAAAGTGTGAACCCGAATCCAAAGCATTGGCTCACCATGGTTCGGGGGAAATACTTAGATTTCAGTCCGGAAAATGTAAGGCTGGCGTTCAACTTGCCAATGATGGAAGAAAATGCACGCCGCTACACTAGAATAGTCAACATTGATCAAAGGTTGGACCAAGTCCTCATGGACATATGTGTGGAAGGAGCTCTATGGAAAATTGACTCAAAGGGCAAGCCGGTTCAACTAAGAAGGCTTGACCTCAAACCAGTAGCTAGAGGATGGTTGGAGTTCATTCAATGCTCAATCATTCCTACTAGCAACCGGTCTGAAGTTACTGTAGACCGGGCCATCATGATCCATAGCATCATGATTGGGGGGGAAGTAGAAGTTCATGAGATTATACCTCAAGAACTCTACAAGGTGGCTGACAAGTCCTCCAATTTGGCAAGGTTAGCCTTTCCTCACCTCATTTGCCACCTCTGCAATTCGGCTGGAATTGACATAGAGGGAGACATCCTCATTGAAGAGGATAAGCCCATCACTAAGAAAAGGATGGAGCAAACAAGAGAGCATGGACCTCAACATGAGCATGAGAAAATTCCTCATCATGAAATCCCTGAGATGCCTCAAGGGATGCACTTCCCTCCACAAAACTATTGGGAACAAATCAACACTTCCCTAGGAGAATTAAGTTCCAACATGGGACAACTAAGGGTGGAGCACCAAGAGCACTCCATCATCCTCCATGAAATTAGAGAAGATCAAAGAGCTATGAGGGAGGAGCAAGAAAGACAAGGAAGAGACATAGAGGAGCTCAAAAGCACCATTGGTTCTTCAAAAAGAGGAAGACGCCACCCTCACTAAGGTGGACTCATTCCTTAATCTCCTTGTCTATTTATTTCCTGTTTTTCGATTTCTGAGCTTTATGTTTATTTATTTTTGTGTCTTATTATATGATCATTAGTGTCAAGTGTCTATGCCTTAAAGTTATGAATATGAATCCATCACCTCTATTGAATGAAAAATGTTTTAATTACAAAAGAACAAGAAGTACATGGTTTCGAATTCATCCTTGAAACTAGTTTAATTATTTTGATGTGATGGCAACACTTTTTGTTTTCTGAATGAATGCTTGAACAGTGCATATGTCTTTTGAATTTGATGTTTATGAATGTTAAATATGTTGGCTCTTGAAGAATAAGGAAAAAGGAGAAATGTTATTTGATAATCTAAAAAATCATAAAAATGATTCTTGAAGCAAGAAAAAGCAATGAATACAAAAGTTTGCAGAAAAAAAATGGCAAAAAAAATAGAAAAACAAAAAGCAAGCAGAAAAAGCCAAAAGCTCTTTAAACCAAAAGGCAAGGGTAATAAAAAGGATCCAAGGCTTTGAGCATCAGTGGATAGGAGGGCCTAAAGGAAAAAAATCCTGGCCTAAGCGGCTAAACCAAGCTGTCCCTAACCATGTGCTTGTGGCGTGAAGGTGTCAAGTGAAAACTTGAGACTGAGCGGTTAAAGTCAAGGTCCAAAGCAAAAAGAAGAGTGTGCTTAAGAACCCTGGACACCTCTAATTGGGGACTTTAGCAAAGCTGAGTCACAATCTGAAAAGGTTCACCTAGTTATGTGTCTGTGGCATTTATGTATCTGGTGGTAATACTGGAAAACAAAGTGCTTAGGGCCACGGCCAAGACTCATAAAGTAGTTGTATTCAAGAATCAACATACTGAACTAGGAAAATCAATAACACTATCTGAATTCTAAGTTCCTATAGATGCCAATCATTCTGAACCTCAATGGATAAAGCGAGATGCCAAAACTATTCAAGAGGCAAAAAGCTACAAGTCCTGCTCATCTGATTGGAGCTAATTTTCATTGATATTTTGGAATTTATAGTATATTCTCTTCTTTTTATCCTATTTGATTTTCAGTTGCTTGGGGACAAGCAACAATTTAAGTTTGGTGTTGTGATGAGCGGATAATTTATACGCTTTTTGGCATTGTTTTTACATAGTTTTCAGTATAATTTAATTAGTTTTTAGTATATTTTTATTAGTTTTTAATTAAAATTCACATTTCTGGACTTTACTATGAGTTTGTGTGTTTTTCTGTAATTTCAGGTATTTTCTGGCTGAAATTGAGGGACTTGAGCAAAAATCAGATTCAAAGGTTGAAGAAGGACTGCAGATGCTGTTGGATTCTGACCTCCCTGCACTCAAAGTGGATTTTCTGGAGCTACAAATCTCTAAATGGCACGCTCTCAATTGCGTTGGAAAGTAGACATCCAGGGCTTTCCATCAATATATAATAGTCCATACTTTGAATAAAGATAAATGACGTAAACCGGCATTCAACGCCAGTTCCATGCTGCATTCTGGAGTCAAACGCCAGAAACAGGTTGCGAAGTGGAGTTCAACACCAGAAACAAGCTACAAACTAGCGTTCATCTCCCAGAGAAGCCTCTCCAAGTGGGCCCCAGAAGTGGATTTCTGCATCATTTACTCAATTCTGCAAACCCTAGTAACTAGTTTAGTATAAATAGGACTTTTTACTATTATCTTTGGATCATCTTTGATTAGTTTTATGCTATCTTAGACTTTCTTGGGGGCCTGGCCATTCGGCCATGCCTGGACCATTATCACTTATGTATTTTCAAATGGTAGAGTTTCTACACACCATAGATTAAGGTGTGGAGCTCTGCTGTTCCTCATCAATTAATACAAAGTACTACTGTTTTTCTATTCAATTCAAGCTTATTCCTATTCTAAGATATCCATTTGCACCCAAGAACATGATGAATGTGATGATTATGTGACGCTCATCATCATTCTCACCTATGAATGCGTGCCTGACAAACACTTCCGTTCTACATGTAAACAAGCTAGAATGAATATCTCTTGGATATCTAATACAGAGGACCGAGTCCGAGATATTAGAATCTTCGTGGTATAAGTTAGAACCCATGGATGGCCATTCTTGAGATCCGGAAAGTCTAAACCTTGTCTGTGGTATTCCGAGTAGGATCTGGGAAGGGATGGCTGTGACGAGCTTCAAACTCGCGAGTGCTGGGCGTAGTGACAAACGCAAAAGGATAGTAAATCCTATTCCAGTATGATCGAGAACCGACAGATGGTTAGCCATGCAGTGACAGCGCATTGGACCATTTTCACAGAGAGGATGAGATGTAGCCATTGACAACTGTGATGCCCTATATAAAGCTTGCCATGGAAAGGAGTAGGAATGGTTGGATGAAGACAGCAGGAAAGCAGAGGTTCAGAGGAACGAAAGCATCTCTACAGCTTATCTGAAACTCTCACCAATGAATTACATAAGTATCTCTATCCTATTTTAATTATCTTTTAGTATACTATAATCTCTTAATATATTTGAATCCGCCTGACTGAGATTTACAAGGTGATCATAGCTTGCTTCAAGCCGACAATCTCCGAGGGATCGACCCTTACTCACGTAAGGTTTATTACTTAGACGACCCAGTGCACTTGTTGGTTAGTTGTATGAAGTTGTGAAACAGAATTAAGAACATGAACGTGCGTATTGAGTTTTTAGCGCCGTTACCAAGGAAGGAATGATCACGATTTCGCACACCACATAGCCGAAGCGGTGAACCGCTTGGTTCTACTATGCTCATCCGATTAAGGCACTCCTCTTGAAGAGTGTGAAGGAGCAATTGAAGGATGTAGTGAAGAGAAGAGCATGGAGCCACAAGGGAAAGAAGGAGAGATAGAGCATGAAGTGAAACAAGAGGGAGAAAGTGAAATATGTGAACCAGATGAGAGAAATAGAGAATTAAGGGAGATTGATCAAGATGAGGATTCCATCATTGATGATTTCTTGTCCTCCTTGATCAATTCCCTTAATATCCTAATAAGTCTCCTCCCATTGAGTTTGAGAAAGACATGGAGGTAGACTTCTCACAACCTCCATGTTATGATTTGAGTGATGGGGAAGAGGAAGTTGGTGAGGAAGCAATTCTGGTCCAAGAACATATTGAATGGGTGGCAATTTCACCTATGAGCTTCATTGGCCCCCATCAATATGATATCTTGGAAACGAACTAGCAACTCAAGGTCCTTCTTGTGTTGGTACATGGTGGAGAAAGAGGTATTTGTTGCTAAAAGAATCCAAGGCTCTTCAAGAAATCCAATTTAAGCTTTGGGATTCTAGCATGGTGTGAAGCACAATTGGGTGATTTTTGGAAAATATTGGGTTGTTACAAGGGTCAATTGAGAGCTTTTCCATCCGGCTTGAAGTATGAAGATCAACAACATGGTGAACGGGAGACTAGAATATGCAATCCCGGGAGACTAGAATATGGATCATGATTTTGTGATGTTTTGAATATTTGGAATTGATATGATGATGTACTAAGAGTTGGTACCTTAGTTTTGAAAAGGAAAAAAATTTTTTGAAACAAGGCATCTGTGCGTATGCACCCTGCTGTGCGTGCGCACACGACTGCGTTTTTCACCTCCTATGCGAGCGCACAGGCATGTGCGCCCACACACTCCTTATAGCGCCCTCTGGTCGCAGCGCCAGCACAGCCTGTGCGTGGGCGCTGCCCTGTTTTCCTTGATCTGTGTGTGCGCACTGCTTTGTGCGTATGCACGCGTCTTCCTTTTCGTGTCATCTGTGCGGCCGCACAGATGTGTGCATCCACACGTGACGGGTGGAAAATTTCAAATTAAGAATTTATAATAAGAATAGCGTTGCGAGTACAGTTCTTAACCGACAAAAATTCCGCTTATCAATTTAGAAAGAGTTGTCACAATTTAAGAATAAAATACTGGGAGTAGAATTCCTAGGTCGTCTCCCAACGAGTTGGCAAAAGAGTGCTATTTTATTGGTCAGGAATTTTTCTGAGAAATTTTAAAGTTGGAGAACAAAAAAATGAATGATTATAAATTAAAGCAATGAAAATTAACGAGAGATTTTGTGTAATTGAATTAAAGAAGCCTTGACCAGGAGAAGATTAATCGGAAGTTCTATCCTTGTTGAATTTTCCCAAGTGTAATAGTAAGAGGTTGTTGTTTTTACTTAGTTAACCTTTACCGAATAAAGAAAAGTCAAGTAATTGAGCCAACTCTAATCCACAAGTCCTAATCCTCTCCTATAGAAGGATTAGCGTTAGTGACTAGAGACTTAGCCAACAACTTCCAATTACAAATTAACACTTGAGTATTCCAACTCAAGGGTCTCCTATTAATTAACTCCAAGGTCAAGTAAAGAGCTTACTCCATTGACATGGATGCCAATGTTGCAGACATGTAAAGGGAAAAGAGAAGAGACATGGTAACTAAAATTAAATTAATAAAAGCTAATTTTGGAGTAATAAATTAAGGAAAAATGATATTCAAACCAATAATGAAATTAAATGTAAAAATAATTCTTGCATTAATAAATTCAAAAATCAAAGATATTCATATGTAAATCTGAACAAGGTAAATGGGTGATTAAAAGGTTAAGGAAATAAGGAAACAAACTAGAATGACGGAAACTTCAACGGAGGTAGTAACTCTTCTCAATATCCAAATCAAAAGCATAAAACTCTAAAACTATGAATGTGAAGAACCCTAGAGGAAGTAGTATTTTTCTCTCTAAGATTCAAAACTAAAACTAAAAACTGTGTGAAAGTGAATGTGTGTTGAGTCTCTACTTGTCCCCTGGCTCTAGTATGTGTTTCTGGGCCGAAAACTGGATCCAAACTCAGCCCAAAATCGCCCCCAGTGTCTTCTGCACTTTCTGCACGTGGCACACGTCACGCGTACCCGTCGATGGTCCTCTTCGCATGTCACGCGTACGCGTCAATTACGCAAACGCGTCGCTGGTCATCTCCTTTATTTCTTGTGTTCCTTCCATTTTTGCAAGCTTCCTCTCTATCCTTTAAGCCATTCCTGCCCTATACAGCCTGAAAACACTTAACACACGGATCATGGCATCGAATGGTATAAAGAGAAATTAAAATACAAAATTTAAAGGCTTAGGAAGCAAATTTTCAATTATAGAACAAAATTGGGAAGGATGTGTAAAACCATGCAAATTACATGAATAAGTGTGCAAAGAATTGATAGAAACCACTCAAATTAGCACAAGATAAACCATAAAATAGTGGTTTATCAATCTCCCCACCATTAAACATTAGCATGTCTTCATGCTAAGCTCAAGGAGACAAAAGAAATGAATGAGGGAAAGTAAGACTTATGAGATGCAACCTATGTATGCGAATGCAACTATGTGCTAAGATGTTTCTATCTACTTGGTTAAAAGTAAACAAGTTCTCTAAGACAAACATAAATTAGATTCCACTAATTCAAATCACACAGTAAAAGACAGGTAAACTTGTAAGAAGATAGCTCATGAAATCCAGAAACATAGAATCAAGCATTGAACCCTCACTGGATGTGTATATGCATTCTAATCGCTCAAGTATCTAGGGTTAATCCACTCTACTCTTCTCTAGTCATGCTTTCTAAACTTTGTTCTTAATCTAACCAATCAACAAATACTTAGTGTACAAATACAAACATCATGAGGTCTTTTCAAGGTTGTAATGGGGCTAAGGTAAGGGTGAGGATATATGTATGGCCAAGTGAGCTATAATATGAATCTTTGACTAACCTAAGCTCTCACCTAACACACACACACTCTATGTAATTCTAAAATCATGCCTAGCTACCCAAAAATTCCACTTTTGTATCACATACTCATGTATCAATTTTTAATTCCACCACATATGCATTGATCTTTTATTGAACTTAGCATTGGGGTAATTTTATCCCCTATTCATAAGTATTTTTTTTTGGTTTATATATATATATATATATATATATATATATATATATATATATATATATATATATATATATATAAATGAAAGCATAATATATCAATGCATATGGTTTTTCAATTTTTACATGAGTAAGCACCCAAATTTCTAATATTTTTGTCAATAAAACACAACACATTCTCATTAACCCAAGTTTCCACAATTCCCCACACTTAGTTGACACACAATCTTTATCTTAAGCTAACCAAAGATTCAAATGGGGTAATTAATTGTTTTTCTGCTTAAGGCTAGTGATGTGGTAAAATATAGAATAAATGGGGATTAAAAGGCTCAAAGTGGCAAATAAAGGTAACTGAAGTGGTAGGCTATTTGGGATAAGTGAGCTACTAACAAATGATGGCCTCAATCATATGTATGCATTCAAATACACTAAACAATGGACATATATAATGGAACAAACTATAGAGTGCAATCATAGAGAAAAAAACACAAGAATAAAAATCATGGTTAAATAATGTAACCATATAATTAAGCTCAAAATCTCACGGGTTATGTGTTCTTAGCTATAACCCATGTTCTAAATTAAAATCTCCAAACAAGTTTAACAAAAATTTGAATTTGAATTAGTGAAATACTATAAAATATGGTCTTGAAAAGAAATTTATTACTTCAACCAAGCAAAACATACATGCAAGCAACTATTATCATGCAATCTATCCGACCTAACAAAAGAAAAAGTCAAATGTTGGTGTTAAGGGAGAGAAATTACCTCCGGAAGTCAGGGCCTGACCTCCTCACACTTAAGTCTTGGCACGGTCCTCCGTGCCATCAGTAAGGAGCAAGGTAGGGCTGGAAGCATCGCCTCCACTATCTGGCTCCCTGTGCTACTAGGTGAAGGGGAGTCCCGGGTGTCCTTCTGTTCCGGAGGTGGGTGAGTACCAACGATGAGTTCCTTTAGATAGTTGTATCGGTGCTTGTTATGTCGCTCCATTTGCTCCCTCCGCCGGTCTTGCCGGTCGAACCACTCTAGGATCTGAAGGAACATCTGATGGGTGGATGGTGCTTGTGGTGTGGATGAAAGTGGAGTAGAAGAAGGAGGAGTGTCCAAAGATGGGCCTAGAGGCCGGCTCGCAGAGAGAACCGGTGGTCCGATGTACTTCCCATTCGGGACATACTGATCGGCCCTTGGGATCATGACGTTCGTGTCTCCTGCCCGATAGGAAACACCTGCTGCAGAGACTAAATCTGAAACCAATGCGGGGAAAGGCAGGTTACCCGCAATCTGTACGTGTCGCATTACCTGTCAGATGAGTCGGGGCAGGTTGAGAGGTTGCTCTGTCAGAATGAACCTGATGAGAATAGCCATGTCCACTGTGAAGTTGGACTCGTGAGTGCTCGGAAAGATATAGTGGGACATAATCTGTGCCCACATACGAGCCTCCAAGGTAAGAGATTGGGCTGAGATGCTCTTGGGTTTTGACCGATGCTGCCCATAGATCCAGGTGCTACCAGGTTGGGCTATAACTCCAAGGACGCTATCCCATTCGAACTAATACATCTGGCACTTAAGAGAGGCCTCTGATATGCATCCAATCCCTTGGGGCTAGGTGGAAGATCCAGTGCTCGCTGTATGGCACTCTCGGAGACAGAAACTTGTTGCTGACTGACGAACTAGATTCTTGCTAGTAAAGAATTTTATAAAAATAATCGCGTTGTAAGTATAGTTTCTAAACCAACAGATAATCCTTTCGTACAAAAGTTTGGTTGTCACAAGTAACAAAATTCAATAAAATTTATAACCGAAGTATTCAAACCTCGAGTCGTCTCTCGAGGAATTACAGGGAAGTATGATTTATTATTGGTTATGGAAAAGGTATAATTTTGGGTTTTTGGAATAAGGAACAAGTAATTTAAATGACAAGAAAAAAATTAATAATAAAGTAAATTAATTATCATGAAAACCATTGCAAGGTATGAGAACAGGAAATCCCATCCTAGTTATCCTTATCAGGTGTGATGAGAATTTTTTTTTACTCCCACTAAGTTAATCCTTACTAAATAAATGAAAGTCAAGTGGACTAATTAATTTGATTACTCAAGTCCTAGTCAACTCTTATGGAAAGACTAGCTTTAGAGGAATCCAAATCAATCAGCAATTCCCAATTTTCAATTAACAGCTGAGTTTGATAACTCAAGTGTCACCAATTACTCAACCAAAGCAAAGGGGAAAAATCTAAATTAAATTGGAACATACATAACATAAATAAAAGAAATCAATCTTAAATCTGAAATACCTCAATGTGTATTAATTAAGAAAATCAATCGTAACATGAAGGGTTCATAAGCCAATTTGGCAACATCAAATAATCAACTAAAATAATAGAATAAATAAAAGAAGATAAGGGTAACTAAATTTAAAAGAACATAGAACCTGGAATGCAGAAGAAGTAAACCTAATCGTTAAGAAAAATCCTAATCCTAAATCCTAAGAGAGAGGAGAGAGCCTCTCTCTCTCTGGAAACTACATCTAAAACCTAAAATTGTGAGTAATGAATGTTGTCTATATGAATGGATTGATTCCCCCACTTTATAGCCTCTAATCTATGTTTTTTGGGCCGAAAACTGGGTCAAAAACATCCCAGAAATTGCCCCCAGCAATTTCTGGTACGTACATATTGCTGCAAAGTCACGTGTGAGCGTCGTCTATGCGTTCGCGCGGATTGAGTTTTTGCCAGGTGATGCGTCCGCGTGATCCACCCGTGCGTATAGCCTATCTTCGGGGTAGATATAGCAAATTATATATCGTTGCGAAGTCCCAGATGTTAGCTTTCCAATGCAACTGGAACTGCCTCATTTCGACCTCTGTAGCTTAAGTTATGATTGATTTAGTACCAGAAGGTCAGGCTGGACAGCTTTAGCAGTTCCTTCAGTTTCTTGTATTCCTTCCACTTTTGCATGCTTCCTTTCCATCCTCTAACCCATTCCTGCCCTGTAAACCCCAATATCACTTAACAAACATATCACGGCATCGAATGGTAATAAGAGAGGATTAAACATACGAAATTTAAGGCCAAAGAAGCATGTTTTCAATCATAGCACAAAATCAGGAAGGAAAAATGAAAACTCATGCAAATCATATGAATAAGTGAGTAAAGAATTGATATAAACCACTCAATTGAGCATAAGATAAACCATAAAATAGTGGTTTATCAATCTCCCCACACTTAAACATTAGCATGTCCTCATGCTAAGCTCAAGAGAAGCTATAAGAGAGTGAAGGGGAATGGTAAAACTTATGAAATGCAACCTATCTATATGAATGCAACTAAATGCAAAAATACTTCTACCTAATTGGTTAAAAGTAAACAAATCTTTTAAGAACAAACATGAATTGGATTTCACTAATTCAAATCACAAAATAAAGTACAAGTAAACTTGCAGAAGAAAATAGCTTATGAAAGTCGGGAACAAAGAATCGAGCATCGAACCCTCACCGGAAGTGTATACACTCTAATCACTCAAGTGTTTAAGGTTCGACTCTCTCAATTCTCTACTAACCTTGCTTTCTAAGGCTTGCTTTTCTTCTACTAATCAACAAAAATTTTATGCATAAATACACATATTAAGAGGTCTTTTAAGAGTTGTAATGGGGTTAGGGTCAAGGTAGGATTGTATTTGGTCAAGTGAACTAAAATCTGAATCCTTAATTAACTTAAACTTTTCCCACCTAACTTAAGACAATCCATGTAATCAAAGTACAAAACCTAACTATCCATTAACCATGTTTTCCATATATTCATGCATCCTAATTTCGAGTACAGTACATATTCATGCATCCTAACCATTTTGTCCCCTTTTATTATTTGCTCTTTTTCTTTTTTTTCTCCTTTATTTATTTATTTTTTTTATATATATGCCTATAATTTTTTTCTTTTTTTTCTTTTGTTTTTCTCAATGCATATGATTAAATTATTGAATGCATGAATAAGTCCTAAACATTTCTTTCACATTTTCATAAAGAAGTTTAACATACTTAATTTCCAAAACCGAACGTTTCCAAACCCACTTTCTCCACACTTAATTCATGACCATTCTCACTAGTCTAAGCTAACCAAGGATTCAAATTAAGGACATTATTGTCTCCCGCTTAGAGTTAGTGATGAGCTAAAGTAAAGAACAAAGGGGTATAATAGGCTCAAAGTGGCTAACAAAGGTGATTGAAAGGGTAGGCTATTTGGGATAAGTGAGCTAATAATCAAACAATGGTATCAATCATACACATGCATGTAAATACACTAAACAATGGATATATAGAATGGAACAAACTATAGATTACAATCATAGAGAAGAAAACACACAAGAACTAAAATATTATGGTTAAAAATAGTGTAACCATGTAATTAAGCTCAAGTCTCACAGGTTGTGTGTTCTAGCTTTAAACTATGTTCCAATTTACAATCTTCAAACAAGTTTTAACACAAAAATTTCAATTTAAATTAGTGAAATACTATAAAGTCTTGAAAAGAAACTCATTACTTTAACGAAGCAGTGGTAAAATATGCACAAAATAAAGAAAATATGCAATCAAACATGTAAATGCAACAATGAATTAATAAAGAAAATAAGACATTGGTGTTGGGAAGAAAATAACTAACCCATGGAGATCAGTATCGACCTCCCAACACATAAAGATTGCACCGTCCTCGGTGCATGCTAAGATGTGCAAGTGGACGGGCGGTTATAACTGATACTTTTCTCCAAGGATTGTGCAGATGGACTTGTTTGTCTCCCCATTAAGAAGCTTTTCCTCTCCCTTCGTGGTGGCCATCCTGAAAGAAGAGGAAAAAGAAGAAAAGTAACCCAAGAACAAAGATAAGAAACAAATATGGTTGGGTTAATGCCAAATAATGAGAGTCTTAGTTACATGGTAGCTACAACATGCAAGTGAGAAAATAGTAAAAGCAATTGGCGTATCAACAGTGCAAAAATTACAACAATAGGGGAAGAGTGTGGGTAATGCAAGGTAGTGTAAGTTCATGTCAATGCAAGATAATATAAGTATCATGAAGGAGTAGCATTGACTTATGAAGAATAATGCCTAGTCAGAGTAAAATAAGTCATGAAGCACCAGAATAATTCAAGAAAAGATGCAACAGTTGAAGAAGAAAATTTAACACCAATGGAAAAATAAAAAATTTAGAAAAGAAAATAAAAATATGCACAAAATTAAAATGCAATGAATGAAAGTATGTAGATAAATTAAGTAAAATAGAATGAAAGAAAAGAAGGATGAGAAGTTAAAGAGATGAAGAAAAAAGAAAGTAAGAAAGGAGGAAGAAAGAAGAAAGAAGAAAGAATGATAATAGAAAGATAAGTAGGATTGGAGAAGAAAAGATAGGAATTCTGGCGCTGATCTGGATGAACTGTGCGTCGCATGCGACACGGACGCGTGGGCCACGCGTTCGCGTGGTTGGCGTTATTTTCAGATGACGCGGACGCATCAGGGACGCGGACGCATGACCTGATTTGTGCTATTGGCGCGAGTGCAGCCTCGCGCACGCATAACTTTCTGTTTCGTACGCATATTACCAAAATTTAGCGTGACGCGTGTGCGTGGGTGACGCGCACGCGTGAATGGCTTCTATTTGAAAAATGAAGTGGACGCGTCGAGCACGTGTTTGCGTGATAGGGCTTGTGCTTCCAGCACCATTCCATCCCCACTTCATCATAACTCTATACCATACACCTTTTTACGTTGATTTCGCAGGGTCACGCGTGCGCATAGGCGACGCGCATGCGTGGGAGGCTAATTTTCGTAAACGACACGGACGCCTCAAGACGTGTTTGCGTGGGCGTGTTTGTGCCTAAGGCACGCCTCCAGCCACGCTCCCGCGTGACTCTCTGCCTCTTTTCTTCTTGGTTTGAAAGCACATATGACGCGGACGCGTCAACGACGCTTGCGCGTCGTGTGCAAAATTTTTTTTTTATGCATAATGCAAAATGCAAAATGCAAATGCTGATGCAGGCACTATGAATGAACACCAAGAAGAAAAAATAAAAATAAAATAAAATAGAACCAAAAGTAAAACAAAATAAAATAAAACTAAGACTGAAAAAGAACGATCATACCATGGTGGGTTGTCTCCCACCTAGGACTTTTAGTTAAAGTCCTTAAGTTGGACATTTTGTGAGCTCCTTGTCATGGTGGCTTGTGCTTGAACTCGTCTTGAAACTTCCACTAATGCTTGGACTTCCAATAAGCTCTATCAATACCAAGTAAATTTCTCAAGCTTTGATGGAGTTCTTCAAAAGCTTTGAGCTCCCAAATTTGATCCTCATATATTCCCAGATTCCAAATCTTGTTTCTATACCCGTCTTCAAGTGGATCATGATGATTCCATCCGGGTGGTTCAGCCTTAGAATTCTCATTTAGGCACCTAAACATCTTCCTAGACCCATACAATTTTGTATTCTTCCAACCATGATAGTTCAGCCGTGAGCTTCCTACCACAATGAACCTAGGATTTTGTTGCCAACCACTGACCATCTCCCTCTTACTCTTATAGCCACAAAGAGCTCTAAGTTGCCCATCCATATCAAGCAAAGCATATTCAAGTGGGCTAATTAAGCTTAGAGATGAGAGATTTACCCACTTGAATGAAGGGATGGATGCTGATGGCTTTGGGGGAGAGGTCTCCAACATCCTTGGCAAGGTGATCTCCAGCTCCATTCCCTTGGGCTCCTCTTTGACAACTTCCACCTCTTTGCAAGCTTCTTTAATATCAACCTCTTCCTCTTGGTAGCTTTCTTCCAATTCGATCTCTTCTTCATTGTTCACCAAGGGCATTGGAGGTTGTGCTTCTTCTTCTTCAATCTCCATGTCAAGTCCAATGGGAGAAGATTCAAATGTAGATAAGAATTCATCAATGATTGAATCCATCTCTTGATCATACCCTTCAAAGTCTTCAACCATGATATGCCTTGGAGGTTGTACACCCTCCTCAACAACAAATTCAAACTCCTTAGAAGGAGGCTCTATAACTGGGCTTTCCCATGGACGTACCGCATCTCCTAAGTCTTTGACCACTTCTTCCTTTTTAATGATTACGGCTTCCTCCAATTGTTCCAGTACAAAGTCATGCTGCTCACTGTCCACCGGAGTTTCTAGTGTCTCTTTCATGCTACGTTATTCATTAGATTCTCCACATGAAGCCATGGGGGTTCCTTGAGTGTTCGAATGTCGGGAAGCTAATTGATTTATTGCTTGCTCCAGTTGATGAAGGGTTGCATGAAATTGATCTACTGTTTCCTTGAGGCGAGCCTATGATTCTTAGGTCGATGGATATGGACATGGTGCATATGGAAGTGGTGGTCCTTGGGAGTAATTGGATTAGAATTCGGGCGGATAAAGGTTAGGGTCATATGGTGGTGAATGGTTGTAGGTGGCTTGTGAGTATGGTGGTTCGAAGCTATGTTGAAGAGGTGGTTTATTGGTATATGATGGAGCTTGCTGGTAACTACAAGGGGGTCCACCATATCTATCATCTTGGTACACACCTCGGAATGGCTCTTGACCATAGTAGTTTGGTGGAGGTTGGTTGTCACGAAAGGGTCCACCATGACTATTGTCTTGGCATGCATTGTAGAATGGTCGTTGTCCATGGTATCTTGGAAGGTGTTATTGCTAAAAGGGTTGATCAGATCCTCGTGGCTCCTTCCATCTGTGATTGTTTTGACCTTGATGCATGTTCCTGTTATAGCTTCCATTCCTTTCAACAACATTAGAACCAAACTCAAAGCAACAGGGATGAGAACTCATAGTAACTAATAAAAAATTAAATACAAAAATAAAAACAAATAAACAAGCAAAATAAAATATTTACAATAACCAATAATAAGGCACACGTTTGCAATTCCTCGGCAATGGCGCCATTTTGACGAACTAGTCTTGCTAGTAAAGAATTTTATAAAAATAATCACGTTGTAAGTATAGTTTCTAAACTAACAGAGAATCCTTTCGTACAAAAGTTTGGTTGTCACAAGTAACAAAACCCAATAAAATTTATAACCGAAGTATTCAAACCTCGGGTCGTCTCTCAAGAAATTGCAGCGAAGTATGATTTCTTATTGGTTATGGAAAAGGTATAATTTTGGGTTTTTGGAATAAGGAACAAGTAATTTAAATGACAAAAAAAAATAAATTAATAATAAAGTAAATTAATTATCATGAAAACCATTGCAAGGTATGAGAACTGGAAATCCCATCCTAGTTATCCTTATCAGGTGTGATGAGAATTGTTTATTGCTCCTACTTAGTTAACCCTTACTAAATAAAGGAAAGTCAAGTGGACTAATTAATTTGATTCCTCAAGTCCTAGTTAACTCCTATGGAAAGACTAGCTTTAGAGGAATCCAAATCAATCATCAATTCTCAATTTTCAATGAACAGTTGAGTTTGATAACTCAAGTGTCACCAATTACTCAACCAAAGCAAAGGGGAAAAAACTAAATTAAATTGGAACATCAATAACATAAATAAAAGAAAGCAATCTTAAATCTGAAATACCTCAATGTGTATTAATTAAGAAAATCAATCCTAACATGAAGGGTTCATAAGCCAATTTGGCAACATCAAATAATCAACCAAAATAATAGAATAAATAAAAAGCAGATAAGAGAAACTAAATTTAAAAGAACATAGAACCTGGAAAGCAGAAGAAGTAAACCTAACCTTTAATAGTAATCCTAATCCTAAAATTGTGAGTAATGAATGCTGTCTATATGAATGGATTGATTCCCTCCCCCTTTATAGCCTCTAATATGTGTTTTCTGGGCCGAAAACTGGGTCAAAAACCCAGAAATCACCCCCAGCGATTTCTGGTACGTACAGGTCACTACAAAGTCACGCGTGAGCGTCATCCAAACGTTCGCGCGGATTGAGTTTTCACCAGGTGACGTATCTGCCTGATCCACACGTGCGCATCATCTATCTTCGGGGCAGTGATGAGCGGATAATTTATACGCTTTTTGACATTGTTTTTAGGTTGTTTTCAGAATGTTTTAGTTACTTTTTATTATATTTTTATTAGTTTTTAAATAAAAATCATATTTCTGGACTTTACTATGAGTTTGTGTATTTTTCTGTGATTTCAGGTATTTTCTGGCTGAAATTGAGGGACCTAAGCAAAAATCTGATCCAGACACTAAAAGAGGACTGCAGATGTTGTTGGATTCTGACCTCCCTGCACTCGAAATGAATTTTCTGGAGCTACAGAAGCGCAATTGGCACGCTCTCAATTGCGTTGGAAATTAGACATCTTGGGCTTCCCAGAAATATATAATAGTCCATACTTTTCCCGATATTTGATAACGTAAACTGTCATTTAAACGCCAGTTTTCTACCCTATTCTAGCGTTAAACGCCAGAACTGGCATAAAGGCAAGAGTTAAATGCCCAAACTGGCACCAATGCTAGCGTTTAAGTCCAAGAAAAGTCTCTACATGTGAAAGCTTCAATGCTCAGCCCAAGCACACACCAAGTGGGCCCGAAAGTAGATTTCTGCATTAATTACTTATTTTTGTAACCCTAGGCTAATAGTTTATTTTAAATAGGAACATTCACTATTATATTTTCATCTTTGGATCATCTCTGGAGCACATTATGTAGTTTTTATGTTCTGAGACCTCCATGGGAGGCTGGCCACTCGGCCATGTCTACCCTATTTTCACTTATGTATTTTCAATGGTGGAGTTTCTACACCCCATAGATCAAGGTATGGAGCTCTGCTGTTCTTCATGAATTAATGCAATTACTATTGTTTTTCTATTCAATTCACGCCTACTTCTTCTCTAAGATATCCATTCGCACTTCAACATGATGAATGTGATGAACTAGTGACACTCATCACCATTCTCACCTATGAATGCGTGCCTGACAACCACTTCCGTTCTACATGAAAACGAGCTTGAATGCATATCTCTTGGGTTTCTAATCTAAGATTAGAACCTTCGTGGTAGAAGCTAGAATTATTGGCGGTCATTCCTGAGATCCGAAAAGTCTAAACCTTGTCTGTGGTATTCTGAGTAGGATCTGGGATGGGATGACTGTGACGAGCTTCAAACTTGCGAGAGTTGGGCGTAGTGACAGACGCAAAAGGATCAATGGATCCTATTCCAACATGAGTGACAACCGACAGATGATTAGCCGTGCGGTGACAGCGCATTTGGACCATTTTCACTGAGAGGACGGACGGTAGCCATTGACAACGGTGATCCCCCAACATACAGCTTGCCATGGAAGGGAGTATGAATGATTAGATAAAGGCAATGGGAAAGCAGAGGTTCAGAAGGAACAAAGCATCTTCATACGCTTATCTGAAATCCCACCAATGAATTACATTAGTGCTTCTATCTTATTTTCTGTTTTAATTATATTTCAATTATCAAAATCCTATAAACATTTGAATCTGCCTGACTGAGATTTACAAGGATGACCATAGCTTACTTCAAGCCGACAATCTCCGTGGGATCGACCCTTACTCACGTAAGGTATTACTTGGACGACTGGTGCACGAAATTGTGATCTCGGGCAATGGCGCCAAAAAACTCTGTACGCACGTCTTAATAAATTGTTTTTCATTCACAACTTCGATACAACTAACCAGCAAGTGCACTAGGTCGTCCAAGTAAAAAAACCTTACGTGAGTAAGGGTCGATCCCACGGAGATTGTTGGTATGAAGCAAGCTATGGTCACCTTGTAAATCTCAGTCAGGCGGATATAAAATGGTTATGGAGTTTTCGAAATTAATAATAATTAAACAGAAAATAAAGATAGAAATACTTATGTATATCACTGGTGAGAATTTTAGATAAGTGTATAGAGATGCTTTCGTCCCTCTGAATCTCTGCTTTTCCACTGTCTTCATCCAATCAGTCCTACTCCTTTCCATGGCTGGCTTTATGTAAGGACATCACCATTGTCACTGGCTACTTTTCATCCTCTCTAGAAAATGGTCCGATGCGCTGTCACTACATGGCTAATCGTCTGGAGGCATCACCGTGGTCAATGGCTGCATCCTATCCTCTTGTGAAAATGGTCCAAATGCTCTGTCACAGCATGGCTAATCATCTGAGGTTCTCGATCATACTGGAATAAGATTCACCCTCCTTTTGCGTCTGTCACTACGCCCAGCACTCGCGAGTTTGAAGTTCGTCACAGTCATTCAATCCCAGAATCCTACTCGGAATACCACAGACAAGGTTTAGACTTTCCGGATTCTCATGAATGCCGCCATCAATCTAGCTTATATCACGAAGATTCTGATTAAGAGATCCAAGAGATACTCATTCAATCGAAGGTAGAACGGACGTGGTTGTCAGGCACGCGTTCATAGGGAATGATGATGATTGTCACGTTCATCACATTCAGGTTGAAGTGCGAATGAATATCTTAGAAGTGGAATAAGTTGAATTGAATAGAGAAACAGTAGTACTTTGCATTAATTCATGAGGAACAGCAGAGCTCCACACCTTAATCTATGGAGTGTAGAAACTCTACCGTTGAAAATACATAAGTGAAAGGTCCAGGCATGGCTGAATGGCCAGCCCCCAAAACGTGATCAACATGATCCTAAGATGAACTAAAAATCATAAGATGATCCGATACAATAGTAAAAAGTCCTATTTATAATAAACTAGTTACTAGGGTTTACAGAAGTAAGTAATTGATGCATAAATCCACATCCGGGGCCCACTTGGTATGTGCTTGGGCTGAGCTTGAATGTTACACGTGCAAAGGCTCTTTATGGAGTTGAACGCCAGGTTGTAACGTATTTCTGGCGTTCAACTCTGGCTCGTGACGTGTTTCTGGCGTTTAACTCCAGACAGTAGCATAGAACTGGCGTTCAACGCTCTTTTACGTCCTCTATACTCGGCCAAAGTATGGACTATTATATATTGCTGGAAAGCCCTGGATGTCTACTTTCCAACGCAAATAGAAACGCGCCATTTTGAGTTCTGTAGCTCCAGAAAATCCACTTTAAGTGCAGGGAGGTCAGAATCCAACAGCATCAGCAGTCCTTCTTCTACCTCTGAATCTGATTTTTGCTCAAGTCCCTCAATTTCAGCTAGAAAATACCTGAAATCATAGAAAAACAAACAAACTCATAGTAAAGTCCAGAAATGTGAATTTAACATAAAAACCAATGAAAACATCCCTAAAAGTAACTAGATCCTACTAAAAACATACTAAAAACAATGCCAAAAAGCGTATAAATTATCCGCTCATCACAACACCAAACTTAAATTGTTGCTTGTCCCCAAGCAAATGAAAATCAAATAGGATAAAAAGAAGAGAATATACTATAAATTCCAAACTATCAATGAAATATAGCTCCAATCAGATGAGCGGGACTTGTAGCTTTTTGCCTCTTGAATAGTTTTGGCATCTCACTTTATCCATTGATGTTCAGAATGATTGGCATCTATAGGAACTTAGAGTTCAGATAGTGTTATTGATTCTCCTAGTTCAGTATGTTGATTCTTGAACACAGCTACTTTATGAGTCTTGGCCGTGGCCCTAAGCACTTTGTTTTCCAGTATTACCACCGGATACATAAATGCCACAGACACATAATATGGTGAACCTTTTCAGATTGTGACTCAGCTTTGCTAAAGTCCCCAATTAGAGGTGTCCAGGGTTCTTAAGCACACTCTTCTTTTGTATAGGACCTTAACTTTAACCGCTCAGTCTCAAGTTTTCACGCTACAAGCACATCGTTAGGGACAGCTTGGTTTAGCCGCTTAGGCCAGGATTTTATTCCTTTAGGCCCTCCTATCCACTGATGCTCAAAGCCTTGGGATCCTTTTTATTTACCCTTGCCTTTTGGTTTTAAGGGTTACTGGCTTTTTGCTCTTGCCTCTTGGTTTTAAGAGCTTTGGGCTTTTTCTGCTTTCTTTTTCTTTTTCTTTCTATATTTTTTTCGCTATATTTTTTTTTCTGCAAGCTTTGTTCTTTGCTGCTTTTTCTTGCTTCAAGAATCATTTTTATGATTTTTCAGATTATCAAATAACATGTCTCCTTGTCATCATTCTTTCAAGAGCCAACATATTTAACATTCTTAAACAACAACTTCAAAAGACATATGCACTGTTCAGGCATTCATTCAGAAAACAAGAAGCATTGTCACCACATCAATATAATTAAACTAAGTTCAAGGATAAATTCGAAACTCATGTACTTCTTGTTCTTTTGAATTAAAGCAGTTTTCATTTAAGAGAGGTGATGGATTCATAGGACATTCATAACTTTAAGACAAAGTTACTAAATACTAATGATTGTGTAATAAGACACACACATGGATAAGCACTTTAACATGAAGAAAATGAAAAACAGAGAATGTAAGAACAAGGAATGAGTCCACCTTAGTGATGGTGGCGTTTTCTCCTTGAGGAACCAATGATTTCCTTGAGCTCTTCTATGTCTCTTCCTTGTCTTTGTTGCTCTTCCCTCATTGCTTTTTGATCTTCTCTAATTTCATGAAGGATGATGGAGTGCTCTTGATGTTCCACCCTTAATTGTCCCATGTTGGAACTTAATTCTCCTAGGGAGGTGTTGATTTGCTCCCAAAAGTTTTGTGGAGGAAGGTGCATCCCTTGAGGTATCTCAGGGATTTCTTGATGATGAGCTTCCTCATGTGTTTCTTGAGATCCATGAATGTGCTCTCTTGTTTGCTCCATCCTTTTCTTAGTGATGGGCTTGTGAGATGAGTCTTTCCATCTCCCATGGCTCAGAGGTGGAAGCAATTGTTTTCCCTTTCCTCTTTCTTGAGGTGCCACTAATGGTTATGGAAAAACAAAAAAGCTATGCTTTTACCACACCAAACATAGAATGTTGCTCGCCCTTGAGCAAAAGAAGAAAGAATAGAAGAAGAAGAAGAAGATATGGAGGAGATGGAGGGATGTGTGTATTCGGCCATATAGGTGGGATTGGGTGGGAAAGAGATGTTGAATTTTTAAGGTAGGTGGGTGTATGGATGTGAGTGGTAAATGGAAAACAGAAGGGATGACCATGAATGGAGAGAGAAAAGGTGAGGTAGGTGGGGATCTTGTGAGGTTCACAGATCCTAAGGTGGCAAGGATTTACATCCCTGCACCAATTAGGCATGTAAAATGCCTTTGCATGCAATTCTGGCGTTTAAATGCCGAATTGATGCTTGTTCTGGGCGTTCAGCGCCCAGATGCAGCATATTTCTGGCGTTGAATGCCAGTTCTATGCTTGTTTCTGGCGTTCAGCGCCAGCTTTCCTCACTGTGCATTTCTGGCATCTGAACGCCAGGATGCTGCTTGTTTCTGGCATTCAACGCCAGAAACATGCTCTGTTCTGGCGTTGAACGCCAGCCAGATGCTCCTTATTGGCGTTTAAACGCCAATCAGATCCTCCTCCAGGGTGTGATCTTTCTTCTGCTGTTTTTGATTCCGTTTTCAATTTTTATATTTATTTTGTGACTCCACATGATCATGAACCTAATAAAATATGAAAGAACAACAAGAATGAAAATAAATTAGATAAATAAAAATTGGGTTGCCTCCCAACAAGCGCTTCTTTAATGTCAATAGCTTGACAGTGGGCTCTCATAGAGCATCACAGATGTTCAGAGCTTTGTTGAGACTTCCCAACACCAAACTTAGAGTTTGGATATGGGAGTTCAACACCAAACTTAGAGTTTGGTTGTGGCCTCCCAACACCAAACTTAAAGTTTGACTGTGGGGGCTCCGGTTGACTCTGTTTTGAGAGAAGCTTACTGTGCCTCTTTTCCATGTTTACAGAAGGATGACCTTGAGTTTTAAACTCAAGGGAGTCCTCATTCAATTGAAGGACTAGTTCGCCTCTGTCAACATCAATCACAGCTCTTGCTGTGGCTAGGAAGGGTCTTCCAAGGATGATGGATTCATCCTCATCCTTCCCAGTATCTAGGACTATGAAATCAGCAGGGATGTAAAGGCCTTCAACCTTTACTAACACGTCCTCTACTTGTCCATAAGCCTGTTTTCTTGAATTGTCTGCCATCTCTAATGAGATTTTAGCAGCTTGCACCCCAAAGATTCCCAGTTTCTCTATTACAGAGAGGGGCATGAGGTTTATCCCTGAACCAAGGTCACACAGGGCCTTTTCAAAGATCATGGTGCCTATGGTACAAGGTATTAAGAACTTTCCAGGATCCTGTTTCTTCTGAGGCAATGTCAGTTGATCCAGATCACTTAGTTCATTGGTGAACAAGGGAGGTTCATCTTCCCAATTCTCAATACCAAATAATTTGGCATTCAGCTTTATGATTGCACCAAGGTACTTGGTAACTTGCTCCTTAGTAACATCCTCATTCTCTTCAGAAGAGGAATACTCATCAGAGCTCATGAATGGCATAAGGAGGTTTAATGGAATCTCTATGGTCTCTAGTTGAGCCTCAGATTCCTTTGGTTCCTCAGAGGGAAACTCCTTATTGATCACTGGACGTCCCAGGAGGTCTTCCTCCTTGGGATTCACGTCCTCCTCCTCTTTTGTGGTTTCGGCCATGATGGTCATTTCAATGGCCTTGCACTCTACTTTTGGATTTTCTTCTGTATTGCTTGGGAGGGTACTAGGGTGGATTTCAGTGACTCTTTTACTCAGCTGGCCCACTTGTGCCTCCAAATTTCTAATTGAGGACCTTATTTCATTCATGAAACTTATAGTGGCCTTAGATAGATCAGAGACTAAGTTTGCAACATTAGATGTATTTTGTTCAGAGTTCTCTGTCTATTGCCGAGTGGATGATGGAAAAGGTTTACTATTGTTAAACCTATTTCTTCCACCATTATTAAAGCCTTGTTGAGGCTTTTGTTGATCCTTCCATGAGAGATTTGGGTGATTCCTCCATGAAGGATTATAGGTGTTTCCATATGGTTCACCCATGTAATTCACCTCTGCTATTGCAGGGTTTTCAGGATCATAGGCCTCTTCTTCAGAAGGCGCCTCTTGAGTACTGTTGGATGCAGCTTGCATTCCATTCAGACTCTGAGAAATCATATTGACTTGCTGAGTCAATATTTTGTTCTGAGCCAATATGGCATTCAGAGTATCAATTTCAAGAACTCACTTCTTCTGAGGCGTCCCATTACTCACAGAATTCCTCTCAGAAGTGTACTTAAACTGGTTATTAGCAACCATGTCAATGAGTTCTTGAGCTTCTGTAGGAGTTTTCTTTAGGTGAATGGATCTACCTGCAGAAGTATCCAATGACATCTTAGCTAATTCAGACAGACCATCATAGAATAAATCCAGGATGGTCCATTCTGAAAGCATGTCAAAAGGACACTTTTTGGTCAGTTGCTTGTATCTCTCCCAAGCTTCATAGAGGGATTCACCTTCTTTCTGTTTGAAGGTTTGAACATCCACTCTAAGCTTACTAAGCTTTTGAGGAGGAAAGAACTTGGCTAAGAAAGCCGTGACCAGCTTATCCCAAGAGTTCAGGCTATCTTTGGGTTGAGAGTCCAACCACACTCTAGCTCTGTCCCTTACAGCAAAAGGGAAAAGCATGAGCCTATAGACTTCAGGATCTACTCCATTAGTCTTAACAGTATCACAGATCTGCAAAATTCAGTTAAGAACTGAAAAGGATCTTCATATGGAAGTCCATGGAACTTGCAGTTCTGCTGCATCAGAGAAACTAATTGAGGTTTCAGCTCAAAATTGTTTGCTCCAATGGTGGGGATGGAGATTCTTCTTCCATGTAAATTGGAATTAGGTGCAGTAAAGTCACTAAGCATTCTCCTTGCATTATTATTATTTTCGGCTGCCATCTCCTCTTCTTGTTCGAAAATTCCTGACAGGTGCTTGATGGATTGTTGTAATTTAGCTTCTCTTAGTTTCCTCTTCAGAGTCCTTTCAGGTTCTGGATCTGCTTCAACAAGAATATTCTTGTCCTTGCTCCTGCTCATATGAAAAAGAGGGAACAGAAAAATAATAATAATAGGGATCCTTTTTACCCAGGTATAGAGGTTCCCTTAGGTGAGTGGAAGAAAAGAAGAGTGTAATGTAAAGAAAGAAACACAAGGGTGAGGAGAGCAGAGATGTGAGATGAAGAGAAGTGTTAGTAGATGAATAAATAAATAGAAGGAGATGAGAGAGAAAGAGGAATTTCGAAAATTATTTTTGAAAAAGAGTTAGTGATTTTCGAAAATAGTTTTTGAAAAAGGTTAGTAATTTTCGAAAATTAGGAATAAAATTAAAATCAAAAATTAAAATAATTAGTTAATTTAAAAAGAAATTTTGAAAAAGAGGGAAGATATTTTCGAAAATTAGAGAGAGAGAGAGTTAGTTAGGTAGTTTTGAAAAAGATAAGAAACAAACAAAAAGTTAGTTAGTTAGTTGAAACAAATTTGAAAATCAATTTTGAAAAGATAAAATGAGAAGTTAGAAAAGATATTTTAAAATCAAATTTTTGAAAAAGATAAGATAAAAAGATATTTTTGAAAACATATGATTGAAATTAGTTTTGAAAAAGATTTGATTTTTAAAATCACAATTAATGACTTGATTCACAAGAAATCACAAGATATGATTCTAGAACTTAAAGTTTGAATCTTTCTTAACAAGCAAGTAACAAACTTGAAATTTTTGAATCAAAACATTAATTATTGATGATATTTTCGAAAATTATGAGATAAAATTAAGAAAAAGATTTTTGAAAAATATTTTTATAATTTTCAAAAATAAATAAGAAAAATGAAAAAGATTTGATTTTTGAAAAAGATTTTGAAAAAGATAAGATTTTTAAATTGAAAATTTGATTTGACTCATAAGAAACAACTAAATTTTAAAAAGTTTTGAAAAAGTCAACTCAAATTTTCGAATTTATGAGAAGAAAAAGGAGAAGATATTTTTTTGATTTTTGAATTTTTAATGATGAGAGAGAAAAACATGAAAAATGATGCAATGCATGAAAGTTATGGATCAAAACAATGAATGCATGCAAGAATGCTATGAATGTCAAGATGAACACCAAGAACACTTTGAAGATCATGATGAACATCAAGAATAGATTTTTGAAAAATTTTTAATGCAAAGAAAACATGCAAGACACCAAACATAGAAATCTTTCATGTTCAGACAATATGAATGCACATGAAAAACAAGAAAAGACACAAAACAGGAAAACATCAAGATCAAACAAGAAGACTTACCAAGAACAACTTGAAGATTATGAAGAACACCATGAATGCATGATTTTTTTCGAAAAATGCAAGATGAACATGCAATTGACACCAAACTTAAAATCTAACTCAAGACTCAAACAAGAAACACAAAATATTTTTGATTTTTTTTTATGATTTTATGATTTTTTTTTTGGATTTTTCGAAAATTATTTGAAAAAGAAAAATAAGGATTCAAAAAAAATTTTTTTTATTTTAATATGAATTCCAGGAATCTTTGTACTCTTAGTCTAAAGCTCTAATCTGAGGGTTAGGCATGGCTTACTAGCCAGCCAAGCTTTAGAAGATATTGATACTTTCCATGTGTAGAGCAACTAAGTGTGCGAGAATCAACAAGCTCTTGTGATGATAAGTTGAAACCCCAGTCCAAAAGATTAGACATGGCTTACAGCCGGCCAGGATTCAACAAATCATCATGAAACACTAGAATTCATTCTTAAAAATTCTGAAGAACATAATAAAATTTTTGAAAAGAATTTTTATTTTATTTTTTTTTTCGAAAATAAAGGAAAAATTTTTGAAAAAATTTTTGAAAATATTTTTTTTTTTGAAAACAAAATAAGAAGAAAATTACCTAATCTGAGCAACACGATAAACCGTCAGTTGTCCAAACTCGAACAATCCCCGGCAATGGCGCCAAAAACTTGGTGCACGAAATTGTGATCTCAGGCAACGGCGCCAAAAAACTCTGTACGCACGTCTTAATAAATTATTTTTCGTTCACAACTTCGATACAACTAACCAGCAAGTGCACTGGGTCGTCCAAGTAATAAAACCTTACGTGAGTAAGGGTCGATCCCACGGGGATTGTTGGTATGAAGCAAGCTATGGTCACCTTGTAAATCTCAGTCAGGCGGATATAAAATGGTTATGGAGTTTTCGAAATTAATACTAATTAAATAGAAAATAAAGATAGAAATACTTATGTATATCACTGGTGAGAATTTCAGATAAGTGTATAGAGATGCTTTCGTCCCTCTGAATCTCTGCCTTCCCGCTGTCTTCATCCAATCAGTCCTACTCCTTTCCATGGCTGGCTTTATGTAAGGACATCACCATTGTCACTGGCTACTTTTCATCCTCTCTGGAAAATGGTCCGATGCGCTATCACCGCATGGCTAATCGTTTGGAGGCATCACCGTGGTCAATGGCTGCATCCTATCCTCTTGTGAAAATGGTCCAAATGCTCTGTCACAGCACGGCTAATCATCTGAGGTTTTCGATCATACTGGAATAGGATTCACCCTCCTTTTGTGTCTGTCACTACGCCCAGCACTTGCGAGTTTGAAGTTCGTCACAGTCATTCAATCCCAGAATCCTACTCGGAATACCACAAACAAGGTTTAGACTTTCCAGATTCTCATGAATGCCGCCATCAATCTAGCTTACACCACGAAGATTCTGATTAAGAGATCCAAGAGATACTCATTCAATCGAAGGTAAAATGGAAGTGGTTGTCAGGCACACGTTCATAGGGAATGATGATGATTGTCACATTCATCACATTCAGGTTGAAGTGAGAATGACTATCTTAGAAGCGGAATAAGTTGAATTGAATAGAGAAACAGTAGTACTTTGTATTAATTCATGAGGAACAGCAGAGCTCCACACCTTAATCTATGGAGTGTAGAAACTCTACCGTTGAAAATACATAAGTGAAAGGTCCAGGCATGGCCGAATGGCCAGCCCCCAAAACGTGATCAATATGATCCTAAGATGAACTAAAAATTATAAGATGATCCGATACAATAGTAAAAAGTCCTATTTATATTAAACTAGTTACTAGGGTTTACAGAAGTAAGTAATTGATGCATAAATCCACTTCCGGGGCCCACTTGGTGTGTGCTTGGGCTGAGCTTGAATGTTACACGTGCAGAGGCTCTTTCTAGAGTTGAACGCCAGGTTGTAACGTATTTCTGGCGTTCAACTCTGGTTCGTGACGTGTTTCTGGCGTTTAACTCCAGACAGCAGCGTAGAACTGGCGTTCAATGCTCTTTTACGTCGTCTAAACTCGGCCAAAGTATGGACAATTATATATTTCTGGAAAGCCCTGGATGTCTACTTTCCAACGCAATTGGAAGAGCGCCATTTTGAGTTCTATAGCTCCAGAAAATCCACTTTGAGTGCAGGGAGGTCAGAATCCAACAGCATCAGCAGTCCTTCTTCTACCTATGAATCTGATTTTTGCTCAAGTCCCTCAATTTCAGCCAGAAAATACCTGAAATCACAGAAACATACACAAACTCATAGTAAAGTCCAGAAATGTGAATTTAACATAAAAACCAATGAAAACATCCCTAAAAGTAACTAGATCCTACTAAAAACATACTAAAAACAATGCCAAAAAGCGTATAAATTATCCGCTCATCAACGACCCAGTGCACTTGCTGGTCAGCTGCACGGAGTTGTGTGAAAAGTGTGCGATCACAATTTTGTGTACCAACTTTTTGGCGCCGTTGTCAGGGATTGTTCGAGTTTGGACAACTGATGGTTCATCTTGTTTCTCAGATTAGGTACTTTTATTTTATATTTAAGCTTTTTGACTTTTATTTTATTTTCGAAAAAAATTTTCAAAAAAATAAATTATTCTATGACTTCAAAATTTTTAAGAATGAATTCTAGAGTTTCACGATGATCTGTTGAATCTTGGCTGGCCATTGGCCATGTCTATTGTTTTAGACCGGATCTTTCACTGAAAGCTTAGCTGGCTAGTAAGCCATGTCTAATTCCTGGACCGGAGTTTTAGACTAACATTGCATTATTCCTGGAATTCTCATTAAAAATTTTGAATTCCTTATTTTCTCTTTTTCCAATTAATTTTCAAAAAATTACAAAAAAAAAATTTAATAAAACTATAAAAATAAAAAATAATGTGTGTTTCTTGTTTGAGTCTAGTGTCTATTTTTAAGTTTGGTGTCCTGCATATTTTTAACTTTCTTGCATTTTTTGAATATATGCATTATGTTCTTCAATGATCTTCAAGTCGTTCTTGATGATTTTATTGGGTCTGATCTTTAAATTCTCTTGTTTTGTATCTTTTGCTGTTTTTCACATGTTCACATGCATTTTCAATTTGTTAATGTCTCTAATATGAAAATTTCTATGTTTTGTGTTTTGCATGCATTGTTTATCTGATCTTAGTTTCCATGATTAGTTTCATTTTGTTGTTTTTCATCATTAAAAATTAAAAAAAAAAATTTCAAAATTTTGTCTTTTCAACTCAATAACACAGAGAATTGAAGATTCAGAACATATAGCAGAGGAATCACAGAGAAAAAGCTGGGCGTTCAAAACGCCCAGTGAAGAAGCAAAACTGGCGTTTAAACTCCATCCAGGGTACTTGGCTGGGTGTTAAACGCCCAAAAGGGTAGTATTTTGGGCATTAATCGCCAGAATGGATTCCATTCTGGGCCTTTAACGCCAGGACAACATGGGAGGTAAGTTAGTTTTTAATTCAAATCTTTTTCAAATTTTCATAACTTTTCAAAATCAAATCTTTTCCGAATCATATTTTTTTATCATATCTTTTTCAAAATCAAATCCTTTCCATTTTTCTCTCACTATTCTCGAAAATCCTTGCTACCAAATAATGATTTGATTCAAAAATTTCAAGTTGTTACTTGCTTATTAAGAAAGATTCAATATTTGAATTTTAGAATCATATCTTTTAAATTTCTTGTTAGTCAAGTAATTAATTTCCAATCATATCATTAATTTAAAATCTTTTCAAATTGTTTTCCAATCATACCTTCTCAATCACATCTTTTTCAAAATAATTTTCAATCATCTCTCTTTGATTGCTAATTTCAAAATCACTTAACCACTTTCTCACTATTAATTTTCGAAAACCATCAACCACTTTTTCAAAATTCCTTTTAATTAATTTTTTAATTTTGTTTTCGAAAATTCTTCTCCCTCCTCACTTTTTTCTATTTAAGGACTACACTTCTCCTTAATTAGCAATTCAGACTATCTCTCCTTCTTCATATGTTCGAATTCTTACCTACCTACCTCATCCCTCTGTTCCTATTTTCCTCTGACACCTCAAGGAATCTCTATACTGTGACATAGAGGATTCCATACTTTCTTGTTCTCTTTTCTTTCATATGAGTAGGAACAAAGACAAAGGTATTCTTGTTGAGGCTGATCCTAAACCTGAAAGGACCTTGAAGAGGAAGCTAAGAGAAGCTAAAGCACAACTCTCTGGAGAGGACCTGACAAAAATTTTTCGAAAAGGAAGAAGACATGGCAACCAAAAATAACAACAATGCCAACAATGCAAGGAAGATGCTTGGTGACTTCACTGCACCCTCTTTTGACTTCTGTGGAAGGAGTATCTCAATTCCTTCAATTGGAGCAAACAACTTTGAGCTTAAGCCTCAATTAGTTTCTCTGATACAGCAGAATTGCAAGTATCATGGACTTCCATTGGAAGATCCTCATCAGTTTCTAGTTGAATTCTTACAAATCTGTGACACTGTCAAGACCAATGGGGTTGACCCTGAGGTCTACAGACTTATGCTTTTCCCCTTTGCAGTAAGAGACAGAGCTAGGACATGGTTGGACTCACAACCTAAAGAAAGCCTGAACTCTTGGGAAAAGCTGGTCAATACCTTCTTGGCAAAGTTCTTTCCACCTCAAAAATTGAGTAAGCTTAGAGTGGAAGTCCAAACCTTCAGACAGAAGGAAGGCGAATCCCTCTATGAAACTTGGGAAAGATACAAGCAATTGATCAGAAGGTGTCCTTCTAGCATGCTTTCAGAATGGAGCATCATATGCATATTCTATGATGGTCTGTCTGAACTGTCCAAGATGTCATTGGACAACTCTGCTGGTGGATCTCTTCATCTGAAGAAGATATGAAACTTGGGAAAGATACAAGCAATTGATCAGAAGGTGTCCTTCTGGCATGCTTTCAGAATGGAGCATCATATGCATATTCTATGATGGTCTGTCTGAACTGTCCAAGATGTCATTGGACAACTCTACTGGTGGATCTCTTCATCTGAAGAAGACGCCCGAAGAAGCCCAGGAACTCATTGAAATGGTTGCAAATAACCAATTCATGTACACTTCTGATAGAAATCCTATGAATAATGGGACAACTCAAGAAGAAAGGAGTTCTTGAGATTGATACTCTGAATGCCATATTGGCTCAAAATAAAATATTGACTCAGCAAGTCAATATGATTTCTCAGAGTCTGTCTGAAATGCAAGCTGCATCAGGCAGTACTAAGGAGGCTTCCTCTGAAGAAGAAGCCTATGACCCTGAGAATCCTACAATGGTAGAGGTGAATTACATGGGAGAACCCTATGGAAACACCTATAATCCTTCATGGAGAAATCATCCAAATCTCTCATGGAAGGACCAACAGAAGCCTCAACAAGGATTCAACAACAACAATGGTAGAAGAAATAGGTTTAGCAATAGCAAACCTTTTCCATCATCTTCTCAGCAATAGACAGAAAATTCTAAGCAGAACCACTCTGACTAAGCAACTGTAGTCTCTGATCTATCTAAGACTACTCTCAATTTCATGACTGAAGCAAGGTCCTCCATTAGAAATTTGGAGGCACAAGTGGGTTAGCTGAGTAAAAGAATTACTGAAACTCCTCCTAACACTCTCCCAAGCAATACAGAAGAGAATCCCAAGAGAGAGTGCAAGGCCATAAACACGTCCCACATGGCCGAATGCATAGAGGAGGGAAAGGCAGCGATTTCCACTGAGGAAGACCTCAATGGACGTCCACTGGCCTCCAAGGAGTTCCCTAATGAGAAACCAAAGGAATTTGAGGCTCATATAGAGACCATAGAGATTCCACTAAACATACTTCTGCCATTCATGAGCTTTGATGAGTATTCTTCCTCTGAAGAGGATGAAGATATTGCTAAAGAGAAAGTTGCTCAATATCTAGGAGCAATCATGAAACTAAATGCCAAGTTATTTGGTAATGAGACTTGGGAGGTTGAACTTTCATTGCTCATCAATGAACTAAATACCTTGGTAAGGCAGAAATTACCACAGAAGAAACCGGACCCCAGAAAATTCTTAATACCTTGTACCATAGGCACCATGACCTTTGAGAAGGCTCTGTGTGACCTAGGGTCAAGTATGAATCTCATGACCCTCTCTGTAATGGAGAAACTAGGGATCCTTGAGGTGCAAGCTGCAAGAATCTCACTAGAGATGGCAGACAATTCAAGGAAACAGGCTTATGGACTTGTAGAGGATGTCTTGGTAAAGTTTGAAGGCCTTTACATCCCTGCTCACTTCATAATCTTGGACACTGGGAAAACTATGGATGAATCCATTATCCTTGGCAGACCCTTCCTAGCCACAGCAAAAGCTGTGATTGATGTTGACAGAGGAGAGTTGGTCCTTCAAGTGAATGAGGACTACCATGTGTTTAAGGCTCAAGGATCTCCTTCTGTAACCATAGAGAGGAAGCATAAAAAACTTCTCTCAAAGCAGAGTCAAACAGATCCCCCACATTCAAACTCTAAATTTGGTGTTGGGAGGCCATCATCATGCTCTGAGTATTTGTAAGGCTCCATGAGAGCCCATTGTCAAGCTATTGACATTAAAGAAGCGCTTATTGGGAGGCAACCCAATTTTATTCAATTATATCTATTTATTTTCCATTGTTATTTTATATTTTATTTAGGTTGATGATTATGTGAAGTCACAAAAACAACTGAAAAAGCAAAAACAGATTGAAAAATAGCATTAAAAATAGCACACCCTGGAGGAGGAGCTTACTGGCATTTAAACGCCAGTAAGGGTAGCAGAATGGGCGTTGAACACCCAGTCTGGCACCATTCTGGGCGTTTAACGCTAGAAAAGGGCACCAGACTGGCGTTTAACACCAGAAAAGGGCAACAAGCTGGCGTTTAACGCCAGAAAGGGAAGAAAAGTTGGCGTTAAACGCCCGAAATAGGTAGCAACCTGGCGTTTAATGCCAGGATTGGCACTCCAAGGGGCGTTTACATGCCAACATGGTGCAAGGATGACAAATCCTTGACACCTCAGGATCTGTGGACCCCACAGGATCCCTACCTACCTCAACTCTCTCTCTCTCTTCTTCACACCTTTCCATAACACCCTTTTTCCAAATACCCCTTACCAATCACCGCCATTTCTCTTCCCCATCACATCTTCACCAATCACCTCCACCCACTCTTCCCAAAAAACTCCACCAACCTCACAATTCAAATTCAAATACTTTCCCTCCCAAATCCAACCCCTAATACACAAAAACCCCCTCTCTCTCACCCTATAAATACCCCCTTCACCACCTTCATTTTCACACATCATACACACTTCTCTCCAACTTAGCCGAACCTACACCAACCCTCTATCTCCTTCATTTTCTTCTTCTGCTACTCACTTCTTTCTTCTTTTGCTCGAAGATGAGCAAACCTTTTAATTTTGGTGTGGTAAAAGCGTCACTTTTTATTTTTCCATAACTATTTATGGCACCTAAGGCCAGAGAAACCTCTAGAAAGTGAAAAGGGAAGGCAAAAGCTTCCACCTCCGAGTCATGGGAGATGGAGAGATTCATCTCAAAGGTACATCAAGACCACTTCTATGAAGTTGTGGCAAAGAAAAAGGTGATCTCTGAGGTTCCCTTTAAGCTCGAAAATAGTGAATGTCCGGAGATCCGACATGAGATTCGAATAAGTGGTTGGGAAATTCTCACCAACCCCATTCAACAAGTCGGGATCTTAATGGTTCAAGAGTTCTATGCTAATGCATGGATCACCAAAAATCATGATAAAAGTGTGAACCCAGACACAAAGAATTGGCTTACAATGGTCCAGGGAAAATACTTAGATTTCAGTCCAAAAAATGTAAAGTTGGCATTCAACTTGTCAATGATGCAAGGAGATGCACGCCCCTACACTAGAAGGGTCAACTTTGATTAAAGGATGGACCAAGTCCTCATGGACATATGTGTGGAAGGAGCTCAGTGGAAAAGAGATTCCAAAGGCAAGCTGGTTCAACTAAGAAGGCTTGACCTCAAGCCAGTGGCTAGGGGATGGTTGGAGTTCATCCAATGCTCAATCATTTCTGCTAGCAACCGGTCTGAAGTTAATATAGACCGGGCTATCATGATCCATAGCATCATCATTGGAGAGGAAGTAGAAGTTCATGAGGTCATATCTCTAGAACTCTACAAAGTGGCTGACAAAACCTCTATTTTGGCAAGGTTAGCCTTCCCTCATCTAATTTGTCACCTCTGCAATTCAGCTAGAATTGACATAGAGGAAGACATCCTCATTGATGAGGACAAGCCCATCACTAAGAAAAGGATAGAGCAAGCAAAAGATCCCACTCATGGACCTCAACAAGAGCATGAGGAAATTCCTCATCATCAAATCCCTGAGATGCCTCAAGGGATGCACTTCCCTCCACAAAATTATTGGAAGCAAATTAACACCTCCCTAGGAGAATTAAGTTCTATCATGGGACAACTAAGGGTGGAACACCAAGAGCATTCCATCCTCCTTCATGAAATTAGAGAAGACCAAAGAGCCATGAGAGAGGAGCAACAAAGGCAAGGAAGAGACATAGAGGAGCTCAAGCGTTCCATTGGATCTTCAAGAGGAAGAACTAGCCGCCATCACTAAGGTGGACCCGTTCTTTAATCTCCTTGCTCTTATTTTTCTGTTTTTCGAAAATTATGCTTTATGCTCTATCTATGTTTGTGTCTTTATTACATCATCATTAGTGTCTAGGTCTTAAAGCTATGAATGTCCTATGAATTCATCACCTTTCTTAAATGAAAAATGTTTTTAATTGCAAAAGAAAAAGAAATACATGAATTTCAAATTTTAAAGTAGTTTAATTATTTTGATGTGGTGGCAATACTTTTTGTTTTTCTGAATGAATGCTTGAACAGTGCATATTTTTGAATTTGTTGTTTATGAATGTTAAAATGGTTGGCTCTTGAAAGAATAATGAAAAAGGAGAAATGTTATTGATAATCTGAAAAATCATAAAATTGATTATTGAAGCAAGAAAAAGCAGTGAAGAAGCTTGCGAAAGAAAATATATATATATAAAAGAAAAAAAGATAAAAAAGAAAAAGCAAGCAGAAAAAAGCCAATAGCCCTTTAAACCAAAAGGCAAGAGTAAAATAAAAAGGATCCAAGGCTTTGAGCATCAGTGGATAGGAGGGCCTAAAGGAATAAAATCCTGGCCTCAGCGGCTAAAACAAGATGTCCCTAACCATGTGCTTGTAGCGTGAAGGTGTCAAGTGAAAAGCTTGAGACTGAGCGGTTAAAGTTGTGGTCCAAAGCAAAAGAGTTTGCTTAAGAGCTCTGGACACCTCTAATTGGGGACTCTAGCAAAGCTGAGTCACAATCTAAAAAGGTTCACCTAGTTATGTGTCTGTGGCATTTATGTATCCGATGGTAATACTGGAAAACAAAATGCGTAGGGTCACGGCCAAGACTCATAAAGTAACTATGTTCAAGAATCAATATACTGAACTAGGAGAATCAATAACACTATCTGAATTCTGAGTTCCTATAGAAGCCTATCATTCTGAACTCCAAAGGATAAAGTGAGATGCCAAAACTATTCAGAAGAAAAAAGCTACTAGCCCCGCTCATCTAATTAAAACTGATCTTCATAGATATTTTTGGAATTTATTGTATATTCTCATATTTTTATCCTACTTTGTTTTTAGTTGCTTGGGGACAAGCAAAAATTTAAGTTTGGTGTTGTGATGAGTGGAGAATTTATACACTTTTTGAGATTGTTTTTAGGTAGTTTTCATTATCTTTTAGTTACTTTTTATTATATTTTTATTAGTTTTTAAATAAAAATCACATTTCTGGACTTTACTATGAGTTTGTGTATTTTTCTGTGATTTCAGGTATTTTCTAGCTGAAAGTGAGGGACCTGAGCAAAAATCTGATTCAGAGGCTAAAAAAGGACTGCAGA
This sequence comes from Arachis hypogaea, assembly GCF_003086295.3. Classification (NCBI taxonomy): domain Eukaryota; kingdom Viridiplantae; phylum Streptophyta; class Magnoliopsida; order Fabales; family Fabaceae; genus Arachis; species Arachis hypogaea. The sequence goes on along the minus strand of NC_092055.1, from coordinate 54,302,227 downwards.
TGATGTTGGATTCTGACCTCCCTGCACTCGAAATGGATTTTCTAGAGCTATAGAAGCCCAATTGGTGCACTCTCAATAGTGTTGGAAAGTAGACATCTTGGGCTTTCCAACAATATATAATAGTCCATACTTTGCCCGAGATTTGATAATGCAAACTGGTGTTTAAACGCCAGTTTTCTACCCTATTCTGACGTTAAACGCCAGAACTGGCATAAAAGCTAGAGTTAAACACCCAAACTGGCACCAAAGCTGGAGTTTAACTCCAAGAAAAGTTTCTACATGTGAAAGCTTCAATGGTCAGCCTAAGCACACTCCAAGTGGGCCTGGAAGTGGATTTCTGCATTAATTACTTATTTTTGTAACCGTAGGCTACTAGTTTATTATAAATAGGACCTTTGACTATTGTATTTTCATCTTTGGATCATCTCTGGAACACATTATGTAGTTTTTATATTCTGAGACCTCCATGGGAGGCTGGCCACTCGGCCATGTCTACCCTATTTTCACTTATGTATTTTCAACGGTGGAGTTCTACACCCCATAGATCAAGGTGTGGAGCTCTGCTGTTCTTCATAAATTAATGCAATTACTATTGTTTTTCTATTCAATTCATGCCTACTTCTTCTCTAAGATATCCATTCGTACTTCAACATGATGAATGTGATGAACTAGAGACACTCATCACCATACTCACCTATGAACGCGTGCCTGACAACCACTTCCGTTCTACATGAAAACGAGCTTCAATGCATATCTCATAAGTTTCTAATCTAAGATTAGAACCTTCATGGTAGAGGCTAGAATTATTGGCAGTCATTTCTGAGATCCGAAAAGTCTAAACCTTGTCTGTGGTATTCCGAGTAGGATCTGGGATGGGATGACTGTGACGAGCTTCAAACTCGTGAGTGTTGGGCGTAGTGATAGACGCAAAGGAATCAATGGATCCTATTCCAACATGAGTGAGAACCGACAGATCATTAGCCGTGCGGTGACAGCGCATTTGGACCATTTTCACTGAGAGGACGGATGGTAGCCATTGACAACGGTGATCCCCCAACATATAGCTTGCCATGGAAGGGAGTATGAATGATTGGATGAAGGCAATGGGAAAGCAAAGGTTCAGAAGGAACAAAGCATCTTCATACGCTTATCTAAAATCCCACCAATGAATTACATAAGTGCTTCAATCTTATTTTCTGTTTTAATTTTATTTTAATTATCAAAATCCCATAACCATTTGAATCTTCCTGACTAAGATTTACAAGGATGACCATAGCCTGCTTCAAGCTGACAATCTCTGTGGGATCGACCTTTACTCACGTAAGGTATTACTTGGACGACCCAGTGCACTTGCTGGTCAGCTGCACGGAGTTGTGTGAAAAGTGTATGATCATGATTTCGTGTACCAAAAAGCTATAAAAAATTATATATCATTGTGAAGCCCTGGATGTTATCTTTCTAACGCAACTGGAACTGCCTCATTTGGACCTCTGTAGCTCATTTTATGAACGATTTAGTACAAGAAGGTCAGGCTGGACAGCTTTAGCAGTTCCTTCTGTTTCTTGTATTCCTTCCACTTTTTCATGCTTCCTTTCCATTCTCTAGCCCATTCCTACCCTGTAAACCCTGAAATCACTTAAAAAACATATCACGGCATCAAATGGTAATAAGAGAGGATTAAACAGGGGAAATTTAAGGCCAAAGAAGCATGTTTTCAATCATAGCACAAAATCAACAAAATTGGTTGGGACAATGAGTAGATGTTCATTATTGTAGTTCCTCTCAGCTAGGATGGGAAACATCTGCTCGCAATAATGGTTGGTGAACCGTGTGAAGTCTCGTGCGGGAAAGGCTTTCTCTGCTTCATCAACTTAAATGATCCTCTTCACCCGCTTTGTTGGCGGCTTGACGCTTGTAGATGGTGGTGCCTTAGCCGGAGTTCTCTTGGTTCCCCTCCTTGCCGGTGGCTTTTCAGAAGCTTTCTCCTTTCCCTTTTTAGTGGTCATCCTAAAAAGAAGGAAGAAAGAGAATTAAATTCAAGTATAGAGTACTAATAATTGGAAGGAGGGAAATCCAAGTAATAATGAATGCCAGAGTAATAATGATGTCCTATACATGGTAGCTACAACATGCATGGAAGACATGAAGTCAAATTCATAAAGGAAATTCATAACAAGTAGATGCAGGATGGTTAAAAACATGCAAGTAATAGGCATGAGAAGCATAACTCAAGCATCAATTATTAAATGTACCAATTTAAAGTGCATTTATATGATGACAATTGTGAATGATAATCCAATACATTTGGATTGCAAGTCTGGTGAAACAGAGAGGCATTAAAGTGTGAGAGTAAAACAAAATAGAGTTCAAAATGCCATAAGTGCGTTTTCACAAACACTTGTTGTGCAAGTTAAAATAGGAATGAAAATAATGAATCCAAATGTATATGAGAGCCAAATTTAAATGTCAATTGTCAAATCACTCCTCATAAGATCCACAAGTTCAAGTATAAGAAAGTAACATCCAAATAAAACTCCAACACCAACATAAAAATGCATGAAAAAGAAATCATAAATATCTAAGGTAATATAAAATGGAGAAGAAAGAAAAATAATTAAATGTAATAATTGAAAGATGAATGAAAGAGTAGAGGAGAGGAAAGAAAGAAATCTGAGGTAGAAGATGAAAAAGGGAGGAAGAAAGTAGTAGATAGTAAGAAGGAATAATGAAGAAAGAAGGAAGAAGAAATAAGGGAGAATTAGGATTGAAAAAGAATTAGGATTGGGGGAGGGAATAATTGAAATCTGGCGGCATACCAGTTTAACCATGCGACACATGCGACGCGCGCGCATACCGCACGCGTACACCTGGGTCGCGTAAAATTTAAGCGACATGTAAGCGTCTGGGACGCATACGCGTGACATGGGTTGTGCCAATCACGCGAAGGCAGCCCCGCGCATGCACAACTCTCGGGTTGGAATGCATGAGAGCCAAAAAGACATACGACGCGTGCGCGTCAGGTACGCACACGCGTGGATAGCCACATAGTGAAACTGAGGCGCACGCGTGGCTAAATTTGTGCCTCTAGCACAGTTCCAGCGCGAGGTCAGCACGACTCTCTATTCAGCATAGTATTTTCTATGAGGCTTGACAATCTTCTCCAGTATGCGCTTTATCTCTCTATTAGACACCTCGGCTTGCCCATTGGTCTGGGGATGGTAAGTTGTTGCTACCTTGTGAACAATGCCATGTTTCTTCAGTAGACCTGTTAATCTCCTGTTACAAAAGTGAGTGCCTTGATCACTCACGATTGCTCGTGGTGATCCAAAGCGACAGATAATATTATTTCACACAAAGGAGACAACAGTGTTAGTATCATCAGTACGGGTGGGAATTGCTTCCACCCATTTAGAAACATAATCAACAGCTAACAATATGTATAAGAAACCACTAGAGTTTGGAAATGAACCCTTGAAGTCAATGCCCCAAACATAAAAAATTTCACAGAACAACATAAGTTGTTGGGGCATCTCATCCCTCTTGGATATATTCCTAAACCTTTGGCATGGAGAGCAAGATTTACAGAAGGCAGTAGCATCCTTAAAAAGAGTGGGCCACCAGAATCCACAATCTAAAAGTTTTCTAGCTATTCTTTGAGGACTAAAATGTCCACCACTCTCAGAGGAGTGGCAGGCCTCTAAAATTGACTGGAATTCTGATTGAGGCACACACCTTATAATTATCTGGTCAGCACCATACCTCCATAAATATAGGTCATTCCATATGTAATATTTGGGCTCGCTTTTCAGCTTGTCCTTTTGATGCTTAGTAAAATTGGGAGAGAAGTTATGACTAACTAAATAATTAGCTATAGGTGCTTACCAAGGAACTACCTCAGATATTGCGTGCAAGCTATCCAATCGAAAAGCATCATTGATAGGAATGGAGTCATTCTTAATGTGCTCTAGGCGACTCAAGTGGTCCGCCACTAAATCCTGGGAACCACTCCTATCTTTGTTTTCTAAATCGAATTCTTGCAGCAACAATATCCCACGTATTAACCTTGGTTTGGACTCTTTTTTAGCTAACAAATATTTTAGAGCTGCATGGTCTGAGTATACTACCACCTTAGTACCAAGTAAGTAGGCTCAGAATTTATCCAGAGCAAAAACAATAGCCAGAAGCTCTTTTTCAGTGGTAGTATAATTAGACTGAGCAGCGTCTAAGGTCTTAGAAGCATAAGCAATTATGAAAGGGTCCTTACCTTCGCGCTGAGCCAGCACCGCTCCTACTGCATGGTTGGAGGCGTCACACATAATCTCAAATGGCTGGCTCTAGTCGGGTCCTCTCACAATTGGAGCTTGAGTCAAGGCCATCTTCAGCTTATCAAACGCTTCCATGCAGTCCTCACTCATCTCGAACTCAACATCCTTCTGCAGCAGTCTGGATAAAGACAATGCTACCTTACTGAAGTCCTTGATAAATCTCCGGTAGAAACCTGCATGACCGAGGAACGAACGGACTTTTCTCATGGAAGAGGGGAAAGGTAAACTAGAAATCACATCTACCTTTGCTAGATCTACAGAAATACCAGTATTAAAAACAACATGTCCTAGAACAATACCTTGTTTTACCATAAAATGACATTTCTCAAAATTTAATACAAGGTTTGAACTAACACACCTGTTGATAAACCCCAATTTTGTGGTTTATCTTGTGCTTAATTTGGGGGATTTTATCACCTTTTCTCACATTTATTCAATGAAATAGCATGGTTTTGCAATTCTCCCTTGATTTGTGCTTAAATGTGAAAACATGCTTTTTAGGCCCTAAAATTGGTAATTTTAATTCACTTTAATTCCATTCGATGCCTTGATGTAGTTGTTAAGTGATTTCAGGTTCATAGGGCAAGTATTGGATGGAAGAAGTGAGGAGAAAAGCATGCAAGCGGGAGAACAAATGAAGAAATGAAGGAACCGGAAAGCTGTCAAGCCCGACCTCTTCGCACTCAATCGACCATAACCTGAGCTACAGAGGTCCAAATGAGGCGGTTCTAGTCGTGTTGGAAATCTAACATCTGGGGCTTCAAAATGATATAAAATTTGCCATATGTTATCTCGCGCTGAGGGACACGCACGTGCACTTTGCGCGCGCGTGCCGATTCTGCCATGGCCCACTAAAGTGAATTCGCCCCCAGCGAATTCTGAAGCACTTTGGGCCCAACCCAACTCATTTCTGATGCTATTTCAGCCAAGGATTGAAGGGGAGTCAACACACTTAGTTATAGTTTTAGTTTTCATCATGTTTTAGGTAGAATTCTAGAGAGAGAAGCTCTCTCTTCTCTCTAGAATTTAGGGTAGTTTAGGTTTAATTTTCTTGAATCTCACTTTTAATTCCTGTTTTAATTTAGTTTTCCTTTTTAATTTCTTGTTGTTACATCTCTACTCTTCTAGTTTTACTTGTCATTTCCTTTATTTTGTTACTTTTATGTTGATGAACCCTTGTTGGATCTTGATTTCTTTTAATGCAATTTTATGTTTGATGTTCTTTTATTGTTAATTTGAATTATTGATTTACTTTCCTTGCAAATTGTAGTTGGTAGATTTTACTATTTCTTGCCATTTATTATGCTTTCCATTATGCCTTCCAAGTGTTTGATAAAATGCTTGGAAGGATTTTAGAGTAGATTTTGAGCATTCCTGGCTTGGAAAGAGTGATTGGGTAATCTTGAGTCATGAAAACCCAACTTATGTTGGTGATCTAGAGTTGTTAGCTAGTATTGTTTCCATTGACGCTAATCTTTTGCTAGTTTAATTAATAAGTTGGTTAGGACTTTTGGATTGAGATTAGCTAGTCTCGTTAGACTTTCTCCCCATTTGTTGGAGTTGACGTAATGAGATAAATTCTTGTTTATATTTATGACATGATTAATTAGTCTTGTTTGACATTCTCCCGATGTGTGAGTTAACTAAATAAGATGAATTAATCATGCATGACTAGGATAGAAAGCCTATGATCTCAATTCTTGCCATGAATGTCTCTCTTTATTACTTGCTTTCTTTAATTACTTGCTCAATTTACTTTTCTTGTCTTTTTATTTTATTGCCCCTCTAATCAACCAAAACCCCCCCTTACATCCTTCATAGCCAATAATTGACCACTTCATTGCAACTCTTCGTGAGACGACCCAGAGTTTAAATACTTCGGTTAATTTTCATTTGGGGTTTGTTACATGTGACAACCAAAATTTTTGTATGAAAGGATTCTTGATTGGTTTGGAAACTATACTTCACAACGAGACTCCATTCAATTGAGGAAATTCTAAACCACACAAGAGTTCGCTCATCAAAATGGCGCCGTTGCCGGGGAGTTGCAATGGTGTTATGTTATTGGTTATTGTATATATGTGAATATTGTGAATAGCTTGATTTTTGGATTGCTTGTTAGTTTTTGCTAGTTTTAGGACTTTGTTTCATTATTTCTTGTTAGCTCTTATTTTCTTATTTTCACTTTTCACTATGAATTCTCACTTTGGCTATGAGTGTGATTATAACTATGTTGTAGAAAATGAGAACCTCAATGAAGATGTGCATCAAGGATGGGATAACCAAAGGTGGGAGGAGCCATATGCATATGATCAATCCTCATGGCAACAACCTCCACCAATGCATTATGAAGAAGAGCCATTCTATGACGCATGCCAATCCAATGGCTATGGTGAATCCCCTTGTGACTTTCAAGAACCACCACCATATGCCTATGAGCCATACCCTCAACATAGCCCTCAACCATACTCACAAGCCCCTTCTTACCAACTATCTTCATATGACCCTAATCCATATCCATCCTACCAACAACCATATGAGCCACACATATAGCCACCACCATTCCAACATCAACATTTTCAAGAGCCACCACCTCCAATGTATGAAAATTTCCAACCACAAGATGAATACTATTTTCCACCACAACCTCCCAGGGAAGAATATGCATGCCCTCCAATCCAAAAATCATATGATCCTACCCATGATATCCAAGCGGATCAAGAGTCAAGGGATCGTTTCAAGGAGACATTGGATCAATTTCAAGCAACCATGGAGTGTTTTGTGCAACAAATGGAAAGAATGGAAAATATTGAACCACCACAACCCTACCAAGAAGAACCACCTTCCAACTACAATACCCTTCCCTCAAACAATGAACCTTCTCTTCCACCATCACCTCCCGATGAAGCCCCCATGCAAGAATTGAGAGATCTTGAGTCTCACATCTTAAGGCGACACGACGAGGATGAAAAGAAGTTTAAGGAGTTAGGAGCCAAGATGACTATCCTAGTGGAAGTCGTTAGTAATATGGCCTCCTCCCGACTAAGCCTAAGCAACCAAGACACTCCCATTGACGAATGTGGAGAGGTAATTAAGGAGCTTAGTGAGGGAGTGGACTTGAAGCTCCAAGGTGAGGAAGAGGAGTTAAAGCAAGAAACGCAACAAGAGGAGGAGGTAGAGATTATTGAACAAGGGGAAGAAGTGGTTGAAGACTTAAGAGATGCGGAACCACCTTGGGAGTCTAGGATTGAAGAAGACCCCTCCAAGATGATTGAAATTGATGCTAAGGAGGAATGTGCACAACCTCCAAGGCATATCTCTTGTGAAGAATTGGATGGGATAGAGCAAGAATTGAGTCCCCTTGGTGATGAAGATCAAGCATCAAGTCTTAGTGGTGAAGACTCCTTTGAACATGAAGAACCTTCTCCAAAGGAGATGGAAAGCAATGTGGAGGTAAATCTCTCTTGTCCTCCCATTTGTGATTTGAGTAAGGGAAAAGGTTTAGATAAAATTATTGAACAAAGGATTGAAATTAAGAGATCTTGTGAAGAGGTGGAAGTCCTTAGAAAAAGGAGGATGGGAATTGAATACGCCTTGTCAAGACCGTTGGAATCACCTTTGCCTAGGTTGCCATCTACACCCTCATTTGAGTGGGTAAAACCCCTTTCTATTAGCTTTATTATCCCACTCGAATATGGTTTGCTTGAAACGGATGGCCAACTTAGGATGCTTTGTGGGATGAAGTGTAAAAGGAAGATGCTTCGTGGTTGGCGTTGCAAATCAAGGCTCATTATGGTTGATGCATCAAACATGAGATATAAAGGTTGGAGTAGTGCTCATCTAGATGGGTCTAGAAGGATTGTTGGTCACTTTATAGAGAATTCACCTTGCTCACCACCCGGATGGGCTAATAATGAGAGTCAACTTCAAGACAGGTGTGAAAACAAAGTGTGGGATCCCGGATCACACAAGGAAGATCAACTTTGGGGGCCTACGGCTTGGGAAGAACTCCATCAAAGCTTGGAGTTATTAACTTTGAATGATGAAGCACAATGGAAGTCCAAACATTGGTGGATGTTCAAGGATGGATTCAAACACAAGCCACCTTGATAGAAGCTCCCCATAAGTCCAACTTAAGGACAATAAACAAAAGTGCTAGGTGGGAGACAACCCACCAAGGTAAACTCTTTCCCTTTTCCTCTTTGTAAATATTGGTAGAATAGGTTTAATTCTTTGTTTTGAATTGCTTAGTTATGTTTAATTGGGAGTTTAGTAGGTTAAATAAGGTTTATTGATGTTTTTGGTAGTTGTTTGGAGGTTTGGAATGCTTGGTTTGGTACAAAAATATAGAAAAATTTTGAAAAACAGAGCACCACCCATGCGCACGCGCACTCCACGCGTATGCGTGAATCAAGCATTTTCAACCATCCACGCGCACGCGCCATGTATGCGTACGCGTGGATTGAATTTTTCCACCCTCCATACATTTTCCCGAGAGTTGTGCCTGGAGTGTGCCAACTTTGTGCCCAAAGGCACGCGCACGCGTACCTTGCGCGGACGCGCCACTCTCGAAATAACCCACCGACGCGCAGACATGCTGTACGCGTCCGCGTTGCTTCCATTTCATCCATCCGCGCTTACGCACACATGACGCGCACGCGTGGATTGCCCTGTTTCACTCACCTTCTTTTCTTCTCCTCTTTCCATTTTTTTCCTTCTTCTCTTCTCTTTCCACCCTTCAATCATCATGCAACACTACCAAGCATCATATAACACCATTTTTTTAGTTAGTTAGTTAGTTTAATTTTTATTTTCCATTATAAGTGTTGGATTACTAATCTTGTTTACTGTTTACTACTGCTGCTTATTGATAGGATGTTAGTTTAACATCATTGATGTTAATTTTCATTGTTGGATTCTTTGTTGAGGTTATATTTGGTTACTTGGGTCGGAACTTTTCATGTTTTATGCTTTTGAATACCAAGTACATGTTACATTGCCTTCATGCTTCTTAACTCTTTTGAATTGCATGTTTTGGCCACCATGCATTCATCATCTATTGTTAGGCAATTGTATATTATCATTGATTTTTTTAGGTGATGCTTGTTTATGGTTTACCCTTATTCACGTCACTTATTTCATGCATTGAGTTTGTGGAATCGTGAAATTGGATCGAAAGCTTACCTAGTGACATATTTTTGAGCTTTGTAAAGCTTTGTGGGCCATGCTTGCTATGTGACTGATCTTCACTTCTATTCTTTTTTTTTCCAAGTTCCATAGCATCCATGTGTTTCACCTCTATGTCACTTAGGTGTTGCAACAACTTCAATATGTGTCATTGATTGTTGTGTGAGTTTCATATACCATTTTGTTCACTAAATTTACTTACACATCAGTCAATGTCCATGCATTATCCAATTTCACAATTGCTTGATTTTTGCTTGAATGCTTTTATGCTTCTTCACTACTTGTTGGGTTATTTTAACCTATGAGTCTTTTAAAGTATCTCAAGCACACTAGAATGAGTGAAGTGCATGTTTTCTTTTGTGTAGTTGTGACATAACTTTTTGTACTAGTGTGTGTGTATTCTAAACCGCGCGCAATTTTAGAACCCACACACCTATCTTTCATCAATGTCATACTAATTCACTCACTCCATTCTAGTAGGTCTTACCTCATTCCAACAATTCACGCTTCCTTGCTTTTGTATTTTCTCATCTTACGGTATTTATTTTATTTTTCATGATTGATGCACCACAAGCAAAAATAGAAGCGGGAGGAAGAACACGCAGCAACCGGTTGACCTACCAGCTGAAGGTAGCAACTAGGAAAGTCGTCGTACCCCCTTGCTCATCTTTGGATGCACCGAGGACGGTGCAAACTTTTAAGTGTGGGGAGGTCGTCCGATCGCTCGGCAGTTTTGGGTGACAAGTTTCTAATCCCAACACTTTTGCATTTCATTTTTAGGTCTTTTAGGATTTTTGGTTGCATTGCATATGTATATATTAAGCTTAGTCAAAATCATGATATTTTCCAAGAATTTTATCTATAGGGCACCCCAATTGATTGAAAAAAAAAATTTTTTTAGAACTTGCTTGAATTATATACTTTGTGGAACATGGTTTTTGAGCTAAGAACACAAGCATGTAAGTTTTGAGCCTTAACTGTGTGGTTACATCATATATGACCACTTATTTTCATTCTTGTGTGCATTATTCTCTTCCTATGATTGTAATCTTTGATTTGTTTAATTCTATATGTCCATTATTTTGTGTATACATGCATTTATATGATTGAGGCCATTGTTTCAAATAGCTCACTTGCCCAAATAGCCTACCTTTTATCTTTCATTGTTAGCCAATCTTGAGCCCATGCTTAACCCATTTGTTCTTAATTATAGCACATTACAAGCCTAAGTGAAAAACAATAAATATCCCTTAATTTGGATCTTTGATTAGCTTAGGCTAGTGAGAGTGTTTATCATTTGATTTTGGGAGAGTTGGGAACATTCGGTAGAGATAAAAGTGTGTTTGTGTTTTTATTGAAAAATTTTTGGGAATTGGGTACATACTCATCTATTAATCATGTGTAAACCATATGCATTGATGTTCTTGTATATATTTTAGTTTGAAAAAAAAAAGAAAATATATATAAAAGAAAGAAAAAGAAAAGCAATAAAAAGGGGACAAAAATGCCCCAAAGTCAAGGTTCAATAAAAGTCAATGAATGTGTGTGGTAATCAAAAGAGAATGCATGAGCGTGTGAAAAAGTGAAGAATGGGTAGTTAGGTTTGTTTAGAATTGTATAGGTTGTCATAGGTTAGGTGGGAGGTTTAAGTTAATCAAAGATTCGAATTTCAAGATCACTTGACCATATGCATCCTACCTTGACCCTAGCCCCATTACAACCTATGGGAAAGCCCTCATGATATTTGTATGCATGCATAAAGTAATTGTTGATTGTTAAATGAAAAACAAACCTTGGAAAACATGATTAGGGGAGAATTGAGTGAATCAACCCCATACACTTGAATGACTAGAGCGGATACACATCCGGTGAGGGTTCGATTGCTCAATTACATGTTTCCACCCATGATCATCCCTTTTCTTGCAAGTTTGTATAATCTTTTTAATAATTCAATTCAATTGTGGGTTGAGTGATTTCTATTGCCTTAGCCCTTGTGTTTGTATATGTATTCTTGGAAATTGATTTATTTTGACTAAGTGGATGCATTCATATAGATAGATTGCATGTAGTTTGTTTGCATTGAATAAATGTTGATGTCCCTTTGCTTCTTTCTTGATTTTAGCATGAGGACATGCTTAGTTTAAGTGTGGGGAGATTTGATAAACCCCAATTTTGTGGTTTATCTTGTGCTTAATTTGGGGGATTTTATCACCTTTTCTCACATTTATTCAATGAAATAGCATGGTTTTGCAATTCTCCCTTTATTTGTGCTTAAATGTGAAAACATGATTTTTAGGCCCTAAAATTGGTAATTTTAATTCACTTTAATTTCATTCGATGCCTTGATGTATTTGTTAAGTGATTTCAGGTTCATAGGGCAAGTATTGGATGGAAGAAGTGAGGAGAAAAGCATGCAAGCGGGAGAACAAATGAAGAAATGAAGGAACCGGAAAGCAGTTAAGCCCGACCTCTTCGCACTCAATCGATCATAACTTGAGCTACAGAGGTCCAAATGAGGCGGTTACCGTTGTGTTGGAAAGCTAACATCCGGGGCTTCAAAATGATATAAAATTTGCCATATGTTACTTCGTGCTGATGGGCGCGCACGCGCACTTTGCGCGCGTGCGCCGATTCTGCCATAGCCCACTAAAGTGAATTCGCCCCCAGCGAATTCTGAAGCACTTTGGGCCCAACCCAACTCATTTCTGATGCTATTTCAACCAAGGATTGAAGGGTAGTCAACACACTTAGTCATAGTTTTAGTTTTCATCATGTTTTAGGTAGAATTCTAGAGAGAGAAGCTCTCTCTTCTCTCTAGAATTTAGGGTAGTTTAGGTTTAATTTTCTTGAATCTCACATTTAATTCCTGTTTTAATTTAGTTTTCCTTTTTAATTTCTTGTTGTTACATCTCTACTCTTCTAGTTATACTTGTCATTTCCTTTATTTTGTTACTTTTATGTTGATGAACCCTTGTTGGATCTTGATTTCTTTTAATGCAATTTTATGTTTGAGTTCTTTTATTGTTAATTTGAATTATTGATTTACTTTCCTTGCAAATTGTAGTTGGTAGATTTTACTATTTCTTGCCATTTATTATGCTTTCCTTTTATGCCTTCCAAGTGTTTGATAAAATGCTTGGAAGGATTTTAGAGTAGATTTTGAGCATTCCTGGCTTGGAAAGAGTGATTGGGTAATCTTGAGTCATGAAAACCCAACTTATGTTGGTGATCTAGAGTTGTTAGCTAGTATTGTTTCCATTGACGCTAATCTTTTGCTAGTTTAATTAGTAAGTTGGTTAGGACTTTTGGATTGAGATTAGCTAGTCTCGTTAGACTTTCTTCCCACTTGTTGGAGTTGACGTAATGAGATAAATTCTTGTTTATATTTATGACATGATTAATTAGTCTTGTTTGACATTCTCCCGATGTGTGAGTTAACTAAATAAGATGAATTAATCATGCATGACTAGGATAGAAAGCCTATGATCTCAATTCTTGCCATGAATGTCTCTCTTTATTACTTGCTTTCTTTAATTACTTGCTCAATTTACTTTTCTTGTCTTTTTATTTTATTGCCCCTCTAATCAACCAAAACCCCCCTTACATCCTTCATAACCAATAATTGACCACTTTATTGCAACTCTTCGTGAGACGACCCGGAGTTTAAATACTTCGGTTAATTTTCATTTGGGGTTTGTTACATGTGACAACCAAAATTTTTGTATGAAAGGATTCTTGATTGGTTTTGAAACTATACTTCACAATGAGACTCCATTCAATTGAGGAAATTCTAAACCACACAAGAGTTCGCTCATCACCTGTCTAATACTTTAGCTAAACTATCCAAGCAAAGGTTAAATGAATTACCATACACACTAAAGTCATCCATGAAAACATCCATACAGCTTTCAAGAAGATCTGAGAAAATGCTCATCATGCATCTTTGGAATGTAGCCGGTGCATTACATAAGCCAAAAGGCATCCTCTTGTTTGCATACGTTCCAAAGGGACATGTAAAAGTAGTTTTCTCCTAATCTTCAGGAGCTTTATGAATTTGAAAATAGCCAGTGTAACCATCTAAAAAACAGTAGTGTGATTTACCTGACAGGCAATCAAGCATTTGATCAATGAATGGCAGGGGGTAGTGATCCTTGCGAGTAGCGTGGTTGAGGCGCCTGTAATCAATGCACACCCTCCAGGAGTTCTGCACTCTAGTTGTCAGGAGCTCTCCATGCTCATTCTTCACTGTTGTGACTCTAGACTTCTTGGGCACCACTTGTACTGGGCTAACCCATTCACTATCCGAGATTGGATAGATGATGTCAGCTTCAAGCAACCTGGTCACTTCCTTCTTGACAACCTCTAGAATGGTGGGGTTCAGCCGCCTTTGAGGTTAACGAACAAGCCTTGCTCCCTCTTCTAAAAATATTCAGTGCTCACAAACTTGAGGGCTGATGCCTACTATATCCGCCAAGCTCCACCCAATTGCTTTCTTGTGTCTTCTCAGTACACTAAGCAGCTACTCCTCTTGTTGGGAAGTGAGTTCCCTTGCAATAATAACTGGGAGCTTCTATTTATCCTCAAGGTAAGCATATTTGAGGTGGGATGGAAGGGGCTTCAACTCCATTTTCTGCTCATGGCTAGGCACTTGATCATCTGGAGCTGGTGATGGTGGCAAGGTGTCTTCATCTTGTTTAGAGGGTTTCCCCATACTTGCACCTTACTTTATGTGCGTCTTTTCTACTTCTTCTTGGTGGACTGTAGCTACAGTTTCATCAATGATGTCGCACTGGAACATGGAGTGATCTTCCAGAGGGTGCTTCATGGCTTCATCCAGGTTGAAGCTCACTGCTCTGTCATCTATTTCAAAAGAGTAAGTTCCTGAGAAGGCATCCAATTTGAACCTTGAAGTCTTCAGAAATAGCCTTCCAAGCAAGATGCATGATGGTCTTCCTGAGTCATTAGGGGGCATCTCTAAGATGTAGAAGTCAATAGGGAATGCGAGCCCCTTAATGCTTACCAGCACGTCCTTAGCAACTCCAACCTCCGAGATTATGCTTTTATCTACCAAAACAAAACGTGCTGTCGACCTTTTTAAGGGAGGGAGCCTTAAAGCATCATATACAGATAATGGCATACTACTCACACATGCACCTAGATCACACATGCAGTCAAAAAATTGTACACCCTCAATAGCAATAGTAACCATGCATGGACCCGGATCACTACATTTTTCGATACAGCACCCATTAAAGCAGAAATAGAGCTACCTAGTGGAATAGTTTCTAAATTATGTAATTTTTTTCTTTATTCATGCATAAATCTTTTAGAAACATAGCATACTTAGGTACCTGGCGAATGGCATCAAAAAGGGGAATGGTTACCTCAACCTTTTTAAAGATCTCCAGCATCTTGGGATCGAGCTCCATCTGCTTTCTGGACTTCCTAGCAAGGTATGGGAAGGGAATAGGAATCGCTTCTCTTGCAACTTCATCTTCCTCTGGTGCTTGGTGCGTAGAAATTGTGATTACACTTTGATTATGTAAAATTCATTGCTCTTTCTTTCCCTGGCAATGGCGCCAAAAAAATATGATGCCAATACCATGGTTCACAACTTCACACAACTAACCAGCAAGTGCACTGGGTCGTCCAAGTAATACCTTACGTGAGTAAGGGTCGAATCCCACGGAGATTGTTGGTATGAAGCAAGCTATGGTCACCTTGTAAATCTCAGTCAGGCAGATATAAAATAGTAATGGGGTTTTCGAAATTAATTAATAAAAGAAGGATAGAAATACTTATGTAAATCATTGGTGAGAATTTCAGATAAGCGTATGGAGATGCAATCGTTCCTCTAAACCTCTGCTTTCCTGCTGTCTTCATCCAATCAGTCTTACTCCTCTCTATGGCTGGCTTTATGTAAGGATGTCACCGGTGCCAATGGCTACTTTCGATCTCTCTCGGGAAAATGGTCCAAATGCTCTGTCGCAGCACGGCTAATCGTCTGGAGGCATCACCCTTGCCGTTGGTTGCATCCTATTTCTCTCTGTGAAAAATGGTCCGATGCACTGTCACTGCATGGCTAATCATCTTGGAGGTTCTCGATCATATTGGAATAGGATTTACTATCCTTTTGCGTTTGTCACTACGCCCAGCACTCGCGAGTTTGGAGTTCGTCACAGTCATTCAATCCCGGAGTCCTACTCGGAATACCACGGACAAGGTTTAGACTTTCCGGACTCTCATGAATGCCGCCATCAATCTAGCTTATACCACGAAGATTCTGATTAAGAGATCTAAGAGATACTCATTCAATCTAATGTAGAACGGAAGTGGTTGTCAGGCACGCGTTCATAGGGAATGATGATGATTGTCACGTTCATCACTTTCAGTTTGAAGTGCGAATGATTATCTTAGAAGCGAAATAAGATGAATTGAATAGAAAACAGTAGTACTTTGCATTAATCTTTGAGGAACAGCAGAGCTCCACACCTTAATCTATGGAGTGTAGAAACTCTACCGTTAAAGATACATAAGTGAAAGGTCCAGGCATGGCCGAATGGCCAGCCCCTTTGATCTAAGAACCAGGCGTCCAAAGATGATCTAAAGATGTCTAATACACTAGTAAAAAGTCCTATTTATAATAAACTAGCTACTAGGGTTTACAGAAGTAAGTAATTGATGCATAAATCCACTTCCGGGACCCACTTGGTGTGTGCTTGGGCTGAGCTTGAAGTCTACATGTGGAGAGGTCTTTCTTGGAGTTGAACGCTAGCTTTTGTGCCATTTTGGACGTTGAACTCCACTTTGCAACTTGTTTCTGGCGCTGGACGCCAGAATTGGGCAGAGAGCTGGCGTTGAACGCCAGTTTGCATCATCTAAACTTAAGCAAAGTATGGACTATTATATATTGCTGGAAAGCCCTGGATGTCTACTTTTCAATACAATTGGAAGCGCGCCATTTTGAGTTCTTTAGCTCCCGAAAATCCATTTTGAGTGCAGGGTGATCAGAATCCAACAGCATCAGCAGTCCTTCTTCAACCTCTGAATCTGATTTTTGCTCAAGTCCCTCAATTTCAGCCAGAAAATACCTGAAATCACAGAAAAACACACAAACTCATAGTAAAGTCCAGATATGTGAATTTAACATAAAAACTAATGAAAACATCCCTAAAAGTAGCCAGATTCTACTAAAAACATACTAAAAACAATGCCAAAAAGCATATAAATTATCCGCTCATCACAACACCAAACTTAAATTGTTGCTTGTCCCCAAGCAACTGAAAATCAAATAGGATAAAAAGAAGAGAATATACTATAAATTCCAAACTATCAATGAAACATAGCTCCAATCAGATGAGCGGGACTTGTAGCTTTTTGCCTCTTGAATAGTTTTGGCATCTCACATTATCCATTGAAGTTCAGAATGATTGGCATCTATAGGAACTCAGAGTTCAGATAGTGTTATTGACTCTCCTAGTTTAGTATGATGATTATTGAACACAGCTATTTTATGAGTCTTGGCCATGGCCCTAAGCACTTTGTTTTCCAGTATTACCACCGGATACATAAGTGCCACAGACACATAATTGGGTGAACCTTTTCAGATTGTGACTCAGCTTTGCTAAAGTCCCTAATTAGAGGTGTCCAGGGTTCTTAAGCACACTCTTTTTTTGCTTTGGACCTTGACTTTAACCGCTCAGTCTCAAGTTTTCACTTGACACCTTCACGCCACAAGTACATGGTAAGGGACAGCTTGGTTTAGCCGCTTAGGCCAGGATTTTATTCCTTTAGGCCCTCCTATCCACTGATGCTCAAAGCCTTGGGATCCTTTTTATTTACCCTTGCCTTTTGGTTTTAAGGGTTATTGGCTTTTTGCTCTTGCCTCTTGGTTTTAAGAGCTTTTGGCTTTTTCTGCTTGCTTTTTCTTTTTTTTTCTTTCGCCTATTTTTTTTTTCTGCAAGCTTTGTTCTTTGCTACTTTTTCTTGCTTCAAGAATCATTTTTATGATTTTTCAGATTATCAAATAACATGTCTCATAGTAATCATTCTTTCAAGAGCCAACATATTTAACATTCTTAAACAACAACTTCAAAAGACATATGCACTGTTCAAGCATACATTCAGAAATCAGGAAGCATTGTCACCACATCAATATAATTAAACTAAGTTCAAGGATAAATTCGAAACTCATGTACTTCTTGTTCTTTTGAATTAAAACAGTTTTCATGTAAGAGAGGTGATGGATTCATAGGACATTCAAAACTTTAAGACAAAGTTACTAACTACTAATGATCATGTAATAAGACACAAACATAGATAAGCACTTTAATATAGAGAAAACGAAAAACAAAGAAAGTAAGAACAAGGAATGAGTCCACCTTAGTGATGGTGGCGTTTCCTTCTTGAGGAACCAATGATGTCCTTGAGATCTTCTATGTCTCTTCCTTGTCTTTGTTGCTCCTCCCTCATTGCTTTTTGATCTTCTCTTATTTCATGAAGGATGATGGAGTGCTCTTGATGTTCCACCCTTAGTTGTCCCATGTTGGAACTTAATTCTCCTAGGGAGGTGTTGATTTGCTCCCAATAGTTTTGTGGAGGAAGATGCATCCCCTGAGGTATCTCAGGGATCTCTTGATTTGCAGCCACATGTTCTACCACTAAGCTATAGACCCTTGAGATGAATCTTTCCATCTCCCATGACTTGGAGGTGGGAGCCTTTGTCTTCCCTTCCCCTTTTCTAGAGGTTTCTCCGGTCTTAGGTGCCATCTATAGTAATGGAAAAATAAAAAGCTTATACTATTACCACACCAAACATAGAATGTTGCTCGCCCTCGAGCAAAAGAAGAGAGAATAGAAGAAGAAGAAAAAGAAATGGAGGAGATGGAGGGATGTGTGTATGGATGTGAGTGGTGTATGGAAAGCAGAAGGGATGATCATGAATGGAGAGAGAGAGGGTGAGGTGGGTGGGGATCCTGTGGGGTCCACAGATCCTGAGATGTTCAAGGATTTACAACCTTGCACCAAATTAGGCATGTAAAATGCCCTTGCACACAACTCTGGGCGTTCAACGCCAGGTTGGTGCCCATTTTGGGCGTTCAACGCCCATTTGTTGCCCATTTATGGCGTTGAACGCTAGAACCATGCTTGTTCTGGGCGTTCAGCGCCCAGATGCTGCCCCTTTTGGGCGTTCAGCGCCCAGATACTGCCCATTTTGGGTGTTCAGTGCCAGAACCATGCTCTGTTCTGGCGTTGAACGCCAGACAGGTGCTTCCTCCAGTGTGTGATTTTTTTTTCTGCTGTTTTTGATTCCGTTTTCAATTTTTATATTTATTTTGTGACTCCACATGATCATGAACCTAAGAAAACATGAAAAACAAAAATAAAATAAACATTGGGTTGCCTCCCAACAAGCGCTTCTTTAATTTCAATAGCTTGACAGTGGGCTCTCATGGAGCCTCACAGATGTGCAGAGCTTTGTTGAGACCTCCCAACACCAAACTTAGAGTTTGGATATGGGGGTTTGACACCAAACTTAGAGTTTGGTTGTGGCCTCCCAACACCAAACTTAGAGTTTGACTGTGGGGGCTTTGGTTGACTCTGCTTTGAGAGAAGCTTTTTATGCTTCCTCTCCATGGATGCAGAGAGAGATCCTTGAGTTGTAAACACAAGGTTGTCCTCATTTATTTGAAGGATCAATTCTCCTCTGTCCACATCAATCACAGCTCTTGCTGTGGCTAGGAAAGGTCTTCCTAGGATGATGGATTCATCCTCTTCCTTTCCAGTATCCAGGACTATGAAATCAGCAGGGATGTAAAGGCCTTCAACCTTTACAAACACATCCTCTACTTGTCCATAAGCCTATTTTCTTGAATTGTCTGCCATCTCTAATGAGATTTTAGCAGCCTGCACCGCATAGATTCCCAGTTTCTCTATTACAGAGAGAGGCATGAGGTTTATTCCTGAACCAAGGTCACACAGAGCCTTAAAGATCATGGTGCCTATGGTACAAGGTATTATGAACTTTCCAGGATCCTGTCTCTTCTGAGGCAATGTCAGTTGATCCAGATCACTTAGTTCATTGGTGAACAAGGGAGGTTCATCTTCCCAAGTTTCAATACCAAATAATTTGGCATTTAGCTTCATGATTGCACCAAGGAACTTGGCAGCTTGCTCTTCAGTAACATCTTCATTCTCTTCAGAAGAGGAATACTCATCAGAGCTCATGAATGGCATAAAGAGGTTCAATGGAATCTCTATAGTCTCTAGATGAGTCTCAGATTCCTTAGGATCCTCAGAGGGAAGCTCCTTATTGATCATTGGACATCCCAGGAGGTCTTCCTCCTTCGGTTTCACGTCCTTCTCCTCTCTTGTGGGTTCGGCCATGGTAATTAATTCAATGGCCTTGCACTCTCCTTTTGGATTCTCTTCTGTATTGCTTGGGAGAGTACTAGGAGGGATTTTAGTGATCCTTTTACTCAGCTGGCCCACTTGTGCTTCCAAATTTCTAATGGAAGACCTTGTTTCATTCATGAAACTCACAGTGGCCTTAGATAGATCAGAGACTAAATTTACTAAGCTAGATAGATTCTGCTCAGAATTCTCTGTCTGTTGCTGAGTGGATGATGGAAAAGGCTTGCTATTGCTAAACCTGTTTCTTCCACCATTATTAAAGCCTTGTTGAGGCTTTTGATCCTTCCATGAGAGATTTAGGTGATTTCTCCATGATGGATTGTAGGTGTTTCCATATGGTTCACCCATGTATTTTAACTCTGCTATTGCAGGGTTCTCAGGATCATAAGCTTCTTCCTCAGAAGATGCCTCTTGAGTACTGTTGGTTGCAGCTTGCATTCCATTCAGACTCTGAGAAATCATATTGACTTACTGAGTCAATATTTTATTCTGAGCCAATATGGCATTCAGAGTATCAATTTCAAGAACTCCCTTCTTCATAGGTGTCCCATTATTCACAGGATTCCTCTCAGAGGTGTACATGAACTGGTTATTAGCAACCATGTCAATGAGTTCTTGAGCTTCTGCAGGCATTTTCTTTAGGTGAATGGATCCAATGACATCTTTGATAGCTCAGATACACCATCATAGAATATATCCAGGATGGTCCATTCTGAAAGCATGTCAGAAGGACACTTTTTGGTCAACTGTTTATATCTTTCCCAAGCTTCATAGAGGGATTCACCTTCTTTCTGTCTGAAAGTCTGAACATCCACTCTAAGCTTGCTCAGCTTTTGAGGAGGAAAGAACTTGGCTAAGAAAGCCGTGACCAGCTTATCCCAAGAGTTCAGGCTGTCTTTGGGTTGAGAATCCAACCACACTCTAGCTCTGTCTCTTACAGCAAAAGGGAAAAGCATGAGCCTGTAGACTTCAGGATCTACTCCATTAGTCTTAACAATATCACAGATCTGCAAGAATTCAGTTAAGAACTGAAAAGGATCTTCAGATGGAAGTCCATGAAACTTGCAGTTCTGTTGCATCAGAGAAACTAGCTGAGGTTTCAGCTCAAAATTCTTTGCTCTAATGGTAGGGATGGAGATGCTTCTTCCATGTAAATTGGAATTTGGTGCAGTAAATTCACCAAGCATTCTCCTTGCATTATTATTATTTTCGGCTGCCATCTCCTCTTCCTGTTCGAAAATTTTTGAAAGGTTATCTCTGGATTATTGTAGTTTAGCTTCTCTTAGTTTCCTCTTCAGAGTCCTTTCAGGTTCTGGATCTGCTTCAACAAGAATATTCTTGTCCTTGCTCCTGCTCATATGACAAAGAAGAGGGCACAGAAAAATAATAATAATAATAATAGGGATCCTTTATACCACAGTATAGAGGTTCCTGTGTGAGTGGAAGAAAGGAAGGGGACAACGAATGTAATGTAAGGAAAGAAACACAAGGGTGAGGAGAGCAGAGATGTGAGATGAGGAGATGTTAGTAGATGAATAAATAAATAGAATAAGATGAGAGAGGGAGAATTTCGAAAATAATTTTTGAAAAAGAGTTAGTGATTTTCGAAAATAGTTTTTGAAAAAGGTTAGTAGTTTTTTCGAAAATTAAAATAAAAAATTAAAATAATTAGTTAATTAAAAAAAATTTTTGAAAAAGAGGGAGATATTTTCGAAAATTAGAGAGAGAGAGTTAGTTAGGTAGTTTTGAAAAAGATAAGAAACAAACAAAAAGTTAGTTAGTTAGTTGAAACAAATTTTGAAAATCAATTTTGAAAAGATAAGTTAGGAAGTTAGAAAAGATATTTTGAAATCAAATTTTTGAAAAAGATATGATGAGAAGATATTTTTGAAAAGATATGATAGAAATTAGTTTTTTGAAAAAGATTTGATTTTTAAAATCACAATTAATGGCTTGATTCACAAGAAATCACAAGATATGATTCCAGAACTCAAAGTTTGAATCTTTCTTAACAAGTAAGTAACAAACTTGAAATTTTTGAATCAAAACATTAATTGTTATTGTTATTATCGAAAATTTGATATAAAAATAAGAAAAAGATTTTTGAAAAATATTTTTAGAATTTTCGAAAATAACTAAGAAAAATGGAAAAGATTTGATTTTTGAAAAAGATTTTGAAAAAGATAAGATTTTTAAATTGAAAATTTGATTTGACTCATAAAAACAACTAAATTTTAAAACTTTTTGAAAAAGTCAAATCTAATTTTCAAAATTTTAAGAGAGAAAAAGGGAAAGATATTTTTTTGATTTTTGAATTTTTATGATGAGAGAAAAAAACAAGAAAAATGATGCAATGCATGATTGTTATGGATCAAAACAATAAATGCATGGAAGAATGCTATGAATGTCAAGATGAACACCAAGAATGCTATGAAGAACATGATGAACATCAAGAACATATTTTTGAAAAATTTATATGCAACGAAAACATGCAAGACACCAAACTTAGAATTCTTTAATGCTTAGACACTAAGAATTCAAGAATGCATATGAAAAACACCATACAACACAAAACAAGAAAACATCAAGATCAAACAAGAAGACTTACCAAGAACAACTTGAAGATCATGAAGAACACTATGAATGTATGAATTTTCGAAAAAATGCAAGATGAATATGCAATTGACACCAAACTTATAACATGACTCAAGACTCAAACAAGAAACACAAGAATATATTTTTTTTTATTTTTATGGTTTTATGATTTTTTTTTGTATTTTCTTTTAATTTTTCGAAAATCATTTTGAAAAAATAAAAATAAGGATTCCAAAATTTTTAATATGAATTCCAGGAATCTTATGCTCTTTAGTCTAAAGCTCCAATCAAAGGGTCAGGCATGGCTTAATAGCCAGCCAAGCTTTAGAATGTAACTCAGACATGACACGTCTAACATGCCCTACAATCGTGGCTTTACAGCCAGACATGCTTTATGAAACACTAGAATTCATTCTTAAAAATTCTGAAGAAAAACATATTTTTGAAAACATTTTTATTTTTTTAAAAAAAAATTTTTTTTTTTTGAAAACTTTTTTTCGAAAACAAAGGAGAAATTTTTGAAAGATTTTTGAAAAATTTTTGAAAATAAAACAAAAAGAAAATTACCTAATCTGAGCAACAAGATGAACCGTCAGTTGTTCAAACTCAAACAATCCCCGGCAACGGTGCCAAAAACTTGGTGCGCAGAAATTGTGATTACACTTTTATTATGTAAAATTCATTGCTCTCTCTTTCCCTGGCAATGGCGCCAAAAAAACATGATGCCAATACCATGGTTCACAACTTCGCACAACTAACCAGCAAGTGCACTGGGTCGTCCAAGTAATACCTTACGTGAGTAAGGGTCGAATCCCACGGAGATTGTTGGTATGAAGCAAGCTATGGTCACCTTGTAAATCTCAGTCAGGCAGATATAAAATAGTAATGGGGTTTTCGAAATTAATTAATAAAAGAAGGATAGAAATACTTATGTAAATCATTGGTGAGAATTTCAGATAAGTGTATGGAGATGCAATCGTTCCTCTGAACCTCTGCTTTCCTGCTGTCTTCATCCAATCAGTCTTACTCCTTTCTATGGCTGGCTTTATGTAAGGATGTCACCGGTGCCAATGGCTACTTTCGATCTCTCTCGGGAAAATGGTCCAAATGCTCTGTCACAGCACGGCTAATCATCTGGAGGCATCACCCTTGTCGTTGGTTGCATCCTATTCCTCTCTGTGAAAAATGGTCCGATGCACTGTCACTGCATGGCTAATCATCTTGGAGGTTCTCGATCATACTGGAATAGGATTTACTATCCTTTTGCGTCTGTCACTACGCCCAGCACTCGCGAGTTTGGAGTTCGTCACAGTCATTCAATCCCGGAGTCCTACTCGGAATACCACGGACAAAGTTTAGACTTTCCAGACTCTCATGAATGCCGCCATCAATCTAGCTTATACCACGAAGATTCTGATTAAGAGATCTAAGAGATACTCATTCAATCTAATGTAGAACGGAAGTGGTTGTCAGGCACGCATTCATAGGGAATGATGATGATTGTCACGTTAATCACTTTCAGGTTGAAGTGCGAATGAATATCTTAGAAGTGAAATAAGATGAATTGAATAGAAAACAGTAGTACTTTGCATTAATCTTTGAGGAACAGCAAAGCTCCACACCTTAATCTATGGAGTGTAGAAACTCTACCGTTAAAGATACATAAGTGAAAGGTCCAGGCATGGCTGAATGGCCAGCCCCTCTGATCTAAGAACCAGGCATCCAAAGATGATCAAAAGATGTCTAATACACTAGTAAAAAGTCCTATTTATAATAAACTAGCTACTAGGGTTTACAGAAGTAAGTAATTGATGTATAAATCCACTTTCGGGGCCCACTTGGTGTGTGCTTGGGCTGAGCTTGAAGTCTACACGTGGAGAGGTCTTTCTTGGAGTTGAACGCCAGCTTTTGTGCCATTTTGGGCGTTGAACTCCACTTTGCAACTTGTTTCTGGCGCTGGACGCCAGAATTGGGCAGAGAGCTGGCGTTGAATGCCAGTTTTCGTCATCTAAACTTATGAAAAGTATGGACTATTATATATTGCTAGAAAGCCCTGGATGTCCACTTTCCAATGCAATTGGAAGCGTGCCATTTTGAGTTCTGTAGCTCCAGAAAATCCATTTTGAGTGCAGGGAGGTCAGAATCCAACAGCATCAGCAGTCCTTCTTCAACCTCTGAATCTGATTTTTGCTCAAGTCCCTCAATTTCAGCCAGAAAATACCTGAAATCACAGAAAAACACACAAACTCATAGTAAAGTCCAGAAATGTGAATTTAACATAAAAACTAATGAAAACATCCCTAAAAGTAGCCAGATTCTACTAAAAACATACTAAAAACAATGCCAAAAAGCATATAAATTATCCGCTCATCAGTGCTCCATTTCTTGGTTGAGCTGCTTCTTCTTCAACCATGTCTTGTACTACATCTTCCTCTTCAACATCCTCAACCTCAACAATGTCTTCAACTTGAATGTCTTCCTTTGAGCTTGGCTCCTCATGATTCCTTTCTTGCAGTGTGGTTTCGAACCTCAAAGTGATGGCACTGATTCCACCTTTGGGGTTGGGTAAAGGTTGAGAAGGAATTGAACTGGAGCCTGAAGGTTGATTGTTGGGGGTAAATAATGAATCCATCCGGGAGACGAGTGCTTGTAAAATAGTGTTCAGACCGTTTATGGTAGAGTTTAGTGTATTCTGAATGTCTTGTTGTCCTTGCGCAAGAGAGTGAAGTATCTCATCATTAGAAGAGGAAGGGGGTAAGTGATTTGAGAGGTCTGGTGTTGGTTGTTCTGAGATGCTTAGGACTGCCTTAGGTGTGGTGCTCGGTAAGGCTGGCCTTGGTTCTGCTGTTGGTAAGGAAGGTTCTGCTGATACCGATTCTGCTGATTGTTATTGTTGTTCCACCTCTGATTTCCACCGTTGTCTCTACCTCCTCGGTTATAGTTGTCACTCTATCCTTGGCTGGAATTATCCTTCCATCCCTGGCTGGAGTTGTCTCTCCATCCCTGGTTGGAGTTGTCTTGCCAACCATGATTATGGTTCCCACCTTGGTTATAATTGCCGCATTGTTGATAGTATCCTTGATTCGGGCGGTCGTAGAAATTATGGGTAGCTGCCAAGGTGTTGCCTTCTTGTTGGAGCTGCGGACACTCATCAGTGTAATGAGTGTAGCAGACACATATTCCGTACACTCTCTAAGGAACCAACTGTTGACACTGTTGTTGTGGGGGGGCTGAGGTTGTTGTTGATTCAGCTATAGCTGCTTCAGTATGTTGCTCATCTCTCCCAGAGTCTGTGTGAGAGCAGCAGTCTCATTACTAGAGGAAACCTCTGCAATAGCCTTGGGATGGTTGTTCTTGTGCCTGGCATTTTGGGTAGACTCAGCTAGATCGGTGATCAGCTGCCATGCTTCTGTCGCTGTCTTGTACTTCTTCAGAGAGCCATTACTCGCAGCATCTAATGTAGTCTTATCTTGAGGCTTCATGCCTTGTGTGAAGTAGCTAATCAACACGAACTGGTCAATCTTGTGGTGAGGACATGAGTCTAGCAGATTCTTGAAGTGTTCCAAATATTCATAAAGAGTCTCTGATTCACCTTGGATAATGCAGGAAATTTCTTTCCTCAATCTATCTGTAACTTCAGCCGAAAAGTATTTATCCAGGAATTCCCTTATGAGTAGATCCCAATTAGTAACAACTTCTTCAGGTTGAGTGTAGAACCACTCCATTGCTTTCCCCTCAAGAGAAAACAGGAAGGCATATAGCCAAATAGTAGTCTTATCTACGCATGACGCCTAGTAGTTGAGCAGGCTGTTTAAAAATCTCTAAGGTGCTTGATAGGCTCTTGAGTAGGTAAGCCATAAAACATGGGCAGTAAGTTGATTAGCAAAGTCTTCAGTTCAAAATCTGCAGCCAGATTTGGGTCATGATGAGTGGATAATTTATACGCTTTTTGGCATTATTTTTAGTATATTTTTAGTATATTTTAGTTAGTTTTTATTATATTTTTATTAGTTTTTAAATAAAAATCACAATTCTGGACTTTACTATGAGTTTGTGTGTTTTTCTATGATTTCAGGTATTTTCTGGCTGAAATTGAGGGACCTGAGCAAAAATCTGATTCATAGGCTGAAAAAGAACTGCAGATGCTGTTGGATTCTGACCTCCCTGCACTCAAAGTGGATTTTCTGGAGCTATAGAATCCCAATTGGCGCGCTCTGAATTGCGTTGGAAAGTAGACATCCTGGGCTTTCCAGAAATATATAATAGTTCATACTTTGCCCAAGATTTGATGGCCCAAACAGGCGTTCCAAGTCAGCTCAAGAATTCTGGTGTTTAACTCCAAAACTGGCACAAAAGCTGGAGTTAAACGCCCAAACTGGCACAAAAGCTGGCGTTTAACTCCAGGAAAAGTCTCTACACATGGAAGCTTCAATACTCAGCCTAAGCACACACCAAGTGGGCCCAGAAGAAGATTTCTGCATTAATTACTTATTTCTGTAACCCTAGGCTACTAGTTCTCTATAAATAGGACCTTTTACTATTGTATTTGGACACACATCTTTGGACGTTTAGTCCCTAGACCTTGGAGGCTGGCCATTCGGCCATGCTTACACCATTATCACTTTTGTATTTTCAACGGTGGAGTTTCTACACACCATAGATTAAGGTGCGGAGCTCTGCTGTCCTTCATAAATTAATACAAAGTACTATTGTTTTTCTATTCAACTCAAGTCTATTTCTTCTCCAACATATTCATTCGTTCTTCAACTTGATGAATGTGATGATCCGTGACACTCATCATCATTCTCACCTATGAACATGTGCCTGACAACCACCTCTGTTCTACTAGCAATGGCTTGAATGCATATCTCTTGGGTTTTTAATCTAAGATTGGAACCTTCATGGTATACGCTAGAATTATTGGCAGCCATTCCTGAGATCCGAAACGTCTAAACCTTGTCTGTGGTATTCTGAGTAGGATCTGGGAAGGGATGACTGTGACGAGCTTCAAACTAGCGATTTTTTGGGCGTGTGACAGACGCGATTTTTGGAACGTTTTCACTGAGAGGACGGGAAGTAGCCATTGACAACGGTGATGCCCAACATAAAGCTTGCCATGGAAAGGAGTATGAATGATTGGAAGAAGGCAATAGGAAAGCAGAGGTTCAGGAGGAACAAAGCATCTTCATACGCTTATCTGAAATTCCAACCAAAGAATTACATAAGTATCTCTATCTTTATTTTATGTTTTATTCATCTTTTAATTATCAATCCTCCATCACCATTTGAATCTGCCTGACTGAGATTTACAAGATGACCATAGCTTACTTCAAGCCGACAATCTCCGTGGGATCGACCCTTACTCACGTAAGGTATTACTTGGACGACCCAGTGCACTTGCTGGTTAGTTGTGCAGAATTGTGACAAAGTTTGATTCACGTTTAAGAGCTCCAAGTCCTTTTGCGCCATTGTTGATGATCACAATTTCGTGCACCAAGTTTTTGGCGCCGTTGTCGGGAATTGTTTGAGTTTGGACAACTGACGGTTCATCTTGTTGCTTAGATTAGGTACTTTTCTTTTTATTTTTCAGAATTTTTAAGACTGAATTCTAGAGTTTCAAGGTGATGTTCTTATCATTACAAAAGCTAATTGATTCTCATCAATTTAGCTGCTGAATGTAATGTCCTGCTGAAGCTTGGCCAACCATGTCTAATCTTTTTAGACTGAAGCTTTAGACTAACATTGCATGATTCCTGGAATTCTTATTAAAAGTTTTGATTCTCTTTATTTTCTTTTCCATGTAAGTTTCGAAAATCACAAAAAAATTTATAAAACCATAAAAACCAAAAATATTTTATGTTTCTTGTTTGAGTCTAGTATCAATTTTTAAGTTTGGTGTCAATTGCATGACTTTCTTCTTCTAGCATTTTTCGAATTTATACATATTGTTCTTCATTGATCTTCAAGTTGTTCTTGATGATTTCATTGCTCTGTTCTTTAAATTCTCTTGTTTTGTGTGTTTTGTTGTTTCTCATATGCATTCTCAATTTGTTAGTGTCTCTTATATGAAAATTTTTTTTAGTTTGGTGTCTTGCATGCATTGTTTATTTGATCTTAGTTGCAATTTTTATTGTTTCTCGTCATTAAAAATCCAAAAATATTTTCAAAATTGTGTCTTTTCAAGTCAATAATACAGAGAATTGAAGATTCAGAACATTCAGTAGAGGAATCAAACAGAAAAAGCTGGGCATTCAAAACGCCTAGTGAAAAAGGAAAACTGGCGTTTAAACGCCAGCAAGGGTACCTGGCTGGGCGTTTAACGCCCAAAAGGGTAGCATTTTGGGAGTTAAACGCCAAAATGGATGCCATTCTGGGCGTTTAACGCTAGGATGACACTAGAGGGAAGATTTTGTTTTTAATTCAAATTTTTTTCAAATCTTCATAATTTTTCAAAATCAAATATTTTTCAAATCATATCTTCTCAATCATATCTCTTCAAAATCAATTTCTTTCCATTTTTTATTATTTTCAAAAATCCTTGTTATAATTAATGATTTACTTCAAAAATTTCTAGTTGTTACTTGCCTATTAAGAAAGGATCAAAAGTTTTAATTCTAGAATCATATCTTCTAATTTCTTGTTAGTCAAGTAAATCAATTTTAATTTTTAAAACTTTCTCTTTTTAGTTTGATTTTCAATCATATCTCTCAATCATATCTTTTCAATCACATCTTTTTCAAAATTAACTCTCAATCATATCTTTTTTATTTATAATTTCAAAATCTTTTTCAAAAATCACTTAATTTCTTTCCCAATCATAATTTTCGAAAATCTCAATCAAATTTTCAAAATTTCTTTTTATTATTTCAAAATCTTTTTAATTTATTTTCGAAAATTCTTCCCCTCTTCTCACATCCTTCTATTTAAAGGACTAACACTCTTCCTCAAGGTGCAATTCGAACTCCCTCCTTCTTTATATGTTCGAATTCTCTTCCATCTACCTCCTCCTTCTATTTTTCTTTTCCTCTGACACCTCAAAGAATCTCTATACTCTGACATAGAGGATTCCCTACTTTCTTGTTCTCTTCTCTTTCATATGAGCAGGAACAAAGATAAAGACATACTTGTTCAAGCTGATCCTGAACCTGAAAGGACCTTGAAGAGAAAGCTAAGAGAAGCTAAAGAACAATTCTCTTTAGAGGGCCTAACAGAGCTTTTCAAGTAAGAAGAAACCATGGCAGCCGAAAACAACAATGCCAACAATGCAAGGAAGGTGCTTGGTGACTTTACTGCACCTACTCCCGACTTCTATGGGAGAAGCATCTCAATCCCTGCCATTGGAGAAAACAACTTTGAGCTTAAGCCTCAATTAGTTTCTCTAGTGCAACAGAATTGCAAGTTTCATGGACATCCATTGGAAGATCCTCATCAGTTCTTAGCTGAATTCTTGCAAATCTGTGACACTGTCAAGACCAATGGGGTTGACCCTGAAGTCTACAGACTCATGCTTTTTCCTTTTGCTGTAAGAGACAGAGCTAGGACATGGTTGGATTCACAACCTAAAGAAAGCCTGAACTCTTGGGAAAAGCTAGTTAATTCCTTCTTGGCAAAGTCCTTTCCACCTCAAAAATTGAGCAAGCTTAGAGTGGAAGTCCAAACCTTCAAACAGAAGGAAGGTGAATCCCTCTTTGAAGCTTGGGAAAGATACAAGCAATTGATCAGAAGGTGTCCTTCTGACATGCTTTCTGAATGGAGCATCATAGGTATCTTCTATGATGGTCTGTCTAAACTATCCAAGATGTCATTGGACAGCTCTGTTGGAGGATCTCTTCATCTGAAGAAAACGCCTGCAGAAGCTCAGGAACTCATTGAAATGGTTGCAAATAACCAATTCATGTACACTTCTGAAAGGAATCCTGTGAATAATGGGACAACTCAGAAGAAAGGAGTTCTTGAGATTGATACTCTGAATGCCATATTGACTCAGAAAAAAATATTGACCCAACAAGTCAATATGATTTCTCAGAGTCTGTCTGAAATGCAAGCAGCAACAGGCAGTACTAAGGAAACTTCCTCTGAAGAAGAAGCTTATGATCCTGAGAACCTAGCAATGGAAGAGGTGAATTACATGGGAGAACCCTATGGAAACACATATAATCCTTCATGGAGAAATCATCCAAATCTCTCATGGAAGGATCAATAGAGACCTCAACAAGGTTTCAACAACAATAATGGTGGAAGAAGCAGGTTTAGCAATAGCAAGCCTTTTCCATCATCTTCTCAGAAACAGACAGAGAATTCTAAGCAAAGCCACTCTGACTTAGCAACTATTGTCTCTGATCTAATCAAAACCACTCAAAGTTTCATGACTGAAACAAGGTCCTCCATTAGAGATTTGGAGGCACAAGTAGGTCAGCTGAGTAAGAAAATTACTAAACTCCCTCCAGTACTCTCCCAAGCAATACAGAAGAGAATCCAAAGAGAAAGTGCAAGGCCATGAACACGTCTCACATGGCCGAACCTGGAAAGGAGGAAGAGGCAGTGATCTCCACTGAGGAAGACCTCAATGGACGTCCACTAGCCTCCATGGAGTTCCCTGATGAGGAACCATGGGAATCTGAGGCTCACACTGAGACTATAGAGATTCCATTGAATTTCCTTCTACCATTCATGAGCTTTGATGAGTATTCTTCCTCTGAAGAGGATGAAGATGCTACTGAAGAGCAAGTTGCTAAGTACTTTGGAGTAATCATGAAGCTAAATGCCAAGTTGTTTGGTAATGAGACTTGGGAGGATGAACCTCCATTGCTCACCAAAGAACTGGATGACTTGACTAGGCAGAAATTACCTCTGAAGAGACAAGACCCTGGAAAATTCTCAATCCCTTGTACCATAGGTACCATGACCTTTGAGAAGGCTCTGTATGACCTAGGGTCAAGTATAAACCTCATGCCTCTCTCTGTAATGGAGAAGTTAGGGATCATTGAGGTACAAGCTGTAAGAATCTCACTAGAGATGGCAGACAATTCAAAGAAACAGGCTTATGGACTTGTAGAGGATGTCTTGGTAAAGGTTGAAGGCCACTACATCCTTGTTGACTTCATAATCCCAGAGACTGGGAAGTGTAAGGATGAATCCATCATCCTTGGCAGACCCTTCCTAGCCACAGCAAAAGCTGTGATTGATGTTGACAGAGGAGAATTGATCCTTCAAGTGAATGGAGACTCCCTTGTGTTTAAAGTTCAAGGATATCCCTCTGTCACCATGGAGAGGAGGCATGAAGAGCTTCTCTTAATACAGAGTCAAACAGAGCCCCCACAGTCAAACTCTAAGTTTGGTGTTGGGAGGCCACAACCAAACTTTAAGTTTGGTGTTGAACCCCCACATTTAAACTCTAAGTTTGGTGTTGGGAGGTTCCAACATTGCTCTAAACATCTGTGAGGCTCCATGAGAGCCACTGTCAAGCTATTGACATTAAAGAAGCGCTTGTTGGGAGGCAACCCAATTTTTACTTATCTATATTAAATTTCTATTTTCTTTTGTTATTTTATGTTTTCTATAGGTTGATGATCATGTGAAGTCACAAAAATAATTGAAAAAGCAAAAACAGAAGGAAAAACAAAATGAAAAACAGAACACCCAGGAGGAGAAACTTACTGGCGTTTAAACGCTAGTGAGGGTAGCAGAATGGGCGTTAAACGGCCAGTCTGGCACCATTTTGGGCATTTAACGCCAGAAATGGGCACCAGACTGGCGTTTAACACCAGGAATGGGCAAGAAGCTAGCGTTAAACGCCAGAAATGGGCAGCAACCTAGCGTTTAACGCCAGGATTGGCAGCAAGGGACGTTTTGCACGCAACATGGTGCAGGGATGAGAAATCCTTGACACCTCAGGATCTGTGGACCCCACAGGATCCCCAACTACCCCACCTCTCTCTCTCTTCTTCACCCATTCACCAATCACCTCAATATCTCTTTCCCAAAAACCCCTCACCTATCAAATCCCACCATTCTCTTCACCACTCACATCCATCCTCCATAAAACCCCACCTTCCTCACCATTCAAATTCAAACCACATTTCCACCCTAACCCACCCATAATGGCCGAACCATACCCCCTCTCCACTCCTATATAAACCCATCTTCACTCCTTCATTTTCACACAACATACACACTACCCATCCACCATGGCCGAAACACAAAGCCCCCTCCATCTCCTCTATTTCTTCTTCTTCTACTCTCTTCTTTCTTCTTTTGCTCGAGGACGAGCAACCTTCTAAGTTTGGTGTGGTAAAAGCTAAAGCTTTTTTTGTTTTTCCATAACCATTAATGGCACCAAAGGCCGGAGAAACCTCTAGAAAGAGGAAAGGGAAGGCAAAAGCTTCCACCTCTGAGTCATGGGACATGGAGAGATTCCTCTCAAGGGTGCATCAAGACCACTTCTATGAAGTTGTGGCCAAAAAGAAGGTGATCCCCGAGGTCCCTTTTAAGCTCAAAAAGGACGAATATCCGGAGATCCGACATGAGATTCGAAGAAGAGGTTGGGAAGTTCTCACCAACCCCATTCAACAATTTGGAATCTTAATGGTTCAAGAGTTCTATGCCAATGCATGGATCACCAAGAACCATGATCAAAGTGTGAACTCGGATCCTAAGAATTGGCTTACAATGGTCCGGGGGAAATACTTAGATTTTAGTCTGGAAAATGTAAGGTTGGCATTCAACTTGCCCATGATGCAAGGAGATGCACACCCATACACTAGAAGGGTCAACTTTGATCAAAGGTTGGACCAAGTCCTCATGGACATATGTGTAGAAGGCGTTCAATGGAAGAGAGATTCAAGAGGGAAGCCAGTTCAACTAAGAAGGCATAACCTCAAGCCCGTGGCAAGGGGATGGTTGGAGTTCATCCAACACTCAATCATTCCTACTAGCAACCGATCTGAAGTTACTATAGACCGGGCTATCATGATTCATAGCATCATGATTAGAGAGGAAGTAGAAGTTCATGATGTTATATCCCAAGAACTCTACAAGGTGGCACACAAGTCCTCTACTATGGAAAAGTTAGCCTTCCCTCATCTCATTTGTCACCTCTGCAATTCAGCTGGAATTGACATAGAGGAAGACATCCTCATTGATGAGGACAAGCCCATTGATGAGCGGATATTTTATACGCTTTTCGGGGTTAATTTCATATAGTTTTTAGTATGTTTTAGTTAGTTTTTAGTTTATTTTCATTAGTTTCTAGGAAAAATTCATATTTCTGGACTTTACTATGAGTTTGTGTGTTTTTCTGTAATTTTAGGTATTTTCTGGCTGAAATTGAGGGAGCTGAGCAAAAATTTGATTCAGGCTGAAAAAGGACTGCTGATGTTGTTGGATCCTGACCTCTCTGCACTCGGAATGAAATTTCTGGAGCTAGAGGAGTCCAATTGAAGCGCTTCCAATTGCGTTGGAAAGTAGACATCCAGGGCTTTCCAGCAATATATAATAGTCTATACTTTGCTCAAGGATAGACGATGTAAACTGGCGTTCAACGCCAGTTCCATGTTGCTGTCTGGCATCCAGCGCCAGAAACACGTTACAAGTTGGAGTTCAACGCCATAATTACGTTACAGCTTGGCGTTGAACGCCCAAAACAGCCTAGGCACGTGAGAAGCTTTAGTCTCAGCCCCAGCACACACCAAGTGGGTCCCAGAAGTGGATTTCTGCACTATCTATCATAGTTTACTCATTTTCTGCAAACCTAGGTTACTAGTTTAGTATTTAAACAACTTTTAGAAATTTATTTTGTATCTCATGACATTTTTAGATCTGAACTTTATAATCTCTGACGGCATGAGTCTCTAAACTCCATTGTTGGGGGTGAGGAGCTCTGCTGTGTCCTGATGAATTAATGCAAGTATTTCTGTTTTCTATTCAAACATGTGTGTTCCTATCCAAGATATCCATTCGCACTTCAACATGAATGTGATGAATGTGACAATCATCATCATTCCCCCACGAACGCGTGCCTGACAATCACTTCCGTTCACCGTAGAATGAATGAATATCTCTTGGATCTTCGTGGTATAAGCTAGATTGATGGCAGCATTCAAAAGAATCCGAAAAGTCTAAACCTTGTCTGTGGTATTCCGAGTAGGATTCAGGGATTGAATGACAGTGACAAGCTTCAAACTCACGAGTGATGGGCGTAGTGACAGACGCAAAAGGATAGTAAATCCTATTCCAGTACGATCGAGAACCTGCAGATGATTAGCCGTGCGGTGACAGCGCACCTGGACCCTTTTCACTGGAAGGATGGATGGTAGCCATTGACAACAGTGATCCACCAACACACAACTTGCCATAGGAGGACGTGCGTGCGTGAATCAGAAACAGAGGAAAGCATAATTTCAGAAGATAAAGCATCTCCAAAACTCCAACATATTCTCCATCATTGCATACAAGTATAATTTGTGTTCTGCCCTTTTATTCCTTGCAATCAAATTTGATAAGTGAATTATTTTATTGTTTTCCTGACTAAGAGTTACAAGATAACCATAGTTTGCTTCAAGCCAACAATCCCCGTGGGATCGACCCTTACTCACGTAAGGTATTACTTGGACGACCTAGTGCACTTGCTGGTTAGTTGTGCGAATTTGTGAAGAATTGTGATTTCCAATTTCGTGCACCAAGTTTTTGGCGCCGTTGCCGGGGATTGTTCGTGCTTGGACAACTGACGATTTATTTTTTTGCTTAGATTAGGAAAAATTTTTTCTTTTTGGTTTAGAGTCTCTTATTATTGTTTTTGGTTAAAATTTTAGAATCCTTATTTTCTCTTTCAAAAATTTTTTTTCGAAAATTATATTTTTTTATTGAATTTTTCTTGTTTGATCTTTAGTTTTTCTTGTTTTGTGATTTTTCTTGTTTTTCTTGTGCCTTTTCAAAACATTAGTTTTCAAAAAAAATATTTTTTTTTAT
Organism: Arachis hypogaea; assembly: GCF_003086295.3. Lineage (NCBI taxonomy): Eukaryota > Viridiplantae > Streptophyta > Magnoliopsida > Fabales > Fabaceae > Arachis > Arachis hypogaea. The sequence continues at coordinate 54,266,741 of NC_092055.1, read as the reverse complement.
TCTTAGTTATTTAAAAATACTTCTTCAAAACAAGTTTTACATTTATAACTCAGTTGGCTAGAGCGTTAGTCTGTGTTCTTGGTAATTGGGTCAGAATCTTTTATATTCTTTTCAAAATCTTCTTTTTCAAAAATAATTTTTCTATTAAATCTTGTGCCAAACTTTAAGTTTGGTGTTTTCTTGTTGATTTTTCTTTGTTTTTCAAAAATATTAGTTTGGTTTTCTAAAAATTTTAAGTTTGGTGTTCCTTCTTCATGTTCTTGTTGTTCTTGTGAGTCTTCAAGGTGTTCTTGAGTTTTTCTTGTGTCTTGATCTTAAAATTTTTAAGTTTGGTGTTCCTTGGTGTTTTCCCTCCAAAATTTTCGAAAACAAGGAGCATTAGATCTAAAAATTTTAAATCTTGTGCTATCTTATTGTTTTTCTCTCTCCTCTTTAAATTCAAAAATATCTTTTCTCTCTATTTTAAAGCAAATTTTCGAAATTTACCTTTAAAATTCAGATTTTTATTTCAAAATTTAAAACCTTTTTCAAAACTTCCTAACCACTTTCTCTCTCCTCATTTTTTCGAAAATCTTCACCCATTTTTATTTATTTTATTTTAATTTATTTTATTTTTGAAATAAATAAATAAAAATAATTTTTTTTTATTTTATCATCTCCCTTTCTCCATCATGGATCTAAGTGGAAATGAACAGTCCAGAAGGACTCTGGGGTCATATGCTAACCCCTCTACTGCTTCAAATGGGAGTAGTATCTGCATAACCTCCATTGGAGTCAGTAGCTTTGAGTTGAATCCTCAGCTCATTATCATGGTGCAGCAAAGCTGCTAGTATTTCGGTCTTCCACAAAAAGAACCTACAGAGTTTCTGGCACAGTTTTTACAAATTGCTGACACAGTACATGATAAGGAAGTAGATCAAGATGTCTACAGATTAAGATTATTACTGTTTCCATTTGCTGTAAAAGACCAAGCCAAGAGGTGGTTAAATAACCAACCTAAGGCTAGCATAAGGAATCGAAACAGCTGACAGAAAAATTCCTGAATCAATACTTTCCTCCAAAACGGATGACACAGCTAAGGCTGGACATCCAAGGTTTTAAACAAGGAGATAATGAATCTCTTTATGATGCCTGGGAGAGATACAGAGAGATGCTACGAAAATGCCCCTCTGAAATGTTTTCAGAGTGGGTTCAGTTAGAAATCTTCTATTATGGGCTTACAGAAAGAGCTCAGATCTTTCTAGATTACTCAGCTGGTGGATCTATCCACATGAGAAAGACAATTGAAGAAGCTCAAGAGCTCGTTGATACAGTTGCCAGAAATCAGCATCTGTACCTAAGCAGTGACCCTTCCATGAAAGAAGAGGTTAAAACAGTAACTGCTGAACTCAGTCCTGTAGAACAAGCTGCTGAATTTAATCAGCAATTGGACTTTCTAACACAACAGTTAGCCGAATTCAAAGATAGACTACAAGAGACAAGGATGGCTAATATAAATATGGAAGAACAATTTATGCAAACAAAACAGCAGCTGTCAAAACAAATAACAGAAGAATGCCAAGCAGTTCAATTAAGAAGTGGGAAAACATTAAATACCCCACCTCAAGGCAGCAGGAAGCCAAGGAATGAGAAAACCACCCAAAATCCATCTGAGGATAGTATGAGCCCAGGAAATAATTCTGGCGTTAAAACGCCAGAAATTGGGTGGAAGGCTGGCGATGAACGCCCATACCAGGCTCAGGACTAGCGTTCAACGCCAGAAATAAGCAAGGAACTGGCATTGAACGCCCAAAAGAAGCACAGTTCTGGCGTTCAGACGCCAGGAACAGATGAGGAATTAGCGTCTAACATCACTCCAGCTTCTAACTCTGCACTCAAATGCCAGAGAGGGATCAGACACACACAAGTGCTGATGACAACCCCTCTAAAAAGGCTTCTTCAACTATTTCTGTAGGAAATAAACCTACAGCAACCAAGGTTGAGGAATATAAAGCCAAGATACCTTATCCTCAAAAACTCCACCAAGAGGAGCAGGATAAGCAATTTGCTCGCTTTGCAGATTATCTCAGGACTCTTGAAATTAAGATTCCATTTGCAGAAGCACTTGAGCAAATACCTTCTTATGCCAAGTTCATGAAAGAGATCTTGAGTCATAAGAAGGATTGGAGAGAAACTGAAAGAGTTCTCCTCACTGAAGAATGCAGTGCAGTCATTCTGAAAAGCTTTCTTGAAAAGCTTAAAGATCCCGGAAGCTTTCTAATACCATGCACATTAGAGGGAAATTGCACCAGGACAGCTTTATGCGATCTTGGAGCAAGCATCAACCTAATACCTGCATCCACTATCAGAAAGCTTAGTTTAACTGAAGAAGTTAAAGCAACCCGGATATGTCTCTTATGTGTGGAAAACGATCCGACACAAAACTCACCGGCAAGTGTACCGAGTCGCATCAAGTAATAATAACTCACATGAGTGAGGTCGATCCCACAGGGATTGAAGGATTGAGCAATTTTAGCTTAGTGGTTGATTTAGTCAAGCAGATCAAGAGTTGGTTGAGTGATTTATGATTAACAGAAATTAAATTGCATGAAAAGTAAAGGGAGAGGGGTAAATTGCAGGAAATTAAAGAGAACAGAAAATAAAAGTGCTGAATCTTAAAGAACAAGAAATTAAATGGCAGAAACTTAGAACGTAAGAAATGTAAATTGCAGAATCTTAGAATGCAAGAAATGTAAATTGCAGAATCTTAGAATGCAAGAAATGTAAATGGCTTGAATTGTAAATGGATCAGGGATGTGGGATTGCCAAAATTAAACAAGAGAGCAGTAAATCTCAACAAACAGAAACGTAGAAGATGGATCTAATTGAACCGGATCTTAAATGCAAATGAAAATAAACTTGGTGTAGCAATGTAACAAGGAAATTGAAATTGAAAGATGTAGATCTCAGGACTCAAGAGACTAGATAACCAAGTCTAGATCTCACTGCCTTCTTAGATCCAAATTTAGAATTCAATTGCAAGAGATTAAAAATCAAAACAGAAGAAAACTTGGATTCAAATCTCAATTCTCCAATGGTGCAGTGAAAGAAACAAAAAGAGATCTCAAGGTGAGATTGAGACAGAATTTCCTCAATTCTTCAACACCCAAGACTCTAAATCTCCAAATAGCTCAAAACCCAAAGGTTCTCTACTGTGAATACTATGAAAACTCTTAAAGAAAACTCTAAACGAGAAAGCTCCCTAAAACTTCAAATCCTAAGCTATTTATACACTTTATTCAAATGATCATTAAGCCTTGAATTGGGCCTTTAGTCTTGATGGAATTGGGTTGATAGTGGCCTCTGTTGATTGCTCTTGGTGTTGGGAAGAAATCCATTAGTGAACCGGGCCATGAACCATTCACGTTTGAGTCAACGTTTGAGGCAAACGTTGACTCAAACGTCATTTGTGTAAACTTATGCAGCTAGGCCAAGATGCTGTCATCCACGTTTGGCTCAATGTTTGAGGTCAAATGTGAGCTCAAACGTGGATCTCCCCATGCTCTCTTTTTGGCCAACGTTTGGCCCAACGTTTGAGGCAAACGTTGGCGCAAACGTGGCTCAATTAACTCACAAATCATGGACTCTTCTTCATGCTAAAATGGCGCCAACGTTTGACCTCACGTTTGAGGCAAACGTTGGCGCAAACGTTGGCTTGCTTCAGGGGTGCTTTTGCTTGCTCTTCCTTGCCAAAATGTAGCCAACGTTTGACCTGACGTTTGAGGCAAACGTTGGGTCAAACTTTGCCATGCCCAGGAGTGCTCTTCCTTGCTCATATGTGGCCAACGTTTGACCTCACGTTTGAGGCAAACGTTGGCTCAAACGTTGCCATCCCTTGCTCCTTCTTCAGCCAACGTTTGCCTCAACGTTTGAGGCAAACGTTGGTGCAAACGTTGGCTCTTCTCCAGGGTGTTCTTCATCTGCTTCTCACATTTGAGTTAACGTTTGAGGCAAACGTTAGCTCAAACGTGAATCCCTCTTTTCAAGCCATTCTTGCAACCTTATTCCACGCTTTATTCCACCTATCATCAACCAACATTTGCATCAAAGCTATGCTCTAATCATGAGAGTTATTCTTTTTCTTGTCATATAAGTAATTATGGCATAAAACTCATGAAAATGCATCAATTCATCCATAGTTAATTGAATCTAAGGAAACATGAAATTCCACCCAATTGACTTACTTGTGGCTTAAGAAAGTGCATAAAACTAAATGAAAACAAAGGAAAAAGACTAGTGAAACTAGGCTAAGATGACTTGTCATCAGTCTCCAACTTGCTGATGGCTCCATTAAATACCCATCAGGCGTGATTGAGGACATGATTGTTAGGGTTGGGCCATTTACCTTTCCCACTGACTTCATAGTGCTGGAGATGGAGGAGCACAAGAGTGCTACTCTCATTCTAGGAAGACCTTTCCTAGCAACTAGACGAACTCTCATTGATGTCCAAAAGGGGGAAGTCACCCTGAGAGTCAATGAAGATGAGTTTAAGTTGAATGCTGTCAATGCCATGTAGCATCCAGACACACCAAAAGGCTGCATGAAAGTTGATCTTATTGACTCTTTCGTAGAAGAGATCAACATGGCTGAGAGTCTCGAATCAGAGCTGGAAAACATCTTTAAAGATGTTCCACCTGATCTAGAGGATTCAGAGGAATTGAAAGAGTCTCTAAAATTTCCTCAAGAAGAGGAAAAACCTCCTAAACCCGAGCTCAAACCATTACCACCATCCCTGAAATATGCATTTCTGGGAGAAGGTGATACTTTTCCAGTGATCATAAGTTCTGCTTTAAATCCACAGGAAGAGGAAGCACTAATTCAAGTGCTAAGGACACACAAGACAGCTGTTGGGTGGTCCATAAGTGACCTTAAGGGCATAAGCCCAGCTAGATGCATGCACAAGATCTTATTGGAGGACAATGCTAAGCCAGTGGTTCAACCACAGAGGCGGCTAAATCCAACCATGAAGGAAGTAGTGCAGAAAGAGGTTACTAAATTACTGGAGGCTGGGATTATTTATCCTATTTCAGATAGCCCCTGGGTGAGTCCTGTTCAACTTGTCCCTAAAAAGGGAGGCATGACAGTGGTTCATAATGAAAAAAATGAACTAGTTCCTACCAGAACAGTTACAGGGTAGCGCATGTGTATTGATTACAGAAGGCTCAATACAGCCACCAGAAAGGATCATTTTCCTTTACCATTCATAGACCAGATGCTAGAAAGACTAGCAGGTCATAATTATTACTGCTTTTTGTATGGCTATTCAGGCTACAACCAAATTACAGTAGATCCCCAGGATCAAGAGAAAACAGCATTCACATGTCCATCTGGAGTATTTGCTTACAGAAGGATTCCTTTTGGGCTGTGTAATGCACCTGCAACCTTTCAGAGATGCATGCTCTCTATTTTCTCTGATATGGTGGAAAAATTTCTGGAAGTCTTCATGGATGACTTCTCAGTATATGGAGACTCATTCAGCTCCTGTCTTGATCACCTGACATTGGTTTTGAAAAGATGCCAAGAGACCAACCTGGTTTTAAACTGGGAAAAATGTCACTTTATGGTGACTGAAGGGATTGTCCTTGAGCATAAAATTTCAAACAAGGGAATAGAGGTGGATCAAGCTAAAATAAAGGTAATTGAAAAATTACCACCACCTGCCAATGTTAAGGCAATCAGAAGCTTTCTGGGGCATGCAGGATTCTATAGGAGGTTTATAAAGGATTTTTCAAAAATTGCAAAACCTCTAAGCAACCTGCTATCTGCTGACACGCCATTTGTGTTTGACACAGAGTGTCTGCAGGCATTTGAAACTCTGAAAGCTAAGCTGGTCACAACACCAGTTATCTCTGCACCAGACTGGACATTACCGTTCGAATTAATGTGTGATGCCATTGATCACGCCATTGGTGCAGTACTGGGGCAGAGGCATGACAAGCTTCTGCATGTCATTTATTATGCTAGCCGTGTTTTGAATGATGCCTAGAAAAATTACACAACCACAGAAAAAGAATTGCTTGTAGTGGTTTATGCCATTGACAAGTTTAGATCATATTTGTAGGATCAAAAGTGATTGTGTACACAGATCATGCTGCTCTTAAATATCTACTCACAAAGCAGGATTCAAAACCCAGACTCATAAGATGGGTGTTGCTTCTGCAAGAGTTCGATATAGAAATAAGAGACAGAAAAGGGACAGAGAACCAAGTGGCTGACCATCTGTCCCGGATAGAACCAATGGAAGGAGCGTCCTCTCCCTCTATTGAGATCTCTGAAACTTTTCTGGATGAGCATTTGTTTGCCATTCAGGAATTACCATGGTTTGCAGATATTGCAAACTACAAAGCTGCAAGGTTCATTCCCAAGGAGTACAGCAGGCAACAAAAGAAAAAATTAATTACTGATGCAAAGTACTACTTGTGGGATGAACCCTATCTCTTTAAGAGATGTGCAGACGGCATAATCCGTAGGTGTGTGCCTAAGGAAGAAGCACAAAGGATCTTATGGCATTGCCATGGGTCACAATATGGAGGTCATTTCGGAGGTGAGCGAATAGCCACCAAGGTCCTCTAATGTGGTTTCTACTGGCCTACACTCCACAGAGATTCCAGAGAGTTTGTACGTAACTATGACAGTTGCCAGAGAGCTAGTAATTTGCCTCATAGTTACGCCATGCCTCAACAAGGAATCTTGGAGATTGAGTTGTTTGACGTATGGAAAATTAATTTCATGGGGCCTTTCCCACCATCATACTCAAACACTTATATTCTGGTGGCAGTTGACTATGTATCAAAATGGGTAGAGGCCATTGCCACATCCACCAATGATACTAAAACAATACTAAAGTTCCTTCAGAAACATATATTCAGTAGATTTGGTGTTCCTAGGGTACTAATCAGTGATGGGGGCACTCACTTCTGCAACAAACAACTTTACTCTGCCAAGGTCCGATATGGGATTCGCCATAAGGTGGCAACTCCATATCATCCACAGACAAATGGACAAGCTGAAGTCTCTAACAGAGAACTAAAAAGAATCCTAGAACGGACTGTGAATACCCATAGAAAGGATTGGGCACGAAGCTTGGATGATGCTCTATGGGCTTACAGAACAGCATTCAAGACTCCTATAGGGACCTCTCCATACCAACTTGTGTATGGTAAGGCTTGTCACCTGCCCGTGGAACTGGAACATAAGGCCTACTGGGCAACCAGATTCCTTAACTTTGATGCCAAATTAGCTGGAGAGAAAAGATTCCTTAACCAGATTCTATCTTATCTTCCTCCCTATTTTCGCAAACCCCCCCTCCCTTTTAAAAACCCATTCGGCCTTCTTCCTCTCATCCACCATTCTACACTAGCTCTCCTTCTATCCCTTTCCTTACTTTTCTTTTGCTCGAGGACAAGCAAACCTCTATGTTTGGTGTGTTCATCCATGATCACTAAACCATACCCACTAAGATCATGGCTCCTAAAGGAAAATAAACCACTCCAAGAGGCAAGAAAGAGAGTATTCCAAAACCACTTTGGAATCAAGGGAGGTTCTTAACCAAAGAACATTCAGACCATTACTACAAAATAATGGGTCTAAGATCTGTGATCCCGGAAGTCAAGTTTGATCTGAAAAAAGATGAATATCCGGAGATCCAAGAGTAGATTCGAAACAGGAACTGGGAAGTCCTAGCTAATCCTGAAACGAAAGTGGGAAGGAATATGGTTCAAGAATTCTACGCTAATCTGTGGCAAACAGACAGGCAAAGAATATCTGGAGCTGCCCTCTATGACTACAGGACTGTGGTTAGAGGAAATATTGTTCACATCCACCCTGACAAAATCAGGGAGATCTTTAAGCTACCTCAGCTGAAAGATGACCCAGACTCCTTCAATAGGAGAATGATGAGAACAAAGAAGGGCCTGGATAAGATTCTAGAGGATATATGCATCCCTGGAGCCAGGTGGACCACCAGCACGAAGGGTGCCCCAAGTCAACTCAAGAGAGAAGATCTCAAACAAGTCGCCAGAGGATGGCTGGACTTCATTGGGCGTTCTATATTGCCCACCAGCAACCGTTCTGAAGTCAATATTAGAAGAGCAGTGATGATCCATTGCATTATGTTGGGAAAAGAAGTAGAAGTTCATCAACTGATCCCATCTGAATTCTACATACTTGACAACGAGAACTCCAAGGATGCCAGGTTGGCTTATCCAAGCCTAATCTCTATGCTCTGCAAAGATGCTGGAGTAAAGATGGGAATAACAGAGTATATCTCAGTGGAGCAACCAATCACCAAATTCACAATGGAAAAACAACAAATGCAGGATGACCCCATCAAGAGGAGGGCGCAAGAATTCCTACCAGAACTCCCTCAATTTGAATACTGGGAGCATCTTGAGGCATCTGTCACTAAGTTGCAAGAAACCATGGACCAATCGAAGGAAGAACAGCAAAATCAAAACAGCATGCTTTGCAAACTGCTCAGAGAGCAAGAGGTGCAAAGGCGTGAATTAAGAGAACTAAAGCGTCAGAAACTATCTCTTGAAGGGCCAAGCACCCCACAGACTAAAGAGGCATCCGCTTCCCAAAGTCAAGGTTGTTGAGTTCTTATCTTAACCTTAACCCTGTGATAACTTTTTTTCTATTATTTGAGTTTCACCTTAGGAGTCATATAATGGCAATTAGTATTTATATTTTGATTTTATCCCCAATTAAGCTATAATTTATTTTTCTCATCATCATTAAAAATGAATAAAATAGAAGATTTTCTTTAGAACAAGGAGGCAATAATTTTTGAGTTTTTAATAAAACAAATTCTAATTGTTTACATGTGGTGGCAATGCTTTCTGCCTTCTGAATGAATGCTTGAACAATGCATATGTCTTTGGAATTTGATGTTCTTGAATGTTAAACATGTTGGCTCTTGAAAGAATGATAAACATGAGACATGTTATTGGTAATCTGAAAAATCATAAAAAATGATTCTTGAAGTAAGAAAAAGCAATGAATACAAAGCTTGCAAAAAAAAAAAAAAAAGAGAAGCAAGATAACCCATAAAACCAAATGGCAAGGGTAATAAAAAGGATCCAAAGCTTTGAGCATCAGTGGATAGGAGGGCCTAAGGAAGAGTGTGCTTAAGAACCCTAGACAAAGTTATGTGTCTGTGGCACTTATGTATCCGGTGGTAATACTGGAAAACAAAGTGCTTAGGGCCACGGCCAAGACTCATAAAAGTAGCTGTGTTCAAGAATCAACATACTGAACTAGGAGAATGAATAACACTATCTGAATTTTGAGTTCCTATAGATGCCAATCATTCTGAGCTTCAATGGAGAAAGTGAGATGCCAAAACTGTTCGGAAGCAAAAAGCTACTAGCCCCGCTCATTTAATTAGAATCTGAGCTTCACTCAAAAACTCTGAGATATTATTGTTTCTTGACTCATTTGTATTCTATTTTATTTATCTAGTTGCTTGAGGACAAACAACAGTTTAAGTTTGGTGTTGTGATGAGCGGATATTTTATACGCTTTTTGGGGTTAATTTCATATAGTTTTTAGTATGTTTTAGTTAGTTTTTAGTTTATTTTCATTAGTTTCTAGGCAAAATTCATATTTCTGGACTTTACTATGAGTTTGTGTATTTTTCTGTAATTTTAGGTATTTTCTGGCGGAAATTGAGGGAGCTGAGCAAAAATCTGATTCAAGATGAAAAAGGACTGCTGATGCTGTTAGATCCTGACCTCTCTGTACTCGGAATGAACTATCTGGAGCTATAGGAGTCCAATTGATGCGCTTCCAATTGCATTGGAAATTAGACATCCAGGGCTTTCCAGCAATATATAATGATTTATTCTTTGCTCAAGGATAGAAGATGTAAACTGGCGTTCAACGCCAGTTCTATGTTGCTGTCTGGCGTCCAGCGCCAGAAACACGTTACAGCCTGGCGTTGAACGCCCTAAACAGCCCAAACACGTGAGAAGCTTTAGTCTCAGCCCTAGCACACACCAAGTGGGCCCCAGAAGTGGATTTCTGCACTATCTATCATAGTTTACTCATTTTCTGCAAACCTAGGTTACTAGTTTAGTATTTAAACAACTTTTAGAGATTTATTTTGTATCTCATGACATTTTTAGATCTGAACTTTGTAATCTCTGACGGCATAAGTCTCTAAACTCCATTGTTGGGGGTGAGGAGCTCTGCTGTGTCCTGATGAATTAATGCAAGTATTTCTGTTTTCTATTCAAACATGTGTGTTCCTATCTAAGATATCCATTCGCACTTCAACATGAATGTGATGAACGTGACAATCATCATCATTCCCCCACGAACGCGTGCCTGACAATCACTTCTGTTCGCCGTAGAATGAATGAATATCTCTTGGATCTCTTAATCAGAATCTTCGTGGTATAAGCTAGATTGATGGCAGCATTCAAGAGAATCCGGAAAGTCTAAACCTTGTCTGTGGTATTCCGAGTAGGATTTAGGGATTGAATGACTGTGACAAGCTTCAAACTCGCGAGTGCTGGGCGTAGTGACAGACGCAAAAGGATAGTAAATCCTATTCCAGTACGATCGAGAACCTGCAGATGATTAGCCGTGCGGTGACAGCGCACCTGGACCCTTTTCACTGGAAGGATGGATGGTAGCCATTGACAACGGTGATCCACCAACACACAGTTTGCCATAGGAGGACGTGCGTGCGTGAATTAGAAACAGAGGAAAGCAGAATTTCAGAAGACAAAGCATCTCCAAAACTCCAACATATTCTCCATCATTGCATACAAGTATAATTTGTGTTCTGCCCTTTTATTCCTTGCAATCAAATTTGATAAGTGAATTATTTTATTATTTTTCTGACTAAGAGTTACAAGATAACGATAGATTGCTTCAAGCCAATAATCCCCGTGGGATCGACCCTTACTCACGTAAGGTATTACTTGGACGACCCAGTGCTCTTGCTGGTTAGTTGTGCAAATTTGTGAAGAATTGTTATTTCCAATTTCGTGCACCACCCATCACTAAGAAAAGGATGGAGCAAGTGAGAGAACCTCACCAAGAGCATGAGGAAACTCCTCATCATGAAATCCCTGAGATGCCTCAAGGGATGCATTTTTCTCCATAAAACTATTGGGAGCAAATCAACACCTCCCTAGGAGAATTAAGTTCCAACATGGGACAACTAAGGGTGGAGCACCAAGAGCATTTCATCCTCCTCCATGAAATTAGAGAAGATGAAAGAACCATGAGAGAGGAACAACAAAGGCAAGGAAGAGACATTGAGGAGCTCAAGCCGCCATCACTAAGGTGGACCCGTTCTTTAATTTCCTTGTTCTTTATTTTCTGTTTTTCGAAAATTGTGCTTTATGTTTGTTTATGTTTGTGTCTTTATTACATGATCATTAGTGTCTAAATGTCTATGCCTCAAAGCTATAAAAATGAATCCATCACCTTTCTTAAATGAAAAATGTTTTTAATTGAAAAAGAAAAAGAAGTGCATGAATTTCAAATTTTAAAACAGTTTAATTATTTTGATGTGGTGGCAATACTATTTTTCTTCTGAATGAATGCTTGAACAGTGCATATTTTTGAATTTGATTGTTTATGAATGTTAAAATTGTTGGCTCTTGAAAGAATGATGGAAAAGGAGAAATGTTATCTGATGATCTGAAAAATCAGAAAATTGATTCTTGAAGCAAGAAAAAGCAGTGAAAAGCTTGCAGAAAAAAAGCGGCGAGAAAAAAAAGAAGAAGAAGAGAAAAGAAAAAGAAAAAGAAAAGTAAAGAAAAGCAAGTAGAAAAAGCCAATACCCCTTTAAACCAAAAGGCAAGGTTGATAAAAAGGATCCAAGGATTTGAGCATCAGTGGATAGGAGGGCCCACAGGAATGAAATCCTGGCCTAAGTGGCTAAACCAAGCTGTCCCTAACCATGTGCTTGTGGCGTGAAGGTGTCAAGTGAAAACTTGAGACTGAGCGGTTAAGTCGAGGTCCAAAGCAAAAAGAAGAGTCTGCTTAAGAACCCTGGACACCTCTAATTGGGGACTCTAGCAAAGTTGAGTCACAATCTGAAAAGGTTCACCGAGTTATGTGTCTGTGGCACTTATGTATCCGGTGGTAATACTGGAAAACAAAGTGCTTAGGGCCACGGCCAAAACTCATAAAGTAGCTGTGTTCAAGAATCAACATACTTAACTAGGAGAATCAATAACACTATCTGGATTCTGAGTTCCTATAGATGCCAATCATTCTGAACTTCAAGGAATAAAGTGAGATGCCAAAACTGTTCAGAGGCAAAAAGCTAAAAGCCCCGCTCATCTAATTAATACTGATCTTCATAGATGTTTTTGGAATTCATTGTATATTTTCTTCTTTTTATCCTACTTGATTTTCAGTTGCTTGGGGACAAGCAACAATTTAAGTTTGGTGTTGTGATGAGTGGATAATTTATACGCTTTTTGGCATTGTTTTTAGTATGTTTTTAGTATATTTTAGTTAGTTTTTATTATGTTTTTATTAATTTTTGGCATTGTGTGTTTTTCTGTGATTTCAGGTATTTTTTGGCTGAAATTGAGGGACCTGAGCAAAAATCTGATTCAGAGGCTGAAAAAGGACTGTAGATGCTGTTGGATTCTGACCTCCCTGCACTCAAAGTGCATTTTCTGGAGCTGCAGAAGCCCAATTGGCGCGCTCTTAATTTCATTGGAAAGTAGACATCCTGGGCTTTCCAGCAATATATAATAGTTTATACTTTGCCCAAGATTTGATGGCCCAAACAGGCGTTCCAAATCAGCTCAAGAATTCTGGCGTTTAACTCCAAAACTGGCACAAAAGCTGGAGTTAAACGCCCAAACTGGCACAAAAGTTGGCGTTTAACTCCAAGAAAAGTCTCTACACATGGAAGCTTCAATGCTCAGCCCAAGCACACACCAAGTGGGCCCGGAAGAAGATTTCTGCATTAATTACTTATTTCTGTAACCCTAGGCTACTAGTTCTCTGTAAATAGGACCTTTTACTATTGTATTTGGACACACATCTTTGGACGTTTAGTCCCTAGACCTTGGAGGCTGGCCATTCGGCCAGGCTTACACCATTATCACTTTTGTATTTTCAACGGTGGAGTTTCTACACACCATAGATTAAGGTGTGGAGCTCTGCTGTCCTTCATAAATTAATACAAAGTACTATTGTTTTTCTATTCAACTAAAGTCTATTTCTTCTCCAAGACATTCATTCGTTCTTCAACTTGATGAATGTGATGATCCGTGACACTCATCATCATTTTCACCTATGAACATGTGCCTGACAACTACCTCTGTTCTACTAGCAATGGCTTGAATGCGTATCTCTTGGGTTTTTAATCTAAGATTGGAACCTTCGTGGTATAGGCTAGAATTATTGGCAGCCATTCCTGAGATCCGGAATGTCTAAACCTTGTCTGTGGTATTCTGAGTAGGATCTGGGAAGGGATGACTGTGATGAGCTTCAAACTCACGATTGTTGGGCGTGTGACAGACGCAAAAGGATCAATGGATCCTATTCCAACATGATCGAGAACCGACAAATGATTAACCGTGCATTGACAGCGCATTTGAAATGTTTTCACTGAGAGAACGGGAAGTAGCCATTGACAACGGTGATGCCCAACATAAAGCTTGTCATGGAAAGGAGTATGAATGATTGGAAGAAGGCAATAGGAAATCAGAGGTTCAGGAGGAATAAAGAATCTTCATACGCTTATCTGAAATTCCAACCAAAGAATTACATAAGTATCTCTATCTTTATTTTATGTTTTATTCATCTTTTAATTATCAATCCTCCATCACCATTTGAATCTACCTGAATGAGATTTACAAGATGACCATAGCTTGCTTCAAGCCGACAATCTCCGTAGGATCGACCCTTACTCACGTAAGGTATTACTTGGACGACCCAGTGCACTTGCTGGTTAGTTGTGCGGAATTGTGACAAAGTGTGATTCACGATGTGCGGAATTGTTGATGATCACAATTTCATGCACCAGGTCACGCGCTTGATACAGTTGTAGTGTAAAGTCTGGAGCTCCTGCTTCCTGGAGAGTAATCCTTCGGGGCTCCGCCATGTTACCTGCTCGTAAATCAACAGAATCAGTAGAAGAGGAGCTTGTTTCTTCCTCAAATGGTGCTTCAGATTCGCCCTCAGATGAGACTGGTGAATTGGTAGTAACCACTTCACCATCCTCGGAGGCTAACCGATACCAAGCTCGCCTAATATGTGAAATAGTTCTTTTGATTTCTGGATCAAATGCGGCTAAGCTCGCATCAGGCAGTGAGTGCGTCATTCAATGAAAGAAACATATAGCTCATGGTAATAAAATAAAATAAAATATACAAGTATGTAAAATTAAAAATATTTACACTAACCAATAATTTAGCACACTGTTGTAACTCCCCGGCAACGGTGCCAAAAATTGACGGGCGGAAAATTGCCAATTTAGAATTTATAATAAGAACAGCGTTGCGAGTACAGTTCTTAACCGACGAAAATTCCGCTTATCAATTTGGAAAGAGTTGTCACAATTTAAGAATAAAATACTGAGAGTAGAATTCCCAGGTCGTCTCCCAACGAGTTTACAAAAGAGTGCTATTTTATTGGTCAGGAATTTTTCCGAGAAATTTTAGAGTTGGAAAACAGAAAAATAAATGATTATAAATTAAAGCAATGAAAATTAACGAGAGATTTTGTGTAATTGAATTAAAGAAGCCTTGACCAGGAGAAGATTAATCGGAAGTTCTATCCTTGTTGAATTTTCCCAAGTTTAATAGTAAGAGGTTGTTGTTTTTACTTAGTTAACCTTTACCGAATAGAGGAAAGTCAAGTAATTGAGCCAACTCTAATCCACAAGTCCTAATCCTCTCCTATGGAAGGATTAGCGTTAGTGACTAGAGAGTTAGCCAACAACTTCCAATTGCAAATTAACACTTGATTATTCCAACTCAAGGGTCTCCTATTAATCAACTCCAAGGTCAAGTTAAGAGCCTACACCATTGACATGAATGCCAATGTTGCAGACATGTAAAGGGAAAAGAGAAGAGACATGGTAACTAAAACTACATTAATAAAAGCTAATTTTGGAGTAATAAATTAAGGAAAGATGATATTCAAACCAATAATGAAATTAAATGTAAAAATAATTCTTGCATTAATAAATTCAAAAATCAAAGATATCCATATGTAAATCTGAACAGGGTAAATGGGTGATTAAAAGAGTAAGAAAATAAGGAAATAAACTAGAATGACGGAAACTTCAACGGATGTAGTAACTCTTCTCAATATCCAAATCAAAAGCATAAAACTCTAAAACTATGAATGTGAAGAACCCTAGAGAAAGTAGTATTTTTCTCTCTAAGATTCAAAACTAAAACTAAAAACTGTGTGAAAGTGAATGTGTGTTGAGTCTCTGCTTGTCCCCTGGCTCTAGTCTGTGTTTCTGGGCCAAAAACTGGGTCCAAACTCAGCCCAAAATCACCCCCAGCATCTTCTACACTTTCTGCACGTGGTGCACGTCACGCGTACACGTCAATGGTCCTCTTCGGATGTCACGCGTACGCGTCAGTTACGCGCACGTGTCGCTGTGCAGTCTCGCTTATCACGATGGATCCTATGTCATAGATAATTAGAGAATTGAATAAAATCTCATGAATCAGAACTATCTAATAAAATCTCTTAACAATATGATAACTTTTCTTTTGTGATAAAAGCTCATGAATAAAAGCTCATCTTCCAAACCCATGCTTGACAATGTTTTGAAACGATAGCAAGTTAATCTCTTAGCAGTAAATTCAAGATAAGGAAGCAATTAAGTGTAATCATTAAAAAAAAAACATACATGGATGTAGCACGTGAGTTCTCACACTTAATAAAAGAACCTTATGCTAAAGATGACCTTCAAAAATTATGGTAACATATCTAATTACTGATTCCATGTTTCATCAATGGCTTAAAATCTTATATTCCTAGGGAGGTTTTCTGTAAAATCCAAAATCTATGTTGAAAGCTTGGTTTAGTGCAAGGCCGTGTGAAATGAAAATTCAAGTTGTAGAACAACCATATCCAAAAATTCAAAATGAAAATGCAACAATAAAGCCAAAGTCCAGGTTCAAAATTAGCAATAATATCAACCCAGCCAAAACATTCCAAATTTCAAATAATCACAAACAAACCAACAAATCATGAAAACAAAAGCTATAGATATTCAATTGCAGCACATTTACAATGAATAATCACAAACAGTAGTAAGAGCTAATCAACAATGAATGAATGAATGAATGAATGAAAAACTGAAAAAACAAATCATTCAAGAATAATTTAAGGATCAATAACCCTTATGAATAGAGCAAAAAATGAATAACTATGTGATGACACTATTACATTGAGCCACAAATAGAGCATTGACTTTTGAAGATTGTATGCTGGTAGCAAACACGGCGACAGACGACGGGTGAAGAGCTGTAAAATAGGAGAAGAATTCTAATCTAAGTATTAGCTCATGTGATTATTATCAAGCAATTTCATGTAACTCCACCTCTTGAGCACAAAAAATGATAACTTCCATCACTATTGTTAATTTTTTATATTCAAATAGTTTCCATATAGAGTTGTGTTAATCCCTTGCAATGGCTCTACAAGATAAATATGAGTACATAAAATATTTCCTTTATGCTAAAATCATACTTGATCAGTAGCCATTGAGAGCATAATTGGGACAGGTAAAAAATAAATCATCCTTGCATCATGGAAATTACAGAATGATATTTTCACATTCTAAATCAATGCTTTTGCAGTTTCAAAATTATACAATTCAGCAAAAACAACTCAATGACCAAGATAACTATACCACTAATCATTAGATTACTTTTCTTCCACTCATGATACTGCAAACTTAATCAAACAGTTATCACTCAACAATAATTTCAGTAAATTGATCCAATAATATTTGATGGGTCATGATGGGAGGTCTAAAATAGATTACACAAATGAAATTATCACTCAACAATAAGAATGCCAAATCTTTTAAATGCATTTTACCGACAAGTGCCTGTGGTATACCATATTATTTTTCGAAGAAACATAAAATATACATTTTCCAAAATTGTGTTTATTTGTAGGCTAACTGAAACACCTGACAATAAATTATAACTAATGATCTATGGACCATCTCCTCGTTGAAAATGCATTATTTTAAAATGCATTATTTGGGGCATCTCCTCGTTGCCCCTAAATACCTTGTTTAGTTGACCACTTTCTGTGATCTAATGACAGCCAGCCAGTCCAAAACCTATGTGATCTAAAATAGTAATGATATTGATATGCTAAACCTAGAAATCAAGAAGGCAGTGAGCTCTCCTTATAAGTACTTCCTATAATGCCCCTCCCAAGTGTCTCAGCTGAAGCATTAAGCAAATCCTTTAATATGTAACTTATTTCCCTATTATCCCCTGTCCTAAGAACACCAACTTCCCTAAACCCTTACTTTCCCATGCAAAACCACCTTGTTTCCCTTTGTTGTTGCCACTACTGCCACCGCCTCCGCCTCCGCCATCATCTTCAACTTCGTCCACACTTCCAACCCCATTTTCTCTATTTCTACCTATAGCACCTAGTGATTAAAGCAATAAATTTAGCCATATACTCAACAATTAAAAAAAATGCTCATCATTAGATTGCACAAGAAGCAGCAGATTCAAAAGAGAAAGGAACCAGAATGCGCAAAGGCAAGAAGAACGAGTAGACGCAGATGGAAATAAATAAATAGCATGCATGTTCATCAACAATACATGGCTTGTTCATCAACTCACAATTCACAATTGCATATAAACCAGATTATTGTACTAAACCCCCAAATTAAAAATCCTAAAATTGGAACCCTACACCCCCTAAATTTTAGAACCAAACGAAAATCTATAGATACATTCTCGATGATGTGAGTGCAGAAAGGACAATGTTGAGGGCGTGGTACACGGAATCGTGATCCCACATTTTTCTTCACAACTCCGTGCAACTGACCAGCAAGTGCACTGGGTCATCCAAGTAATAAATCTTACGTCAGTAAGGGTGGATCCCACGGAGATTACGGCTTGAAGCAAGCTATGGTCATCTTGTAAATCTCAGTCAGGCGGATTCAAATGGTTATGAGGTTTTGATAATTAAAAGATAAATAAAACATAAAATAAGATAGAGTTACTTATGTAATTCATTGGTGGGAATTTCAGATAAGCGTATGGAGATGCTTTGTTGCTTCTGAACCTCTGCTTTCCTATTGCCTCCTTCCAACCATGCGTTACTTCCTTCCATGGCAAGTTGTAAGATCCTCTCAGTGAAAATGGTCCTCTACGGTTTCTGCACGGCTAATCAATTGTCGGATTTCTCATCTCGGATGAAAAATACCAGGTACAGCTACCGCATGGCTAATCATCTGTCAGTTCCCACTAGCGTCGGAATAGAATCCATTGATCCTTTTGCACACTGTCACTTGCGCCCAACATTTGCAGGTTTGAAGCTCGTCACAGTCATTCCTTCCCGGATCCTACTTGGAATACCACAGACAAGGTTTAGACTTTTCGGATCCCAGGAATGGCTGCCAATAATTCTAGCCTATACCACGAAGATACTAATATCACAGACTCGGTCCGTGTATTAGATATCCAAGAGAGTATACTCCAGCTGTCGTCCAATGACTATGTTGAACATCATGTAGACCGCTTTGTGGTTGTTAGGCACGCGGATCTTGGCTAAGCGAGTAACAAAAATTGGGTGATTGTCACGGGTCATCCCTTCATTCTGACTTAACTTAATTAAGTACAAGAGTATATATTGGACAAGAAGTAAGCGTGAATTGAATAGAAAATAGTAGTAATTATATTAATTCATGAAGAACAGCAGAGCTCCACACCTTAATCTATGGGGTGTAGAAACTCTACCGTAGAAAATACATAAGTGGAAAAGGTCTAGGCATGGCCGTGAGACCAGCCTCCAAACGTGAACAATGGTCTATGATAGCATAAGATCCAAAAAAACTCTAAAAAAATCTCTAAAAGTAGTTTTTATACTAAACTAGTAACCTAGGGTTACAGAAAATGAATAACTAAGTGCCGATAGTGCAGAAATCCACTTCCGGGGCCCACTTGGTGTGTGCTTAGGCTAAGAATCGAAGCTTTTTCGTGCATAGGCTGTTCCTGGAGTTAAATGCCAGCTTTGGTGCCAGTTTGGGCGTTTAACTCCAATTCTGGTGACAGTTTGGGCGCTTTACGCCAAGATGTTTTAGGCTGTCTTTAGACGCCAGTTTGGGTCATCAAATCTCGGGTAAAGTATGGACTATTATATATTGCTGGAAAGCCCAGGATGTCTACTTTCCAACGCAATTGAGAGCACGCCAATTGGGCTTTTGTAGCTCCAGAATCCAACAGCATCTGAAGTCCTTTTTTAGCCTCTGAATCAGATTTTTGCTCAGGTCCCTCAATTTTAGCCAGAAAATACCTGAAATCACAGAAAAACATACAAACTCATAGTAAAGTCCAGAAATGAAAAAGTAACTAAAACGTACTAAAAACTATGTAAAAAGAATGCTAAAAAGGGTATAAATTATCTGCTCATCACAACACCAAATTAAATTATTGCTTGTCCCCAAGCAACTGAAAGCAAAATAGGATAAAAATAAGAGAATATACAATGAATTCCAAACTTATCAATGAAGATTAGTTTTAATTAGATGAGCGGGACTTGTAGCCTTTTTGCTTCTGAACAGTTTTGGCATCCCACTTTATCCTTTGAAGTTCAGAATGATTGGCATCTATAGGAACTTAGAATTCAGATAGTGTTATTGATTCTCCTAGTTCAGTATGTTGATTCTTGAACACAACTACTTTATGAGTCTTGGCCGTGACCTTAAGTATTTTGTTTTCCAGTATTACCACCGGATACATAAATGCCACAGACACATAACTGGGTGAACCTTTTCAGATTGTGACTCAGCTTTGCTAAAGTCCCCAGTTAGAGGTGCTCAGAGCTCTTAAGCACACTCTTTTTGCTTTGGACCACGACTTTAACCGCTCAGTCTCAAGATTTTTACGTGACACCTTCACGCCACAAGCACCTGGTTAGGAACAGCTTGGTTTAGCCGCTTAGGCCAGGATTTTATTCCTGTGGGCCCTCCTATCCATTAATGCTCAAAGCCTTGGATCCTTTTTACCCTTGCCTTTTGGTTTAAAGGGCTATTGGCTTTTTCTGCTTGCTTTTTCTTTTTCTTTCTTTTTTTTTCGCCATTCTTTTTTTTTTCATTTTTTTTCGCAATCTTTACTTATTCACTGCTTTTTCTTGCTTCAAGAATCAATTTTATGATTTTTCAAATTATCAATAGCATTTCTCTTTCTTCTTTATTCTTTCAAGACCAAACAATTTTAACATTTATAAATAACAAATTCAAAAATATGCACTGTTTATGCATTCATTTAGAAAACAAAAAGTATTGCCACCACATCAAAATAATTAAGCTAACTTCAAGATAGAATTCGAAATCATGCATTTATAGTTCTTTTGCAATTTAAAACATTTTTCATTTTGAGAAAGGTGGTGGATTCATAGGACATTCATAGCTTTAAGACATAAACACTAGGCACTAATGATCATGTAGTAAAGACACAAACATAGACAAAACATAAAGCATAATTTTCGAAAAACAGAAAAGTTAAGAACAAGGAAATTAAAGAACGGGTCCACCTTAGTGATGGCGGCTAGTTCTTCCTCCTGAAGATCTTACGGAGTGCTTGAGCTCCTCTATGTCTGTTCCTTGCCTTTGTTGTTCCTCCCTCATGGCTCTTTGATCTTCTCTAATTTCATGGAGGAGGATGGAATGCTCTTGGTGCTCCATCCTTAGTTGTCCCATGTTGGAACTTAATTCTCCTAGGGAGGTGTTGATTTTCTCCCAATAGTTTTGTAGAGGAAAATCCATCCCTTGAGGCATCTCAGGAATTTCATGATGAGGAATTTTCTCATGCTCTTATTTAGGTCCATGAGTGGGCTCTCTTATTTGCTCCATCCTTTTCTTAGTGATGGGCTTGTCTCATTCAATGAGGATGTCTCCCTCTATGGCAATTCCAACTGAATTGCATAGGGTGCAAATGAGATGAGGGAAGGCTAAACTTTCCAAAGTAGAGGGCTTGTCTACCACCTTGTAGAGTTCTAGGGGTATGATCTCATAAACTTCTACTTCCTCTACAATCATGATGCTATGGATCATGATAGCCCGGTCTATTGTAACTTTAGACCGGTTGCTAGTAGGAATGATAGAGCGTTGGATGAACTCCAACCATCCGCCAGCCACGGGTTTAAGGTCAAGCCTTCTTAGTTGAATCGGCTTGCCTCTTGAGTCTCTTTTCCATTGAGCTCCTTCCACACAAATGGTCCTAAGGACTTGGTCCAAACTTTGATCAAAGTTGACCCTTCTAGTGAAAGGGTGAGGATCTCCTTGCATCATTGGCAAGTTGAACGCCAACCTCACATTTTTTGGACTGAAATCCAAGTAATTTCCCCAAACCATTGTGAGCCAATTCTTTGGGTTCGGGTTCATACTTTGGTCATGGTTCCTAGTGATTCATGCGTTAGCATAGAACTCTTGATCCATTAAGATTCTGACTTGTTGAATGGGGTTGGTGAGAGCTTTCTAACCTCTTCTTTGAATCTCATGTCGGATCTCTGGATTTTCACTCTTATTGAGCTTGAAGGGGACCTCGGGGATCACCTTTTTCTTGGCCACAACTTCATAAAAGTTGTCTTGATGGACATTTGAGATGAATCTCTTCATCTCCCATGACTCGGAGGTGGAAGCAATTGCCTTCTCTTTCCTCTTTCTAGAGGTTTCTCTGGACTTAGGTGCCGTTGATGGTTATGGAAAAACAAAGAGCTTTAGCTTTTCCCACACTAAACATAGAATGGTTGCTCGTCCTCAAGCAAAAGAAGAAGGAAATGAGTAGAAGAAGAAGAAATGGAGAAGATGGGGTAAGGAGTGGGTTCGGCCAATGGGGGTTAAGTGTGTATGAAGTGTGAAATTGAAGGTTGTAAGGAGGGATATTTATAGGGTAAGAGAGAGGGGATTCGGTCATGAGGGGTGGGTTAGGGAGGAAAATGGTTTGAATTTGAATGTTGAGGTAGGTGGGGTTTATGATGGATGAATGTGAGTGGTGAATAGATTATGGAGAAGAGGGTAGGATTTGATAGGTGAAGGGTATTTAGGGAAGAGTTATTAATGGGAATGGTCAAGGGTATTTGGGGAAGAGTGTTATGGAAAGGTATGAAGAGGACAGAAGAAGAGGTGGGGTAGGTAGGGATCCTGTGGGGTCCACAGATCCTGAGGTGTCAAGGAATTCTGCTCTCTGCACCATTCTGGCATTCAAACGCCCATTCAATGACAATCTTGGCATTTAACGCCAGCTCTGCTACCTTTCTTGGCGTTAAATGCTACTCTGCTACCCATTTCTGGCGTTAAACGCCAGCCAGATGCCCATTTCTGGCGTTTAACGCCAGCCAGATCCCAGACAGCCCTTTCTGGCGTTAAACGCCCAGAGTGCTACCCATTCTGGCATTTAACGACTAGAATGCTGCCAGGCTGGGCGTTAAACGCCCATTCTGCTATCGTTACTAGCGTTTAAATGCCAGTAAGCCTGTCCTCCAGGGTGTGCTGTTTTTGATGCTACTTTTCATTATGTTTTTGATTTTTCATTTATTTTTGTGACTTCACATGATCATCAATCTAAAGAAAACATAAAATAATAATGGAAAATAAATATATAAATATAATTAAATAACATTGGGTTGCCTCCCAACAAGCGCTTCTTTAATGTCAATAGCCTGACAGTGAGCTCTTAGAGAGCTTCACAGAGAATCAGAGCTTTAATGATGGCCTCCCAACACCAAACTTAGAAGTTGAGTGTGGGGACTCTGTTTGACTCTGTATTGAGAGAAGCTTCTCATGCTTCCTCTCCATAGTTACAGAAGAAGATCCTTGACCCTTAAACATAAGGTAGTCCTCATTCAATTAAAAGACTAACTCTCCTCTGTCCACATCAATCATAGCTCTTGCTGTGGCTAGGAAGGGTCTTCCAAGGATAATGGATTCATCTTCATCTTTCCCAGTGTCTAGGATTATGAAGTCAGCAGGGATGTACAGGCCTTCAACCTTTATTAATACATCCTCTACAAGTCCATAAGCATGTATCCTTGAATTGTCTACCATCTCTAGTGAAATTTTAGCAGCTTGTAGCTCAAAGATCCCTAGTTTCTCCATTACAAAGAGTGGCATGAGGTTTATACTTGACCTAAAGTCACACAGAGCCTTCTTAAAGGTCATGGTGCCTATGATATAGGGTATTAAGAATTTTCCGGGATTCGGTTTCTTCTGAGGTAATTTCTGTTGAACCAAGGTATTCAGTTCATTGATGAGCAATGGAGGTTCATCCTCCCAAGTCTCATTACCAAACAACTTGGCATTTAGCTTCATGATTGCTCCTAGATACTGAGCAACTTACTCTTCAACAATGTCTTCATCCTCTTCAGAGGAAGAATACTCATCAGAGCTCATGAATGGCAACAGTAAGTTCAGTGGAGTCTCTATGGGCTCTATATGAGCCTCAGATTCCTTTGGTTCCTCAATAGGGAACTCCTTAGTGGCTAGTGGACGTCCATTGAGGTCTTCCTCATTGGAAATCACTGCCTTTTCTTCCTCTCCAGGTTCGGCCATGTTGGTTATAGTTATGGCCTTGCACTCTCTTTTTGGGTTCTCTTCTGTATTGCTTGGGAGAGTACTTAGAGGAGTTTCGGCCACTCTTTTACTTAGTTGACCCACTTGTGCCTCCAAATTTCTAATGGAGGACCTTGTTTCAATCATGAAACTGAGAGTGGTCTTAGATAGATCAGAGACTATGGTTGCTAAGTCAGAGTGGCTCTACTTAGAATTTTCTGTCTGTTGCTCAGAGGATGATGGAAAAGGCTTGCTATTGCTAAACCTATTTCTCCCACCATTATTATTATTGAAACCTTGATTAGGCTTCTGCTGATCCTTCCATGAGAAATTAGGATGATTCCTCCATGAAGGACTATAGGTGTTTCCATAGGATTCTCCCATGTAATTCACCTCTTCCATTGCAGGATTCTCAGGGTCATAAGCTTCTTCTTCAGAGGAAGCTTCTTTAGTACTGCCGGATGCAGCTTTCATTCCAGTCAGACTCTAAGAAATCATATTGACTTGCTAAGTCAATATTCTGTTCTGAGCCAGTATTGCATTCTGAGTATCAACCTCAAGAACTCCTTTCTTATGAGTTGTCCCATTATTCACAGGATTTCTTTCAGAAGTGTACATGAATTGGTTATTTGCAACCATTTCATTGAGTTCTTGGGCTTCTACAGGCGTCATCTTCAGATGAAGAGATCCTCCAGCAGAGTGATCCAATGACATCTTGGACAATTCAGACTGACCATCATAGAATATACATATGATGCTCCATTCTGAAAACATGTCAGAAGAACACCTTCTGATCATTTGCTTGTATCTTTCCCAAGCTTCATAGAGGGATTCACCTTCCTTCTGTCTGAAGGTTTAGACTTCCACTCTAAGCTTGCTCAACTTTTGAGGTGGAAAGAATTTGGCCAAGAAAGCATTGATCAACTTTTCCACTAAAGATGATAACTGCTTCAACTCAAGATGCAAAGGCCCATATCCAAGACTTGAAGAGCCAACTAGAAGATCAGAAGAGTAGTATAAATAGGAGTAGTATTGAACTAGAAAGAGCTTTTGGATTGAGAGGACTACTCTCTGTATAATGTTACTTTCTCTGCAACTTCTAGTTTTACTTTTCAGAATGCATTCTCCATCGTTGTTTTCCATTCTCAGAGCCATGAACAACTAAACCCCTTTCATTGGGTTAGGG
The DNA here is from genome assembly GCF_003086295.3 of Arachis hypogaea. Taxonomy (NCBI): domain Eukaryota; kingdom Viridiplantae; phylum Streptophyta; class Magnoliopsida; order Fabales; family Fabaceae; genus Arachis; species Arachis hypogaea. The sequence continues at coordinate 54,241,757 of NC_092055.1, read as the reverse complement.
AGCTCTGTTGTAATTTGATGGATCAATAATAGTTTTCATTATTCTTCTTCTTTCTTTTCTCTTGATTTTACTAGAAAGCTTTCAATCTTCATCCAATTGGGTAGTTGTCTTGAAAAAGAAGCTATTCATACTTGGATCTCTTCAGAACCATGGAAGAGGAATGAAGAGATCATGCTAGAAATGCTTTCTCATGTTGGACCAAATTGGGGTCTGGATGGATATAGTGACATATAATCCTACCAACACTTTGATTTGGAAATACATGTGGTATAGTCAGTGACCATACTTCATCTCTTCTTATGAGCAATTGGACCAAGGAATTGGCTATTGATCAAGATTTGAGGGATTGAATTACCAAGGAATTGGAGTTCAATCACTTAAGATTGCCAAGGAAATCAATGAATGCATTGATTGAGGAAGAGATGAAAATGAACTTGATCCGGAGAATGCAACATCTCCTGAGCCCAATGAATCCCCCATTTCTTATCTTACCCATTCTCTTTAATTTCTGCAATTTACTTTCATGCTAAATTCCCCATTCCCCATTTAAGATTCTGCAATTTACTTTCCGTCATTTATATTCGGCTCTTTATTCCAAGCATTTACATTTTCTGCTATTTACTTTTTGCCATTTAATTTCCTGCAACTCTCACATCAAATTCTGCTTAGCTCAACTAGAACATTCCTCTAATTAAAGTTGATTGACCAATCAATCCCTGTGGGATTCGACCTCACTCTATTGTGAGTTTTTACTTGTCGACAATTCGGTATACTTGCCGAGGGAAATTTGTTGAGAGACAAGTTTTTGTGCATCAAGTTTATGGCGCCGTTGCCGGGGATTGATTTTGCATCAACAATGATTAAATTGGTGGATAACTAGACTGAGCATTTTTTTATTTTGTTTGATTTCATTTGAGTAATTCACTTTCAGTTTAGCTGTTTTCTTCCTTATCCCCAACCCTTTTTTTAGTTGTTTACAATTCAGTTCACTAACCCACAAACTGTTTGATATATTGCATCACTCACACTAACAGCATTTCTAACAAGAATACTCTCTGCATCTACCCCCTTCTTGCTTATGCCTTGTTGGTTGTATGACAGGTAGAAGAAGCAGGGCTTCAACTTCCTTTGATTCTTAACCTGAGAGGACCTTCCTTAGATTAAAGAGGGAAGCAAGAGGAAAGAGAGTAGTTGGTATGGAGGAATAAGAGGAGTATTTTAAACCAGACATGGATGAGAATATGGAGAACCATCATGAAGAAGAGGCTCACAACCATGGCAGAGAAGGCCCAGTGCATCATGCTGGGCAAGAGAGAAGAGTTCTGGGTTCTTACATCAATCCAAACCCAGGAAACTGTGGAAGTAGCATCCAAAAGCCAACCATACATGCCAACAACTTTGAACTAAAGCCACAGCTCATCACCCTTGTTCAGAACAACTGTTCATTCGGAGGAAGTGTTCAAGAAGATCCCAATCAATATCTAACCACCTTCCTGAGGATATGTGATACTGTGAAGTCTAATGGTGTTCATCCTGACACCTATAAACTGCTTCTATTCCCCTTCTCACTCAAGGACAAGGCATCTAAATGGCTGGAATCCTTCCCGAAGGATAGCTTAACAACCTGGGAAGATGTGGTGAACAAATTCTTGGTGAGATTTTATCCTCCTCAAAGAATCAACAGGTTGAGAGCTGAGGTTCAAACTTTCAGGAAACAAGATGGTAAGACTCTATATGAAGCATGGGAGAGGTTTAAGGATCTGACAAGAAGGTGCCCACCAGATATGTTCAATGAATGGGTGCAGTTACACATTTTCTATGAAGGTCTTTCTTATGAATCAAAGAAGGCAGTAGACCACTCATCTAGGGGATCTCTGAACAAGAAGAAGACCATTGAAGAAGCCATAGATGTCATTGAGACTGTAGCTGAGAATGACTACTTCTATGCTTCTGAAAGGGGCAGCACTAGAGGAGTAATGGAGCTAAACAATGTGGATGCACTGCTAGCTCAAAACAAGATGATCACCAAGCAGCTGGCTGACCTTACCAAGAAGATGGAGAGGAGTCAAGTAGCAGTAATCACCACCTCAACAGCAGCTCAAGAAGGAGTGAATAAAAAAGCAGAGGGTGATCAGGAAAGCCAACCACATTGGAAATCCACCTAGGCAGAACCATGACCCATACTCCAAGACTAACAATCCTGGTTGGAGGAACCACCCAAACATTGGGTGGGGAAATCAACAAGACCAAGGCCAAGATCAGAGACGCCACAACCCCAACAACAATGCAGCTCACCAACATTCCACACAGAGATCAAGGTCCATGAACTTATAGCTCAAGGTATTAGGAAGATGGCTGAAAAGAGTGATTCCGGAGGAAGGTTAGGCTACCCCAACACTATTTTTTGTCTGTGTGACAGGGCTGGGGTGGTGTTCGAGGATGAAGACCCCGAGTGGATAAAAGTGGGTATCCCAATTACTGTTCGATGGATGCATGCAGTTGCATCTCCCCTACCTCAATGAAAGCCAAGAAAGAGGCCAGCCCATCAAGTAGTAGAAGGACAAAACTTAGAAGAGCAAGCCCCTTTAGACATGCACCAGCTACAGGAAGCCATTGATGGCTTGTCTAGACAATACTTGGAAAATCATGGGGCACAGAAAGAGTTGCAACTACAATTGGTAAGCCGTCAAGAAGAATTACTCTCTGGATGGATGAATCAATAGGGGGAATGACAAAAGCAATTGATGGATCAGCAACTGGAACAAGGGAAACATTGGGGTGAATCCTTCCACAGGATAGAGCAAAGGCAAGATCAACAACAAGAAGCCATCCAAAAGCTAATTAACATCCAAGCACATCAAGGTGCACACATACATGAAATGCATCGGAAACAACTGGAACAGGCAGAACTCTTTGACGAATACAGAGCATTCGCAGAAGGAGTTTACATGAACGAGATTGGACATCATGTAAACACTCAAGCCAGGCTCGAGTACTTAGTTGGATAACTGCCTGTACTGCACCCGGGAATCACAAGATATGAAGAAGTAAAGGATGAACTAGCGCGAGAAGAAAGAGAGAGGGTAGAAAAGACTCATGAATCAGTAAGGAAGGCACTTGAGGAGTGGAAGAAAGCCAGACTAGCACGGATACGAAGAAACACAAGTGGACATAAAGAGGACAAACAAGAGGGAGAGCATGAGCACTCCCATGAGTAAAAGGTGGTGAAGTTCCCTCTTTGTTCCATCTTTTTCAAATCTTTAAATAAGGAAAATCATGTATGAAATAGAACATGTTTCCATGGTGGTTTAGGATTTTAAATTCCGCCTTTAAGTTGTCATTACATAGGTCTATGCTTGCTAGTCTAATTTCACTGCTGCATCTTCACCTTGCTTACTTGTATGCTTGTCCTTTTGAATCAAATAAAAAGAGAATGTATGCTATGAAAGACCAGAGTGAGGTTCATATTATGGAGTAAGTTCCTAAGTTTGTGGTGCGGTAATAGATTAGCTAAGTTGGTTCACCAACAAGGTAGAAAGGCAACTATCTGTCCTGAAGTCATATGCTTCAAACACACCCCATGAGACCAGCTAAATAACAAGATCCTAATAAGAAAAAGGAAAAGAATAATAAGAGTTGAAAAAGAAAGAAAAGTAATAAGAAATAAGGCTAGGCACCAAGGGCTTGAATCTTGAGGGATGTGTCTGTGGTGCTCTTATACCAAGGATCTTCTTGGATGAATAAGTTCTTAGGAGTGCTTCAACACTTCGTAACTTGGGTTAACTAACCCAGGATTATCAACTGAAAATCCACTATTAAGAGCAACCTTGCTACAGAACATTTAGTAACCCAAAGAGGTGCTGGACACCAAGGCCTCAAGGAAAGAAAATAACAAACCATGTGCCTGTGGTGTGCATGTATGGGGGAGAGAGACTTGAGCGAGTAAGTCCTTAGGGGTATTTCAACACCTAGCACCTTGAACCAACTGGTTCGGGAGTGTTGGCTGAAAGCTTATTTTAAAATGTCGCCCCCTCACAGAACACTTAGCCTAAGGATGCAATAAACCTTGAAAAGACAAAGGGGTCAATAAATAAAAGTCTCAAAGGGTGCAATTAAGTAAGTATTCCAGGGCATGATAAAGGTCTGAAAGCCAGTAAAGGAATGAACCTAAGTTGCTATGCATGAAACCCCATAAAACCAAGGACATGACTTCCACAATAATGATTCATTCCTCTTGTCATTTCATTCATCATTCTCATGTTCCAGTACTTGCTTAGGGACAAGCAAGCTTTAAGTTTGATGTTGTGATGCCAGGGTATTTTGACCAGTTTCACTGACCTTTTCTTTACTGTTTTAGGGTAGTTTCATGCATTTTCTTAGGAAATAAGCAAATTTTGGGTAGAATTTCACTTACATCTTGATTCAAGCAAACATTGTGAATTTTATATGATTTCATGAGAATTATGCATGAATTTAATGACAAATTGGATGATGCATGACTCATAACTTGGATTAAAGCTTTGATGCACTTTATTTGCTTGATTTCAGGACAAAGGAAGCAAGAAAAAGCCACGTTAGTAGCCACGTTAGTCTAACTAACGTGACCACTAATGTGGAATGGAGCTAGCTTGCAACATTAATGAGAAAAGTGATCGCCAATAACATCTTCGAAGCCATCATAGCCCATGTTAATTACCACATTAACTACATTAACGTGGTAGTTAACGTGGAGGAAGAGGAAGCTCCAAGCATTAGTGGTAAAAGTGAGTGCCACTAACGCTCCAAAAGGGAAATTGGCCACATTAAGAGTCACGTTAACTCAGTTAACATGAACTCTAACGTGGAAGAGGAAGACAATGCCAACATTAGTGACACTCACCATTGTTACTAACGTTGGACTAAGCCCATATTGGCTACCTTAAGAGCCACGTTAACTTAGTTAACGTGAACTCTAACGTGGAAGGAGCAAGGATGAGCCAACGTTAGTGACATTCACCTTTGTCACTAACGTTGGAGATGGCAATCAACACCACGTTAGTGGTCACGTTAATGTAATTAACGTGAGGCACTAACGTGGGAAAGGGGCGTTTAGGAGCATTAGTGAAAAAGGTATGTGTCACTAACGCTCTTGAAGATTTGGCAAGCCTACGTTAAAGGTCACGTTAACTATACTAACGTGAACTCTAACGTAAGGAGAAAGGGGTACTCTCAACGTTATTGGGAAAGGTAAATCCCAGTAACGTTTGCGAAGGGCCAAGAGGCAACGTTAGTAGTCACGTTAGTGCCACTAACGTTGAAGTTAACGTGGACCATTTTGGGTTAGGAACGTTAGTGAAAAAGGTGATTGTCACTAACGTTCTCGACCCCACATTTTCACTTAACGTTAACACCACTAACGCCTGATGAGCGGATAATTTATACGCTTTTTGACATTGTTTTTAGTATGTTTTTAGTAGGATCTAGTTACTTTTAGGGATGTTTTCATTAGTTTTTATGTTAAATTCACATTTCTAGACTTTACTATGATTTTGTGTATTTTTCTGTGATTTCAGGTATTTTCTGGCTGAAATTGAGGGACTTGAGCAAAAATCTGATTCAGAGGTTGAAGAAGGACTGCTGATGCTGTTGGATTCTGACCTCCCTGCACTCAAAGTTGATTTTCTGGAGCTACATAACTCTAAATGGTGAGCTTCCAATTGCGTTGGAAAGTAGCCATCCGGGGCTTTCCAGAAATATATAATAGTCCATACTTTGGCCAAGAATAGATGACGTAAACTGGCGTTCAACGCCACCTTTCTACCCAAATCTGGCGTCCAGCGCCAGAAAAGGAGCCAAAACCAGAGTTGAACGCCCAAACTGGCACAAAAGCTGGCGTTCAACTCCAAGAAGGACCTCTACACGTACAACACTCAGGCTCAGCCCAAACACACACCAAGTGGGCCCAGGAAGTGGATTTATACATCAATTACTTACTCATGTAAACCCTAGTAGCTAGTTTATTATAAATAGGACCTTTTACTATTGTATTAGGCATCTTTTGATCAATCTTGGATCCTGGATTGTATTTTGATCCTGTGATCACGTTTTGGGGGCTGGCCATCTCAGCCATGCCTGGACCCTTCACTTATGTATTTTTAACGGTAGAGTTTCAGCACTCCATAGATTAAGGTGTGGAGCTCTGCTGTTCCTCAAAGATTAATGCAAATTACTACTGTTTTCTATTCAATTCATCTTATTTCACTTCTAAGATATCCATTCGCACCCAAGAACGTGATGAAGGTGATGATTATGTGTGACGCTCATCATCCTTCTCCTATATGAACGCGTGCCTGACAAACACTTCCGTTCAACATGAAATAAGCTAGAATGAATATCTCTTAGATCTCTTAACCAGAATCTTCATGGCGTAAGCTAGAATGATGGCGGCATTCAAGAGAATCTGGAAAGTCTAAACCTTGTCTGTGGTATTCCGAGTAGGATTCGATGAATGAATGACTGTGACGAGCTCCAAACTCGCGATTGCAGGGCGTTAGTGACAGACGCAAAAGGATAGTAAATCCTATTCAGAGGAACGAAAAGCATCTCCATTCGCTTATCTGAAATTCCTACCAATGATTTACATAAGTATCTCTATCCCTATTTTATTATATAATATTCGAAAACACCATTATCACTTTATATCTGCCTGACTGAGATTTACAAGGTGACCATAGCTTGCTTCATACCAACAATCTCCGTGGGATTCGACCCTTACTCACGTAAGGTATTACTTGGACGACCCAGTGCACTTGCTGGTTAGTTGTATCGAAGTTGTGACAAATTATGAATGTGTAATCACGATTACGCATACCAAGTTGCTCACGTGCCAGGAATAGTTTGAGCCTGGACATCACAATTTCGTGCACCAAGTTTTTGGCGCCGTTGCCGAGGATTGTTTGAGTTTTCGGCAAGCTTTTGGCCCGGTAACATCAGTGCCAAGTTTGGATCCGGCAACAACACCAAGTTTTTGGCGCCATTGCCGGGGATTGTTCGAGTTTGGACAACTGACGGTTCATCTTGTTGCTCAGATTAGGTAATTTTCTTTTTATTTTATTTTCAAAAATTTTTTCAAAAATATTTCTAAAATTTTCTCATCTGTTTTCGAAAATAATATAAAAATGTTTTCAAAAATTTTATTCAAAATTTTTAAGAATGAATTCTAGTGTTTCATGAAGCATGTTGAAGCCTGGCTGGCTGCAAAGCCATGTCTAATTCCTTTGGGAATGAGTATGTTGGGCGTGTCATGTCTGAATTACATGCTGAAGCTTGGCTGGCCATTGGCCATGTTTAGTGTCTTGGACCGGAGCTTTCATTGAAAGCTTGGCTGGCTAGTGAGCCATGTCTAATTCCTGGACTGAAGCTTTAGAATAAAAATGCAAGATTCCTGGAATTCATATTAAAAATTTTGGAATCCTTATTTTTCTTTTTCATATAATTTTCGAAAAAAAATCCAAAAAAATTAGAAAATCATAAAAATCAAAAAATATTTTGTGTTTCTTGTTTGAGTTTTGAGTCATATCATAAGTTTGGTGCCACTTGCATATGCATCTTGCATTTTTCGAAAATTTCCATGCATTCATAGTGTTCTTCATGATCTTCAAGTTGTTCTTGGTAAGTCTTCTTGTTTGATCTTGATGTTTTCATGTTTTGTGTCTTTTCTTGTTTTACATGTGCATTTTTCGTTTCTTAGAGTCTAAACATGAAAGATTTCTAAGTTTGGTGTCTTGCATGTTTTCTTTGCATTAAAAATTTTTCAAAAATGTGTTCTTGATGTTCATCATGATCTTCATAGTGTTCTTGGTGTTCATCTTGACATTCATAGCATTCTTGCATGCATTCATTGTTTTGATCTAAAAATTTCATGCATTGCATAATTTTCATGTTTTTCATAAAAATTTCAAAAATAAAAAAAATATCTTTCCCTTTTTCTCTCATCAAATTCGAAAATTTGGATTGACTTTTTCAAAAATTTTTAAAATCAAATTGTTTTTCATGAGTCAAATCAAATTTTCAATTTGAAAATCTTATCTTTTTCAAAATCTTTTTCAAAAATCAAATCTTTTTCAAATTTCTTAATTATTTTCGAAAATTCCAAAAATATTTTTCAAAAATCTTTTTCTTATTTTTATACCAAATTTTTGAAAATAACAATAACAATTAATGTTTTGATCCAAAAATTTCAAGTTTGTTACTTGCTTGTTAAGAAAGATTCAAACTTTGAGTTCTAGAATCATATCTTGTGATTTCTTATGAATCAAGTCATTAATTGTGATTTTAAAAATCAAATCTTTTTCAAAAACCATTTCAATCATATCTTTTCAAAAATATCTTCTTACCTTTTTCAAAAATTTGATTTCAAAATATCTTCTCTAACTTCCTAACTTCTTATCTTTTCAAAATTGATTTTCAAATTTTGTTTCAACTAACTAACTAACTTTTTGTTTGTTTCTTAACTTTTTCAAAACTACCTAACCAACTCTCTCTCTCTAATTTTCGAAAATATCTTCCCCCTTTTTCAAAATTTCTTTTTTTATTTAATTATTTTAATCTTTGATTTTAAAAATTTTCGAAAATTACTAACCTTTTTCAAAAACTATTTTCAAAAATCACTAACTCTTTTTCAAAAATTGTTTTCGAAAATTCACTTCCCCCTCTCATCTTCTTCTATTTGTTTATTGATATACTAACATCTTTCCTTCAACTCACCAAAAATCTGAACCCCCTCTCTCTGAGTTCAGATTTTCTTTTCTTCTTTTCTTCTACTCACAAAGGGATCCCTATACTGTGGTATAAAGGATCTCTATTATTATTATTATTTTTCTGTGCCCTCTTCTTTGTCATATGAGCAGGAGCAAGGATAAGAACATTCTTGTGGAAGCAGATCCAGAACCTGAAAGGACTCTGAAAAGGAAACTAAGAGAAGCTAAAATACAACAATCCAGAGATAACCTTTCAGAAATTTTCGAACAGGAAGAGGAGATGGCAGCCGAAAATAATAATAATGTAAGGAAGATGCTTGGTGACTTTACTGCACCTAATTCTAATTTACATGGAAGAAGCATCTCCATTCCTGCCATTGGAGCAAACAACTTTGAGCTGAAACCTCAATTAGTTTCTCTGATGCAGCAGAACTGCAAGTTTCACGGACTTCCATCTGAAGATCCTTTTCAGTTCTTAACTGAATTCTTGCAGATATGTGATACTGTTAAGACTAATGGAGTAGATCCTAAAGTCTACAGGCTCATGCTTTTCCCTTTTGCTGTAAGACACAGAGCTAGATTATGGTTGGATTCTCAACCCAAAGACAGCCTGAACTCTTGGGATAAGCTGGTCACGGCTTTCTTAGCCAAGTACTTTCTTCCTCAAAAGCTGAGCAAGCTTAGAGCTGATGTTCAAACCTTCAGACAGAAAGAAGGTGAATCCCTCTATGAAGCTTGGGAAAGATACAAACAATTGACCAAAAAGTGTCCCTCTGACATGCTTTCAGAATGGACCATCCTGGATATATTCTATGATGGTTTATCTGAGCTATCAATGATGTCACTGGACACTTCTGCAGGTGGATCCATTCACCTAAAGAAAACGCCTGCAGAAGCTCAAGAACTCATTGACATGGTTGCTAATAACCAGTTCATGTACACTTCTGAAAGAAATCCTGTGAGTAATGGGACGCCTATGAAGAAGGGAGTTCTTGAAGTTGATACTCTGAATGCCATATTGGCTCAGAATAAAATATTGACTCAGCAAGTCAATATGATCTCTCAGAGTCTGCATGGAATGCAAGCTGCATCCAACAGTACTCAAAAGGCATCTTCTGAAGAAGAAGCTTATGATCCTGAGAACCCTGCAATAGCAGAGGTAAATTACTTAGGTGAACCTTATGGAAACCCCTATAACTCATCATGGAAAAATCATCCAAATCTCTCATGGAAGGATCCAAAGCCTCAACAAGGCTTTAATAATGGTGGAAGAAACAGGTTTAACAATAATAAACCTTTTCCATCATCCACTCAGCAACAGACAGAGAACTCTGAACAAAATACCTCTAATTTAACAAACTTAGTCTCTGATCTATCTAAGGCCACTGTAAGTTTCATGAATAAAACAAGATCTTCCATTAGAAATCTGGAAGCACAAGTGGGCCAGCTGAGTAAAAGGATCACTGAAATCCCTCATGGTACTCTCCCAAGCAATACAGAAGAGAATCCAAAAGGAGAGTGCAAGGCCATTGACATAAGCACAATGGTCGAACCCAAAGAGGGAGAGGAGGACGTGAATCCCAATGAGGAAGACCTCCTGGGACGTCCAGTGATCAATAAGGAGCTTCCCTCTAAGGAACCAAAGGACTCTGAGGCTCATCTAGAGAACATAGAGATTCCATTGAACCTCCTTATGCCCTTCATGAGCTCTGATGAGTATTCCTCTTCTGAAGAGAATGAGGATGTTACTGAAGAGCAAGCTGCCAAGTTTCTTGGTGCAATCATGAAGCTGAATGCCAAATTATTTGGTATTGATACTTGAGAAGTTGAACCTCCCTTGTTCATCAATGAACTAAGTGATCTGGATCAACTGACATTGCCTCAGAAGAGACAGGATCCTGGAAAGTTCATAATACCTTGTACCATAGGCACCATGATCTTTAAGGCTCTGTGTGACCTTGGTTCAGGAATAAACCTCATGCCCCTCTCTGTAATAGAGAAACTGGGAATCTATGGGGTGCAAGCTGCTAAAATCTCATTAGAGATGGCAGACAATTCAAGAAAACAGGCATATGGACAAGTAGAGGACGTGTTAGTAAAGGTTGAAGGCCTTTACATCCCTGCTGATTTCATAGTCCTGGATACTGGAAAGGAAGAGGATGAATCCATCATCCTAGGAAGACCTTTCCTGGCCACAGCAAGAGCTGTGATTGATGTTGACAGAGGTGAACTAGTCCTTCAATGGAATGAGGACTCCCTTGTGTTTAAAACTCAAGGATCTCCCTCTGCAACCATGGAGAGGAAGCATGAAAAGCTTCTCTCAAAGCAGAGTCAATCCAAGCCCCCACAGTCAAACTCTAAGTTTGGTGTTGGGAGGCCACAACCAAACTCTAAGTTTGGTGTTGAACTCCCATATCCAAACTCTAAGTTTGGTGTTGGAGAGTTTCAACAATGCTCTGAACATCTGTGAGGCTCCATGAGAGCCCACTGTCAAGCTATTGGCATTAAAGAAGCGCTTGTTGGGAGGCAACCCAATGTTTATTTATCTAATTTTGTTTTTGTTTTTCATGTTTTATAGGTTCATGATCATGTGGAGTCACAAAATAAATAAAAAAAATTTGAAAACGGAATCAAAAATAGCAGAAGAAAAATCACACCCTGGAGGAGCATCTGTCTGGCGTTCAAACGCCAGAACAGAGCATGGTTCTGGCACTGAACGCCCAGAATGGGCAGCATCCTGGCGATGAACGCCCAGAACAAGCATGGTTCTGGCGTTCAACGCCAGAAATGGCACACAAATGGGCGTTGAACGCCCAAAATGGCCACCAACCTGGCGCTGAACGCCCAGAGTTGGGTACAAAGGCATTTTTACATGACTAATGGGTGCAGGGATGTAAATCCTTGAACACCTCAGGATCTGTGGACCCCACAGGATTCACTCAGGATCTGTGGACCCCACAGGATCCCCACCTACCTCCACTCACTTCTTATCACCACTCTCTTTCACACAACCCCATAAACACTCTTCCCCAAAAAACCCTTCACCAATCACCTCAAACTCTCTTCCCCATCACCTCTTCACCACTCACATCCATCCACTCTTCCCCATAAACCTACCTCATAAACTCCACGTACCTTCAAAATTCAAAACCAATTTCCCACCCAAACCCACCCATATGGCCGACACCTTCCCCCCTCCATTCCCTATATAAAGACCTCCATTCTTCATCAAATTCACACAACACACCCCTCTACACTCCTCTTGGCCGAAACCACATCTCCCTCTCCCTCTCCATATTTCTTCTTCTTCTTCTTCTATTCTTTTGTTTATTGCTCGAGGGCGAGAAATATTCTAAGTTTGGTGTGGTAAAAGCATAAGCTTTTTGCTTTTCCATTACCATTGATGGCACCTAAGACCGGAGAATCCTCTAGAAAGGGGAAGGGGAAGATAAAAGCTTTCACCTCCGAGTCATGGGAGATGGAAAGGTTCATCTCCAAAGCCCATCAAGACCACTTCTATGATGTTGTGGCCAAGAAGAAGGTGATCCCTGAGGTCCCTTTCAAACTCAAAAGAAATGAGTATCCGGAGATCCGACATGAAATTCAAAGAAGAGGTTGGGAAGTTCTAACAAATCCCATCCAACAAGTCGGCATCTTAATGGTTCAAGAGTTCTATGCCAATGCATGGATCACCAAGAACCATGATCAAAGTAAGAACCCGGATCCAAAGAACTATGTTACAATGGTTCGGGGGAAATACTTAGATTTTAGTCCGGAGAATGTGAGGTTGGCGTTTAACTTGCCCATGATGCAAGGAGATGAACGCCCCTACACTAGAAGGGTCAACTTTAATCAAAGGTTGGACCAAGTCCTTATGGACATATGCGTGGAAGGAGCTCAATGGAAGATTGACTCCAAAGGCAAGCCGGTTCAACTAAGAAGATTGGACCTCAAGCCTGTAGCTAGAGGATGGTTGGAGTTCATTCAATGCTCAATCATTCCCACTAGCAACCGGTCTAAAGTTACTATAGACCGGGCCATCATGATCCATAGCATCATGATTGGAGAAGAGGTGGAAGTTCATGAGATTATACCTCAAGAACTCTACAAGGTGGCTGACAAGTCTTCCACTATGGCAAGGTTAGCCTTTCCTCACCTCATCTGCCACCTATGCAATTCGGCTGGGATTGACATAGAGGGAGATATCCTCATTAAAGAGGACAAGCCAATCACTAAGAAAAAGATGGAGCAAGCAAGAGAGCCCAGTCATGGAGCTCAAGAGGCGCAAGAAACTCATTTCCATGAGATCCGGAGATGCCTCAAATGCACTTTCCTCCATAAAACTATTGGGAGCACATCAACACCTCCCTAGAAGAATTAAGTTCCAATATGGGACAACTAAGGGTGGAACATCAAGAGCACTCCATCATGCTTCATGAAATAAGTGAAGATCAAAAAGCAATGAGGGAGGAGCAACAAAGACAAGGAAGAGACATAGAAGAGCTCAAGGACATCATTGGTTCCTCAAGGAGGAAACGCCACCATCACTAAGGTGGATTCATTCCTTGTTCTTATTTCTTCTGTTTTTCGTTTTCTATGTTATGCGCTTATCTATGTTTGTATCTTCATTACATGATCATTAGTAGTAGTAACTTTGTCTTAAAGATATGAATGTCCTATGAATCTATCACCTCTCTTAAATGAAAAATGTTTTAATTCAAAAGAACAAGAAGTACATGATTTTCGAATTTATCCTTGAACTTAGCTTAATTATATTGATGTGGTGACAATTCTTCTTGTTTTCTGAATGAATGCTTGAACAGTGCATATGTCTTTTGAAGTTGTTGTTTAAGAATGTTAAATATGTTGGCTCTTGAAAGAATGATGACTAGGAGACATGTTATTTGACAATCTGAAAAATCATAAAAATGATTCTTGAAGCAAGAAAAAGCAGCAAAGAACAAAGCTTGCAGAAAAAAAAAATTTAAATAGGCGAAAAAAAATAGAAAGAAAAAGCAAGCAGAAAAAGCCAAAAGCTCTTAAAACCAAGAGGCAAGAGCAAAAAGCCAATAACCGTTAAAACCCAAAGGCAAGGCTTTGAGCATCAGTGGATAGGAGGGCCTAAAGGAATAAAATCCTGGTCTAAGCGGCTAAACCAAGCTGTCCCTAGCCATGTGCTTGTGGCGTGTAGGTGTCAAGTGAAAACTTGAGACTGAGCGGTTAAAGTCAAGGTCCAAAGCAAAAAAAGAGTGTGTTTAAGAACCTGGGACACCTCTAATTGGGTACTTTAGCAAAGCTGAGTCACAATCCGAAAAGGTTCACCCAACTATGTGTCTGTGGCATTTATGTATCCGGTGGTAATACTGGAAAACAAAGTGCTTAGGGCCACGGCCAAGACTCATAAAGAAGCTGTGTTCAAGAATCATCATACTGAACTAGGAGAATCAATAACATTATCTGAACTCTGAGTTCCTATAGATGCCAATCATTCTGAACCTCAATGGATAAAGTGAGATGCCAAAACTATTCAAGAGACAAAAAGATATAAGTCCCGCTCATATGATTGAAGCTCTGTTTCATTGATAGTTTGGAATTTATAGTATATTCTCTTCTTTTTATCCTATTTGATTTTCAGTTGCTTGGGGACAAGCAACAATTTAAGTTTGGTGTTGTGATGAGCGGATAATTTATACGCTTTTTGACATTGTTTTTAGTATGTTTTTAGTAGGATCTAGTTACTTTTAGGGATGTTTTCATTAGTTTTTATGTTAAATTCACATTTCTAGACTTTTCTATGATTTTGTGTGTTTTTCTGTGATTTCAGGTATTTTCTGGCTGAAATTGAGGGACTTGAGCAAAAATTTGATTCAGAGGTTGAAGAAGGACTGCTGATGCTGTTGGATTCTGACCTCCCTGAACTCAAAGTAGATTTTCTGGAGCTACAGAACTTGAAATGGTGCGCTTCCAATTGCGTTGGAAAGTAAACATCCAGGGCTTTCCAGCAATATATAATAGTCCATACTTTGGCCAAGAATAGATGACGTAAACTGGCGTTCAACGCCAGCTTTCTACCCAAATCTGGCGTCCAGCGCCAGAAAAGGAGCCAAAACCAGAGTTGAACGCCCAAACTGGCACAAAAGCTAGCGTTCAACTCCAAGAAGGACCTCTACATGTGCAACACTCAGTCTCAGCCCAAACACACACCAAGTGGGCCCAGGAAGTGGATTTATACATCAATTACTTACTCATGTAAACCCTAGTAGCTAGTTTATTATAAATAGGACCTTTTACTATTGTATTAGGCATCTTTTGATCAATCTTGGATCCTAGATTGTATTTTGATCCTGTGATCACGTTTTGGGGGCAGGCCATCTCGGCCATGCCTGGACCCTTCACTTATGTATTTTTAACGGTAGAGTTTCTGCACTCCATAGATTAAGGTGTGGAGCTCTGCTGTTCCTCAAAGATTAATGCAAAGTACTACTGTTTTCTATTCAATTCATCTTATTTCACTTCTAAGATATCCACTCGCACCCAAGAACGTGATGAAGGTGATGATTATGTGTGACGCTCATCATCCTTCTCCTTTATGAACGCGTGCCTGACAAACACTTCCGTTCAACATGAAATAAGCTAGAATGAATATCTATTAGATCTCTTAACCAGAATCTTCGTGGCGTAAGCTAGAATGATGGCGGCATTCAAGAGAATCCGGAAAGTCTAAACCTTGTCTGTGGTATTCTGAGTAGGATTCGATGAATGAATGACTGTGACGAGCTCCAAACTCGCGATTGCAGGGCGTTAGTGACAGACGCAAAAGGATAGTAAATCCTATTCCAGCATGATCGAGAACCGACAGATGAATAGCCGTGCCGTGACAGGGTGCGTGAGCATATTATTCCCTGAGAGGATAAGATGAAGCCATTGGCAAGGGTGATGCCTCCAGACGATTAGCCGTACCGTAACAGGGCATTGGATCATTTTCTCGAGAGATGACCGAAAGTAGCCATTGACAGTGGTGATGTATCACATAAAGCCAGCCATGGAAAGGAGTGAGACTGATTGGATGAAGATAGCAGGAAAGCAGAGGTTCAGAGGAACGAAAAGCATCTCCATTCGCTTATCTGAAATTCCTACCAATGATTTACATAAGTATCTGTATCCCTATTTTATTATATAATATTCGAAAACACCATTATCACTTTATATCTGCCTGACTGAGATTTACAAGGTGACCATAGCTTGCTTCATACCAACAATCTCCGTGGGATTCGACCCTTACTCACGTAAGGTATTACTTGGACGACCCAGTGCACTTGCTAGTTAGTTGTATCGAAGTTGTGACAAATTATGAATGTGTAATCACGATTACGCGTACCAAGTTGCTCACGTGCCAGGAATAGTTTGAGCCTGGACATCACAATTTCGTGCACCAACGCCCTAAGCTAAAGTCCATGCCTACTGCACACTTTCTCTGCAAGTGATGCTGAGTCCACTAAAGATGATAACTGCTTCAACTCAAGATGCAAAGGTCCATATCCAAGACTTGAAGAGCCATCTAGAAGATCAGAAGAGTAGTATAAATAGGAGTAGTTTTGAACTAGAAAAGAGCTTTTGGATTGAGAGGACTACTCTCTGTATAATTTTACTTTCTCTGTAACTTCTAGTTTTACTTTTTAGAATGCATTCTCTATCTTTGTTTTCCATTTCCAAAGCCATGAACAACTAAACTCCTTTCATTGGGTTAGGGCGCTCTGTTGTAATTTGATGGATCAATAATAGTTTTCATTATTCTTCTTCTTTCTTTTCTCTTGATTTTACTAGAAAGCTTTTAATCTTCATCCAATTGGATAGTTGTCTTGGAAAAGAAGCTATTCATACTTGGATCTCTTCAGAATCCTGGACGAGGAATGAAGAGATCATGCTAGAAATGCTTTCTCATGTTGGACCAACACTTTGATTTGGATGGATATAGTGACATATAATCCTACCAACACTTTGATTTGGAAATACATGTGGTATAATCAGTGACCATACTTCATCTCTTCTCATGAGCAATTGGACCAAGGAATTGGCTATTGATCAAGATTTGAGAGATTGAATTACCAAGGAATTGGAGTTCAATCACTTAAGATTGCCAAGGAGATCAATGAATGCATTGATTGAGGAAGAGATAAAAATGAACTTGATCCGGAGAATGCAACATCTCCTGAGCCCAATGAAACCCAAATTTCTGATCTTACCCATTCTCTTTAGTTTCTGCAATTTACTTTCATGCGAAATTCCCCATTCCCCATTTAAGATTCTACAATTTACTTTCCGTCATTAATATTCAGCTCTTTATTCCAAGCATTTACATTTTCTGCTATTTACTTTCCGCCATTTAATTTCCTGCAACTCTCACATCAAATTCTGCTTAGCTCAACTAGAACATTGGTGCACGAAATTACAATCACACTTTTGCAACTCCGCGCAACTAATCAGCAAGTGCACTGGGTCATCCTAGTAATACCTTACGTGAGTAAGGGTTGATCCCACGGAGATTGTCGGCTTGAAGCAAGCTATGGTTATCTTGTAACTCTTAGTCAGGATATCAATAATTCTCAGATTTAATTGTAAAAAATAAAAGAACATGAAATAAATACTTGTTATGCAGTAATGATGAACATGTTGAGGCTTTGGAGATGCTTTGTCTTCTGAATCTCTGCTTTCCTACTATCTTCTTCTTCATGCACGCAAGGCTCCTTCCATGGCAAGCTTTATGTTGGGCATCACCGTTGTCAATGGCTTCTTCCCGTCCTCTCAGTGAAAACATTCCAAATGCGCTGTCACCGCAAGGCTAATCATCTGTCGGTTCTCGATCATGTCGGAATAGGATCCATTGATCCTTTTGCGTCTGTCACTACGCCCAACACTCGCGAGTTTGAAGCTCATCACAGTCATCCCTTCCCAGATCCTACTCAGAATACCACAGACAAGGTTTAGACGTCCCGGATCTCAGGAATGGCTGCCAATAATTCTAGCTTATACCACGAAGACTCTGATCTGAATCATGAAGCTAAGAGATATGCATTCAATCTAAGATAGAACGGAGGTGGTTGTCAGGCATGCGTTCATAGGTGAGAATGGTGATGAGTGTTACGGATCATCACATTCATCAGGTTGAAGTGCGAATAAATATCTTAGAATAGAAGCAAGCGTGATAGAATGGAAAACAGTAGTAATTGCATTAATTTATGAAAAACAGCAGAGCTTCTCATCCCCAACAATGGGGTTTAGAGACTCATGCCGTAGAGAATACAATATGAAACGTGTAAAGTGTCATGAGGTACAAGATGAATCACTAAAAGTAGTTTTTATAGTAAACTGGGGACCTAGGGTTACAAAAAATGAGTAAGCTAGGGTGTTTAGTGTAAAAATCCACTTCCGGGGCCCACTTGGTGTGTGCTTGGGCTGAGCATTGTTGCTTTCATGTGTAGAGACTTTTCTTAGAGTTAAACGCCAGCTTTTGTGCCAGTTTGGGCGTTTAAATCTCGGAACAAAGTATGAACTATTATATAATGCTGGAAAGCCCAAGATGTCTACTTTCCAACGCAATTGAGAGCGCGCCAATTGGGCTTCTGTAGCTCCAGAAAATCTACTTTGCGTGCAGGGAGGTCAGAATCCAACAGCATCTGCAGTCCTTTTTCAGCCTCTGAATCAGATTTTTACTCAGGTCCCTCAATTTCAGCCAGAAAATATCTGAAATCACAGAAAAACACACAAACTCATAGTAAAGTCCAGAAGAGTGATTTTTATTTAAAAACTAATAAAAACTAACTAAAATATACTAAAAACATACTAAAAACAATGCCAAAAAGCGTATAAATTATCCGCTCATCACAACACCAAACTTAAATTGTTGCTTGTCCCCAAGCAACTAAAAATCAAATAGGATAAAAAGAAGAGAATATACAATGAATTCCAAAAACATCTATGAAGATCAGTATTAATTAGATGAGCAGGGCTTTTAGCTTTTTGCCTCTGAATAGTTTTGGCATCTCACTTTATCCTTTGAAGTTCAGAATGATTGGCTTCTATAGGAACTCAGAATCCAGATAGTGTTATTGATTCTCCTAGTTAAGTATGTTGATTCTTGAACACAACTACTTTATGAGTCTTGGCCGTGACCCTAAGAATTTTATTTTCTAGTATTACCACCGGATACATAAATGCCACAGACACATAACTGGGTGAACCTTTTCAGATTGTGACTCAGCTTTGCTAGAGTCCCCAATTAGAGGTGTCCAGAGCTCTTAAGCACACTCTTTTTGCTTTTGGACCACGACTTTAACCGCTCAGTCTCAAGTTTTCACTTGACAACTTCACGCCACAAGCACATGGTTAGGGACAGCTTGGTTCAGCTGCTTAGGCCAGAATTTTATTCCTGTAGGCCCTCCTATCCACTAATGCTCAAAGCTTTGGATCCTTTTTATCACCCTTGCCTTTTGCTTTAAAGGGTTACTGGCTTTTTCTGCTTGTTTTTTCTTTTTCTCTCTCTCTTTTTTTTTTTGCATATACATATTTTTTCAGCAAGCTTTTCACTGCTTTTTCTTGCTTCAAGAATCAATTTTATGATTTTTTAGATTATCAAATAACATTTCTCCTTTTCCATCATTCTTTCAAGAGCCAACAATTTTAACATTCATGAATCAACAAATTCAAAAAATATGCACTGTTCAAGCATTCATTCAGACAAACAATAGTATTGCCACCACATCAAAATAACTAAACTATTTTAAAATTTGAAATTCATGCACTTCTTTTTCTTTTTCAATTAAAAACATTTTTCATTTAAGAAAGGTGATGGACTCATTTTCATTGCTTTAAGGCATAGACACTTAGACACTAGTGATCATGTAATAAAGACACAAACATAAATAAACATAAAGCATAAAATTCGAAAAACAGGAAAATAAAGGACAAGGAAATTAAAGAACAGGTCCACCTTAGTGATGGCGGCTTGTTCTTCCTCTTGAAGATCTTATGGAGTGCTTGATCTCCTCAATGTCTCTTCCTTGCCTTTGTTGCTCCTCTCTCATGGTTCTTTGGTCTTCCCTAATTTCATGGAGGAGGATGGAATGCTCTTGGTGCTCCACCCTTAGTTGTCCCATTTTGGAACTTAATTCTCCTAGGGAGGTGTTGATTTGCTCCCAATAGTTTTGTGGAGGAAATTGCATCCCTTGAGGCATCTTAGGGATTTCATGATGAGGAAATTGCTCATGATCTTGGTGAGGTTCTCTCATTTGCTCCATCCTATTTTTAGTGATGGGCTTGTCCTCTTCAATGAGGAGTCTTGGCCACAACTTCATAGAAGTGGTCTTGATGGACCTTTGAGATGAATCTCTCCATCTCTCATGACTCGAAGGTGGAAGCAATTGCCTTTCCATTCCTCTTTCTAGAGGTTTCTCCGACCTTAGGTGCCATAAATGGTTATGGAAAAACAAAAAAAAATGAGCTTTTCCACACCAAACTTAAAAGGTTTGCTCGTCCTCGAGCAAAAGAAGAAAGAAGAGAGTAGAAGAAGAAGAAATAGAGGAGATGGAGGGGGCTTAGTGTCTCGGCCAAGGGGTGGGTTTGGGTGGGAAATTGGTTTGAATTTGAATGGTGAGGTAGGTGGGGTTTTATGGAGGATGGATGTGAGTGGTGAAGAGAATGGTGGGATTTGATAGGTGAGGGGTTTTTGGGGAAGAGGTATTGAGGTGATTGGTGAATGGGTGAAGAAGAGAGAGAGAGGTGGGGTAGGTGGGGATCATGTGGAGCCCACAGATCCTGAGGTGTCAAGGATATCTCATCCCTGCACCAAGTGGCATGCAAAACACCCTTTGCTGCCAATCCTGGCGTTAAACGCCAGGCTGCTGCCCATTTCTGGCATTTAACGCCAGCTTCTTGCCCTTTTTGGCGTTAAACGCCAGTCTGGTGCCCATTTCTGGCGTTAAACGCCCAGAATAGTGCTAGACAGGGCGTTTAACACCCATTCTACTGCCTTTACTAGCGTTTAAACGCCAGTAGGATTCTCCTATAAGGTGTGCTATTTTTCATTCTATTTTTCAGTTTATTTTTGCTTTTTCAATTGTTTTTGTGACTTCACATGATCATCAACCTACAGAAAACATAAAATAACAATGGAAAATAGAAATTAACATAGATAAGTAAAATTGGGTTGCCTCCCAACAAGCGCTTCTTTAATGTCAGTAGCTTGACAGTCGGCTCTCATGGAGCCTCACAGATACTCAGAGCATGATGATGGCTTCTTAACACCAAACTTAGAGTTTGGTTGTGCCCTTCCAACACCAAACTTAGAGTTTGAATGTGGGGGTTTTATTTGACTCTGTATTGAGAGAAGCCTTTCATGCTTCTTCCTTTTCCTGTCTGCAAACCATGGTGGTTCTTGAATGGTGAAGAGTTACTCCTCCAGAAAGGTTTCAGAGATCTCAGTAGGAGGGTGGGACGCCCCTACTACTGGTTCTATCTGGGACAGGTGATCAGCCTGGTTCTCTGTCCCTTTTCTGTTTCTTATTTCGATATCAAACTCTTGCAGAAGCAACACCCATCTTATGAGCCTGGGTTTTGAATCCTGCTTTGTGAGTAGGTATTTAAGAGCAGCATGGTCAGTATACACAATCACTTTTGAACCTACTAAATAGGATCTAAACTTGTCAATGGCATAAACCACTGCAAGTAACTCTTTTTCTGTGGTTGTGTAATTCTTCTGTGCATCATTTAAAACACGGCTAGCATAGTAAATGACGTGCAGAAGCTTGTTATGCCTCTGTCCCAACACTGCACCAATGGCTTGGTCACTGGCATCACACATTAGTTCGAATGGTAATGTCCAGTCAGGTGCAGAGATGACTGGTGCTGTGACCAGCTTGGCTTTCAGGGTTTCAAATGCCTGCAAACACTCTGTGTCAAACACAAATGGTGTGTCAGCAGCTAGCAGGTTGCTTAGAGGTTTTGCAATTTTTGAAAAATCCTTCATGAACCTCCTATAGAATTCTGCATGTCCCAGAAAGCTTCTGACTGCCTTTACATTGGCAGGTGGTGGTAATTTTTTAATTACTTCCACTTTAGCTTGATCCACCTCTATTCCCTTGTTTGAAATTTTATGCCCAAGGACAATTCCTTCAGTCACCATGAAGTGACATTTTTCCCAGTTTAAAACTAGGTTGGTCTCTTGGCATCTTTTCAAAACAAGTGTTAAATGGTCAAGACAGGAGCTGAATGAGTCTCCAAATACTGAAAAGTCATCCATGAAGACTTCCAGAAATTTTTCCACCATATCAGAAAAAATAGAGAGCATGCATCTCTGAAAGGTCGCAGGTGCATTGCACAGACCAAAAGGCATCCTTCTGTAGGCAAATACTCCAGAAGGACATGTGAATGCTGTTTTCTCTTGGTCCTGAGGATCCACTGCAATTTGGTTGTAACCTGAATAGCCATCCAAAAAGCAGTAATATTCATGACCTGCTAGTCTCTCTAGCATCTGGTCTATGAATGGTAAAGGAAAGTGATCCTTTCGGGTGGCTGTATTGAGCCTTCTGTAGTCAATACACATACGCCACCCTGTAACTATTCTTGTAGGAACCAGTTCATTCTTTTCATTATGAACCACTGTCATGCCTCCCTTCTTGGGGACAACGTGGACAGGGCTCACCCAGGGGCTATCAGAAATAGGATAAATAATCCCAGCCTCTAGTAACTTAGTGACCTCTTTCTGCACCACTTCCTTCATGGCTGGATTTAGCCGCCTCTGTCATTGAACCACTGGCTTAGCATCATCCTCCAATAGGATCTTGTGCATGCATCTTGCTGGGCTAATGCCCTTAAGGTCACTTATAGACCACCCAAGAGGTGTTTTGTGTGTCCTTAGCACTTGAATTAGTGCTTTCTCTTCCTGTGGATTTAAAGCAGAGCTTATAATCACTGGAAAAGTGTCACCCTCTCCCAGAAATGCATATTTCAGGGATGGTGGTAGTGGTTTGAGCTCGGGTTTAGGAGGTTTCACCTCTTTCTGAGGGATTTTCAGAGGTTTTTTTATTTCCTCTGATTCCTCCAGATCAGGCTGAACATCATTAAAGATATCCTCTAGCTCTGATTCAAGACTTTCAGTCATATTGACCTCTTCCACTAGGGAGTCAATAATATCAACGCTCATGCATTCATTGACGTGTCTGGATGCTGCATAGCTTTGACAACATTTAACTTGAATTCATCCTCATTGACTCTCAGGGTCACTCCCCCTTTTTGGACATCAATAAGAGTTCGTCCAGTTGCTAGGAAAGGTCTTCCTAGAATCAGAGTTGCACTCTTGTGCTCCTCCATTTCTAGCACTACAAAGTCAGTGGGAAAGGCAAACGGCCCAACCTTGACAATCATGTCCTCAATTATGCCTGATGGGTATTTAATGGAGCCATCAGCAAGTTGAAGACATATCCGGGTTGGTTTGACCTCTTCAGTCAAGCCAAGCTTTCTGATGGTGGATGCAGGTATTAGATTGATACTTGCTCTAAGGTCACACAGAGCTGTCTTAGTACAAGCACCCTCTATTGTGCATGGTATCATAAAGCTCCCTGGATCTTGAAGCTTCTCTGGTAAGCTTTTCAGAATGACTGCACTGCATTCTTCAGTGAGAAACACTTTTTCAATTTCTCTCCAATCCTTCTTATGACTTAGGATCTCTTTCATGAACTTAGCATAAGAGGGTATTTGCTCAAGTGCCTCTGCAAATGGGATCTTTATCTCAAGAGTCCTGAGATAGTCTGCAAAGCGGGAAAATTATTTATCCTGTTTCGCTTGGCGGAGCTTCTGAGGATAAGGTATCTTGGCTTTATATTCTTCAACCTTAGTTGCTGCAGGTTTATTCCCTACAGAAGTGGTTGGAGAAGCCTTCTTAGAGGGGTTACTATCAGCACTTGCAGGTGTCTGATTCTTCATTGGCGTTTGAACGCCAGGATTGGGTGCTGGATGGGCGTTTAACGCCAGCTTCCCACCCTTTTCTGGCGTTTGAACGCTGGAATTATTCCTCTCTGGGCTCTTGCTGTCTTCAGAGGGATTTTAGGCAGTGGTTTGGTCATCCTCTGTCAGTTGTTTCTTTCTTGGCTTTCTGCTACTTTGAGCTGATTTATTCAATGTCTTCCTGCTCCTTAATTCGATAGCTTGGCATTCTTCTGTTATCTGTTTAGATAGCTGTTGTCTTGTCTGATTCAATTGTGCTTCCATATTCTTGTTAGCATTTTTAGTGTCCTGGAGTATCTCTTTAAATTCTGCTAATTGTTTTGTCACAAGGAGTAATTGCTGATTAGGTTCAACAATTTGTTCTTGAGGATTAGGATCAGTAGTTACTGTCCTAGCCTCTTCTTTTATGGAGGACTCACTGCTTGAGTATAGATATTGATTTCTAGCAACCGTATCTATGAGTTCTTGAGCCTCTTCAATCGTCTTCCTCATGTCTATAGATCCACTAGCTGAGTGGTCTAGAGACATCTGAGCTTTTTCTGTAAGCCCATAGTAGAAGATGTCTAACTGTACCCACTCTGAAAACATTTCAGAGGGGCATTTCCTTAGCATCCCTCTGTACCTCTCCCAGGCATTATAAAGGGATTCATGATCCTCTTGTTTAAAGCCTTGGATGTCCAGCCTTAGCTGTGTCCTCCTTTTTGGAGGGTAGAATTGATTCAGTAATTTGTCTGTTAACTGTCTCCATATTTTCATGCTTGCTGTGGGTTGGTTATTTAACCACCTCTTAGCTTGATCTTTTACAGCAAATGAAAATAGTAATAATCTGTAGACATCCTGATCCACTTCTTTATCACGTTCTGTGTCAGCAATTTGTAAGAACTGTGCCAGAAACTCAGTAGGTTCTTCCAGTGGAAGACCGGAATACTGGCAATTTTGCTGCACCATGATAATGAGCTGAGGATTTAGCTCAAAATTGCTTGCTTTGATGGGAGGTATACAAATGCTACTCCCATATGCAGCTGTAATGGGGTTAGCATATGACCCCAGAGTCCTTCTGGACTGTTCATTTCCACTTATGTCCATGATGGAGAAAAGGGAATTGATATGAATTGCAAATAAATTATATTTTTAATTTTTTTATTTATTTAATTAAAAGTGACCGAAATTAAAATAGAATAAAATAAAATAAATGGAAAATAAAATAAAATAAAATTTCAAAAAAAATAAAAAAAAAGTAAATTGGAGACTAAATTAATTAATTAATTAAAAAGATTTTGAAATTAGCAATAAAAAAGATATGATTGAAAATTATTTTGAAAAAGATTTGATTGAGAAGATATGATTGCAATTTATTAAAAAAAATATGATTGAAAATTATTTTAAAAAAGATATGATTGAGAAGATATGATTGCAGAAATTAAAAAGATTTGATTTTTGAAAAAGATTTGAAAAGATCAATTTTTGAAATTAGAATTTTGACTTGACTAAAAAGAAAAGATATAATTTTGAACATCTTTGACTAATTTAATGCCAAATTTCGAAAATTATGAGTAAAATAAGGAAAAGATATTTTTTTTTATTTTTGAATTTTAATTAGGAAAGAGAAAAACAACAAAATGACACTAAACTTAGAAATTTTAGATCAAAACACAGAGAACAAACAAGAAAACTTTGAATGTCAAGATGAACACCAAGAAGACTTTGAAGATCAAGATGAACAACAAGAACAAATTTTTGAAAAATTTTTAAGTAAATAAAAGCACAAAAACACCAAACTTAAAATTTTTAGAGAATCAAACATAAATTTTCGAAAAATTAAAGGAAAACACAAAGAAGACACCAAACCTAGAATTTTTTAAAATCAAGTAAGAACTAAGGACATGCAATTTTCAAAAATTAAAAGAAAATAAAAGCATGCAATTGATACCAAACTTAAAATATGAAACTAAACTCAAATAAAAGACTCTAAACCAACAAAAATAAAATATTCCTAATCTAAGCAACAAGATAAACCGTCAGTTGTCCAAACTCGAACAATCCCCAGCAACGGCGGCAAAAACTTGGTGCACGAAATTACAATCACAATTTTGCAACTCCGCACAACTAACCAGCAAGTGCACTGGGTCGTCCAAGTAATACTTTACGTGAGTAAGGGTCGATCCCACGGAGATTGTTGGCTTGAAGCAAGCTATGGTTATCTTGTAACTCTTAGTCAGGATATCAATAATTCTCAGATTTAATTGTAAAAAGTTAAAGAACATGAAATAAATACTTGTTATGCAGTAATGAAGAACATGTTGAGGCTTTGGAGATGCTTTGTCTTCTGGATCTCTGCTTTCCTACTATCTTCTTCTTCATGCACGCAAGGCTCTTTCCATGGCAAGCTTTATGTTGGGCATCACCGTTGTCAATGGCTACTTCCCGTTCTCTCAGTGAAAACATTCCAAATGCGCTGTCACCGCACGGCTAATCATCTGTCGGTTCTCGATGATGTCGGAATAGGATCTATTGATCCTTTTGCGTCTGTCACTACGCCCAACACTCACGTGTTTGAAGCTCGTCACAGTCATCCCTTCCCAGATCCTACTCAGAATACCACAGACAAGGTTTAGACGTTCCGAATCTCAGGAATGGCCGCCAATAATTCTAGCTTATACCATGAAGACTCTGATATGAATCATGAGGCTAAGAGGTATGCA
Source organism: Arachis hypogaea (assembly GCF_003086295.3). NCBI lineage: Eukaryota > Viridiplantae > Streptophyta > Magnoliopsida > Fabales > Fabaceae > Arachis > Arachis hypogaea. Next base: position 54,215,320 of record NC_092055.1, on the reverse strand, counting down.
TTCAATCTAAGATAGAATGGAGGTGGTTATCAGGCACGCGTTAATAGGTGAGAATGATGATGAGTGTCATGGATCATCACATTCATCAGGTTGAAGTGCGAATGAATATCTTAGAATAGAAGCAAGCGTGATAGAATGGAAAACAGTAGGAATTGCATTAATTCATGAAGAACAGCAGAGCTCCTCACCCCCAACAATGGGGTTTAGAGACTCAGTCTGTAGAGAATACAATATGAAACATGTAAAGTGTCATGAGGTACAAGATGAATCACTTAAAGTAGTTTTTATAGTAAACTGGTGACCTAGGGAGACAGAAAATGAGTAAGCTAGGGTGTTTAGTGTAAAAATCCACTTCCGGGGCCCACTTGGTGTGTGCTTGGGCTGAGCATTGAAGCTTTCATGTGCAGAGATTTTTCTTGGAGTTAAACGCCAGCTTTTGTGCCGGTTCTGGAGCTAAACGTCAGAATTCTTGAGCTGACTTGGAAAGCCTGTTTGGGCCATCAAATCTTGGGCAAAGTATGGACTATTATATATTGCTGGAAATACCAGGATGTCTACTTTCCAACGCAATTGAGAGCGCGCAAATTGGGCTTCTGTAGCTCTAGAAAATCCACTTCGAGTGCAAGGAGGTCAGAATCCAACAACATCTACAGTCCTTTTTCAGCCTCTGAATAAGATTTTTGCTCAGGTCCCTCAATTTCAGCCAGAAAATACCTGAAATCACAGAAAAATACACAAACTCATAGTAAAGTCCAGAAAAGTGATTTTTATTTAAAAACTAATAAAAACATAATAAAAACTAACTAAAATATACTAAAACCATACTAAAAACAATGCGAAAAAGCGTATAAATTATCCGCTCATCAAACATCTCCTAAGCCCAATGAATCCCTCATTTCTGATCTTACCCATTCTCTTTAATTTTTTCAATTTACTTTCATGCTAAATTCCCCATTCCCCATTTAAGATTCTGCAATTTACTTTCCGTCGTTTATATTCAGCTCTTTATTCCCAGCATTTACATTTTCTGCTATTTACTTTCCGCCATTTAATTTCCTACAACTCTCACATCAAATTCTGCTTAGCTCAACTAGAACATTCCTCTAATTAAAGTTGATTGACCAATCAATCCCTGTCGGATTCGACCTCACTCTATTGTGAGTTTTTACTTGACGACAATTCGGTATACTTGCCGAGGGAAATTTGTTGAGAGACAAGTTTTCGTGCATCAATGTGTTCCAGAGATGTGAAATAAATCACTAAAAGTAGTTTTTATACTAAACTAGTAACTAGGGTTTACAGAAATGAGTAAATGATGCAGAAATCCACTTCCGGGCCCACTTGGTGTGTGCTTGAGCTGAGCATTGAAGCTTTCACGTGTAGAGGTCTTCCTTGGAGTTGAACGCCATTTTGTAACTTGTTTCTGGCATTTAACTCTGATTTGCAACTTGTTTCTGGCATTTAACGCCAGAATAGGGCAGAAAGCTGGCGTTGAACGCCAGTTTGCGTCGTCTAAACTTGGGCAAAGTATAAACTATTATATATTGCTGGAAAGCCCTGGATGTTTACTTTCCAAAGCAGTTGAGGGTGCGGCATTTGGACTCCTGTAGCTCCAGAAAATCAACTTTGAGTGCAGGGAGTTTAGAATCCAACAACATTTGCAGTCCTTCTTCAGCCTCTGAATCAGATTTTTGCTCAAGTCCCTCAATTTCGGCCAGAAAATACCTGAAATCCCAGAAAAACACAGAAACTCATAGTAAAGTCCATAAATATTATTTTTATTTAAAAACTAATAAAAATATATTAAAAACTAATTAAATCATACTAAAAATTATGTAAAAACGATGCCAAAAAGCGTATAAATTATCCGCTCATCAATAACATGATCTTGATGAAAGTTCTATGTAGTTGTTGGCCTGATACGGTTACTACCATGCATTTACATATTATTATTTTGAACATTATATATAAATATAGGATATGCTTACCCCCAGGGTGCTCCACCCAAATCAATTGAGATTGTGCTGCCAAAAAAAGGGGAAAAGTGGAGTTAATATACATGATTTGATCTTTACAACCAGATAAATCAAATAAAAATAATTAGCTAGTGACAAGAATTATTTGATGTTGAAAATTTTGATGAATTCTTATGTAGTTATGGAACTTCTTAATTTCTTGACTTGCCTTTCAGCAAATCAGGTTCGGGAATGGGGAGCAGGAAAGCATCCTCCGCCCCACCCCATCCAGTTAACATCCCTAAAAAGGATAATAACATCAATGAAATTTGAAATTAGTAGAAGTGTGCAATGAGAGAGAGAGAGAGAGAGAGAAAGAGAGAGAGAGAGAGAGAGAGAGAGAAAGAGAGAGAGAGAGTACTTTAATACAGCCCAGAAATTCTGAGAGACCAGCCAACGAGCGGTGACAATAGCATCATTTGGGTTAGGTTTTTTAGAAATGGACAACATTGATCTCCTGTGTGCCATAGAATTCTGGGAACAAACCAAGAAGAGTACGATAGGGACAAGTACATGTAAAACTCTAATACTTTTCATTTTCATCGTGCTCGTGTCTCTCAACTCCCACAACAGCACTATAGGCATTCATATCTTTTAACCTAACAACTTTAAACTTTAGGGAGAAATGGTTTAGGACAAGGAATAAAAGTTTTAATGGTAACCAGCAACAACTATAGGATTCAAAAAAAATTGAACCAATAATTCAGAAAAAAATTGTCTAGCTACTTAAAAGATTTCAGAAACTGCAATGAAAATAGAAAGACCCATTTTGTAGGTACTAATATCTAGAACTTACAAGAATATCTTGGCCAATCCATGAATATGATTGCTGTTGAGTAGCAGCCCAGAAAATTGCAAATGCCACAGAAAATAATAACACTACATGTGAGAAAATAGATAAATAGGCTTCAATACTAATTGATAGTGAGAAAATAATAACACTACAAGTTACGATTAATAATAAAAGACAGAAGGTTCTAATTAGTGAATAGGCTTCAATACTAACATAGATGAACAACTTGCACTGATTAATAATTTTCCTTTTTTCCATAGATATAAATAGATATAAATCTACTAAATTTTAGCAACAAATTAAAGTTGAAAGAAACAAAGAATGAATAATCAACTACACCATTGGAAAAACTACAACACTTGGTCATAAAAACTGAGGAACTCTTTGGAAAACCTTGAAGGATTAAACAACCCTCTCTTTGAATCATCTTCACCACCACCTTCTTTAGAGTTCAATAACAAGTTTATTAGGCCTTCATCATCACCTCCTCCAAAGTTCAAGTTCTTAAGAGATGCTGAGGAGAAGTTGTATAGAGGATTGATGGAAGAAGTTCAGAGGAAGGCAAAAAAGAATCAGAATCTTGTAGCTGAAACAACTGAAGTTAAAGTTAAAGATTCCCCTAATTCAACAACAATGCTTAGTGTCATTAATAACAGAGAAAGAGAACAGAAATAGCTTCATCAGAAGAATCTACCACACTTCTCTTTAAGTTCATCGCAGATTCTTCCACTGGAATCTTCTCCCCTACAACACTCACAGTAACATAGGCATGTCCTGGTCCCTGTTATGTGAATTAATTGGTTAAAAGGATTTCATAAAACTAGTTTTGAATCACAGTTAACATTTTAAACCGGAGACTGAAATACATTAAGGATACATATGCTGATTTTAGAGAACAAAATGAGGCATGAAACATTTGAATAGTTAACTAACTTATCTTCTATCAGAATTATATAAGAAGGAAGAAGGAATATGGGGGGTTATAATCTTGCATCTTACTCAGAAGCAGAAAAATAAAGATTATAACGAAAGGTAAAAATGAATCGCACCCAAACAGTAGACTTGGACAGCGGCAACAACGGCGGCTACCTTATCGGCAAAGACAACATCTTCCTCTAATGCTTGCTTCACGAACTGGTGATCTGAGGCAAAACAGTGGTTGGTGGAGAAGAGAGAACATTCGAGGATAGCAGTGGTGAGGTAGCGATGGCAATGACTATAACGAGAGGAGGTTAGGGCTTCGAGGCAACAGTAGAGGGAGCATGGACAGAGGATTTGCGACGCCAAGTGAGCGGAGGGAGTCACTGCCAGAGAGTCACCGCATAAGGAGGGTTAGGGGTGCCGGAAGAGGGATTGTCATTAGAGTCATTGTAAGCACTGAGTCATTCTTCGCGGAGTGGTGAGGGTGATGGTGTCCGTGTCCTACTTAGAGTGAGGTGAGGCACGTGAGGCACAAGGAAGAGAGGGCTTAGGGTTAGTTGAATGAGTTAGGGTGACGCACAATGTTTGATGAAGGAGTTCTCTAAAGAAAGGAAAAAGATTAAGCTAAGTTTGAAAGACATTTGGAAGGGTATGCACGAGTTCTGAAAATTTTTTTTGGGAAACCTTTTGGCCATTGTTCATATCCTGGGTCGAGCTATACGAAGACAAAAGCGATTGACCTCCTCAGTCAGGTCCCCCGACCTCTTCTTTAAAGAGTTTAGCCAAATCGCCATAAGAAGTCCAAGTAGGCCCAAACGAAGGGACACATCCCAATCTAAAGGCAGCCAAAGCCTAGAAAGACAAAGGCGGTTCCCCTTAAAGATAAGATGACTTCACTCAAAGATAAGATAAGATAACTAACTTATCTCGAAGAAAGGTCACTCCCCGCTACTATAAATACACTGGAGCACCCAGGTATAACTCATACTCTGATTTTACACGAAATCCTGCTTAAAGCCCATGCTAACTTAAGCATCAGAGTCTCTTGCAGGTACCACCACCCTCCGGTGATCAAGGATCAGCAGCACTACCAAGTCCAAAAAGTCGGACACGATAGCTCCGGCCACCGCTGTAGATCTCGATCGAGATCGACCTACAGTTTTAGGTAACCCTCGGAACATTGGCGCCATTGCTGGGGACCCTGAAAGTCATTCCATCATCATGGCGGACAACCTTGACAACGACCACAACTTTGATTTGGAAAATAGTACGCCGCATAAGAACCCGGATATCACACCGAAAGATACATCTCAACCAAACGGAGATAAGCATTCGCCAAATACAAAAATCCTAGATGCCCTACAAGCTCAATAGGATCATCTCAAACAGCTCGAAAAAGAGGTCGAGCATCAACGAGAAGCCGAGAGGGACCTCTGGAGAGAAACTAGGCGACACCGAGAGCTAGAGGACAAACTCCTAAAGCTCGAGGCTGATCTCAAAGCTAAAACCGTTCAGTCCAGTCACGATGACAGCTCTGATGAGGGAAAAATGATTCCACACAAAACTCACCGGTAAGTGTACCGGGTCACATCAAGTAGTAATAACTCACAAGAGTGAGGTCAATCCCAGAGGGATTGATTGATTGAGCAATTTTAGTTAGGTGATGAATTTAGTTAAGCGAATATTTGATGATTTGAGTGAAACTTGATTAACAGGAGCTAAATTGCAGGTAAATAAAAGTGAGAGGGTGAATTGACTAAATCATAAAGTGCAGAAGGAGTAAATTACAGAAACTTAAAGTGCAAGAAAGTAAAAGAGCTAAAACTTAAATTGCAAGAAAGGTAAATGACTGAAACTTAAAGTGTAAGAAACTTAAATTGCTGAAAAATGTAAATTGCTTGAAGAATAAAAGGGATTTGGGTGTTGGGATTCAAATTGAATTAGAAAGTGCAAATTAAAGTAAATCAAAGAGCTATGAGATGAAGAAAATCATATCAGGATCTCAGTACCAAAGCAGAAATGGAAAATTGCTTGAAGAAACAAACAGTAAGAAAACTTAGCTCTGAAAGAGAATTTGACAATTGAAGAAGAGTAATGAGAACAGAAAGCAGATCTAGATCTCAATTACTCTTTTGACAAAATAGAAAAGCAATTTGCAGAGGAAATGAAAATGAAAACAGAAAAGAAAGTTCAGATCCAATTTTTAATTCTTAGAAAGACAAAAAGGAAAAGTAAAAGATGATTCTAAGATGAATGATTCAATAGAGTCCTCTAATCTCAATTCAAAACCTAGAACAGAAAGTAGAAGTTGCAGAAGAAAGAACAAACAGAAAGAAAATAGATCCAATCCCCAAACTCCCAATTTCAAAAATGAAAATTAAAAGTGAAAAACTAAAAATGAGCTAAAGGTCCCTCTCTAATCAAATTTGTTCCTATTTATACACTTTCTATTCTCAATCTTCAAAACATGGAGTGGTCTTTTTAATTTTGGCCTTGAATAAAATTGGGTTGGAGATGCATGCTCCAGTCGAGCGCTCCGTTTGGAAAGTGAACTTGGCATTCACTTCTCCCTTGGTGCGCCTTTGTTGTGCCTTGTTGCCTCTAGTGTTCACTATTTGAACGCTGCGCTCAAATTTTGAGCGCTACACTTGGTTGGGTGCTGCCTTGGATGCGCGCATTGTTTCCCTTGGCTCTCTCTATTCAAAAACGTTCACTAAGTGAACGTGGCGTTCACTTTTTGAACACTAGCCTTTGTTGCACTCCTTGGTGCGCTTGTTTCCTTGGTGCGTGATGGCCTTCCTTGGGCGTTCACTTATTGAACGCTGCATTCAAAGTTTGAGCGCCACCCTTTTCTTCTTTGGTCCATTTGGCTTGAGCTTCCTTCCCAAGGCCCCACGATAAAGTTCATAAAGTGAACGCCAAGTTCACTTTTTGAACGCTATCCCTTGCCTCTTTGATGCGTTGCATTAGTGAACTCCAAGTGTACTCTTTGAACGTTGCTCCCTTGATTGGCCTCCCCATTTTCTTCATTTCTTCACCTAAAAGCAACCAAACAAATAATCAAAGTATCACTAAATTCACAAGGTCTTTGTATTATTCATGAAATCAATTAATTCTAGCATAAAACCTATGATTTTATGTAAAATAAATGATGGTTGATTGATTAAACATAATCATGAAAATCCACTCCAATCACTTACTTATTGTGCAAGAAAGTGCATAAAACTTAATGAAACTAATGAAAAATGCTTGTAAAACTAGCATAAGATGACATGTCATCACAACACCAAACTTAAACCTCGCTTGTCCCCAAGCAAGTGCTAAACATGAGAAGAAATGGAATGAAATAGAGAAGTATATAAGTCCTTATTTAGCAGATAATAGAATTTGAACCATGGGGTTTTATGCAGACAAAAATGCAGCTCAATTATTCTTTGCTGATAGATATGAACTGTCTCTTTGAAGATTCACTAGAGTTGCTGTCATAATTCCTTGTTCTTTGATTGATTCCTTTCTGATTTTGTTCTTCTTTCTTTTGCTTAGAAATATTATTTCTCAATGGTGGCTCAGTGTTAAGTGTTGTAGCAGCCTTTTGGCTCAATTTTTCTCAACACTTATTCACTACAGACACTTGGCTCACAATTCTTCTTAGAAACATTGATGCTCAGCACCTCTTTGGGTTACTAAATGCTTTGTAACTAGATTGCTCTTGATAATGGACTTTCGGTTGGTAATTCCGGATTAGTTAATCCAAGTTACCAAGTTTTAAAAGACTCCTCAGAACCTAATTGTCCAAGCATATCCTAGTATAAGAAGCACCACAGGCATATGTCCTAAGGTCCAAGCTATTGGTGTCTAGCCTTATTGTATGTTTCTTTTATTTTTGTTGCCAATCCTTGGCTTTTCTTCTCTCTTTCTTTCTCACTTTTCTTTATTTCTTAGGGATGTTCATTGATAAAAGGTTTCATAATAGCAACTAAGTGGACACTACAAAGAACATTCTATTATGCAGCTTTTATTATTGAGCTTATCATCCAATCAAGCAATTACCACCACAAGTCTTTATTTTTATTCCTACCACATTGAACAATCACTTTCTATTTCAAACATTTTCTCTTATTGATGTAGAAGGGAAACAAGACAAAATTTAATGCAGATGAAGATGAAGACAAGCATTTACACTAATGCAGACATCAAAATTTGCATTATTTGAACTAACATCAAGGTAAACAGCAACTTCTCATTCAGAACATTTCAAAGCAGAATAAATTTTGTGACAACACAACCTCTCAGGAGTGTCTTGCAACTTTTCTTTTGTCATCATCATCTTTCACTTTTGCATTTCCCTTGGTGATGATTCTTTTAAGAAGCTGAGTATCTGTTCTACATAATATTGGAAGTTGCTTGTTTCTCCAAGCACTTAGGCAAATGGTTAGCATACATGAATTATTGTAGTTTCTTGGACTTACCTTGGTGAGGGAACACCAAACTTAGTCCCTTGCTACTGTCTATGATGCATCAGTTACATGAAACACTGTGCTTTTGTTAAAAGTCATTAAACTAAAAACTAGAAGATAGACAATGGTTTAGTGATTTCTCTGATTGCTTGGAGCTAGTAACCATTTATGTAGAGGGTTGAAATGTGTTTTTAAATGAGATTTTTAGTGGAACACCAAACTTAGCATCCTTCATTCATTCTTAAATTATTTTGGTGTACAACACCAAACTTAGCTCCTTGCAATACATATAAGTCTAGTTAACCTTTTTATTGAAATAGCTTAGGAAAAGAAAACTACCTCATGGTTGGATTGCCCAACAAGCGCTCTTTTAATGTCACTAGCTTGACATCCATCATTCTTGCTCAACTTAACTTCTGAATCTCCTTCTCTTTGTCCCAAGAGCCTCCTAAATAATGCTTTGCCCTGTGACCGTTTTCTGTGAAATTGCTCTTTGTTGCTTCATCTAGGAGTTCAAGGCTTCCATAAGGGAGAACCTTTGTCACCAAGTAGGGGCCAGTCCATTTGGACTTGATTTTGCCAGGGAAAACTTTGAGCCTGGAGTTATACAAGAGTACTTGCTGTCCTAGTTTGAACTCCTTCTTTAAGATTCTTTTGTCATGCCATCTCTTAGCTTTTTCCTTGTATATCTTAGCATTTTCATAGGCTTCCAGTCTAAACTCATCCATCTCATTTAATTGCAATAGCATCTTCTCTTCTGTTGCTTGAGAATCAAGGTTGAGGAGTTTAGTGGCCCAGAAGGCTTTATGCTCAAGCTCTACAGGGAGATGACAAGACCTGCCATATAATAACTGAAAAGGAGACTTTCCAATAGGAGTTTTGAATGCTGTTCTATATGCCCAGAGAGCATCTTCTAATTTTCTGGCACAATCCTTTCTTGTGCTCCCCACTGTTTTCTCTAAAATCCTCTTCAACTCCCTGTTTGCAAGCTCTGCTTGGCCATTGGTTTGTGGGTGATATGGTGTAGCTACTTTATACATTACCCCATATTTGTGAAGTAGTTTCTCCATCTGTTTATTGCAAAAATGACTACCACCATCACTGACAAGACCCTTAGGCACTCCATATCTAGTAAAAATGTGCTTCTTAAGGAATTGAAGGACAATTTGTGCATCATATATGGTTGTTGCTATGGCTTCCACCCACTTTGAGACATACTCTACTGCCACAAGTATGTATTTGAAAGAATATGAGGGTGGAAAGGGGCCCATAAAATCTATGCCCCAAAGATCAAAGAGTTCTACCTCCAAGATGTAGTTCTGAGGCATCTCATTCCTTCTTGTTAATCCTCCAGCTCCTTGGCACTCATTGCATTGATGAGAAAACTCTCTAGCATCCTTGAAGATGGTTGGCCAATATAATCCGCTTTGAAGTACTTTGGCTGCTGTTCTTTCTGGTCCAAAATGTCCACTATAAGCTGAACCATGACAATCCCATAATATGTCTCTCATCTCACTCTCAGGAACACATTTCCTAATCATTCCATCTGGACGCCTCTTGAATAAGAATGGTTCATCCCATAAGAATTTCTTGGCCTCATTGAGCAGTTTCTTCACTTGTTGCTTGGTGAATTCTTGAGGAATATTCCTTCCAACCTTGTAGTTTGTAATGTCTGCAAACCAGGGAGCTTGTTGGATTTGTAAGAGGTGTTCATCTGGAAAGCTTTCATTCACTGAATGTGGAGCTTGATTAGCTTCTTGTGATAGTCTTGACAAATAGTCTACTGCTTGGTTTTCATTCCTTTTTCTATCTCTCACTTCAATGTCAAATTCTTGTAGCAGCATCACCCACCTAATAAGTCCTGGCTTTGAATCCTGTTTAGATATTAGATACTTAAGAGCAGCATGATCAGTATATACTATAACCTTTAAACCAATCAAGTATTGTCTAAATTTATCAAATGCATATACAATTGCCAAGAGCTCTTTCTCTGTGGTGGTATAATTTTTTTGTGCTTTATTCAACACCTTTCTAGCGTAGTATATAACATGATGCAGCTTGTCTTTCTTTTGCCCCAATACAGCACCAATTGCAAAGTCACTTGCATGACACATAAGTTCTAAAGGTAATTCCCAATCTGAGGGTGTGATGATTGGTGTTGTAGTGAGTTTTCTCTTTAAAGTTTCAAAGGCATTCTTGCAATTGTCATCAAAGATGAAAGGATTATCAATCACTAGAAAATTACTTAGTGGTTTTGCTATTTTTGAAAAATCTTTGATAAATCTCCTGTAAAAACCAGCATGTCCAAGAAAACTTCTCACTTCTTTCACATTAACAGGTATAGGAAGCTTTTCAATGATTTCTATTTTTGCTTTGTCAACTTCTATACCTTTAATTGAAATCTTTTGCCCAAGAACTATCCCTTCAGGAACCATGAAATGGCATTTCTCCCAATTCAATACCAGATTAGTTTCTTGGCATCTTTTCAAAACAAGAGTTAAATTATGCAAGCAGGTGTTAAATGAATTGGCAAAGACAGAAAAATCATCCATGAAGACTTCTAAAAATTTTTCCACCATGTCGAAAAATATAGAAATCATACACCTTTGAAAGGTTGTAGGGGCATTGCATAGCCCAAAGGGCATCCTTCTGTAAGCAAAGACTCTAAATGGACAGGTGAAGAAAGTCTTTTCTTGATCTTTAGGATCCACCACTATTTGATTGTATCCAGAGTACCTGTCCAGGAAGCAATAGTATACATGTCCAACCAATCTTTCCAGCATCTGGTCAATGAATGGGAAAGGCTGTCTTGTGAGCTTTCAACACTTCAATCGGCGTTATTTCTTCTTCTATGTCCAAAGAGGAATTTATGATTACTGGCAGGGTCTCTGCTTCTCCAAGGAACACATACTTGAGATGAGGGGGAAGAGGCTTTAACTCTTGTTTTGGCTTCTCCTCTGTCTTGCCTTCAGTGGAGATTTCTACCACTTCCTCTTCTATTAGATCTTGTTCCACTTCTGTTTCCACTCCTTATTCTTTCTGGTTGTTGGCCTCAAGTAACCCCCTCTCTACTTCATCCACCATTCCCACTCTCATATATTTTTCTTTCTCAGGGGGGTATTGCATGGCTTTGAAGACATTGATGATCATCTTTTTCATCATGCACTCTGAGTGTCAATTCACCTTTCTCTACATCAATTATAGCCCTTGTTGTGGCTAGAAAGGGTCTCCCCAAGATGATTGAGTTATGTCCTTCTTCCTCCATGTCTAAAATGACAAAGTCAGTAGGAAATATGAATTCTCCTACTTTCACTAGCAAATTTTCCACAACTCCATTTGGTATTTTGAGCGATCTGTCGGCCATTTGAAGTGACATTCTAGTTGGCCTGAGTTCCTCTATTGTAAACTGCTTTATTAATGAGAGAGGCATCAAGTTGATACTAGCTCCTAGATCACAGAGGGCTTTGTCCAATGCTCTGTTGCCTATAGTGCAAGATAGGATGAAGCTCCCTGGATTTTTAAACTTTGGTGGAAGACCTCTTTTGATGACAGCACTGCATTCTTGGGTTAGGATCACTGTTTCTTTTTCATTCTAGCTCCTTTTCTTGTTGATAAGCTCCTTGAGGAATTTTGCATATAGAGGCATTTGTTCTAGAGCCCCAGCAAGTGGAATGTTGATCTCTAGCTTCTTAAAAACTTCTAGGAACTTTGGAAACTGTTGATCATTGAGCTCCTTTTGAAATCTTTGGGGATATGGCAGAGGAGGGTGTGAGTTTTCAGCATTTTCCTCTGTTCTTGTGATTGCTCCTCCATGATTTGTTTTTCCTTCTTTGAAGATTGTGGCTGTTCCTCTTTCTCATTGAGCTTCTCTTGGTCTTGCTTGTCTTTGAGTGTCACTTCTTCCTTGCTACTAGCCTCATCATTCTCAAATGGCCTCTTGTTAGTTTCTTTGTCATTTACCAAGGTTCTTCCACTCCTTAGTTGAATGGCTTTGCATTCTTATTTGGGGTTGGGAATGGTGTCACTTGGTAATGCATTGGGTGCTCTTTCAGCTACTGTTTGCTTTGATAATTGACCAATTTGCCTTTCTAAATTCAGTAGTGAAGTCTCATGATTTTTGTTGGCCAATTCTTGGTGCTTGATCATCTTTTCCATCAGCATCTCCAAGTTGGAGATCCTCTAAGATTCTTGGGGTTGTTGTGGTTGATTATGGGATACTGAGGGTGGATGATAGTTATTTTGGTTAGTGGATGGGTTGTTGGGTGGATAGTAGTTAGGTTGAGGTTGATTGTTTTGTGGTTTTCTGTATTGATTTTGGTTAGTGTTTTGATGGTTTTGATGGTTTGTGTTTCTGAAGTTATTTTGGTTTGAGTTCTTTGCCAAGGTTGTTGGTTTTGGTTATCTCCCCATTTCAGATTGGGGTGGTTTCTCCAGGATGAGTTGTAAGTGTCTCCATAGAAGTCATTTGCTCTAGATCCTTGGTTGTGCATGTACTGCACTTGCTCTTGCTGCTACCCTTCATAGTTTTCCTACTGCTGTCCCCACACCGCTGGTGGTTAGTTAGTTGTGCTCACTGCTGCAAGCTGCAATCCATCCATTCTATTTGACATTGATTTAATTTGCTGTTGAAGCTGTTGGTGCATGAGTTTGTTCTGAGCTAATATAGTATCAACTCCTTCAAGCTCAAACACACCCTTCTTTGGAGCTGCTTGCCTTTCAGAGGAGTAGAAATACTCATTATTGGCCACCATGTCTATGAGATCATGTGCCTCTTGAGCAGTTTTCATCATTTGTAAAGATCCTCCTGAGGAATAATCCAAAGCTTTACTTGAAGGTAAGGATAAGCCTTCATAGAAATTTTGTAACTCCACCGATTCACTAAACATTCCTTCTGGACACCTTCTAATTAGAGCCTTATACCTCTCCCAAGCTTCATACAATGATTCTCCTTCTTGCTGTCTGAAGGTTTGCACATCAGTTTTTAGCTTGATGACTCTTTGGGGTGGATATAATTTGGCTAAAAATTTGCTAACCGAATCATCCCAGCTGGTAATACTCTCTTTAGAGAAGGTTTCTAACCAATGTGTGGATTTGTCTCTTAGTGAAATGGGAATAAAAGAAGTTTATATATGTCAGGGTGGATTCCATTGGTTTTGACAGTGTCACAAATTCTCAAAAACACAGAGAGGTGCTGGTTTGGATCTTCAGCAGCACTTCCTCCATACTGACAATTGTTCTGAACAAGGGTGATCAATTGAGGCTTGAGTTCAAAGTTATTAGCATGGACGTTGGGGGTTAGGATCCTGCTCCCACAATTCCTTGGGTTGGGGATAATGTATGAAGCTAAAACTCTTCTCTGAGGCTGGCCATTGTTGTTGGCCACACCATCAGTCTGATTTGGGATGTTATCCTCCATCACTTGATCCTCTCCTTCTGATTCCACTTTACCAATAATCCCCTTTCCTCTTGCTTCTTGATAAACCCCAATTTTGTGGTTTATATTGTGTAGAATTTGGGAGTTTTTATCAATATTTCTCACACTTATTCACTAGAATTGCATGGCTTTGTGTTCTCTTCCTAATTTTGCTTCATGATGAAAAACATGCTTATTTTGCCTTAGAATTGCTATATTTTGATCCTCTTTTATTTCCATTTGATGCCGTGATGTATTTTTTAAGTGACTTCAGGAATTATAGGACATTAATGGCATAGAAGAGAGAAAGAAAGCATGCACAAGAGGAAGGAACATGAAGATTTGAATTTTGGGAACTTCGCAAAGGGCGCGCACGCGCACTGCACGCGCACGCGTGCATGAAGGATAGATGAAAGAGGCACGCAAGGATGGACGCATCCGCTTGGATCAGAGAATTCCCACCGATGCGCACGTGCACATGGTGCGCACGCATGGATCACAAAAGCAATCGGCACGCACGCACACATGGCGCCCACGCGCGGAAAGCTACACATGACCTCATTAAAGGAAATCGTGCCTGGCAATTTCTGAGGCTCATGAGGCCCAAATTCAAGCTGTTTCTACATGGAAAAGACCCAAGGATACTAGTGGGAAAGGGGGGATCAATTATTTTACACTTAGACACAATTTTAGTTAGTTTTTTGGGTTCTTTCTTCTAGAGAGAGAAACCTTTGTTCCTCTCTAGATCTAGCTTTAATTTGATCTTCCCTTGTTGAATTATGAATTAGATTTTGTTAATTACTAGTTTTAATTGTTTAATTTGAATTCTCTAGTATAATTTTGTTTAGATCTTGTGTTATTTTTTGGTTCCTTTGTTGTTTGTCATTTTGTACCCATTTCATGAATCTTGTAGATCTTGATTTATTATTGTTGCATTCATGATTTCCATGAGTAATTGTGTTGTTTGACTGATTGTATGTTGATAATTGTTAGTGGGTACTTGTTAGTTCCAATTTAATTGCAATTTAATTAGATCTTTTATTAATACTTACCATGTGTTTGATGAAATGTTTCCTTTGATTATGGAGTTGTTCTTTTTACTCTTGGCCTAGGCTAAGGGAATTGGGTAAGCTTGAGTCATTGGGTCTAATGGATTTGATGATTTAGGAACCCTTAGTAGTCAATTTGATAGCCATTGACACTAGCCTACAACCAAGTTAATTGGTAATTAGGTTGGACCTTATGGGTTGATGTTGACCAAACCATTTAACATACTCTAAGTATAGAAGTAGACTTAATGAGTTTGGTTCCTAATAATTGTCAAGATATGGTTATTAGACAAGGATAGTGACCTCAATTCCCATGCCTAGCCAAGAGTTGCTTTTATCATTCATATTTGAAAACCCAAAAATCTTGATTGCTTTATCTTAGTTGTAGTTACTTGTTTAGTTTATAATAGAATTACTTTGGACGTTATTTTATGAGTTTGGAATTATTTACATTTTACTCTAATTGTTTGCATTAGTTTCTTACATTCCAAGATTACTTGCTTCTTAAGATTCCTAGTTTAATTTCTTGCTCATGACTTGCAACTCCGAATTTCTAACAAATGTTGAAGCACATGTTTGCCCATTCCTTGTGAGACGACCCGAGGTTTGAATACTTCGGTTACTTTTATTGGGGTTGAACTTGTGACAACCAATTTCCTTCTAAATTTGATACTCGAGGATTGTCGTTGGGAATAGCTATACTTGCAACGGGATTTTATTGAGAAATTCTATACCAACATAGTCCACGGGGTCCATCAAAATTTTTGGCGCCGTTGCCGGGGAATGGTTGCAACATATGCCTTGATATTGGTTATGTGAATATGTGAATATTGTAGATAGTTTACTTTCTTTTAGTACTTAGCCATAGTTTAGATTTCTTGTGTATGTGTGCTATGACTTCCAAGTTTGATGACTCGTTCTCAACCGAATTCTAGCTTAGCCAAGTTTGATTCTGAGATTGAAAGAACCTTGTTACACACTCAGAAAGCTAGACGGCGGTTGGATTATACAGCTAGTACTTCGGCCTCTCTTGAGGAACATACCGAATCACTAGATGGAACCGAGAGTGACTTGGAGTCCGCTACTTCCTATTCTTCTGTTGGCACTACTAATACATCTTTGCATCCTACAGGTGAGCCATACATGGCAGAGCCACGACGGATCACTTTTCATGAGCAAGGAGCTCCGGATATCATACTCCAACCTTTGCAAGCAAGGTATCCTAACCTTGGTCCAAACTTTGAGTTGAAGAGTAGCTTGATAATTCTGCTTCCTAAGTATCATGGGTTGCCGGGTCAAGACCCCATCCGACATTTGAGAGATTTTCAAGTTGCTTGTTCTACGGCTCAAAGGCATGGAGCCGATGAGTTGTCTATTATGGTTTTTGCCTTCCCTTTCTCTCTTGAAGGGCAAGCAAAAATGTGGTTTTATTAACAACGGGATGAGATTGTGACTAATTGGGACTTCTTAAGAAGAGAGTTTCTAGATAAATTCTTCCCACCGGAGAAGACCGACTACATCCGGAAGGAGATTTCGGGTATAATGCAAAAGGATCAAGAGAGTTTGTATGAGTATTGGACTCGGTTCAAGAGGCTATTGGAATCTTGTCCACACCATGGATTGAACACTCACTTGCTTATTAGTTACTTCACCGGAGGTCTTTGTGCGGAAGATAGAAGATTGCTCACCGCTTCTAGTGGCGGTTCCCTTTCAAAGAACAAGACGGAAGGAGAAGCTTGGAAATTGATAAATGATGTTGCCGAGGCTACACAACATGTGAGGGTGAGAAGTAATCCTCTCAAGGGTGTGGTAGAACCATCCCGTTCTGATGAGTCAAATTCACACCCCATTCAAAAATTTGGTGAATCTGTTCTTTGGCAAGTGCACCAAATATTATCGTCAAGTAATAACCCACAGTGGAGTGGGATCGTGTCCACAGAGATTAGCAAATTCAAGCAGTTTTGATTGATTGATGAATTAGTCAAGCGGAACAAATAGATGGTGAATTGCAGAATTATAAATGACATAAACGTAAATGGCTAGAATATAAAGAAAAGCAATAAAGTGCAAAAATGGAAATGGCAGAATGTAAAGTGCAGAATCATAATTGACTTGAATGTAAATGGGAATGGGGAATTGCTGAATGTAAAATTAAACTATAAAGGAAAGGGATAGATAAAAATGGGGAAATTCATTGAGATCAGGAGATGTTGTCTCTTTGGATCAAATCTTGCTTATATCCTCTTCAATCATGCAACTCATTGACCTCTTGGCAATCATGATTGATTGAGCCCCAATCCCTCGGTGACTCAATCTCTCAGATCTTGATCAATAGCCAATTCCTTGGTCTAATTGCTCATGAAGAGAGATATGCTTGGTCCCTGATTATACCACACACCATCATAGGTCAAAGTAAAGGGAGGATTATATGTCACATATCTAAACACCAAAATCCAGATTCTACTCAAGTGTGAGAAGGGATTTCAAGCATGCTTTCATGTTTCCTTTCCCAAGGTTCCCATGAAACCCATTTTGCATTCAATCTCTTTTCCAATATAATTAAACACTAAGCATTAAGAACAAAATTCCTTCTAACAAATCAAAGAGAAGATGAAGAGAAGAAGAATTTCACTATTATCAATCCATCAAGAACAACAGAGCTCCCACTCTCAATGAGAGGGAAGTTAGCTACTCATAGCTCAAAGAAAAGTACTCAAAAGTGAAGTGTAAAAGTAGATCTAAAACTAACTGCTTAACCCCCTTTTTAGTACTCCTTGGGGGTATTTATACAATACCTAGTAAAAATAAAAGAATTACAAAAGTGAAAAACGAAAATTACATTTTGTAGGGAAAAGAAGCTCAATAAGCGTGACTTCCTAGCTGGCGTGTGGTTGGCGCTCCATTGGCGTGTCACGTGCTCTTCAATTCTAGCTTGGCGTGCCACGCTGATGAGCGGATAATTTATACGATTTTTGGCATTGTTTTTAGTATGTTTTTAGTATATTTTAATTAGTTTTTATTATATTTTTATTAGTTTTTAAATTAAAATCACTCTTCTGGACTTTACTATGAGTTTTTGTGTTTTTCTGTGATTTCAGGTATTTTCTGGCTGAAATTGAGGGACCTGAGCAAAAATCTGATTCAGAGGCTGAAAAAGGACAACAGATGCTGTTGGATTCTGACCTTCCTGCACTCAAAGTAGATTTTCTGGAGCTATAGAAGCTCAATTGGCGCGCTCTCAATTGCGTTGGAATGTAAACATCCTGGGCTTTCCAGCAATATATAATAGTTCATACTTTGCCCGAGATTTGATGGCCCAAACAGGCGTTCTAATTCAGCTCAAGAATTCTGGCATTTAACGCTGGAACTGGCACAAAAGCTGGAGTTAAACGCCCAAACTGGCACAAAAGCTGGTGTTTAACTCCAAGAAAAGTCTCTACACATGAAAGCTTCAATGCTCAAACCAAGCACACATCAAGTGAGCCCGGAAGAAGATTTCTGCATTAATTACTGATTTCTGTAAAGCCTAGGCTACTAGTTCTCTATAAATTGGACCTTATACTATTGTATTTTCATCTTTTGACGTTTAGTCCCTAGACCTTGGAGGTTGGCCATTCGGCCATGCTTACACCATTATCACTTTTGTATTTTCAACGGTGGAGTTTCTACACACCATAGATTAAGGTGTGGAGCTCTGCTGTCCTTCATGAATTAATACAAAGTACTATTGTTTTTCTATTTAATTCACGCCTACTTCTTCTCTAAGATATTCATTTGTTCTTTAACTTGATGAATGTGATGATCCGTGACACTTATCATCATTCTCACCTATGAACATGTGCCTGACAACCACCTCTGTTCTACTAGCAATGGCTTGAATGCGTATCTCTTGGGTTTCTAATCTAAGATTGGAACCTTCGTGGTATAGGCTAGAATTATTGGCGGCCAATCCTGAGATCCGGAACGTCTAAACCTTGTCTGTGGTATTCTGAGTAGGATCTGGGAAGGGATGACTGTGACGAGCTTCAAACTTGCGATTGTTGGGCATGTGACAGACGCAAAAGGATCAATGGATCCTATTCCAACATGATCGGGAACCGACAGATGATTAGCCGTGCGGTGACAGCACATTTGGAACGTTTTCACTGAGAGGATGGGAAGTAGCCATTGACAACGATGATGCCCAACATAAAGCTTGCCATGGAAAGGAGTATGAATGATTGGAAGAAGGCAATAGGAAAGCAGAGGTTTAGGAGGAACAAAGCATCTTCATACGCTTATCTGAAATTCTAACCAAAGAATTACATAAGTATCTCTATCTTTATTTTATGTTTTATTCATCTTTTAATTATCAATTCTCCATCACCATCTGAATTCGCATGACTGAGATTTACAAGGTGACCATAGCTTGCTTCAAGCCGACAGTCTCCGTGGGATCGACCCTTACTCACGTAAGGTATTACTTGGACGACCCAGTGCACTTGCTGGTTAGTTGTGCGGAATTGTGACAAAGTGTGATTCACGTTTAAGAGCTCCAAGTCCTTTGGCACCATTGTTGATGATCACAATTTTGTGCACCAAGTTTTTGGCACCGTTGCCGGGGATTGTTCGAGTTTGGACAACTGACGGTTCATCTTGTTGCTTAGATTAGGTACTTTTCAGAATTTTTAAGAATGGATTCTAGAGTTTCAAGGTGATGTTCTTATCATCACAAAAGCTGATTGATTTTCATCAATTTAGCTGCTGAATGTAATGTCCTACTGAAGCTTGGCCAAACATGTCTAATCTTTTTAGACTGAAGCTTTAGACTAACATTGCATGATTCCTAGAATTCTTATTAAAAGTTTTGATTCTCTTTATTTTCTTTTCCATATAAGTTTCAAAAATCACAAAAAAAAAATTTATAAAACCATAAAAATCAAAAATATTTTATGTTTCTTGTTTGAGTCTAGTGTCAATTTTTAAGTTTAGTGTCAATTGCATGTTTTTACTCTTCTTGCATTTTTCGAATTTATACATATTGTTCTTCATTGATCTTCAAGTTGTTCTTGATGATTTCAGTGCTCTGATCTTTAAATTCTCCTGTTTTGTGTGTTTTGTTGTTTTTCTTATGCATTCTCAATTTGTTAAAACCTCCAATACAAAATTTCTAAGTTTGATGTCTTGCATGCATTGTTCATTTGATCTTAGTTGCATTTTTTGTTATTTCTCATCATTAAAAAAAATTCAAAAATATTTTCAAAATTGTGTCTTTTCAAGCTAATAATACAGAGAATTGAAGATTCAGAACATTCAGCAGAGGAATCAAACAGAAAAAGCTGGGCGTTCAAAACGCCCAGTGAAGAAGGAAAACTGGCGTTTAAACGCCAGCCAGGGTACCTGGCTGGGCGTTTAATGCCCAAAAAGGTAGGATTGTGGGCATTAAACGCCATAATGGATGCCATTCTGGGCTTTTAACGCCAGGATGACACTAGAGGGAAGATTTAATTTTTAATTTAGATTTTTTTCAAATCTTCATAATTTTTCAAAATCAAATCTTTTTCAAATCATATCTTTTCAATCATATCTCTTCGAAATCAATTTCTTTCCATTTCTTTTCGAAAATCCTTGTTATAATTAAAGATTTACTTCAAAATTTTCAAGTTGTTACTTGCCTGTTAAGAAAGGATCAAATTTTAAATTTTAAGAATCATATCTTTTAATTTCTTGTTAGTCAAGTAATCAACTTTGATTTTAAAACTTTCTCTTTTTAAATTGATCTTCAATCATATCTTCTCAATCATATCTTTTCAATCACATCTTTTTTAAAATTAACTCTCAATCATATCTTTTTGATTTCTAATTTCAAAATCTTTTTCAAAAATCACTTAATTTCTTTCCTAATCTTAATTTTTGAAAATCTCAATCAAATTTTCAAATTTCTTTTTAATTATTTCAAAATCTTCTTAATTTGTTTTCGAAAATTCTTCCCCTCTTCTCACATCCTTCTATTTAAAGGACTAACACTCTTCCTCAAGGTGCAATTCGAACTCCCTCCTTCTTTATATGTTCGAATTCTCTTCTATTTACCTCCTCCTTCTATTCTTCTTTTCCTCTAACACCTCAAGGAATCTCTATACTGTGACATAGAGGATTCCCTACTTTCTTGTTCTCTTCTCTTTCTTATGAGTAGGAACAAAGATAAAGGCATACTTGTTCAAGTTGATCCTAAACCTGAAAGGACCTTGAAGAGAAAGCTAAGAGAAGCTAAAGCACAATTCTCTCTAGAGGGCCTAACATAGCTTTTCAAAGAAGAAGAAACCATGGCAGCCGAAAACAACAATGCCAACAATGCAAGGAAGGTGCTTGGTGACTTTACTGCACCTACTCCCGACTTCTATGGGAGAAGCATCTCAATCCATGCCATTGGAGCAAATAACTTTGAGCTTAAGCCTCAATTAGTTTCTCTAATGCAACAAAATTGCAAGTTTCATGGACTTCTGGTTCACGAAATTGTAATGTCAATGTTCACATTACTCTCTTACAACTTCGCACAACTAACCAGCAAGTGCACTGGGTCATCCAAGTAATATCTTACGTGAGTAAGGGTCGAATCCCACGGAGATTGTTGGTTTGAAGCAAGCTATGGTTATCTTATTATTCTTAGTCAGGATGCCAACAACAGTGTTTTTCAAGTTCAATGGTAACAAGTGAGAGGGCATAAATATAAATACTTATTGTGCAATGATGAATATATTGGAGTTTTGGAGATGCTTTGTCTTCTGAAATTTTTCTTTCCTTTGTTTTCTGATTCACGCACGCACGTCCTCCTATGGCAAGCTGTGTGTTGGTGGATCACCGTTGTCAATGGCTACCATCCATCCTTCCAGTGAAAAGGGTCCAGGTACGCTGTCACCGCACGGCTAATCATCTGCAGGTTCTCAATCGTACCGGAATAGGATTTACTATCCTTTTACGTCTATCACTACGCCCAGCACTCGCGAGTTTGAAGCTCGTCACAGTCATTCAATCCCTGAATCCTACTTGGAATACCACAGACAAGGTTTAGACTTTCCAGATTCTCTTGAATGCTGCCATCAATCTAGCTTATACCACGAAGATTCTGATTTAGAGATCCAAGAGATATTCATTCATTCTACGGCGGAATGGAAGTGGTTGTCAGGCACGCGTTCGTGGGGGAATGATGATAATTGTCACATTCATTACATTCATGTTGAAGTGCGAATGGATATCTTAGATAGGAACACGCATGTTTGAATGGAAAACAGAAATACTTGCATTAATTCATCAAGACACAGCAGAGCTCCTCACCCCCAACAATGGAGTTTAGAGACTCATGCCATCAAAGAGTACAAAATTCAGATCTAAAATGTCATGAGATACAAAATAAATCTCTAAAAGTTGTTTAAATACTAAACTAGTAACCTAGGTTTACAGAAAATGAGTAAACTATGATAGATAGTGCAGAAATCTACTTCTGGGGTCCACTTGGTGTGTGCTGGGGCTGAGACTAAAGCTTCTCACATGCCTGGGCTGTTTTGGGCGTTCAACGCCAGGCTGTAACCTGTTTTTGGCGTTGAACTCCAACTTGTAACGTGTTTTTGGCGTTGGATGCCAGACTGCAACATGGAACTGGCGTTGAACGCCAGTTTACGTCGTCTATCCTTGAGCAAAGTATAGACTATTATATATTTCTGGAAAGCCCTGGATGTCTACTTTCCAAGGCAATTGGAAGTGCGTCAAGTGGACTCCTGTAGCTCCGGAAATTCCATTCCGAGTGCAGAGAGGTCCAATAGCATCAGCAGTCCTTTTTCAGCCTGAATCAGATTTTTGCTCAGCTCCCTCAATTTCAACCAGAAAATACCTGAAATTACAGAAAAACACACAAACTCATAGTAAAGTCCAGAAATATGAATTTTTCCTAGAAACTAATGAAAAAAAAACTAAAAACTAACTAAAACATACCAAAAACTATATGAAATTAACCCCAAAAAGCGTATAAAATATCCGCTCATCACAACACCAAACTTGAACTGTTGCTTGTCCCCAAGAA
The DNA here is from genome assembly GCF_003086295.3 of Arachis hypogaea. Lineage (NCBI taxonomy): Eukaryota > Viridiplantae > Streptophyta > Magnoliopsida > Fabales > Fabaceae > Arachis > Arachis hypogaea. Next base: position 54,192,619 of record NC_092055.1, on the reverse strand, counting down.
ACTAGACAAATAAAATAGAATACAAATGAGTCAAGAAACAATAATATCTCAGAGTTTTTGAGTGAAGCTCAGATTCTAATTAAATGAGCGGGGCTAGTAGCTTTTTGTTTCCGAACAGTTTTGGCATCTCACTTTATCCATTGAATCTCAGAATGATTGGCATCTATAGGAACTTAAAATTCAGATAGTGTTATTGATTCTCCTAGTTCAGTATGTTGATTCTTGAACACAGCTACTTTTATGAGTTCTGGCTGTGGCCCTAAGCACTTTGTTTTCCAGTATTACCACCGGATACATAAATGCCATAGACACATAATTGGGTGAACCTTTTCAGATTGTGACTCAGCTTTGCTAGAGCCCCCAATTAGAGGTGTCCAGGGTTCTTAAGCAAACTCTTCTCTTTGCTTTGGACCTTGACTTTAACCGCTTAGTCTCAAGTTTTCACTTGACACCTTCACGCCACAAGCACAAGGTTAGGGACAGCTTGGTTTAGTCGCTTAGACCAGGATTTGATTTCCTTAAGCCCTCCTATCCACTGATGCTGAAAGCCTTGGATCCTTTTTATTACCCTTGCCTTTTGGTTTTAAGGGTTATTGGCTTTTTGTGCTTGCTTTTTTTTTTTTGGCAAGCCTTGTATTCACTGCTTTTTCTTGCTTCAAGAATCATTTTTATGATTTTTCAGATTACCAATAACATGACTCATGTTTATCATTCTTTCAAGAGCCAACATATTTAACATTCAAGAACATCAAATTCCAAAGACATATGCACTGTTCAAGCATTCATTCAGAAGGCAGAAAGCATTGCCACCACATGTAATTAATCAGAATTTCTTGTATTAAAAACTCGAGAAACATTGCCTCCTTATCTTAAAGAAAATCTTCTATTTTATTCATGTTTAATGATGATGAGAAAAAAAATTATAGCTTAATTGGAGATAAAATCAAAATATAGATGCTAATTACTACTATATGACTCCTAAGGTAAAACTCAAATAAAAAAAAATTATCACAGGGTTAAGGTTAGGATCAGAACTCAACAACCTTGACTTTGGGAAGCAGATGCCTCTTTAGTCTGTGGAGTGCTTGGCCCTTCAAGAGATAGTTTCTGACGATTTAGTTCTCTTAATTCATGCCTTTGCACTTCTTGTTCTCTGAGCAGTTTGCAAAGCATGCTGTTTTGATTTTGCTGTTCTTCCTTCATTTGGTCCATGGTTTCTTGCAACTTAGTGACAGATGCCTCAAGATGCTCCCAGTATTTAAATTGAGGGAGTTCTGGTAGGAATTCTTGCGCCCTCCTCTTGATGGGGTCATCCTGGATTTGTTGTTTTTCCATTGTGATTTTAGTGATTGGTTGCTCCACTGAGATATACTCTGTTATTCCCATCTTTACTCCAGCATCTTTGCAGAGCATAGAGATTAAGCTTGGGTAAGCCAACCTGTCATCCTTGGAGTTCTTGTTGGCAAGTATGTAGAATTCAGATGGGATCAGTTGATGAACTTCTACTTCTTTTCCCAACATAATGCAATGGATCATCACTGCTCTTCTAATATTGACTTCAGAACGGTTGCTGGTGGGCAATATAGAACGCCCAATGAAGTCCAGCCATCCTCTGGCGACTGGTTTAAAGATCTCCCTGATTTTGTCAGGGTGGATGTGAACAATCTTTCCTCTAACCACAGTCCTATAGTCATAGAGGGCAGCTCCAAATATTCTCTTCTTGTCTCTTTGCCACAGATTAGCGTAGAATTCCTGAACCATATTTCTTCCCACCTTCGTTTCAGGATTAGCTAGGACTTCCCAGTTCCTGTTTCGAATCTGCTCTTGGATCTCCGGATATTCATCTTCTTTCAGATCGAACTTGACTTCCGGGATCACAGATCTTAGACCCATTATTTTGTAGTAATGGTCTGAATGTTCTTTGGTTAAGAACCTCCCTTGATTCCAAAGTGGTTTTGGAACACTCTCTTTCTTGCCTCTTGGAGTGGGTTGTTTTCCTTTAGGAGCCATGATCTTAGTGGGTATGGTTTAGTGATCACAGATAAACACACCAAACTTAGAGGATTGCTTGTCCTCAATCAAAAGAAAAGAAAGGAGAGGGATAGAAGGAGAGCTAGTGTTGAATGGTAGATGAGAGGAAGGAGGCCGAATGGGTTTTTAAAAGGGAGGGGGTTGGTTTTCGAAAATAGGGAGAAAGATAAGATAGAAGATATGATTTAAAAAGAGATAAGTATGATAAGAAAAGATATAATTTCAAATTGAAGAGATATGAAAGATATTTGAAAAAGATAAATTTGGATTTTTGAAAAAGATAATATGGAGATTTTTAAAAAAAAATATTGATTAGTTGAAAAGATTTTTTAATGAAAAGAGATAGATTTGTTTTGAAAATTTTGAAAAAGAGTTGAATTGGATTGAAAAAAGGATTTGTGCTTATGGATTAAGATACATTTGATATTTTTAAAGTAGGGTTTTTAGAAATTAGGGATTTTAAAAATCAGGGTTTGTAACACGTTTATTCAAGAAATCATGAATTGAAACATGAAAATTAAAATTAAAATGAAAAATTTGAAGTAAAAATGAATTTACCTCCTCCCCACTATCCTGGTGTTTGAACGCCCAAACGCTGCATGTTTTGGGCGTTCAACGCCCAACTGCTGCTTCTCCTGGGCGTTCAACGCCCAGTTGTTGCTTCTTTCTGGTGTTGAACGCCAGGAACTCCTTTGTCACTGGGCATTTTTCTGAACGCCCAGGACGCTGTAAATCTGGCGTTAAACGCCCAGAAGGAGCTTCTTTCTGGCGTTCAATGCCCAGAAGATGCTTCTTTCTGGCGTTTAATGCCCAGATGGCTATCCTTACTGGCGTTCAACGCCCAGTGGATGCTTATTTTGGGCGTTGAATGCCCAAAATAGACTTTTACTGGCGTTTTCTTGCCAGTGAGCTCTTTTTTTCTCTGTTTTGTGTGCAGAATCCTTCTGTAACCCTGTAAACTTATACAATTGACTCTTTACCTTAGTATCAATGAACTTTATATAAACAAATAAAATCAAGAATAGGGCAAAATGCTTAGAGGAAGTGATGCCCCATGGCTGGGTTGTCTCCCAGCAAGCGCTTTTTTATTGTCTTTAGCTGGACCTTGCTGAGTTTTTAATCTAGCCTCAGCTTTGAGCAATCTTGCTCAACATTGCCTTCAAGATAGTGCTTGATTCTTTGTCCATTAACAATGAACTTCTTATCAAAATCAATATCTTGAAGCTCCACATAACCATATGGTGATACACTTGTAATCACATATGGTCCCCTCCACCGCGACTTCAGTTTCCCGGGAAATAGCCTGAGCCTAGAGTTAAACAACAGAACCTTTTTTCCTGGTTCAAAGATTCTAGATGACAGCTTTCTGTCATGCCACCTTTTTGATTTCTCTTTGTAAAGCTTGGCATTTTCGAAAGCAGTAAAACTGAATTCCTCTAGCTCATTCAGCCGGAGCAATCTTTTCTCTCCAGCTAATTTGGCATCAAAGTTAAGGAATTTGGTTGCCCAGTAGGCTTTATGTTCCAGTTCTACGGGCAGGTGACAAGCCTTACCATACACAAGTTGGTAAGGAGAGGTCCCTATGGGAGTCTTGAATGCTGTTCTGTAAGCCCACAGAGCATCATCCAAGCTTCGTGCCCAATCCTTTCTACGGGTACTTACAGTTCATTCCAGGATTCTTTTTAGTTCTCTGTTAGAGACTTCAGCTTGCCCATTTGTCTGTGGATGATATGGAGTCACCACCTTATGGTGAATCCCATACAGGACCATGGCAGAGTAAAGCTGTTTGTTGTAGAAGTGAGTGCCCCCATCACTAATTAGTACCCTAGGGACACCAAACCTGCTGAATATATGTTTCTGGAGGAACTTCAGTATTGTTTTAGTATCATTGGTAGGTGTGGCAATCGCCTCTACCCACTTTGATACATAGTCAACCGCCACCAGAATATAAGTGTTTGAGTATGATGGTGGGAAAGGCCCCATGAAATCAATTTCCCATACATCAAACAACTCAATCTCTAAGATTCTTTGTTGAGGCATGGCGTAACTGAGAGGTAAATTACCAGCTCTCTGGCAACTGTCACAGTTACGTACAAACTCTCGGGAATCTTTGTAAAGTGTAGGCCAGTAGAAACCACATTGGAGGACCTTGGTGGCTGTTCGCTCACCTCCGAAATGACCTCCATATTGTGACCCATGGCAATGCCATAAGATCCTTTGTGCTTCTTCCTTAGGCACACACCTACGGATTATGCCGTCTGCACATCTCTTAAAGAGATAGGGTTCATCCCACAAGTAGTACTTTGCATCAGTAATTAATTTTTTCTTTTGTTGCCTGCTGTACTCTTTGGGAATGAACCTTGCAGCTTTGTAGTTTGCAATGTCTGCAAACCATGGTAATTCCTCAATGGCGAACAAATGCTCATCCGGAAAGGTTTCAGAGATCTCAATAGAGGGGGAGGACGCCCCTTCCACTGGTTCTATCCGGGACAGATGGTCAGCCACTTGGTTCTCTGTCCCTTTTCTGTCTCTTATTTCTATATCAAACTCTTGCAGAAGCAACACCCATCTTATGAGTCTGGGTTTTGAATCCTGCTTTGTGAGTAGATATTTAAGAGCAGCATGATCTGTGTACACAATCACTTTTGATCCTACGAAGTATGATCTAAACTTGTCAATGGCATAAACCACTGCAAGCAATTCTTTTTCTGTGGTTGTGTAATTTTTCTGGGCATCATTCAAAATACGGCTAGCATAATAAATGACATGCAGAAGCTTGTCATGCCTCTGCCCCAGTACTACACCAATGGCGTGATCACTGGCATCACACAATAATTCGAATGGTAATGTCCAGTCTGGTGCAGAGATAACTGGTGCTGTGACCAGTTTAGCTTTCAGAGTTTCAAACGCTTGCAGGCACACTGTGTCAAACACAAATAGCGTGTCAGCAGCTAGTAGGTTGCTTAGAGGTTTTGCAATTTTTGAAAAATCCTTTATAAACCTCCTATAGAATCCTGCATGCCCCAGAAATCTTCTGATTGCCTTAACATTGGCAGGTGGTGGTAATTTTTCAATTACCTCTATTTTAGCTTGATCCACCTCTATTCCCTTGTTTGAAATTTTATGCCTAAGGACAATCCCTTCAGTCACCATAAAGTGACATTTTTTCTAGTTTAAAACCAAGTTGGTCACTTGGCATCTTTTCAAAACCAGTGTCAGGTGATCAAGACAGGAGCTGAATGAGTCTCCATATACTGAGAAGTCATCCATGAAGACTTCCAGAAATTTTTCCACCATATCAGAGAAAATAGAGAGCATGCATCTCTGAAAGGTTGCAGGCACATTACACAGCCCAAAAGGCATCCTTCTGTAAGCAAATACTCCAGATGGACATGTGAATGCTGTTTTCTCTTGATCCTGGGGATCTACTGCAATTTGGTTGTAGCCTGAATAGCCATCGAAAAAGCAGTAATAATTATTACCTGCTAGTCTTTCTAGCATCTGGTCTATGAATGGTAAAGGAAAATGATCCTTTCTGGTGGCTGTATTGAGCCATCTGTAATCAATACACATGCGCCACCCTGTAACTGTTCTTGTAGGAACCAATTCATTTTTTTCATTAGGAACCACTGTCATGCCTCCCTTTTTAGGGACAACTTGGACAGGGCTCACCCAGGGGCTATCAGAAATAGGATAAATAATCCCAGCCTCCAGTAATTTGGTGACCTCTTTCTGCACCACTTCCTTCATGGCTGGATTTAGCCGCCTCTGTGGTTGAACCACTGGCTTAGAATTGTCTTCCAATAAGATCTTGTGCATGCATCTAGCTGGGCTTATGCCCTTAAGGTCACTTATGGACCACCCAAGAGCTGTCTTGTGTGTCCTTAGCACTTGAATTAGTGCTTCCTCTTCCTGTGGATTTAAAGCAGAGCTTATGATCACTGGAAAAGTACCACCTTCTCCCAGAAATGCATATTTCAGGGATGGTGGTAATGGTTTGAGCTCGGGTTTAGGAGGTTTTTCCTTTCCCTGAGGAAATTTCAGAGGCTCTTTCAATTCCTCTGAATCCTTTAGATCAGGCGGAACATCTTTAAAGATGTCTTCCAGCTCTGATTCGAGACTCTCAGCCATGTTGATCTCCTCCACCAGAGAGTCAATAAGATCAACTTTCATGCAGTCTTTTGGTGTGTCTGGATGCTGCATGGCATTGACAGCATTCAACTTAAACTCATCCTCAAAGACTTTCAGGGTGACTTCCCCCTTTTGGACATCAATGAGAGTTCGTCCAGTTGCTAGGAAAGGTCTTCCAAGAATGAGAGTAGCACTCTTGTGCTCCTCCATTTCCAGCACAACAAAGTCAGTGGGAAGGGCGAATAGCCCAACCCTGACAATCATGTCCTCAATCACGCCTGATGGGTATTTAATGGAGCCATCAGCAAGTTGGAGACATATCCTGGTTGGTTTAACTTCTTTAGTTAAACCAAGCGTTCTGATGGTGGATACAGGTATTAGGTTGATGCTTGCCCAAGATCACATAAAGCTGTCCTGGTGCAATTTCCTTCTAATGTGCATGGTATCAGAAAGCTTCTGGGATCTTTAAGCTTTTCAGGAAAGCTTTTCAGAATGACTGCACTGCATTCTTCAGTGAGGAGAACTCTTTCAGTTTCTCTCCAATCCTTCTTATGACTCAAGATCTCTTTCATGAACGTGGCGTAGAAGGTATTTGCTCAAGTGCTTCTGCAAACGGAATCTTTATTTCAAGAGTCCTGAGATAATCTGCAAAGCGAGCAAATTGCTTATCCTGCTCCTCTTGGCGGAGTTTTTGAGGATAAGGTATCTTGGCTTTATATTCCTCAACCTTGGTTGCTGCAGGTTTATTTCCTATAGAAATGGTTGAAGAAGCCTTTTAGAGGGGTTGTCATCAGCACTTGTGTGTGTCTGATCCCTCACTGGCATTTGAGTGCCAGAGTTAGAAGCTGGAGTGACGTTAGACGCCAACTCCTCATCTGTTCCTGGCGTCTGAACGCCAGAAATGTGCTTCCTTTGGGCATTCAACGCCAGTTCCTTGCTTGTTTCTAGCGTTGAATGCCAGTCCTGAGCATGGTCTGGGCGTTCAGCGCCAGTCTTCCACCCAATTTCTGGCGTTTTAACGCCAGAATTATTTTTTCCTGGGCTCTTACTGTCCTCAGATGGATTTTGGGTAGTTTGCTCATTTCTTGGCTTCCTGCTGCCTTGAGATGAGGTATTTAATGTCTTCTCACTTCTTAATTGAACTGCTTGGCATTCTTCTGTTATTTGCTTTGACAGCTGCTGCTTTGTTTGCTTTAATTGTACTTCCATATTTATATTAGCCATCCTTGTCTCTTGTAGTTTATCCTTGAATTCGGCTAACTGCTTTGTTAGAAAATCCAATTGCTGATTGAATTCAGCAGCTTGTTCTACAGGACTGAGTTCAACAGTTACTGTTTTAGCCTCTTCTTTCATGGAAGGGTCACTGCTTAGGTACAGATGTTGATTTCTGGCAACTGTATCAATGAGCTCTTGAGCTTCTTCAATTGTCTTTCTCATGTGGATAGATCCACCAGCTGAGTAATCTAGAGAGATCTGAGCTCTTTCTGTAAGCCCGTAATAGAAGATGTCTAACTGAACCCACCCTGAAAACATTTCAGAGGGGCATTTTCTTAGCATCTCTCTGTATCTCTCGCAGGCATCATAAAGAGATTCATTATCTCCTTGTTTAAAGCATTGGATGTCCAGCCTTAGCTGTGTCATCCATTTTGGAGGAAAGTATTGATTCAAGAATTTTTCTGTCAGCTGTTTCCATGTCTTTGTGCTAGCCTTAGGTTGGTTATTTAACCACCTCTTAGCTTTGTCTTTTACAGCAAATGGGAACAGTAATAATCTATAGACATCCTGATCTACTTCCTTATCATGTACTGTGTCAGCAATTTGTAAAAACTGTACCAGAAACTCTGTAGGTTCTTCCTGTGGAAAACCGGAATACTGGCAACTTTGCTGCACCATGATAATGAGCTGAGGATTCAACTCAAAGCTACTGACTCCAATGGAGGGTATACTGATACTACTCCCATATGAAGCAGTAGTGGGGTTAGCATATGACCCCAGAGTCCTTCTAGACTGTTCATTTCCACTTAGATCCATGATGGAGAAAGGGAGATGATGTAATATAAAAAATTATGTTTATTTATTTATTTATTTATTTATTTCGAAAATAAAATAAATTAAAATAAAATAAATAAAAATGGGTGAAGATTTTCGAAAAAATGAGGAGAGAGAAAGTGGTTAGGAAGTTTTGAAAAGGATATGATGATTTTGAAAAAGGTTTTAAATTTTGAAATAAAAATCTGAATTTTAAAGGTAAATTTCGAAAATTTGCTTTAAAATAGAGAGAAAAGATATTTTTGAATTTAAAGAGGAGAGAGAAAAACAATAAGATAGCACAAGATTTGAAATTTTTAGATCTAATGCTCCTTGTTTTCGAAAATTTTGGAGGGAAAACACCAAGGAACACCAAACTTAAAAATTTTAATATCAAGACACAAGGAAAACTTAAGAACACTTTGAAGACTCACAAGAACACAAGAACATGAAGAAAGAACACCAAACTTAAAATTTTTAGAAAACGAAAGAAAAATCAACAAGAAAACTCTAAACTTAAAGTTTGGCACAAGATTTAATGTAAAAATTATTTTTGAAAAAAAATTTTAAAAAGAAGGTACCCAATTACCAAGAACACAGACCAACGCTCTAGCCAAATGGGCAGTAAATGAAACATTTGTTTTGAAAAAATGTTTTTAATAACTAGGAAAATAAATATATATATATATATATTTTGAAAAGAATATAAAAGACTCTGACCCAAAAGACAAAATTTTCCTAATCTAAGCAACAGGATTCACCGTCAGTTGTTCAAACTCAAACAATCTCCAGCAACGGCGCCAAAAACTTGGTTCACAAAATTGTAATGTCAATGTTCACATTACTCTCTTACAACTTCGCACAACTAACCAGCAAGTGCACTGGGTCGTCCGAGTAATACCTTACGTGAGTAAGGGTCGAATCCCACAGAGATTGTTGGTTTGAAGCAAGCTATGGTTATCTTATTATTCTTAGTTAGGATGCCAACAATAGTGTTTTTCAATTTCAATGGTAACAAGTGAGAGGGCATAAATATAAATACTTATTGTGCAATGATGGAGAATCTATTGGAGTTTTAGAGATGCTTTGTCTTCTGAAATTCTGCTTTCCTTTGTTTTCTGATTCACGCACGCACGTCCTCCTATGGCAAGCTGTGTGTTGGTGGATCACCGTTGTCAATGGCTACTATCCATCCTTCCAGTGAAAAGGGTCCAGGTGCGCTGTCACCGCACGGTTAATCATCTGCAGGTTCACAAAAGTACTGGAATAGAATTTACTATCCTTTTGCGTCTATCACTGTGCCCAGCACTCGTGAGTTTGAAGCTCGTCACAGTCGTTCAATCCCTGAATCCTACTCGGAATACCACAGACAAGGTTTACACTTTCTGGATTCTCTTGAATGCTGCCATCAATCTAGCTTATACCACGAAGATTCTGATTTAGAGATCCAAGAGATATTCATTCATTCTACGGTGGAACGGAAGTGGTTGTCAGGCACGCCTTCGTGGGGCAATGATGATGATTGTCACGTTCATCACATTCATGTTGAAGTGGGAATGGATATCTTAGATAGGAACACGCATGTTTGAATGGAAAACAGAAATACTTGCATTCATTCATCGAGACACAGCAGAGCTCCTCACCCCCAACAATGGAGTTTAGAGACTCATGCCGTCAAAGAGTACAAAATTCAGATCTAAAATGTCATGAGATACAGAATAAATCCCTAAAAGTTGTTTAAATACTAAACTAGTAACCTAGGTTTACAGAAAATGAGTAAACTATGATAGATAGTGCAGAAATCCACTTCTGGGGCCCACTTGGTGTGTGCTGGGTCTGAGACTAAAGCTTCTCACGTGCCTGGGCTATTTTGGGTGTTCAACGCCAGGCTTTAACCTGTTTCTGGCATTGAACTCCAAATTGTAACGTGTTTCTGGCGCTGGACGCCAGACTGCAACATGGAACTGGCGTTGAACGCCAGTTTACGTCATCTATCCTTGAGCAAAGTATGGACTATTATATATTTCTGGAAAGCCCTTAATGTCTACTTTCCAACGCAATTGGAAGCGCGTCAATTGGACTCCTGTAGCCCCAGAAATTCCATTCCGAGTGCAGAGAGGTTAGGATCCAACAGCATCAGCAGTCCTTTTTCAGCCTGAATCAGATTTTTGCTCAGGTCCCTCAATTTCAGCCAGAAAATACCTAAAATTATAGAAAAATACACAAACTCATAGTAAAGTCCAGAAATATGAATTTTTCCTAGAAACTAATGAAAATAAACTAAAAACTAACTAAAACATACTAAAAACTATATGAAATTAACCCCAAAAAGCGTATAAAATATCCGCTCATCAACTTTCATTGGAAGATCCTCATCAGTTCTTAGCTGAATTCTTACAAATCTGTGACACTGTCAGACCAATGAGGTTGACCATAAAGTCTACAGAATTATGCTCTTCCCTTTTGCTGTAAGAGACAGAGCTAGGACATGGTTGGATTCACAACCCAAAGAAAGCCTGAACTCTTGGGAAAAGCGAGTTAATGCCTTCTTGGGAAAGTTCTTTCCACCTCAAAATTGAGCAAGCTTAGAGTGGAAGTCCAAACCTTCAGACAGAAGGAAGGTGAATCCCTCTATGAAGCTTGGGAAAGATACAAGCAATTGATCAGAAGGTGTCCTTCTGACATGCTTTCTGAATGGAGCATCATAGGTATCTTCTATGATGGTCTGTCTGAACTGTCCAAAATATCATTGGACAGCTCTACTGGAGGATCTCTTCATCTGAAGAAAACGCCTGCAGAAGCTCAGGAACTCATTGAAATGGTTGCAAATAACCAATTCATGTACACTTCTGAAAGGAACCCTGTGAATAATAGGACAAATCAGAAGAAAGGAGTTCTTGAGATTGATACTCTGAATGCCATACCGGCTCAGAATAAAATATTGACTCAGCAAGTCAATATGATTTCTCAAAGTCTGTCTGGAATGCAAGCTGCACCAGGCAGTACTAAGGAAGCTTTCTCTGAAGAAGAAGCTTATGATCCTGAAAACCTAGCAATGGAAGAGGTGAATTACATGGGAGAACCCTATGGAAACACCTATAATCCTTCATGGAGAAATCATCCAAATCTCTCATGGAAGGATCAACAGAGACCTCAACAAGGTTTCAACAACAATAATGGTGGAAGAAACAGGTTTAGCAATAGCAAGCCTTTTCCATCATCTTCTCAGCAACAGACAGAGAATTCTAAGCAAAGCCACTCTGACTTAGCAACCATTGTCTCTGATCTAATCAAAACCACTCAAAGTTTCATGACTGAAACAAGGTCCTCCATTAGAAATTTGGAGGCACAAGTAGGTCAGCTGAGTAAGAAAATTACTAAACTCCCTCCTAGTACTCTCCTGAGCATTACAGAAGAGAATCCAAAGAGAGAGTGTAAAGCCATAAATTCGTCTCACATGGCCGAACCTGGAGAGGAGGAAGAGGCAGTGATCCCCACTGAGGAAGACCTCAATGGACGTCCACTGGCCTCCATGGAGTTCCCTGATGAGGAACCATGGGAATCTGAGGCTCACACTGAGACTATAGAGATTCCATTGAATTTACTTCTACCATTCATGAGCTCTGATGAGTATTCTTCCTCTGAAGAGGATGGAGATGTTACTGAAAACCAAGTTGCTAAGTACCTTGGAGCAATCATGTAGCTAAATGCCAAGTTATTTGGTAATGAGACTTGGGAGGAAGAACCCTCCTTGCTCATCAAAGAACTGGATGACTTGACTAGGCAAAAATTACCTCTGAAGAGACAAAACCCTGGAAAATTCTCAATCCCTTGTACCATAGGCACCATGACCTTTGAGAAGGCTTTGTGTGACCTAGGGTCAAGCATAAACCTCATGCCTCTCTCTGTAATGAAGAAGCTAGGGGTCATTGAGGTACAAGCTGCAAGAATCTCACTGGAGATGGCAGAAAATTCAAAGAAACAGGCTTATAGACTTGTAGAGGATATCTTGGTAAAGGTTGAAGGCCTCTACATCCCTGTTGACTTCATAATCCTAGAGACTGGGAAGTGTATGGATGAATCCATCATCCTTGGCAGACCCTTCCAAGCCACAGCAAAAGCTGTGATTGATGTTGACAGAGGAGAATTGATCATTCAAGCGAATGGAGACTCTCTTGTGTTTAAAGCTCAAGGATATCACTCTGTCACCATGGAGAGGAAGCATGGAGAGCTTCTCTTAATACAGAGTCAAACAGAGCCCCCACAGTCAAACTCTAAGTTTGGTGTTGGGAGGCCAAAACCAAAATTTAAGTTTGGTGTTGAACCCCCACATTCAAACTCTAAGTTTGGTGTTGGGAGGTTCCAACATTGCTCTGAACATCTGTGAGGCTCCATGAGAGCCACTGTCAAGCTATTGACATTAAAGAAGCGCTTGTTGGGAGGCAACCCAATTTTTACTTATCTATATTAAATTTCTATTTTCTTTTGTTATTTTAAGTTTTCTATAGGTTGATGATCATGTGAAGTCACAAAAACAATTGAAAAAGCAAAAACAGAAGGAAAAATAGAATGAAAAACAGAACACCCTGGAGGAGAAACTTATTGGCGTTTAAACGCCAGAAAGGGTAGCAGAATGGGCGTTAAATGCCCAGTCTGGCACCATTCTGGGCGTTTAACGCCAGAAATGGGCACCAGGCTGGCGTTTAATGCCAGGAATGGGCAAGAAGCTGGCGTTAAACGCCAGAAATGGGCAGCAGCTTGGCATTTAACGCCAGGATTGGCAGCAAGGGGCGTTTTGCATGCCACATGGTGCAGGGATGAGAAATCCTTGACACCTCAGGATCTGTGGACCCTACAGGATCCCCACCTACCCCACCTCTCTCTCTCTTCTTCACCCATTCACCAATCACCTCAATACCGCTTCCCCATAAACCTTCACCTATCAAATCCCACCATTCTCTTCACCACTCACATCCATCCTTCATAAAACCCCACCTACCTCACCATTCAAATTCAAACCACTTTCCCACCCAAACCCACCCATAATGGCCAAACCATACCCCCCTCTCCATTCCTATATAAACCCATCTTCCCTCCTTCATTTTCACACAACATACACACTACCTATCCTCCTTGGCCGAAACACAAAGCCCACTCCATCTCCTCTATTTCTTCTTCTTCTACTCTCTTCTTTCTTCTTTTGCTCGAGGACGAGCAAACCTTCTAAGTTTGGTATAGTAAAAGCTAAAGCTTTTTGTTTTTCCATAACCATTTATGCCAGCAAAGGCCGGAGAAACCTCTAGAAAGAGGAAAGGGAAGGCAAAAGCTTCCACCTCCGAGTCATGGGATATGGAGAGATTCCTCTCAAGGGTGCATCAAGACCACTTCTACGAAGTTGTGGCCAAGAAGAAGGTGATCCCCGAGGTCCCTTTTAAGCTCAAAAAGGGCGAATATCTGGAGATCCGACATGAGATTCGAAGAAGAGGTTGGGAAGTTCTTACCAACCCCATTCAACAAGTCAAAATCTTAAGGGTTCAAGAGTTCTATGCCAATGCATGGATCACCAAGAACCATGATCAAAGTGTGAACCCGGAACCTAAGAATTGGCTTAAAATGGTTCGAGGGAAATACTTAGACTTTAGCCCAAAAAATGTAAGATTGGCATTCAATTTGCCTATGATGTAAGGAGATGGACACCTGATGCCAGGGCATTTTGGCCAGTTTCACTGACCTTTTCTTTACTGTTTTTAAGGAAGTTTCATGAATTTCCTTAGAAAATAAGCTAGTTTTGGGTAGATATTCACTTACATCTTGATTCAAGCATACATTGTGCACTTTACATGATTTCATGAGGATTTTGCATGAAATTAATGACAAATTGGATGTTGCATTTCCCATGACTTGGACTATAACTTTGATGCACTTTATTACTTGATTTCAGGACAAAGGAAGCAAGGAAGAACCACGTTAGCAGCCACGTTAGTCTCACTAACGTGACTTCTAACGTAGGAATGGGAGCTAGCTTGCAAAGTTAATGAGAAAAGTAATCGCCAATAACATCCTCGAAGCCATCATAGCCCACGTTAAGAGTCACGTTAACTAAGTTAACGTGAACTCTAACGTGGAGGAAAGAAAATAGAGCCAACGTTAGTGACACTTACCTTTGTCACTAACGTTGGGCCAAGCTCATAAGTGGCCACGTTAGTTGCCACGTTAACTTAGTTAACGTGGCTTCTAACGTTAAGAAGCAAAAGAGAAGCCAACGTTAGTGACATTTAACTTTGTCACTAATGCTGGCCAAGCCTCCACAAGAAACGTTAACTTCCACGTTAACTTAGTTAACGTGGAAGCCAACGTGGAGAAAGTAAATGATCGCCAACGTTAGTGACACCTAACTTTGTCACTAACGTTGGAATGAACCACACAAGCCACAATGAGTCACGTTAACTCCCACGTTAACGTGGAAGCTAACGTGAAGAAGAAAGATGATGAGCCAACGTTAGTGACATTCACCTTTGTCACTAACGTTGGAGATGGCTAGCATTGCTACGTTAGAGGCCACGTTATCCTAGTTAACGTGGACTCTAACGTGGGAGATAGGGGCACATTGGAACGTTAGTGACAAAGGTAAGTGTCACTAACGTTCTCGAAGGTTGGCAAGTTAACATTAAGAGCCACGTTAACTAAGTTAACGTGAACTCTAACGTAAGAAAGGGGGAAGCTTCTCAACGTTATTGGGAAAGGTAAGTCCCAATAACGTGTGCGAAGGACCAAGAGGCAACGTTAGTGGCAACGTTTGTGCCACTAACGTTGAGGTTAACGTGGCTCTAACTTGGGTCAGGAACGTTAGTGAAAAAGGTGATTGTCACTAACGTTCTCGAACCCACAATTTCACTTAACGTTAACACCACTAACGTCCTGAGCTAAAGTCCCTGCCCACTTTACACTTTCTCTCTGCAAGTAAAGCTAAGCCCAATGAAGAAGATAACTGCTTCAAACTCAAGATCCAAAGGCCCATACCCAAGACTTGAGGAGCCAACTAAAAGATCAGAAGAGTAGTATATATAGGAGTAGCTTTGAATTGATTAGGGAGATTGGAAATTGGGGGAAAACTACTCTCCGTATTTTGCCATTCTCTGCACTTCTAGTTTTGTTTTCATGATGTATTCTCCATCTTTGCTTTTATTTTCCAAAGCTATGAACAACTAAACCCCTTTCATTGGGTTAGGGAGCTCTGTTGTAATTTGATGGATCAATACTAGTTTTCATTATTCTTCTTCTATCCTTTTTCTTGATTTTACTTGAAAGCTTTCGATCTTCATCCAATTGGATAGTTATCTTGGAAAAGAAGCTATTCAAACTTGGATCTCTTCTGAACCTTGAAAGAGGAAGGAAGAGATCATACTAGAAATGCTTTCTCATGCTAGACCAAATTGGGTTTGGATGGATATGTGACTATAATCCTCTCAATACTTGATTTGGAAAATGCATGTGGTATAATCAGTGACCATACTTCATCTCTTCTCATGAGCAATTGACCAAGGAATTGGCTATTGATCAAGATTTGAGAGATTGAATTACAAGGAATTGTAACTCGATCACTTAAGATTTCCAAGGAGATCAATGAATGCTTTGATTGAGGAAGAGATGAAAATGAAATTGATCCGGAGAATGCAACATCTCCTGAGCCCAATGAACTCCCCATTTCTGATCTTACCCATTCTCTTTAGTTTCTGTCATTTACTTTTATGAGCAGTTACCCCATTCTCATTTATAATTCTGCAATTTAATTTCTGTCATTTACTTTCAGCTCTTTATTTCTAGCATTTACTTTTTCTGTTATTTACTTTCCCGCCATTTTATTTTCTGAAATTCCCAACTCAAATTCTGATTCGCTCAACTAGAACATTCCTCTAATTAAAGTTTCTTGATCAATCAATCTCTGTGGGATTCGACCTCACTCTATTGTGAGTTTTTACTTGACGACAAAATTTGGTACACTTGCCGAAGGAAATTTGTTACGAGACAAGTTTTTCGCGCATCAAGTTTATGGTGCCGTTGCCGGGGATTGATTGTGCATCAACAATGATTAAATTGGAAGATAACTAGATTGAGCATTTTTGTTTTGTTTGATTTAATTTTCTGTTTGAGTAATTTACTTTCAGTTCTGGTTAATTTCTTCCCTTCCCCCTACTTTTTCAATTTTCTTTGTTATTAACAATTCAGTTCACTAACCCACTAACTGTTTGATATATTGCATCACTCACACTAACAATAACTCTAACAGAATACTTTCTGCATTTATTTTCCTTGCTTGTGCTTTGTTGGTTGTATGACAGGGAGAAGAAACGGGGCTTCAACTTCCTTTGATTCTGAACCTGAGAGAACCTTCTTTAGATTAAGGAGGGAAGCAAGAGGAAAAAGAGTGGTTGGTGCTGAGGAAGAGGAGGAATACTTTGAACCAAACATGGAAGAAAACATGAAAGACCATCGTGAGGAAGAGGCTCACAACCATGGCGGAGGAGGTCGAGCAAATCATGCTGGGGAGGATAGAAGAGTTTTAGGCTCTTACATCAATCCAAACCCAGGAAAATGTGGAAGTAGCATTCAAAAGCCAACCATCCATGCCAACAATTTTGAACTAAAACAACAGCTTATCACCCTTGTTCAGAACAACTGTTCGTTCGGAGGGAGTGTCCAAGAAGACCCCAATCAACATCTAACCACCTTCCTGAGAATATGTGACACAGTAAAGTCTAATGGTGATCATCTTGACGCCTATAGACTGCTCTTATTTTCATTCTCACTCAAGGATAAGGCAGCCAAGTGGCTGGAGTCTTTCCCGAAGGAGAGTTTGACAACTTCGGAAGATGTGGTGAACAAATTCTTAGCACGATTCTACCCCCCACAACGAATCAATAGGCTGAGAGCTGAGGTCCAAACTTTTAGGCAACACAGTGGGGAGACTCTTTATGAAGCATGGGAGAGGTTTAAGGACCTGACAAGGAGGTGTCCACCTGACATGTTCAACGAATGGGTGCAGCTACACATTTTCTATGAAGGCCTGTCATATGAAACAAAGAAGGCTGTAGACCATTCATCAGGAGGATATTTGAACAACAAGAAGACTATTGAGGAAGCCATAGATGTCATTGAAACAGTAGCAGAGAATGACTATTTCTATGCTTCTGAAAGAGGCAACACTAGAGGAGTAATGGAGCTAAACAATGTAGATGCTTTGCTGGCCCAAAACAAGCTCATTACCCAGCAGCTGGCTGACCTCACCAAGAAGATGGAGAAGAACCAAGTAGCAGCAATCACTACTTCATCAACAACCCAAGAAGGAGTGAATGAAGAAGCAGAGGGTAGTCAGGAGCAAGCCAACTACATTGGGAATTCACCTAGGCAAAACCATGATCCATACTCTAAAACCTATAACCCTGGATGGAGGAATCACCCAAACTTTGGGTGGGGAAATCAACAAGACCAAGGCATAGATCAAAGACATTCAAATCCCAACAACAATGCAGCCCACCAACATTTCACATCTAGACCATATCAGCACCCACATAACCAACCCTCTCAACACCTTTACCAAGGGCAAAATAACCCTCCTCATCCTTCCACCTCTAATCCCAATCTACCATCATTTGATGACAGACTCTCAAGGATTGAGAATCTACTTGAAGGTATAGGCAAAGAGATTCAAGACAACAAGGCATTCAAGGAGAAAGTGCGAGCTAATTTCAAGAACCAGGGAGACACAATCAAGAGGTTGGAATCCCAAGTGGGGTATCTCTCTGAGCAGATTCCCAAACCTACAGATGGATTCCCAAGTGACACAGAGAAGAATCCGAGAGGTGAAACAAAGAAAGTAAGATGGGAAGATTGCAAGATGGTCACTATAAGTGATAAGGAGACTGAGGACAAGCCAAACAAGACGGCAGAACAACCTGGAGACACCTCAACAGAAAAGGAGGAAAAAGATCACCAAGAACCAGAAATTTCACAACAGGAGCTGCTGAGACTTTATGTACCCTTTCCCCAACTACTCAAGGGTGCTGTTGAGAAGAGAATATACTCAAGACTTCTTGACTTGTTTGCATCTCTGCATGTCAACATACCATTCATCAAGACCATCTAACAAATGCCTGCATACATCAAATACATGAAGGAACTGTTCCCTAGGAAAAGCTCACTCGAAGGAGGCCAAACTATAGTAATAAACAAGGAGTGCAGCGCCCTTATTCAACCAGAGTTGCCTACAAAAAGAAAGGACCCAGGGAGTTTTCACATCCCCTGTGCCATAGGAGAAACAATGTTTGATAGAGCACTCTGCGATTTGGGAGCAAGCATCAACTTAATGCTCTTATCCCTGGTGAAGAGGTTGCAGATCAATGAGATAATGCCCACAGATGTAGTCATCAGGCTGGCTGACAAAACTCAAAAACACGCAATAGGAGTGGTGGAAAATGTGTTGGTAAAGGTTGGGAAATACTTTCTTCCCACAGAGTTCGTCATCCTGGACATGGAAGAGAGTCACACTCACCCAATCATATTGGGAAGACCATTCCTAGCTATAGCCAGAGCACTCATAGATGTTGAGCGAGGGGAGCTAATATTGAGGATCCATGATGAACGACTCAGTTTTAATGTCTTCAAACTCTCACAAGAAGCAGACCAAGAGAACAAAGAACCAAGCAAAGATCATAATGAGATACTGAAAGAGGAAGCAAGCATTGAAGCACAACCAGCCCAGCTGGGAAAGCCCTTGCTTGATGAACAAGGAAATAAGCAGTTGTCACAGCTCAAGGAAAAGCTGGAGGAACCTAAACCACCAGAGACATGTGAAGACAAAAACAAAATTCCCTTAGAAGAAGAAGTCACAAAGAGCAAGGCAACATCAAAAGGAACAAAGAAGAAGGTACCAAGGAGGTGGAGGAACAAGAAGATCCCTATCGAGGACTTCTCTCCAGGGGATAAAGTGATCTCAGCTTACTTCCTAGATATCTCCCCTGATCTCCCCACTGTACCATCTCAGTTACCTAAGGTCTTCACTATCAACAGAGTTCTCTCCTTAGAACATGTAGAGATCATTGATACAACCAATGGATATAAGTCCAAGGCAAGAGGGGAGGACTTGAAGCATTATCAACCTCCCTGATGAAGAAGAAACGTCAAGCTAGTGATGCTGAAGAAGCGCTTCATGGGAGGCAACCCATGTTTTATATGCCTTTAATAGTGAATAAGTCAATATTCATGAATTCCAACCCAAACTTGACAAACACTTGGTGAAATCCTTATTATGCAGTATATAGTGAAGAACAAGTTTGGTGTTCAAAGCATGCCAAGAAAGCATGGATGCAACTCAGAGCATGCTAGTCTTGGAGCTTTGAACAAAACTTTTCATCACAGTGCTCCAAACTAAGTTTGGTGTCACCCCAGGGTGCCACGGATATGCATATAAGGACGCACAGTTAGTTAGTTAGTTGTTGTTCATGAATAAACAACCTAATCCTTTTTCTTTACTATACTAGCCGTAAAGTTTAATTTTTATGATATTGAATTTTTTTTATTTTATTTTTATAGGGGAAAGGAGAGGAGCATTGAAGGGGATTGATTGGACAATTAAATGAAAAAGGTTTGGCCACTCCATGAAGAGAAACTACACCCTTGTCTCAAGAAGGAATGCATTGGAAATTGTTGCCATGCAACATTGAAAAAAGGAGACCCTTGGAGACCGAACCAATAACCTTCATAAAGTGATGATCCTTGTCCTTTCTCCATGCACAACCCCAACCGTCCATCAAGCAACCATTCCATCAATCCACACCCTCCACTCACTCATAATCTCCCTATATAAATGAGTCCTAGTGCATACTTACCCCTCACATTCAAATTCCCACTCTCCATACTTCACACTTTCGGCATCCAAAACCCCTTCATCACACCTCGTCTTAACCAACCAAATTCATCATCTATCCTTACCTTCCAATCCCCTCACACAGCAACTCAAATTCATGGCATCATCAAGCTCCAAGAGGCAAAAGAGGAAGGAACCAATGGAGAACATTATTTTTTATGAGAAGAGATTCAAAACTGCCTTCCATGAACAAGAATTTGAAAGGATCAAGATCAAGCAGATATTGTCTGAGTTAACCTTCCAAATCAATGAAGACGAGTGCCCACAGATTCGGGAGAAAATTGAACAAAGAGGGTGGCAAAGGCTCACTAATCCAGAGGGGAAGATCAATGCAAACCTAATCAAAGAGTTCTACGCAAATGTGGTTAGAGAAGACAAAACCAGGGCCCCAACCTTTAAAAGCTATGTAAGAGGAAAGGAGGTAGACTTCAGCCCAAATGCTATAACAAGAACTCTTCACTTGAAATTACCACATTTTGATGAGCCCAGTTATCATGCAAGGATAAGTAAGAGCCCTAACAATGATGAGTTCACAGAAATCGTGACTGACATTTGTGTTATAGCAGCTGATTGGGAGAGGTATGCAGATGGAAGACCCCGGTTCATCAAGAGGGGAGACCTTAGCCCGGAAGCCAAAGGGTGGTTTGAACTCGTAAGGAGGTCCATCCTCCCAGCTGCAAATAATTCAGAGGTTAATATTAATCGAGTGACTATGGTACGTTGCCTAGTACAGGATGGAGAAATCAATGTGCATGAACTCATAGCTGAGGGGATTCAAAAGTTAGCTGAGAAGGCTGATTCGGGTGCCAGGCTTTGGTACCCCAACACTATTTTCAGACTATGTACAAAGGCCAAGGTGGTCTTCGAGGATAGCAATCCAGACTGTGTGAACCCTGGGAGGCTAGTTACAATCCAACGTCTTGTCTACACTACACCTGCTCAGCAACAAAGAAGGCCACAAATAGGGAAGCTAAAAGCGAAAGAAGGAGCTCACCAAGAGGAGCCTCATCAAGAAGAATATCAACAAGAAGAACATCATGACCCAGCCAACTTGAACATGAATCACCTTCTAAGGGCCATTAAAGATCTGGGGATGAGACATATGGAAGGACAAGAGCAAATACTAAACCTTCAGTCCAACTGGATGAGCCAACAAGAAGAGTGGCAGAAACAACAAATAGAGCAGCAACAGGAACAATACTCCCAGCTCACTCAAGCCATCCACCAAGTTACTGAGAGGCAAGAATGTCAAGATAAGCATTTGCAGGAACTCAATCAGCGGCAAATAGCTCAGATGAAAGCATTCAATGAGTTTACTGTACTTAATAAAGGACGGCAACTACATAGGGAGGAGTTCAACGTAAACACTCAGGCCAAGTTGAACTACATGTCTAGTAATATGCATCATCTACACTATGCCATCCCTACATATGATGAGGTCCAAAAAGATTTTGTAGAACAAGAAGAGAGGAAGGTGAAACGGCAGAAGGAAACACTCAAGAAGAAGATGGAAGATGGTGGTTTCTGGAAGAAGCTGGTTGGAAAAAGCAAAGGGAGTGGGAGTATGAACAATCAAGAGGGACACAAGGAGGACAAGCAAGGAGGAGAGCATGGGCAACCACATGAGTAAAAGGTGGTGGAGTTCCTTCTTTGGTTCATCCCTTTCTATGTTTTAAATAAGGAAGATCTTGTATGAAATAGAACATGCTTCCATGATAGTTTGAACCTTTTAAATGCTGTCTTTTAAGTTCTTGGTTGAATAAGTTTATGATTGCTAGCCTTTATGTCACTGCATCCTTACTTTGCTTACTTGTATGCTTGTCCCTTTGAATTAAATGAAAAGAGAATGAGTGTTTTGCAAAAGAACAGAGTGGAGTTCATACTATGGAGTAAGTTCCTTAGTTTGTGGTGCGGTCATAAGTTAGCTAAGTTGGTTCAACCACAAGGTGGGAAGACAACTATCTGTCATGAATACTATGCTTTGAACACACCCCATGAGACTAACTAAATAACAAGATCCTAATAAGAAAAAGGGGAAAATAAAAATGAAAGTGGAAAAAAATAAATAAAAGAAAAAGAGTAAGCAATAAGGCTAGGCACCAATGGTTCTTGAGGCATGTGTCTGTGGTGTTCCTGTGTGAGGGATTTACTTGGATGAATAAGCTCTTAGGGGTGCCTTATCACTTGGTAACTTGGGTTAACTAACTCGGGATTATCAGCTGAAAGTCCACTATCAAAAGTAACCCTCACTACAGAGCATTTAGTAACCCAAAGAGGTGTTGGACACCAAGGTCTCAAGAAAAGAAAATAAATAAACCATATGCCTGTGGTGTGTATGTATGGGGGAGAGACTTGAGGAAGTAAGTCCTTAGGGGTGCTTCAACACCTAGCACCTTGAACCAACTGGTTCGGGAGTGTTGGCTAAAAGCTTATTTTAAAGAGTTGCCCCCTTACTGAGCAGTTAGCTTAAGAGCACAAATAAACCCTGAAATGACAACAAAAGGATCAACGAATAAAAGTCTCATGGGATGCAATCACAGTGAGTATTCTAGGACATGATAAAGGTCTGGAAGCCAGGAATGAACCTAAGTTGCTATGCATGAAACCACCATAAACAAGAATGACTCATTTCTCTTGGCATTCCACTCATCATTCTCTTGTTCCAGTACTTGCTTAGGGACAAACAAGCTTTAAGTTTGGTGTTGTGATGTCAGGGTATTTTGGCCAGTTTCACTGACCTTTTCTTTACTGTTTTTAAGGAAGTTTCATGCATTTCCTTAGAAAATAGGCTAGTTTTGGGTAGATATTCACTTACATCTTGATTCAAGCATACATTGTGCACTTTACATGATTTCATGAGGATTTTGCATGAAATTAATGACAAATTGGATGTTGCATTTCCCAAGACTTGGACTAGAACTTTGATGCACTTTATTGCTTGATTTCAGGACAAAGGAAGCAAGGAAGAACCACGTTAGCAGCCACGTTAGTCTCACTAACGTGACTTCTAACGTAGGAATGGGAGCTACCTTGCAAAGTTAATGAGAAAAGTAATCGCCAATAACGTCCTCGAAGCCATCATAGCCCACGTTAAGAGTCACGTTAACTAAGTTAACGTGAACTCTAACGTGGAGAAAAGAAAATGGAGCCAACGTTAGTGACACTTACCTTTGTCACTAACGTTGGGCCAAGCTCATAAGTAGCCACGTTAGTTTCCATGTTAACTTAGTTAACGTGGCTTCTAACGTTAAGAAGCAAAAGAGAAGCCAACGTTAGTGACATTTAACTTTGTCACTAACGTTGGCCAAGCCTCCACAAGCCACGTTAACTTCCACGTTAACTTAGTTAATGTGGAAGCCAACGTGGAGAAAGTAAATGATCGCCAACGTTAGTGACACCTAATTTTGTCACTAACGTTGGAATGAACCACACAAGCCACAATGAGCCACGTTAACTCCCACGTTAACTTAGTTAACGTGGAAGCTAACGTGAAGAAGAAAGATGATGAGCCAACGTTAGTGACATTCACCTTTGTCACTAACGTTGGAGATGGCTAGCATTGCTACGTTAGAGGCCACGTTAACCTAGTTAACGTGGACTCTAACTTGGGAGATAGGGGCACATTGGAACGTTAGTGACAAAGGTAAGTGTCACTAACGTTCAGGAAGGTTGGCAAGTTAACGTTAAGAGCCACGTTAACTAAGTTAACGTGGACTCTAACGTAAGAAAGGGGGAAGCTTCTCAACATTATTCGGAAAGGTAAGTCCCAATAACGTGTGCGAAGGACCAAGAGGCAACGTTAGTGGCAACGTTTGTGCCACTAACGTTGAGATTAACGTGGCTCTAACGTGGGTCAGGAACGTTAGTGAAAAAGATGATTGTCACTAACGTTCTCGAACCCACAATTTCACTTAACGTTAACACCACTAACGTCCTGAGCTAAAGTCCCTGCCCACTTCACACTTTCTCTCTGCATGTAAAGCTAAGCCCAATGAAGAAGATAACTACTTCAAACTCAAGATCCAAAGGCCCATACCCAAGACATGAGGAGCCAACTAGAAGATCAGAAGAGTAGTATATATAGGAGTAGCTTTGAATTGATTAGGGAGATTGGAAATTGGGGGAAAACTACTCTCCGTATTTTGCCATTCTCTGCACTTCTAGTTTTGTTTTCATGATGTATTCTCCATCTTTGCTTTTATTTTCCAGAGCTATGAACAACTGAACCCCTTTCATTGGGTTAGGGAGCTCTGTTGTAATTTGATGGATCAATACTAGTTTTCATTATTCTTCTTCTATATGTTTTCTTGATTTTACTTGAAAGCTTTCGATCTTCATCCAATTGGATAGTTATCTTGGAAAAGAAGCTATTCAAACTTGGATCTCTTCTGAACCTTGAAAGAGGAAGGAAGAGATCATGCTAGAAATGCTTTCTCATGCTGGACCAAATTGGGTTTGGATGGATATGTGACTATAATTCTCTCAATACATGATTTGGGAAATGCATGTGGTATAATCAGTGACCATACTTCATCTCTTCTCATGAGCAATTGACCAAGGAATTGGCTATTGATCAAGATTTGAGAGATTGAATTACAAGGAATTGTAACTTGATCACTTAAGATTGCCAAGGAGATCAATGAATGCATTGATTGAGGAAGAGATGAAAATGAAATTGATCCGGAGAATGCAACATCTCCTGAGCCCAATGAACTCCCCATTTCTGATCTTACCCATTCTCTTTAGTTTCTGTCATTTACTTTTATGAGCAGTTACCCCATTCCCATTTACAATTCTGCAATTTACTTTCTGTCATTTACTTTCAGCTCTTTATTTCTAGCATTTACTTTTTCTGTTATTTACTTTTCTGCCATTTTATTTTCTGCAATTCCCAACTTAAATTTTGATTCGCTCAACTAGAAAATTCCTCTAATTAAAGTTGCTTGATCAATCAATCACTGTGGGATTCGACCTCACTCTATTGTGAGTTTTTACTTGACGACAAAATTCGGTACACTTGCCGAAGGAAATTTGTTACGAGACAAGTTTTCCACGCATCAACACCCATACACTAGAAGGGTCAACTTTGATCAAAGGTTGGACCAAGTCCTCATGGACATCTGTGAAGAGGGCACTCAATGGAAGAGTGATTCAAGAGGGAAGCCGGTTCAACTAAGAAGGCATAACCTCAAGCCTGTGGCTAGGGATGGTTGGAGTTCATCCAACGCTCAATCATTCCTACTAGCAACCGATCTGAGGTTACTATAGACCGGGCTATCATGATTCATAGCATCATGATTAGAGAGGAAGTAGAAGTTCATGAGGTTATATCCCAAGAACTCTATAAGGTGGCAAACAAGTCCTCTACTATGGCAAGGTTAGCCTTCCCTCATCTCATTTGTCACCTCTGCAATTCAGCTGGAATTGACATGGAGGAAGACATCCTCATTGATGAGGACAAGCCCATCACTAAGAAAAGGATAGAGCAAGTGAGAGAACCTCACCAAGAGCATGAGGAAACTCCCCATCACGAAATCCCTGAGATGTTTCAAGGGATGCATTTTCCTCCACAAAACTATTGGGAGCAAATCAACACATCCCTAGGAGAATTAAGTTCCAACATGGGACAACTAAGGGTGGAGCACCAAGAGCATTCCATCCTCCTCCATGAAATTAGAGAAGATCAAAGAACCATGAGAGAGGAGCAACAAAGGCAAGGAAGAGACATTGAGGAGCTTTAGCACTCCATAAGATCTTCAAGAGGAAGAACAAGTCACCATCACTAAGGTGGACCTGTTCTTTAATTTCCTTGTTCTTTATTTTCTGTTTTTCGAATTTTTATGCTTTATGTTTATTTATGTTTGTGTCTTTATTACATGATCATTAGTATCTAAGTGTCTATGCCTCAAAGATATGAAAATAAATCCATTACCTTTCTTAAATGAAAAATGTTTTTAATTGAAAATGAAAAAGAAGTGCATGAATTTCAAATTTTAAAACAGTTTAATTATTTTGATGTGGTGGCAATACTATTGTTTTTCTGAATGAATGCTTGAACAGTGCATATTTTTGAATTTGATTGTTTATGAATGTTAAATTTGTTGGCTCTTGAAAGAATGATGGGAAAAGGAGAAATGTTATTTGATGATCTGAAAAATCATAAAATTGATTCTTGAAGCAAGAAAAAGCAGTGAAAAGCTTGTAGAAAAAAAAAAGAGAGGCGAAAAAAAAAAAGAAGAAGAAGAGAAAAGAAAAAGAAAAAAAAAGCAAGCAGAAAAAGCCAATACCCCTTTAAACCAAAAGGCAAGGGTGATAAAAAGGATCCAAGGCTTTGAGCATCAGTGGATAGGAGGGCCCACAGGAATAAAATCCTGGCCTAAGCGGCTAAACCAAGCTGTCCCTAACCATGTGCTTGTGGCGTGAAGGTGTCAAGTAAAAACTTGAGACTGAGCGGTTAAAGTCGTGGTCCAAAACAAAAAGAGTGTGCTTAAGAGCTCTGGACACCTCTAATTGGGGACTCTAGCAAAGCTGAGTCACAATCTGAAAAGGTTCACCCAGTTATGTGTCTGTGGCATTTATGTATCCGGTGGTAATACTGGAAAACATAGTGCTTACGGTCACGGCCAAGACTCATAAAGTAGCTGTGTTCAAGAATCAACATACTTAACTAGGAGAATCAATAACACTATATGGATTCTGAGTTCCTATAGAAGCCAATCATTCTGATCTTCAAAGGATAAAGTGAGATGCCAAAACTGTTCAGAAGCAAAAAGCTAAAAGCCCCGCTCATCTAATTAATACTGATCTTCATAGATGATTTTGGAATTCATTGTATATTCTCTTCTTTTTATCCTATTTGATTTTCAGTTGCTTGGGGACAAGCAACAATTTAAGTTTGGTGTTGTGATGAGCGGATAATTTATACGCTTTTTGGCATTGTTTTTAGTATATTTTAATTACTTTTTATTATATTTTTATTAGTTTTTAAATAAAAATCACTCTTCTGGACTTTACTATGAGTTTGTGTGTTTTTCTGTGATTTCAGGTATTTTTTGGCTGAAATTGATGGACCTGAGCAAAAATCTGATTCAGAGGCTGAAAAAGGACTGCAGATGCTGTTGGATTCTGACCTTCCTGCACTCAAAGTGGATTTTCTATAGCTACAGAAGCCCAATTGGCGCGCTCTCAATTGCGTTGAAAATTAGACATCCTGGGCTTTCCAGAAATATGTAATAGTCCATACTTTTCCCGAGATTTGATGGACCAAACAGGCATTGCAAGTCAGCTCAAGAATTTTGGCGTTTAACGCCGGAACTGGCACAGAAGCTGGAGTTAAACGCCCGAACTGGCACAAATGCTGGCGTTTAACTCCAAGAAAAGTCTCTACACATGGAAGCTTTAATGCTCAGCCCAAGCACACACCAAGTGGGCCCGGAAGAAGATTTCTGCATTAATTACTGATTTCTGTAAACCCTAGGGTACTAGTTCTCTATAAATAGGACCTTATACTATTGTATTTTCATCTTTTGATGTTTAGTCCCTAGACCTTGGAGGCTGGCCATTCGGCCATGCTTACACCATTATCACTTTTGTATTTTCAATGGTGGAGTTTCTACACACCATAGATTAAGGTGTGGAGCTCTGCTGTCCTTCATGAATTAATACAAAGTACTATTGTTTTTCTATTCAATTCACGCCTAATTCTTCTCTAAGATATTCATGCGTTCTTCAACTTGATGAATGTGATGATCCGTGACACTCATCATCATTCTCACCTATGAACATGTGCCTGACAACCACCTCTGTTCTACTAGCAATGGCTTGAATGCGTATCTCTTGGGTTTCTAATCTAAGATTGGAACCTTCGTGGTATAGGCTAGAATTATTGGCGGCCATTCCTGAGATCTGGAACGTCTAAACCTTGTCTGTGGTATTCTGAGTAAGATCTGGGAAGGGATGACTATGACGAGCTTCAAACTCGCGATTGTTGGGCGTGTGACAGACGCAAAAGGATCAATGGATCCTATTCCAACATGATCGAGAACCGACAGATGATTAGCCGTGCGGTGACAGCGCATTTGGAATGTTTTCACTGAGAGGACGAGAAGTAGCCATTGACAACGGTGATGCCCAACATAAAGCTTGCCATGGAAAGGAGTATGAATGATTGAAAGAAGGCAATAGGAAAGCAGAGGTTCTGGAGGAACAAAGCATCTTCATACGCTTATCTGAGATTCCAACCAAAGAATTACATAAGTATCTCTATCTTTATTTTATGTTTTATTCATTATTTAATTATCAATTCTCCATCACCATCTGAATTCGCCTGACTGAGATTTACATGGTGACCATAGCTTGCTTCAAGCCGACAGTCTCCGTGGATCAACCCTTACTCACGTAAGGTATTACTTGGACGACCCAGTGCACTTGCTCGTTAGTTGTGCGGAATTGTGACAAAGTGTGATTCACGTTTAAGAGCTCCAAGTCCTTTTCCGCCATTGTTGATGATCACAATTTTGCATACCACACGCCCAGCCCTTCAAGTGGCATGCCCTAGCCTTTTTCTATTTCTCTTTGCCTCTTGAAACTTGAACTAGCGTGGAACACCCAGGGTCTGGCGTGCCACGCCCTTGCTGTATGCTTGGCCAAGCTTCTCTGAAAAGTTGAACTAGCGTGGTGCGCCCAGGGTCTGGCGTGCCACGCCCCTTTGTGAATAAATGGTTCCTCTGTTTGGCGTGCCACGCCACGAACTCATGTGGCACGCCCCAATGCTTCTTTACTCTCTGAATGACACTGGCATGCCACACTTGGGATCCAAGTGGCACACCCAAGTGAAGAATAGTGGATGGCGTGCCACGCCTTCAACACCAAGTAGCACGCCTCATGTATTTGGCCTTCTTCACCCTCTCTGGAATTTTATACCAGCGTGCCACGCCTAGAGGCTGGCGTGCCATGCCCATGATTTTGCCTTGGTCCAGTAGCTGGCATGCTACGCCTCAGCCTTCAAGTGCCACGCCATAGTGAGATGCTTGGGTTGGCGTGCCATGCCTTCAACACCAAGTGGCACACCCAGCCCTTGCTTTGGTCTCTTTGTTCATTGGCGTGCCACGCCTGGTTGCTCAAGTGGCACGCCTAAGTAAGATTGAGAGGTCGGCGTGCCACGCCTTCGACCTCAAGTGGCACGCCCAGTCTTCAATTGCCTTCAGCCCCTTCTCTGGATTATTGTACCAGTGTACCACGCCATGCTGCTCAAGTGGCACGCCCATTCATTTGTGCACTCCTCAAGCTTGGCGTGCCACGCCTGGGTTCTTAAGTGGCATGCCCAAGTGACTTATTGGAGCTGGCGTGCGACACCTTCGATACCAAGTGGCACGCCATAGTGAAGGTTCTTCCTGGAGTGGTGAGTTGGAGTGCCACACCCCTTTGCTCAAGTGGCACGCCCATAGTGGCTGATGGGTTAGGCGTGCCACGCCCAACTTGGCGTGCCACGCCCCTTTTGTGTCCTCCATTATTGCTCTCTGGAACTTTGTACTAGCGTGCCACGCTCAGTCCCTGGCGTGCCACGCCCACATGCATGCTTGGACTTTTCCCTGGAATTTAGTACTGGCGTGCCACGCCTAGCTCCTGGTGTGCAACGCTAGTGCATTTTTGTGGCGTTTGCTCCCAAGTGGCACGCCAGTTTCACACGCCCAGCTTCTTGTTGTCTTCTACCCGTTTTTGATGCCTTTTTCACCTGAAATTCAGCGCAACTCAGCTCAAAGTAGTATACCATAATCTCCATCAAATAATGCATGAATTGTATTGATCAAATGAGATTTATGCTCTTTTATGGTCTTCTTTATGCAAGAAAAAAGGGTAGATGATGGAAATCATCACAACACCAAACTTAAGCTTTGCTTGTCCAAAGCAAATCAATGTGAGTAAGCCTTTATAACTTGAGGCATTGGCTTTGAATGATTGCAATAGAACTAAAGGTAAAACTAAGTGTTCAACACATGTATGGATGTTTTAATGTCATGAAAAACTCTTAGATCCTTGAGGGTTCTTTCAAGTATAGGCTTTAGGGGTCCTTTCTATTGATTGTCACCTTGAAGTAGCAAGGGTTGTTTTTCTTTCTTGACCACGACTCTAAGTGTTTTGTCTCAAGACAACCCTTTAATTAGGTTTTCAATTAGCACTCCCAAACCAGTTGGTTTTAGGGTACTTGGTGTTGAAACACCCCTAAGAATTTACTTGCCCAGGTCTCTTCTTGACACATCTTCACCACAAGCATCTACTAGGATCTTTAATTCTTTTTGAGCTTTTTAATGTTCCTTTTCCATCCCAGTAGTTGATGCTCAGAGCCTTGGGCCTTTATTGCTCACTACTTCTTGGTTCTATGGATATTCAAGGAACACCCCTTAACCTTCTCTTGTTATACCTTCTAGGACTAGTTGCTTTCCATCTCATTTTCTTTTTAGTTCATCCAAGGTTCTACACTTAGTTTCTTATTTCTTAGTTTGTTTGATGATCTATCTTGGCCTTGGTTTCTCTTATTGTTTTTTCACAACTCACAGTAACTCTTATGGAGACAAGCTCTTCTTTCATTTATGTTGAAATGAAGACTTGAAATACATGGCATTTTCTTTCTTGTAAACTAAAAAACTCATAAAGACTTCAAATAAGAAATAAAACTAAGCATAAAACATAAACTATCCTAGCATGATTATTTATTCAAAAAGTAAATCAAACAAAATCTTAAAATAGGATTTCAGAAATTAGAGAGTGTCAACCATGGGACTCAACAACCTTGAGCAGCTTCATCTTCAGTTCATTGGCCCCTTCCTTTTGTCCTTCTTCTTGGAAGGGGAGGAGCCACCTTCATCTGGCTTGGAGGAACCTTCTTGTGCTTTGGCATCCTTGGGCTTCTAAAATCTTGCCCTCCTCATATAATTCCTTTCATCCTCCTTATGTTTGGCTAGGATTTCCTCTTGTCTTGCACTTAGCTCCTCCATTCCTTGCATGAAGGTTGGGTATCCTGGGTTTAGAGTGGCCACGGCATTACACAAGTGATTCAGCTTTGCTTGTATATTGATGTCATACTGCCTCTTGGATATGGTTCTGGCATCATAGAGATTTCTGAATTTGGCCATGTTCCTCTGTTGCCATTTGCCTTGCTCTACTATTTTGTCTAGTGCACCTCGCACCTCTCCCCAGTCAAATTTCTCTTGCTGCTCCTTCCTCATATGCTCCCAACTCCCTTGGAGTTGTTGAATATTCAGGTTGACTTGGCTCTATTGTTATTGTTGAGTTTCCTTGAGTTGATTGACATCTTCCCTCAAGTGTTGTAGGTCTTCCTTCATTTGGTGTACATCTCCTTGCAATTGTTCCCAGTTAGATTCCTCTGGAAATTGTTGATATTGGTAGTGTGGTGGTGGTGGTTGAAGTTCCAAGAAGTGAGGTTGATCTTCTGCCTCTTCCTCTTCTTGTTGTTGTTGTGGTCCATGAGCATGAGCTTTTTGTTCTTTGGCCCTTTGAAGTGGGTTAACAGCCACCACTTTTGGCCATCTTCTTGGCAGTTATGAATTTGTCTTGCTTCACAAGCACCTCATCAATGATCTTTTCAACTCCAGCCTCATCACATAGCCTCTGTATAATGCTGGGGAATGTCAACCTTGTGTTGTCACTGGTGCTTTTCAGCACTTTGTTGATGTTGTTGGCAATCATCTCCCCCACGTTGACATTCTCACCTTTCATGATGTTGTATATGAGCACAGCTCTCTCCTTGGTCACGTCTGAAGTGTTGGATGTGGGGATTAGGGACCTCCTCACAAATTCTAGCCACCCTCTATCTTGGGGGATCAAATCTCTTCTTCTCAATTGGTTGGATATCCCATCTTTATCATTTATCCAATGCACATTCAGGACACAAATTTCATTCAGGATCTCATCAAACCCAGGGTCTTGCTGCTTCATTCTTTCTTTATAGCTCCGGGTGGAGCTTGTCCTCTTCACCATTAGCATCCTTTCTATGCTAGAGGGACTATAGTCAATGGACTTTCCCCTTACATAGCTAATGTAGCCATAGTGTTGTCCTGGTTGAGGCACATCGTTAGCATAAAAATCCCTCACTAAGCTCTCTACCACCTTCCTTGGTGGGTTGCATAGGAGTGACCAACCCCTGCTGTTGATTTCAATATTGATTTCAGGGTGCTCGTTCCTCCCTAGTTGGAACCTAACTTCTGGAATGATCTCCCTCTCACTCACCCAACCATAGAATTGATTTTGGTTGAATGCGGAGAGGAACTTGTAGTCATTGAAAGAGCTTGAGGATCCAGAGGTTGGTTCCTTGGATTTTCTTTTTTTTTAGGCTGAGCTTTTTGGTGGTGCCATTAGGTTGAGAGAGTGTGTTTGAGGTTGTGAAAAAAATGGGGGTTGCAAGAGAGGGCATGCAAAATAAGGTTTTGCGCCAACACCAAACTTAGGACTTGATTGTCCCAATCAAGAAAAAGAAGAAAGAAAGTAGGGGATGAGAGATAGTAACAGGCGAAAAGAGAAAGGAAGATGAAGGGTGTATGTATGCTTTTCATGTGTGATTGGAGTTTTGAAGTGGGAGAGGAGTTGGGGAGGTGAGGCTTTTATAAGGCGTGAATGGTGTGGTTCGAAAGGTGGGAAATAAAAAGGGTTAAATGTTTTCCCACTTGGGGAGTGGCGCCTAGCGTGGGAAGAGGCGCCAACTCTTATCTCACTGTGTCTTCTGCATGTGTTGAGTTCCAAAGTGCAAGTACACTTTGACTTCCTTGCTTTGTGAGTTGTTCACCATGTGGGCCCCATCTTCTCTCCTGAAATTGAAATTGAAACCCATTAGTAATAACAAAAGAACCCCTTCACATTCCTTCTCATCAAGAGTGATTCGGATTACAACTGATGGGTGTCCCTTGGGACACCAAACTTAATCCTTTGGCATCTTAATAAATTGGTTCCATCATTGGGTATTTAATGTGTTCGTGAGAATGGAATAACACCAATATTTTCATTTTTTTTACTCCAATTCCTCTGAACTCGTTAAACCACGTTCATGTTCTTGCCCAAAAAATTAAGTTCTTCAAATTGGGTAACTTGGGCTTGCTAGGTGATCTTTGGTGGTGGCCACACCAAACTTAATCTCTGGGCTTACCCTTCAAAATCAAGCTACTAATTGGTTGTAAGCCTAGATTAAGTGGGTG
This sequence comes from Arachis hypogaea, assembly GCF_003086295.3. Lineage (NCBI taxonomy): Eukaryota > Viridiplantae > Streptophyta > Magnoliopsida > Fabales > Fabaceae > Arachis > Arachis hypogaea. The sequence continues at coordinate 54,159,301 of NC_092055.1, read as the reverse complement.
AATGGCCACACCAAACTTAGCAATTTAGCTAGTTCTCAGTCCATTTACTCATCATTGGTTATGCCTTCATCAATGCAATTCTAGAATAGAGAGAAATAGAAAAGTGTAAGAATATTCTAACTACCAAAGCTAATATCAAACTTTCTAACCTACTATTGCAATCTAACCCTAATTTGGTAATGTAACACAAATGTGAGACTAAAAATTAAACTATCTAAAGCAATAGATTTTAAACTACTTCTAAGAAAAGCAATAATTCAAAAAGGATAAGGTGTTGGGGTGCCTCTGAAGAGAGAACTTTTGCATGGTCTAGAATTCAGAATAAATTTCCGTTGTAAGTATAGTTTCTAAACCAACGAATGTCCTTTCTCATAAACGTTTTGGTTGTCACAAGTAACAAACCCCTTTAAAATTGATAACCGAAGTATTCAAACCTCGGGTCGTCTTCTCAAGGAATTGCAGGGAGGTATGACTTATTATTAGCTATGAGTTTTGTAAATTGGGGGTTTTAAAAGTGAGCAACAAGTAATTTAAATGACAAGTAAAATAAATAAATAACTAATAAATAAACTGTTGGCAAGGTATAAAAATTCGGAAGTCCTATCCTAGTTACTCCTATGAGAATGGAAGTTAATCCCACTTAGTTAACCCTTACGAAAGCAAGGAAAAGTCAAGTGAACTAATTAGTTAGATTCCCGAGTCCTAGCTAACTCCTAAGGAAAGACTAGAGTTAGTGGAATCCCAGTTAATTTAGCCGACATAACAACCAATCACGGATAGTTGATAACTCAAGAGCTTCCAGTTAATCAATTAAATCCAAGAATATAAAAAACCTAAATAAGAATCATAAATCTGAAATACCTCAAAGTATTAATTAAGAATATCCTAACATGAAGGGTTCATAAGCCAATTGGGCAACATAAGTCAAATACAAATAAAAGCATTAGAGTATATAAAAGTAAAAGGAAAACATAAATTAAAGGAACATTGAACCTGAGAAGAAGTTGAAATAATAAAGTTGAAATCCTAATTCCTTTAAGAGGAATCCTGATCCTAAATCCTAAGAGAGAGTAGAGAACCTCTCTCTCTAAAAACTACATCTAAAATTATGAAAAGTGAATTATGAGCTCCTTTTATGAATGAATGGATTCTCCCACTTTATAGCCCTTAATCTGTGTTTTTTGGGCCGCAAATTGGGTCGAAAACAGCCCAGGAATTGCTGGAGAAGAAATCTGCCACGCTGATTTTTGCCACTGCGACGCGTCCGCATGGAGCGCGCGTTCGCGTCGCCTAACGTTAGGGCAGTGATGCCAGCGCATCTTGGCTAGTTTTACTAGCCATTTTTTGTATGCTTTAGGTTGGTTTCATACATTTTCTTAAGAAATAATCAAGTATTTAGTTGAAAATGCATTCATACCATGATTCAAGCAAACATTGTGAATTTTGAATGATTTTATGAGAATTATGCATGAATTGAATGATAAAATAGATGATGCGTGATCTCATGATTAAGAGCAAGACTTTGATGTACTTTGTTTGATTGATTTCAGGTAACAAGAAGTAGAGAAGAGCCACGTCAGTGGCTACGTTAGTGCTACTAACGTGGCCATTAAAGTGGAAGGAAGGAAAGCTTGGAAAGTTAGTGAGAATGTTAACGCCACTAATGTTAGCAATGGGCAAGAAGACCCACGTTAGCAGTCACGTTAGCTCCACTAACGTGGGCACTAACATGGAAGAAAGAGAAGCCTCAACATTAGTAAGAACGTTAATGGCATCAACTTTGAAGAAGGAGCAGCGTTAGTGGCAAAAGTGAGTGCCAATAACGCTAGCGAAGGTGCAAGAAGACCCACGTTAGTCTCCACGTTAGTTACATTAACGTGGGAACTAACGTGGAAGGAAAGGGAGATGCCAACGTTAGTGGAAAAGGTGATCTCCACTAACATTTGTGAAGCAAAAAGACCCACGTTAGCTTCCACGTTAACTACATTAACGTGGGAACTAACGTGGAAGGAAAGCGAGATGCCAAAGTTAGTGGAAAAGGTGATCCCCACTAATGTTTTCGAAGCAAAAAGACCCACGTTAACTTCCATGTTAACTACGTTAACGTGGTAGTTAACGTGGGCAAAAGTCTCACCCAGCAGCCTGACCATGCCTTCTTCAAAGAAAAATAACTTGAGCCACAAAGCTCCAAATGAGGTGATTCTAGTGGCATTGGAAAGTAGGATTCTAGATCTTTCCAAGCATATATGGCACTACATGGCGGACACTAAATTTGAGGGAGAAAACCTGCCCCGAAAGTGCAAAGATGAACATGGTATCAACCTATAGTAAGGCCAGCTGACCTCTTCACTTTCCAAGAAATATAACTCGACTTGTAGAGCTCCAAATGATGCGCTTCTAAAGGCGTTGGAAAGTAGACATCCAGGGCTTTCCCATAATATATAATAGTATGGTGTGGAAATTAAGTTTGAACTTCAAAAACTGGCAATATTCATCACCTGAATGCGGACGTTATTGGCACTCACTTTGCCAATAACGCCAGCCACTATGCCAGCAACCCTGTCCCCTTCAAAGGAGCATAACCTGAATTACAGAGGTCCAATTGAGACAATTCTAGTTGCGTTAGAAAGCTGACATTCATAGATTTCCAACGATATATAATACTCTATAGTGGACATGAAATTGGAGCACAAACCAGAGTCATATTTTAAGCCCCAAAAACACCAACTGGGTAGCAACTGTGACGTTAGCCACACTTACTTCAGCACTAACACAACACTTGTAGCATTAGGGTGGCTAACGTTAGCACTGACATTAGCACCTGGGCCTCAACTTGATTCACTAACAAGGACCACCCAACCTCAAGGAAGCAAGCCCACAAGTGTTAACCAATTAAGGCCACAAGAAGCATCTAGAATAGAAATTTTTATTTAATTGTAATTTGCTTTTAATTTCATTTCATTTTGTAATTTAGGAGAGCCTATATAAAGGCCTTAGTTTTTACATTCAAGATGGATGGAAACGGGGGGATTCTGGAATGGGGGATTGAAGAGGGGTCTTCGGACTCCCTCCCCTCACGCACTTTTCCTTCTCTTTCTTTTCTTTGAACTTTTCATTCATGAATTTTGAAGTTTCAATTTTAGTTTTAATCTTCATCTTTACTTCTCTGCACTTTCTTTCTTTTCTATTTTGGTAGAGCAATGATCAACTAACTCTTTTCATTGGGTTAGAGAGCTCTGTTGTAATTTGATGGATCACTAATAGTTTTCATTATTCTTCTTCTTTCTTTTCTCTTGATTTTACTTGAAAGCTTTCAATCTTCATCCAAATGGATAGTTGTGTTGGAAAAGAACTATTCATACTTGGATCTCTTCTAAACCTTGGAAGAGGAATGAAGAGATCATGCTAGAAATGCTTTCTCATGTTGGACCAAATTGGGGTTGGATGGGTATGTGACTATAACCCTACCAACACTTGATTTGGGAAAGCATGTGGTATAATCAGTGACCATACTTCATCTCTTCTCATGAGCAATTGACCAAGGAATTGGCTATTGATCAAGATTTGAGAGATTGAATTACTAAGAAATTGGAATTCGATCACTTAAGATTGCCAAGGAGATAAATTAATGCATTGATTGAGGGAGAGATGAAAATGAACTTGATCTGGAGGATTGCAATATCTCTTAATCCCAATGTTTATTTTATTTTTAGTCTTACATTTACTTTTCTTGCCATTTTACTTTTCTGCACTCTATTGCTTTCTTTAATTTTATGCCATTTACCTTTCCTGTTGCTCATCATTCAAATCTGAACCGTCTAACTAGGATAATCAATCAACTATTGATTGCTTAATCTGTTAATCTCTGTGGGATTCGACCTCACTCTTTTCGGAGTTGTTACTTGACGACAATTCGGTATACTTGCCGAAGGGAAATTTGTTGAGAGACAAGTTTTCTGTGCATCAAGTTTATGGCACCGTTCCCGGGGATTGATTTTGTATCAATAATGATTAAATTGGAGGATAACTAGATTGAGCATTTTTCTTTTGTTTCTTTATTTTCTTTTGCTAACTAACTGTTTGTGATATTGCCTCACTGGGAATTTCTTCATCTGTGACAATGGAGATTCCAATTTCTTTTGGTGATTATTGTTTGAGAAAGAGCTTTCTGCAGGAAAGAAAGGAGCATCCATCATATTTTAGTCAATCAAATTTCATGGGAAACTCTCCACCACCATAGAATGATTCACTTTACTATGCTTATGGTGGGTGGGAGTATCAAGAACATGAAATGAGGTACTTTCCAGAGCCACAAAATGGTCCATATTTTGGTGAAATTGATCACTACTCAGGTTGTGGCATGGAAGATCAAAATCAAAGAGATTCCACTCATTCATACCCCATTCTTCAAGATCCATCACCTCTCAATTATCCAACCTCACCTCCAAGTTTTACATGCCTAAATTCTTCATCATTTGAGTATGCCTCAACACAAATATCTATCCCAAATCCATACAATTCATTTCACCATCCACAAAACTCAATCTACTCCCCACAAGAGTCATACCACTTTCAGAACACACAACCACAAAACAACCAATTCCATTTACAAGCCAACTCCGCCCAACCATTACAACCTACCCAACCGCCTTTAGATAGACTTGCTAGGATGGAACTCATCATGGAAGAGCTCAAAAAAAGTAGAGAAGAAGAGAGACTCGCTAGGATAGAACTCCTTCTTGAAGAAATAATAATGACAAACGAAGAGGAGAAAATAGCAGAAAGAGACCATAAAGAAAAATTGAGACAGAATGCACAACTCTATTCTGAAGAACAATTCATTGAAGAGCTGAGATCACAAAGAGAGATCACTCCACTCTCTCCAGAAACAGAGGAGTTCATTCAACGGTCAAGAAAAAGGGAGGAAGTTAATCAAGGGAGCCCATACTCCAATGAAACTGAGAGTTGCATAGAGGGTGAGTTCATTGAACCACCAATTCAAGAAGTTCTTGATGAAGAGGATGCTCCACCCATCATACAATACCCAAATCCTGAAAGCAAGGTGGTGAAGGTAATCAACATGAGCACTAAAAAAAGGATGGTGACCAAGAAAAGTAGGACAATATCCATGAAGAAGAAAAGGTCAACCAAAAGCCATCCCACCCCTACCCCAACAAGCAAGTTTACTCAAGCTAACAACAAAAGAAAGCTTGCTGGGGAGAGGCACTCAAAACAAGGGGCATTAACTGGCTCCTCTTTCTTCTTGAGGTCATTCCTCTTAACAAACTGGAAGAAGAGGAAGAAAGTCATGAACAACATGTCAAGCTAATGACATTTAAAGAGCGCTTGTTGGGAGGCAACCCAACCGTAGGTAACATTTCTTTGCATTGCTTAGTTTACTTTCAATAATTTGGCATATGATTGCATTCTAAGTTTGGTGTTGCCATGCAACAATTTGATTTTCAATCTTCACTAGGTACTTGCAACATTCTAAATTGAGAGTGTCACACTAAGTTTGGTGTTGCCACTTATCTTTCATGCAAGGTACCAAGCACACCACTTATTAATGCAATTAAAATGTCTCTGTTTGTATTTCTTGTGCCTTTATTGTGATCCTTAATCTTGCTTGTTGAAACACATGCATACTCACACTTTATTCTAAGACATTCATGATCCATCATAAACCCCATCACCACTGTTTTACTTGTTGCTTGAGGATAAGCAATCATTTTAAGTTTGGTGTGGGAAGGGGAAGAATAGGAGGAAAAGGGCAACAACAATGAAGATGAACTACAAGGTGGTAAAGTTCCTTTTTCCTCTTACTTATTTCCAGCACTTTAAATTGCATGATTGTCTTCTATTTTCTTTGTATGCATGTGTGATTACTCCTTGTGAATAAGCATAATTTGATATTTGATTTGTAACATGTTGCTATGATATCATGATTATCATCTTGAATTTTACTTGCACCCAATATCTCTAAGAATGCAACAAAGAAATCATTCTTTTGAAAGGAAAATGTTGAAGAATTTTATAAATCTTGGGGCAAGCAAAAGATTAAGAGGAGTGGAGGTTCTGATTGTATGATGGTGTATTGAGGTTGCATGTTTGTGAAAACTTGCATGGGAGCTCATAGACAGGAATTGAAATTTAGATATGTATTATAGAATTTCTCAAACATCTATTGATCCAAGAAGCAGCAACAAAAGAAAACAAAAGAATAAGAAAAACAAAGAACAAGCCCAAGACTCTAAGCATCAATTACTAGGAAGATAAAGAAAGAAACAAGAACTCAAAGAGTTATTGTCCTAGTTACATGCTTGTGGTGGATTTGTGTCAAAGAGAGAGGCTTGAGCAAGTATATCCTAAGGGGTGCTTCAACACCTAATACCTTAGACCAACTGGTTTGGGACTATTGATTGAAAACTTATCTTAAAAAGCCGCTTTGAGACATGATACCTAGAGTCGAGGCCAAGATACAAAAAGAAAAGTGCTAGAAAATAAGTGCTGCTTCAAAGGTGACAATCTATAAAGAGGATTCCATAATATCATTTGAATAAAAGTCCTAAGATCTAAGACTTCCAAAATGTAAGGACTAATGAGCACTGGAATCCTTGCATAAGCATACAAATTAGAGTTAACCCCACTGTCACTTATTCACTTTACCCACTAAGGCATCATAAGCAATTCTGCAATGCATTCCAATTAAGAGAATTCTTTGTGCATAGTTCTTTTCTTGCTTGGGGACAAGCAAGATTTAAGTTTGGTGTTGTGATGCCAGGGCATCTTGGCTAGTTTTACTAGCCATTTTTTGTATGCTTTAGGTTGGTTTCATACATTTTCTTAAGAAATAAGCAAGTATTTAGTTGAAAATGCATTCATACCATGATTCAATCAAACATTGTGAATTTTGAATGATTTCATAAGAATTATGCATGAATTGAATGATAAAATGGATGATGCATGATCTCATGATTAAGAGCAAGACTTTGATGTACTTTGTTTGATTGATTTCAGGTAAGAAGAAGTAGAGAAGAGCCACGTTAGTGGCCACGTTAGTGCCACTAACGTTAGCAAAGGGCAAGAAGACCCACGTTAGCAGTCACGTTAGCTCCACTAACGTGGGCACTAACATGGAAGAAAGAGAAGCCTCAACGTTAGTGAGAACGTTAATGGCATCAACTTTGAAGAAGGAGCAGCGTTAGTGGCAAAAGTGAGTGCCAATAACGCTAGCGAAGGTGCAAGAAGACCCACGTTAGTCTCCACATTAGTTACATTAACGTGGGAACTAACGTGGAAGGAAAGGGAGATGCCAACATTAGTGGAAAAGGTGATCTCCACTAACGTTTGCGAAGCAAAAAGACCCACGTTAGCTTCCACGTTAACTACATTAACGTGGGAACTAACGTGGAAGGAAAGGGAGATGCCAAAGTTAGTAGAAAAGGTGATCTCCACTAACGTTTGCGAAGCAAAAAGACCCATGTTAACTTCCACGTTAACTACATTAACGTGGTAGTTAACGTGGGCAAAAGTCTCACCCAGCAACCTGACCATGCCTTCTTCAAACAAGAATAACGTGAGCCACAAAGCTCCAAATGGGGTGATTCCAGTGGCATTGGAAAGTAGGATTCCAGAGCTTTCCAAGCATATATGGCACTACATGGTGGACACTAAATTTGAGGGAGAAAACCTGCCCCGAAAGTGCAAAGATGAACATGGTATCAACCTATAGTAAGGCCAGCTGACCTCTTCACCTTCCAAGAAGTATAACTCGAGTTTTAGAGCTCCAAATGATGCACTTCCAAAAGCGTTGGAAAGTAGACATCCAGGAATTTTCAACAATATATAATAGTATGGGGTGGACATTAAGTTTGAACTTCAAAAACTGACATTAACGCGATTAATTGGACATTATGCTCCTTTGAGTTACAGAGGTCCAATTAAGGCGATTCCAGTTGCGTTAGAAAGCTGACATTCAGAGCTTTCCAACAATATATAATACTCTATAGTGGGCATGAAATTGGAGCACAAACCAGAGTCATCTTTTAAGCCCCAAAAACACCAACTGGGTAGCAAGTGTGACGTTAGCCACACTAACTTCAGCACTAACGCCACACTTGTAGCATTAGTGTGGCTAATGTTAGCACTGACATTAGCACCTGGACCTCAACTTGATTCACTTACAAGGACCACGCAACCTCAAGGAAGCAAGCCCACAATTGTTAACTAATTAAGGCCACAAGAAGCATCTAGAATAGAAATTTTCATTTAATTGTAATTTGCTTTTAATTTCCTTTCATTTTGTAATTTAGGAGAGCCTATATAAAGGCCTTAGTTTTTACATTCAAGATGGACGGAAACGGGGGGATTCTGGAATGGGGGATTGAAGAGGGGTCTTCGGACTCCCTCCCCTCACGCACTTTTCCTTCTCTTTCTTTTCTTTGAACATTTCATTCATGAATTTTGAAGTTTCAATTTTAGTTTTAATCTTCATCTTTACTTCTCTGTACTTTCTTTCTTTCTATTTTGGTAGAGCAATGATCAACTAACTCTTTCATTGGTTAGAGAGCTCTGTTGTAATTTGATGGATCACTAATAGTTTTCATTATTCTTCTTCTTTCTTTTCTCTTGATTTAACTTGAAAGCTTTCAATCTTCATCAAAATGGATAGTTGTCTTGGAAAAGAAACTATTCATACTTGGATCTCTTCTGAACCTTGGAAGAGGAATGAAGATATCATGCTAGAAATGCTTTCTCATGTTGGACCAAATTGGGGTTGGATGGGTATGTGACTATAACCCTACCAACACTTGATTTGGGAAAGCATGTGGTATAATCAGTGACCATACTTCATCTCTTCTCATGAGCAATTGACCAAGGAATTGGCTATTGATCAAGATTTGAGAGATTGAATTACCAAGAAATTGGAATTCGATCACTTAAGATTACCAAGGAGATCAATGAATGCATTGATTGAGGGAGAGATGAAAATGAACTTGATCCGGAGGATTGCAATATCTCTTATTCCCAATGTTCATTTTATTTTTAGTCTTACATTTACTTTTCTTGCCATTTTACTTTTTTGTACTCTATTGCTTTCTTTACTTTTATGCCATTTACTTTTCATGTTGCTCATCATTCAAATCTGAACCATCTAACTACGATAATCAATCAACTATTGATTGCTTAATCTGTTAATCTCTGTGGGATTCGACCTCACTCTTTTGAGAGTTATTACTTGACGACAATTCGGTATACTTACCGAAGGGAAACTTGTTGAGAGACAAGTTTTCTGTGCATCAGGCAACTATGGCATATTATATATTAAATCGAAGCCCCAGACGTTAGCTTTCCAACGCAACTGGAACCGTGTCGTTTGGACCTCTGTAGCTCATGTTATGATTGTTTTAGTGCTAAGAGGCCAGGCTGGGCAGCTTTGCAGTTCCTTCAACTTCTTGTATTCCTTCCACTTTTGCATGATTTCTTTCCATCCTCCAAGCCATTCCTGCCCTGTAAATCCTGAAATCACTTAAGGCACATATCAAGGCATCGAATGGTAATAAGAGAGGGTTAATATTAGCAAATATAAGGCCAAAGAAGCATGTTTTCAATCGTAGCACAAAATCAGGAAGGAGAATGTAAAACATGCATTTTATATGAACAAGTGTATGAAAGATTGATAAAATCCACTCAATGAAGCACAAGATAAACCATAAAATAGTGGTTTATCAACCTCTCCACACTTAAACAATAGCATGTCCTCATGCTAAGCTCAATAGAAGCTATAAGGGAGTGAAGAGGAATGGTAGAATGTATGAAATGCAACCTATCTAATGCAACTATATGCAAAAATGTTTCTACCTACTTGTTTAAAAGTAAATAAATTTTTTAAGAACAAATATAAACTGGATTTCACTAATTCAAATCACAAAAATGAAGTACAAGTAAACATGCAAGAAGAAAATAGCTCATGAAAGCCGGAAACAAAGAATCGAGCATCGAACCCTCACTGGAAGTGTATGCACTCTAATCACTCAAGTGTTTTAGGTTCGATTCTCTCAATTCTCTACTAACCTTGCTTTCTAAGGCTTGCTCTTCATCTAACAATCAACATAAATTTAATGCACAGATACACATATCCAGAGGTCTTTTAAGGGTTGTAATGGGGTTAGGATCAAGGTAGGATTGTATTTAGCCAAGTGGACTAAAATCTGAATCCTTAATTAACTTAAACTTTTCCACCTAACTTAGACAATCCATGTAATCATAATACAACATCTAACTATCCATTAACCATGTTTTCCACATATTCATGCATTCTAATTTCAAGTACAGTACATATGCATTGCTTTCAACATTTACTTTGGGGCATTTTGTCCCTTTTTTTCTTATTTGCTCTTTTTTTTCTTTTCTTTTCTTTTTCTCCTTTTTCATTTTATATATATATATATATATATATATATATATATATATATTAATTTTTTTCTTTTATTTTTCTCAATGCATATGATTAAATTATTAAATGCATGAACATGTCCTAAACATTTCTTTCACATTTTCAGAAAATTCTAACATACTCAATTCTCAAACCAAATATTTCTAAAGCCAATTTCTCCATGCTTAAATCATAAGAACTCTCACTAGTCTAAGCTAACCAAGGATTCAAATTAAGGCCATTATTATTTTTCGCTTAGAGTTAATGATGTGCTAAAGTAAAGAACAAAAGGGGTATAATAGGCTCAAAATTGGTTTGCAAGGGATAATGAAAGGTAAGGCCATATGGGTATGTAAGCTCAGTGAAACAAAGGCCTCAATCATGTAAGTGCATGCATACATCAAACAATGAAAATATAAAATCAAGCAAGACAAAGATCACAATTTTAGAGAGAAAAATACACACTAAAACAAAATTTTGGTTGATAAAATGCAACCAATTCAAATAGGCTCAAAATCTCACAGGTTTTGTGTGTTTGAGCTCTAACCCATGTTCTAAAATAATATTTCTTCAAACAAGTTTAACATTAAATTTTATTCAAATTAGTGAAATACTTTAAAAAGTTTCTTGAAAAAGAAAATATTACTTTAACCAAGTGATAAAATATGCACAAAATCAAACAAATATGCAATCAAACATGTATATGCAACAACTAACAAGGAAAATAAACCATTGGTGTTGAGATAGAAGAGTAACTAACCCATGGAGATCGGTATCGACCTCCCCACACTTAGAGATTGCACCGTCCTCGGTGCATGCTAAGATGTACAAGTGGACGGGCTGCTCCAACTGATGTCTTTCTCTATAGATTGTGCAGATTGACTTGCCTGTCTCCCCAGTTAGAAGCTTTCCCTTTACCTTCTTCGGTGGCCATCCTGAAAGAAGAGAAAAAGAAGGAAAGTAACCCAGAAATAAAGATAAGAACATAAATAAAATATGGGTGTTAATGCCAAATAATAAAGGTCTCAATTACATGGTAGCTACAACATGCAAGTGAGAAAATAGTGGAAGCAAATGGCATACCAGTGGTGCAAAAGTTGCAATAAATGGGGGGAGAAGTGTGGGTAATGAAAGACAATATAAATTCATGTCAATGCAAGAGAAGTACAAGTATCATAAAAGATTAGCATTGATTTACATAATGTTACCCAATCAGAATAAAACAAGTCATAAGCACCAAGATAATACCAGAAAAGATATAACAGTTGAATAAGAACATTTGAACACCAAAGGTGAAATAATAAATTTAGAAAAGAAAATAAAAATATGCACAAGATTAAAATGCAATAAATAAAAGTATGCAAATAAATTAAATAAAATAAAATAAAAGTGAAAAAGGATGAGAAGTTAAAAAGATGAAGAGAAAGAAAGTAAGAAAGGAGAGAGAAAGAAGAAAAGATAGAAGAAATTAGGATTAGAAAAGAAAAGATAAAATAACTTTTTGCTGATCTAGATAAGTTGTGTGACGCATGCGACGCGGACGCGTGAGTGACACGGTCGCGTGGTGCGCGATAAGGTCAGGTGACGCGGACGCGTGGGTCACGCGATCGCATGGCCTGATTTGTGCGATTGGCGCGAGTGCAGCCTCACGTTCGGAAACTCTCTGTTCGAAACCCTTTTTGCCAAATTTTTGGGTGACGCGGTCGCGTGGTTGACGCGATCGCGTGAATGGCCTTTCTTAAAAATGATGCGGACGCGTGGGGCACGCGTTCTTGTGGTAGGGCTGGTGCTTCTAGCATCATTCCAGCCCAGCTCCATCATAACTCTCTGCCATACACCTCTTTACGTCGATTTTGCAGGGCCATGCATTCGCGTGGGTGACGCGGACGCGTGGGAGGCATTTTTCCCACATGACGCGGACGCGTGGATCAATTTGTGCCAAAGGCACGCCTCCAGCCATGCTCTCGCGTGACTCTCTATTCAATTTTCTTTTCTTCCCAATGCACTGGTGACGCGGACTCGTCAGCGACGCTTCTGCGTCGCGTGCGTGCTTCTCTTTTTTTTTTTATGCAGGATGCAAAATGCAATGATAATGTGGATGCTATGAATACTTCCAGGTTCAATGAAAATAGAATAAAATAAAACTCAAAAACAAACAAAATGAAATAAAATCAAAATTTAAGAAAAAGGAACGATCATAGCATGGTGGGTTGTCTCCCACCTAGCACTTTTAGTTAAAGTCCTTAAGTTGGACATTTGGGGAGTCCTTTGTTATGGTGGCTTGTGCTTGAACTCATCCAGGAATCTCCACCAATGTTTGTGATTCCAATGGCCTCCGAGATCCCAAACTAGGCGCAAAAAGCCTTCAAGCAGGTTAAAGCAAGTGAGAAGGCCCCAAGAGTGTTGATTTCTAGACTGAATTCCGGGGTCCCAGACCTTGCCTTTGCACCCGTCTTCTTGTTGATCATCATGATTTCATCCGGGTGGCAAGCAATCTCCAATCTTTCAATAATTGGAGAGCAATAATACTCAACCTTGTGGGTATCAATTCATTCTTCTCATTTACCACAACAGTTATCCCTGCCTTCTTAGGGACTATTTGCACCGGACTTACCCAAGGATTGTCTGAGATGGGGGTAGATCACCCCTGCTTGCCACAATTTTAACACTTCTTTCTGAACCACTTCATTCATAGTTGGGTTTAGCCTTCTTTGTCGCTGCCTTGAAGGTTTGGCATCTTCTTCAAGTAGGATTCTATGCATGCACATTGAAGGACTGATCCCTTTTAAATCTACAAGTGTCCAGTCTATGGCATCTTTGTGTTGTCTCAGCACTTGGATAAGCTCCTCTTCCTGTTCCTTACTCAAACTTGAATTTATGATCACTGGGTGAGTGTTGTTGGCACCCAAATATGCATATTTCAAGCTGGGTAGTAAGGTTTGTTGTGGTCTTGGTTGTGGTTTTGTTGGTTTTCCCACCCAAAATTTGGGTGGTTCTTCCAACCTGGGTTGTATGTCTTAGAGTGTGGGTCATATGGTGGTCTGGATGAGTTGTTCACATAATTAGCTTGTTCCCAGTTACCTTCAGATTCTGGTGCATTCCCTTCTTATTGAGGAGTTTGGTCTTGAATGACTGAGGCTTGATTGGCCTCCATCCTCTTGGTCAAGGCTGTTATTTGAGCTGCAATTGCCTTGTTCTGAGCTAACAAGGCATCTACAAAGTTGAGTTCTAGCACTCCTTTCTTCTGAGTCCTTTCTGAAGCATAGAAATACTCATTTTCAGCTACAATCTCAATGACATCTATGGCTTCTTCAATGGTTTTCCTCTTGTTGAGTGAGCCTCCTGAAGAATGATCCACGGTCTTCTTTGATTCATAGGATAGCCCCTCATAGAAGATATGTAGTTGTACCAACTCATTGAACATTTCTGGTGGGCATCTTCTTGTCAGATCTTTGAATCTCTCCCATGCCTCATAGAGTGTTTCTCCATTTTGTTGTCTGAAGGTTTGCACCACAGCTCTCAGCCTGTTGATTCTTTGTGGAGTGTAAAATCTTGCAAGGAATCTGTTCACGACCTCCTCACATGTAGTTAGGCTATCCTTGGAAAATGATTCTAACCACTTTGCTGCCTTACCTCTGAGTGAGAAAGGGAACAAGAGTAGTTTGTAGATGTTAGGGTGTACCCCATTGGACTTTAGAGTATCACATATCCTCAAGAATGTGTTGAGATGTTGATTAGGGTCTTCTTGGGCACTTCCTCCACATGAGCAGTTATTCTGAACAAGTGTGATGAGCTGAGGCTTCAGCTCAAAATTATTAGCATGAATTTTTGGCTTTAGGATGCTGCTGCCACAATTTTGTGGGTTTGGGTTGATGTAAGAGCCTAAGACTCTCCTTTCTTGCCCAGCATGATTGCCAGCTTCCTTTTCAACATGCTTATGTGCTTCTTCTTCCATGGTGGTTTCTAGATTTTTCTCCACTAGTTCCTCTCCAATTATGCCTTTGCCTCTTGCTTCTCTCTTTCGCCTAAGGAGGGTACTCTCAATTTCACTATCAAAAGGGGATGAAGTCTCTCCTCTTATACCTGTCATACAATTGGCAAATAAGCAATGGAGAACAAGTGCAGTAGGAAAAATCTTGTTGAGATTAGTGGTTAGCTTTGTTGATACAATTAATTGAAAAGTTAGAAGAGTGGAAATATAGATGATGAATAACTAAAATAATCAAAGAAGAAAGAAATAAAACTAAGAATAGAGATAGAAGAAAAGAATAAAAGGTGCTAAATAAAAGAAAATAAAATAACAAGAAATTTAAATTGCTTAATCTAGTTCTCCAATCAATTTAATCATTGTCAAATTTAAGCCAATCCCCGGCAACGGCGCCATAAAACTTGATGAATCGAATTGACACCCCATTCAAAAATTTGGTGAATTCGTTCTTTGGCAAGCACACCAAATATTATCGTCAAGTAATAACCCATAGTGGAGTGGGATTGATAAACCCATATTTTATGATATATTTTGTGCTTAGTTTGAGTGATTTATTCAATCGTTCACCCACTTATTCATGTTAATTGCATGGTTTTACTTTCCCTTCCTTATTATGTGATGTATGTGAAAAATATGTTTCCTATGCTTTTAAATTAATTATTTTAATCACCTTTAATTCCATTCGATGCCATGATCAGTGTGTTGAGTAGTTTCAGATCCTCTAAGGCAGGAATGATTCAAAGGATGGAAAGGAAACATACAAAAATGGAAGGAAAGCACAAAACGGAGTCCTTGAAGAAACTGGCATCCACGCGATCGCATGGACGACGCAATCGCGTGCCAAACGCGAAGAAGCAGCGACGCGACCGCATGACTGACGCGACCGCGTGCCTTAAGCAGAACGCACATGACACGGTCGCATGACTGACGCGACCACGTGGTAAGGAAAAGCTCCGAACGACGCGACCGCGTGACCCACGCGGACGCGTGACAGAGGCCACGTACCAGAAATTGCAAAAAATGCTCACAGCGAATTCTGAAGCCCTTTTTGGCCCGAATCCAAGTTCAGAAGGCATAGACCAAAGGTTATGAAGTGAGGGAATACATCCATTCAAGACGAGCTCACCAATTTAGTTACTTTCCATGATTTAGATTAGCTTGGAGAGAGGTTCTCTCCTCTCTCTCTTAGGATTAGGATTTAGGACTTCTCTTAGTTTTAGGAGTAACTCTCGATCCAGGTTTAATGTTCCTTTACTTTAGTTTATTATTTACTTTTGCAATTTGATTTATGAATTCTTCTATGTTCCAGATTATTTGAATTAATGTTATTTGAGGTATTCCAGTTTAATATTGCTTTCTCTCATTTATGCTATTATTGCTTTTACTTTGAACACATCTTTGTTCCAGTAGATTTACTTTTTCCCTTTTGGTTTTGGTTAAGAAATTAGTAACTCAGGAGTTATCCAATTCAACAGCATAATTGATAATTGTTATCTTGCCAATTGAATTGAACTTCAATAATCCCAATCTTTTCTTAGAAAATAAATAGGATTCGAAGATCAAACCAAATTGTCCTTTGACCTTCCCTTGCTTTAGCAAAGGTTAACTAAGAGGAATTAAGATTCAGCTTTCATTACTATTGATAAGGATAACTAATTTGGACTTCCAATTTCTCATACCTTGCCAAAAGTTTGCTTTACAGTTATTTATTCATTTTAATTGCCATTTAATTTACTCACCATTAAATTACTTGTTCCTCATTCTTGAAACCCCAATTTGCAATCTCCGTAGCCAATAATAAGAACATACTTCCTTGCAGTTCCTTGAGAAGATGACCCAGGTTAAATACTCGGTTATCAATTTTAAGGGGTTTGTTACTTGTGACAACCAAAACGTTTGCACGAAGGGGGTTTCTCTCGGTTTAGAGACTATATCTACAACGTGACTGTTTTTTTGAAATTCTTTACTGGCAAAAAATCCCGATCATCAGGGATTGTATCCACAGAGATTGGCAAATTCAAGCAGTTTTAATTGATTGATGAATAAGCAGACCAAATAGATTGTGAATTGTAAAATTATAAATGACACAAACGTAAATGGCTAGAATATAAGGATAAGTGATGCACGGAAACTTGTCCTTTAACAAATCTCCCTCGGCAAGTATACCGAATTGTCGTCAAGTAAAAACTCACAATAGAGTGATGTCGAATTACAGGAAATTGGGCTAATCAGAATTGTCGTCAAGTAAAAACTCACAATTGAGCTAATCAGAAATTGGGTTCAGAATTGCAGGAAATTAAATGGCGGAAAAGTAAATTGCAGAAAATAAATGACGGAAGGTAAATTGCAGAATCTTAAATGGGGAAGGGGAGTTTAGCATGAAAGTAAATAGTAGAAAGTAAAGAGAATGGGTAAGATCAGAAATAGGGAGTTCATTGGGCTTAGGAGATGTTGCATTCTCCGGATCAAGTCCATTTTCATCTCTTCCTCAATCAATGCATTCATTGATCTCCTTGGCAATCTTAAGTGATTGAATTCCAATTCCTTGGTAATTCAATCTCTCAAATCAGATCAATAGCCAATTCCTTGGTCTAATTGCTCATGAGAAGAGATAAAGTGTGGTCACTGATTATACCACATGTATTTCCAAATCAAAGTATTGGGAGAATTATATGTCACCATATCCGCCCAAACCCCAATTTGGTCCAACATGAGAAAGTAATTCTAGCATGATCTCTTCATTCCTCTTCCAAGGTTCAGAAGAGATCCAAGTATGAATAGCTTCTTTTCCAAGATAACTACTCAATTGGATGAAGATTGAAAGCTTTCTAGTAAAATCAAGAGAAAAGAGAGAAGAAGGATAATGAAAACTATTATTGATCCATCAAATTACAACAGAGTTCCCTAACCCAATGAAAGCGGTTTAGTTGTTCATAGCTCTGGGAATGAAAAGCATAGAATGAGAGTACATTCTGAGAATTAAACTAAAAATTGCAGAGAAAGTAAAATACAGAGAGTAATTCTAATAATGCCAAAAGCTCCCCTCTAGTTCAAAGTTCTCCCTATTTATACTATTCTTCTGATCTTTTAGTTGGCTCTTCAGGTCTTGGATATGGGCCTTTGGATCTTGAGTTAAAGTAGTTATCTTCTTCAGTGGGCTTAGCTTTACTTGTAGAGAGAAAGTGTGAAGTAGGCAGGGATTCTAGCTTAGGACGTTAGTGGCGTTAACGTTAAGTGAAAGTGTGGGTTCGAGAACGTTAGTGACAATCACCTTTTTCACGAACGTTCCTAACCCAAGGATGCTCCACGTTAACTTCAACGTTAGTGGCATCAACGTGACCACTAACGTTGCCTCTTGGTCCTTCGCAAACATTTTTGGGACTTACTTTTTCCAATAACGTTGAGAATCCTCCTTTCTCCCTACGTTAGAGTTCACCTTAGTGTGGCCAATGTGACCTATAATGTAGGCTTGCCACATCTTCGAGAACGTTAGTGACACTTACCTTTGTCACTAACGATCCAAAATGCCCCTACTTCCCATGTTAGAGTTCACGTTAACTAGGTTAACGTGGCTTCTGGTGCACGAAATTGTGATCATCAATGGTGCCATCAACATGGTACGCTCAATTGTAATCTCAACTTTTTATCACAACTTCGCACAACTAACCAGCAAGTGCACTGGGTCGTCCAAGTAATAAACCTTACGCGAGTAAGGGTCGATCCCACGGAGATTGTTGGTATGAAGCAAGCTATGGTCATCTTGTAAATCTCAGTCAGGCGGATATAAAATGGTTATGGAGTTTTCGAAAATAAATAATAAAATAAGGATAGAAATACTTATGTAAATCCTTGGTGAGAATTTCAGATAAACGCATGGAGATGCTTTCGTTCCTCTAAACCTCTGCTTTCCTGCTGTCTTCATCCAATCAATCTTACTCCTTTCTATGGCTGGCTTTATGTAAGGACATCACCATTGGCAATGGCTACTTTTGATCCTCTCTGGAAAATGGTCCGATGCGCTGTCACTGCATGGCTAATCGTCTGGAGGCATCACCGCTGTCAATGGCTGCATCCCATCCTCTTGTGAAAATGGTCCAAATGCTCTGTCACAGCACGGCTAATCATCTGAGGTTCTCGATCATACTGGAATAGGATTTACTATCCTTTTGCGTCTGTCACTACGCCCAGCACTCGTGAGTTTGAAGCTCGTCACAGTCATTCAATCCCAGAGTCCTACTCTGAATACCACAGACAAGGTTTAGACTTTCCGGACTCTCATGAATGCCGCCATCAATCTAGCTTATACCACGAAGATTCTGATTAAGAGATCCAAGAGATACCCATTCAATCTAAGGTAGAACGGAAGTGGTTGTCAGGCACGCGTTCGTGAGGGAATGATAATGATTGTCACATTCATCACATTCAGGTTGAGGTGCGAATGAATATCTTAGAAGCGGAATAAGTTGAATTGAATAGAAAAATAGTAGTACTTTGCATTAATCTTTGAGGAACAGCAGAGCTCCACACCTTAATCTTTGGAGTGTAGAAACTCTACCGTTGAAAATACATAAGTGAAAGGTTTAGGCATGGCCTAGAGGCCAGCCCCCAAAACGTGATCACAGGATCAAAAATACAATCCAGGATGTCAAATACAATAGTAAAAATTCCTATTTATACTAAACTAGTTACTAGGGTTTACAGAAGTAAGTAATTGATGCATAAATCTACTTCCGGGGCCCACTTGGTGTGTGCTTAGGCTGAGCTTGAATGTTACACGTGCAGAGGCTCTTTCTGGAGTTGAACGCCAGGTTGTAACGTATTTCTGGCGTTCAACTCTGGTTTTTGACTTGTTTCTGGCGTTTAACTCCAGACAACAGCGTAGCACTGGCGTTCAATGCCCTTTTACGTCGTCTAAAGTCGTTCAAAGTACGGACTATTATACATTTCTGGAAAGCCCTGGATGTCTAGTTTCTAACGCAATTGGAAGCGCGCCTTGTTGAGTTCTGTAGCTCTAGAAAATCCACTTTGAGTGCAGGGAGGTCAGAATCCAACAGCATCAGCAGTCCTTCTTCTACCTCTGAATCTGATTTTTGCTCAAGTCCCTCAATTTCAGCCAGAAAATATCTGAAATCACAGAAAAACACACAAACTCATATTAAAGTCCAGAAATGTGAATTTAACATAAAAACTAATGAAAACATCCCTAAAAGTAACCAGATTCTACTAAAAATATACTAAAAACAATGCCAAAAAGCGTATAAATTATCCGCTCATCAGCTTCTAACGTGGTATTGCTAGCCATCTCCAACATTAGTGACAAAGGTGAGTGTCACTAACGTTGGCTAATCATCCCTTTTACTCACGTTATCTTCCACGTTAATGTAGTTAACGTGGGAGTTAAAGTGGCTCATCCCAACGTTAGTGACAAAGGTGAGTGTCACTAACGTTAGTGATTCTTTGCTCCCTCCATGTTAACTGAGTTAA
Source organism: Arachis hypogaea (assembly GCF_003086295.3). Classification (NCBI taxonomy): domain Eukaryota; kingdom Viridiplantae; phylum Streptophyta; class Magnoliopsida; order Fabales; family Fabaceae; genus Arachis; species Arachis hypogaea. The sequence goes on along the minus strand of NC_092055.1, from coordinate 54,139,394 downwards.
CGTGGAAACTAACGTGGCTCAAAGTGGCTTAGCTCAACATTAGTGACAAAGGTAAGTGTCACTAACGTTGGTCATTCTTTTGTTTCCCCACGTTAGAGTCCACGTTAACTGAGTTAACGTGGCTCTTAACGTGGCCAATATGAGCTTGGTCCAACGTTAGTGACAAAGGTGAGTGTCACTAACGTTGGCTTCATTTTCTTCTTCCACGTTAATTACCACGTTAATGTAGTTAACGTGGGAATTAACGTGGGCTATGATGGCTTCGAGGACGTTATTGGCGATTACTTTTCTCATTAACGTTGCAAGCTAGCTCCCCTTCCACGTTAGAGGTCACATTAGTTAGACTAACGTGGCTGCTAACATGGTTCTTCCTTGCTTCCTTTGTCCTGAAATCAAGCAATAAAGTGCATCAAAGTTCTAGTCCAAGTTATGAGACATGCATCATCCAATTTGTCATTCAATTCATGCATAATTCTCATAAATTCATATGAAAATCACAATGTTAGCTTGAATCAAGATGTAAGTGAAATTCTACCCAAAACTTGCTTATTTCCTAAGAAAGTTCATGAAACTACCCTAAAACCATAAAGAAAAGGTCAGTGAAACTGGCCAAAATGCCCTGGCATCACAACACCAAACTTAAAGCTTGCTTGTCCCTAAGCAAGTACTGGAACAAAAGAATGATGAATGAAATGACAAGAGGAATGAATCATTATTATGGAAGTCATGTTCTTGGTTTTATGGTGGTTTGAAGCATAGCAACTTAGGTTCATTCCTTCACTTGCTTTCAGACCTTTATCATGTCCTGGAATACTCACTTGATTGCACCCTATGAGACTTTTATTCATTGATCCTTTTGTCTTTCAAAGGTTTATTTCTGTGAGGGGGCGACTCTTTAAGATAACCTTTCAGCTAACACTCCTGAACCAGTTGGTTCAAGGTGCTAGGTGTTGAAGCACCCCTAAGGACTTACTCCCTCAAGTCTTTCTCCCCCATACATGCACACTATAGGTACATATTTTGTTATTTTCTTCCCTTGAGGTCTTGGTGTCCAGCACTTCTTTGGGTTACTAAATGTTCTGTAGCAAGGTTGCTCTTGATAGTGGATTTTCTGTTGATAATCCCGGGTAAGTTAACCCAAGTTACCAAGTGATGAAGCACTCCTAAGAACTTATTCATCCAAGCAGATCCTTGGTACAAGAGCACCACAGACACATCCCTCAAGATTCAAGCCCTTGGTGCCTAGCCTTATTCTTTATTAACTTTTCTTTCTTTTTCAACTCTTATTGTTCTTTTCCTTTTTCTTATTAGGATCTTGTTATTTAGCTAGTCTCATGGGGTGTGTTTCAAGCATATGATTTAGGACAGATAATTGCCTTCCCACCTTGTTGGTGAACCAACTTAGCTAATCTATTACTATACCATAAACTTAGGAACTTACTCCACAATATGAACTCCACTCTGGTCTTTCATAACATCTCTTTTTTTTTTCTTTTATTTAGCTTAAAAGGACAAGCATACAATAAGTAAGATGGAATTGAGAACAGGCAATTTGAATAGCAATCATAGACCTAAGCAAGGAGAATACTAAAAACAGAATTGAAAATTCTAAACTACCATGAAAGCATGTTCTATTTCATACATGATTTTTCTTATTTAAAACTTGAAAAAGATGGGACAATGAGGGAACTCCACCACCTTTTAATCATGGGGTTGCCTATGCTCTCCCTCTTGCTTGTCCTCTTTGCGTTCACTTGTGCTTCCTTGTATCCGTGCTAGTCTGGCTCTTTTCCAGTCTTCAAGTGCCTTCCTTACTGATTCATGACTCTTCTCCACCCTTTCTCTTTCTTCTCGTGCTAACTCATCCTTCACTTCGTCATATTTTGTGATTCTCGGATGTACTATAGGTAGCAGTCCGACTAAGTATCCGAGCCTGGCTAGCATGTTTACATGATTTCCACTTTCACTCATGTAAACCCCTTCAAAGAATGCCCTGTGCTCGTCAAAGAGTTCTGCTTGTTCTATTTGTTTTCGATGCATCTCATGTATGTGTGCACCTTGATATGCTTGGATGTTGATTAGCTTCTGGATAGATTCTTGTTATTCATTTTGCCTTTGTTCTATCCTGTGGAAGGATTCACCCCATTGTTTTCCTTGTTCCAACTACTGCTCCATCATTTGCTTCTGCCACTCCCCTTGTTGATTCATCCATCTCGAGAGCGATTCCTCTTGACGGCCCATCATCTGTAATTGAAGCTCCTTCTGTGCCTCTTGATTCTCCCAATATTGCCTAGATAAGCCATCAATGGCTTCTTGTAATTGGTGTATGTTCAAGGTGGCTGCGGCTTGCTCCTCTGGGTTTTGCCCTTCTACAGTTTCCTGGGCTACCCTCTTTCTTATCCTTCGTTGAGGTAGGGGAGATGTAACAGCATGCATATACCGGACAGTAATTGGGATACCAACTTTTATTCATTCGGGGTTTTCATCTTTGAACACTACCCCGGCCTTGTCACACAGGCGGAAAATGGTGCTGGAATAGCCTAACCTTCCTCCAGAATCACTTTTCTCAGCCATCTTCCTACTGCCTTGGGCTATGTGCTCGTGCACTTTGATCTCTCCCCCTTTAAGTATGCATTGCACCATTGTTGCTCTCTTAAGATTCACCTCTGAATTGTTTCCGGCAGGAAGGATGGATCTCCTTATAATTTCGAACTATCCCTTTGCTTCAGGTGTGAGATCACCTCTTTTTATGAATTTGGGCTTTCCATTGGGATCTCTCACCCAATCCGCTCCTTGTACGCAGATATCTTTCACAATTTGGTCATAATTAGGACTACCATCTATTCGAGATTGATAGCTTTCTTCCTCGAATGGTATGGTTCGTAGCTTCAACACCCTCATGATGCTCACGGGACTAAAATCCACAGTTACTCCTCTCACAAAACTTATATAAGATTCCTCTTTCCTATCATACCTCACTGTGTTTGCATAAAACTCTCTTACGAGCGTTGTATTTATCCTCGCGGTGACTGGATCGGTGAGGAGCTCCCATCTTCTCTTTTCTACCTTCATTGTGATTTCGGGGCACTCAGTTTTCTTGACTTGAAAGCCTAGCTCATATATGATCTCCTTATCAGCCATCCATCTAAATTGAAGTGCATGGTAAAAAGTTCTAAACTTCTTTTCATCAAAGGGGCGTTGCTCCATAGGCTCCTTCCCCTTTCTTCTTTTAGAGCTTGATGATGCCATGAGTAAGAGTTGATGTGTGAAAGTGTTGAGGGGTTGTGGATAAGTGGTGGAATTTTGTTAGGTTTGGATAGGATGTAGCTTGAAGAATTGTACTTCGAGATTGAGAAGTTTGAAGAAATGGTTGCTCGAGTGTGAAGGGAAATACGGACTAGGAATCACTTATATAGGAAAGTGATGAGTGAATGAAAGGTGTGGATTGATGGGGTGGTTGTGTGATGGACGGATGGGGTTTAGCATGGGATGAGCACAAGGATCATCAACTTTATGATGGTGTTGGTTCAGTTTCCAAGCTTGTTTTCTTCCAATGTTGCATGGCAACAATTCCCAATGCAATCCCCTCGGAGACACGTGTATAGTCCTCTCCTTTTGTGGTAGCTGAACCCTTCAATTGTTCTACCAATTCTCCTACAAAATAAAAGAAATGTGATTAAAAGAAAACTTGTGGAAAGTGGCGGCAAAATTAAAAGAATAACTACTTTTTAAAGTTTTTGTTTCTAACTACTAAGTGCTGTTCATGAGTGCACACCAACTGACTAACTCAACATCCATGTATGCAACATTGGCAATACCAAACTTAGTTTGGTGCCATGTGGTGTAAAAGATTTGTTCAAGGCCCCCTAAGAGTGACATGATATGGGTTACATTTATGTTCTCTTAGTGTGCCTTAAACACCAAACTTGTTCCTCACTATATGTTGCACAAAAGGATTCATTCAAGTGCATGTCAAGTTGAGCTGAAATCCCTGAACCCTGCTTTATTAACTACTTTTAAAAGCATGTAAAACATGGGTTGCCTCCCATGAAGTACTTTTTTAGCATCACTAGCTTGACGTTCTGCCTTTGTCATGGTGGTTGGTAATACTTCAGATCTTCCCCTCTTGCAGTAAACCTATATCCATTGGCTTCATCAATGATCTCCACATGTTCTAGGGAGAGAACTTTGTTGATGGTGAAAACCTTAGGTAACAGAGATGGGATGGTGGGGAGATGAGGTGGGATATCTAGGAAGTAAGCTGACATCACTTTATCCCCTGGAGAGAAATCTTCTGTAGGGATCTTTTTATTCCTCCTTCTCCTTGGTACTTTCTTCTTTGTTTCTTTTGCTGTTATCCTGCTCTTTGTGGTCTCTTTCTCTAGGGAGATTTTGTTGCTGGGCTCATATGATTCTGGTGGTTTTGGCTCCACTTGAGTTTCCTTTAGCTGTGACAGCTGCTGATTCTCTTGTTCTTCACCCAAAGGAATTCCAGGGTGTACAGCTTGTGCTTTAATTCTTTTTTCTCCCACCATTGCTCTGTCATGCTCTGCCCTTAGTTCCTTACCTTCCTGACTTGCTTCTTGTGAGGGTTTGAAGACGTTGAAGGTGAGTTGTTCGTCATGTATCCTCAGTATTAGCTCTCTTCGGTCCACATCTATGAGTGCTCTGGCTGTAGCTAAGAATGGTCTTCCCAATATGATTGGGTGAAGGTGACTTTCTTCCATTTCCAGTATGACAAAGTCTGTGGGAAGGAAGTAATTCCCAACCTTCACCAGCACGTTTTCAACCACTCCAATTGCTTATTTTTGAGTTTTGTCCACCAGCCTAATGACTACGTCTGTGGGCATCAGCTCATTGATTTGCAGCCTCTTCATAAGGGATAAAGGCATTAAGTTGATGCTTGCTCCCAGATCACAGAGTCCTTTGTCAAACATTGTTTCTCCTATGGCACAGGGGATGTGAAAACTCCCTGGGTCCTTCTTTTTTGTAGGCAGCTCTGGTTGAATGAGAGCACTGCACTCCTTGTTCATCACTATGGTTTGTCCTCCCTTGAGTGAGCTTTTCCTTGTCAGCAGCTCCATCATATACTTGATGTATGAGGGCATTTATTGGAGAGCCTTGATGAATGGTATGTTCACATGGAGGGATGCAAATATGTCAAGAAACCTTGAGTATATTCTCTTCTCTATACCACCATTTAGTAATTGGGGAAAAGGTGCATAGAGCCTCAGCAACTCTTTCTGCATAATTGTGGTTTCCTGAGGATTCTCTTCTTGCTTTCCTGCTGATGAATCTTCAGATTGTTCTGATGGTTTGTTCAGCTCTTCCTCAGTCTCCTTATCACTTATAGTAACCATCTTGCAATCTTCCCATCTTACTTTCTTTGCTTCACCTCTTGGATTTTTCTCTGTGTCACTTGGGAAGCTATCAGTAGGTTTGGGAATCTTCTCAGATAGGTATCCCACTTGAAATTCCAGCTTCTTGATGGTGTCTCCCTGATTCTTGATATTGGCTCGCACCTCCTCTTTGAACACCTTGTTATCTTGAATCTCCTTGCATATACCTTCAAGTAGAGTCTCAATCCTTGATAGTCTTTCTTCCGATGATGGAGAGTTGAGATTGGAAGGATGAGAAGTGCCATTTTGACTTTGGTATGGATGTTGAGGTGTGTTGTTAGGTGGGTGCTGATATGATCTCTGTGTGGAATGTTGGTGAGTTGCATTGTTGCTGGGGTTGTGACGTCTCTGATCTTGGCCTTGATCCTGTTGATTTTCCCACCCAAAGTTTGGGTGGTTGATGTGTGGAAAACGATCCAACACAAAACTCACCAGCAAGTGTACCGGGTCATATCAAGTAATAATAACTCACGTGAGTGAGGTCGATCCCACAGGGATTGAAGGATTGAGCAATTTTAGTTTAGTGGGTGATTTAGTCAGGCGAACAAGAGTTGATTTGAGTGATTTGTAATTGACAGAAGCTAAATTGCATGAATTGTAAATGGGGATGGGAAATTTGCAAGGAATTAAAGAGAACAGAAAATAAAAGTGCTGAATCTTAAAGAACAAGAAATTAAATGGCAGAAACGTAGAACGCAAGAAATATAAATTGCAGAATCTTAGAGTGCAAGAAATGTAAATAGCTTGAATGGTAAATGAGTCAGGGGTGTGAGATTGCAAGAACTAAACAAAAGAACAGTAAATCTCAACACATAGAAGAGTAGAAGATGACTTGAATTGAACCGAATCTAGAATGGAAACGTAAATAAACTTGAAAAGCATTCAACAGCGAAAATAAAATGATGGCTCCAGATCTCAGGACCCAAGAGACTAGATAACCAAGTCTAGATCTCAATGCCTTCCTAGATCCAAATTTAGAATTCAATTGCAAAAAAAAAGTAAAGATCAAGCAGTAGAAGAAGCCAAACCAAATTCAATTTCCAAAAGTTGCAGTAAAGTGAGACAGAGAAATCTCAAGGTGAGATTGAGACAGAATTTCCTCAATTCTCAACACCCAAGATTTAAGACAAGCGTAAATGAAATTTAAAACAAAAAAACTAAGAGGAAGATAATTCAATTCCCCTTCCCCAAGACTCAGAATCTCAGAATAACTCCTAACCAAAAGCTCTCCAAAACTACCCAGCAAAACTAAAAGGAAAAGCTCTTGAAAAACTTAAATTCTAAGCTATTTATACACTCTCTTCAAATGATCTTCAAGCCTTGAATTGGGCCCTTGCTCTTGATGGAATTGGGTTGATAGAAGCCTCTGTTGATTGCCCTTGGAGTTGGAAAAAAACCCACTTGTGAACCGGGTCAGAACCGGGCCATGAACCATTAAAGCTTGAGTCAAAGTTTGAGGCAAACTTTGACTCAAGCTTTCTGTAGCAGATTGCCTCCCGTGCTGTCATCCATGTTTGGCTCAAAGTTTGAGGTCAAACTTGAGCTCAAACGTGGATCCTCCTTTGCATGTCCTTTGGCCAACGTTTGGCCCAACGTTTGAGGCAAACGTTGGCGCAAACGTGGCTCAATTAAGCCTTCAATCAGGGACTCTTCTTCATACTCAAATGGAGCCAACGTTTGACCTCAAAGTTTGAGGCAAACGTTGGCGCAAGCTTTTTGCTCCCTGGGTCTTCTTTTTGTGGCCCCAACGTTTGACTCAAAGTTTGAGGCAAACGTTGGCGCAAGCTTTTGATGCCTCCAGGGTGAAGTCAAGTTCTTCCTCACGTTTGAGCTAAAGTTTGAGGCAAACTTTGGCTCAAGCTTTTTGTCCTCTCTTCCTCTTTTCCATTCCTTCTTTCTTCAACCCTCTTCAAAGCTCTTTTCACCTATCATCAATCAATCAAAAAGATCAAAGCTATGCTCAAAATCATGAGATTGTTTCTCTTTCATAATATATGACAATTATAGCACAAAATCTCATGAAAATGCATTAATTTATCCATGGTTGATTGAATCAAAGGAAACATGAAATTCTACCCAATTGGCTTACTTATGTCTCAAGAAAGTGCATAAAATCTATTGAAAACAAAAGAAAAAGACTAGTGAAACTAGGCTAAGATGACTTGTCATCACAACACCAAACTGAAAGCTTGCTTGTCCCCAAGCAAGAAAGGAATTATTGAGAAGAAAGAATGAAATGGGAGAGGATGTTTATACTAGCAGAGTATTATTGGTAGCTCATGGGGTTTTATGTAGATATGTAAATACTCACTTCTTATTGACATTTAGGCTTAGAAAGCCTCCTCCAAGTATCAAGCAACACACTGCTATGACCTCTCACTATTCCTTTGTCCTTGATTATTATTTTTTTTTATAAGCTCTAGTTCAGTGTCATGTGTAACAAGCTCTTTTCTTTCTTTATGCTTGACACATTATTCACTATAGACACTTGGCTCACATTCCTTCTTAGAGCATTGATGCCCAACACCTCTTTGGGTTACTAAATGCCTTGTAGTTAGGTTGCTCTTGATAGTGGACTTTCAGTTGATGATCCCGGATTAGTTAACCTAAGTCACCAAGTGTTGATGCACTCCAAAGAACATAATAATCCAAGCAGATCCTAGTACAAAGACACCACATACATATATTCTAAGGTTCAAGCTATTGGTGTCTAGCTTTGTTTCTCTTTTTTTTTTGTTGCCACCTTTGGCTTTTTCTTTTTAACCAAGGACTTTTATTTGATCGAGATTTATAGACAGTTAGCTACTCTCTACTTAAAAGAAGACAGTCTAGTTCTTTTATTCACTAAAAGTGAGCTATCATACAATCACACATACATACCACCACTTACTATTATTGTACTCCCAGCTAACAAAGAACTATCTCACTTCACATTTCAAACATTTCTTTTATTGAATTAAAGATGCAGGGGATAAAGCATGCTTTTAGTTAAGTGAAAGTAAACACACAAGTACATACGTAGACTAGCTCACTTATTGCAAAGAGTGATTCTACTTGTACTAGATGAACACTTTAGCAAGACATAAGTCAAAGTATTTCTCAACAGCAAGAGTTAAGTATAGATACAACCTATTGGTTTGCAGTTCCTTTGTCCTTCCTTCTGTTGTGCCCCTTTTGAGTTATGATGCATAATGTCTTCAACTGGTGGTTAGTTCCCTGCACAATTCTCAAAAGTTGCTTGCACTCAAGCCCTTAGGTGACTGGTTAGTCTGCATGAATTGAGTGTGGCTTTTGGATTTAATTTGGTGTGTGAACACCAAACTTAATTCCTTGCCACTGTCTCTAATGCAACAGGTTGTACATTTATAAATTCTTTTGGCCTTGCTAAAGGTTATGGAACCAAAACTAAGAAGCAATTAACTAGTTGAATAATTTGTCTGATTGCTTGGAGCTATCATTATGCAAGAGGTGAGAGTATGCTTTTAAATGAGATTTTGGTGGAACACCAAACTTAGAATCCTTTATTCTCCTTTAAATTGTTTTGGTGTACAACACCAAACTTAGCTCCTTGGAATACATACTTAATTATTCAACATTCTTATTGAAAAAGCTATGAAAACACAATTACCTCAGGTTGGGTTGCCTCCCAACAAGTGCTTCTTTATTGTCATTAGCTTGACATTCTCTATGCTTGTTCAGCTCAAATTCTGGACTTTCTTCTCCTTGTCCCATTGTCCTCCTAGGTAGAGCTTTGCTCTGTGACCATTTGCTATGAAATGACTCTTTGTTGCTTCATCTTGCAATTCAAGGCTTCCATAAGGAAAAACCTTTGTCACCAAATATGGGCCAGTCCACTTAGCCTTAAGTTTGCCAGGGAAGATTTTAAGCCTTGAGTTATACAGGAGTACTTGCTGTCCTGGCTTGAACTCCTTCTTTATGATCTTCTTATCATGCCACCTCTTAGCTCTCTCCTTGTGTATCTGAGCACTCTCATAAGCTTCTAGCCTGAATTCATCCAACTCATTTAGTTGTAACAACCTTTTCTCTCCTGCAGCCTGGGAATCAAGGTTGAGGAGTTTAGTGGCCTAAAAAGCTTTATGTTCAAGCTCTACAGGGAGGTGACAAGATTTGCCATATAGTAGTTGAAAGGGAGATTTCCCAATAGGTGTCTTGAATGCCGTCCTGTATGCCCAAAGTGCATCTTCTAGCTTTCTAGCCCAATCCTTTCTAGTAGCCCCTACTGTCTTCTCCAAAATCCTCTTCAGCTCCCTATTGGAAAGTTCTGCCTGACCATTGGTCTGTTGGTGATAAGGTGTAGCCACTTTATGTATCACTCCATACTTATGAAGTATTTTTTCCGTCTGTTTATTGCAAAAGTGACCACTACCATCACTCACCAGTCCCCTAGGTACTCCATACCTAGTGAATATGTGTTTCTTTAAGAATTGAAGGACAACTTATGCATCACACGTGGTTGTGGCTATGGCTTCCACCCATTTTGAGACATATTCTACTGCTACCAAGATGTACTTGAAAGTGTAAGATGGAGGAATAGGCCCATGAAATCAATACCCCAAAGATCAAACAGCTCTACTTCCAAGATATAGTTTTGAGGCATCTCATTCCTTCTTGTCAAACCCCCAGCTTTTTGGCATTCGTTACATTGATGAACAAATTCTCTGGAATCCTTAAAGATGGTCGGCTAATAAAATCCACTTTGAAGCACCTTGGCTGCTGTTCTTTCATGTCCAAAATGTCCTCCATAGGCAGAGCCGTGACAGTGCCACAAAATGTTGCTCATTTCACTCTCAGGGACACATTTCCTTATCACTCTATCTGAACACCTTCTGAATAAAAATGGTTCATCCCATAGAAATTTCTTTACTTTATTGAGCAATTTCTTTGTTTGTTGCTTGGTGAATTCCTTAGGGATTTTCCTTCCAACCTTATAGTTTGCAATGTCTGCAAACCAAGGAGCTTGTTGAATCTGCAAGAGGTGTTCATCCGGAAAATTTTCATTCACTGGATGAGATGCTTCTTGAATTGTTTCTTGTGGCAGCCTTGACAAGTGATCAGCAACTTGATTTTCACTGCCTTTCCTGCCTTTAATTTTAATATCAAACTCTTGTAGGAGTAATACCCACCTGATGAGTCTAGGTTTAGCATCCTGTTTTGTCATTAAATACTTAAGAGCAGCATGGTCAGTATAAACTACAATTTTGGATCCTATCAAGTATGATCTAAACTTATCAAATGCATAAACTACAGCCAGTAACTCCTTTTCTGTTGTGGTGTAATTTTTTTGAGCCTCATTCAAAACCCTACTTGCATAATATATGACATGATGCAAGTTTTCCTTCTTTTGTCCAAGTACAGCACCAATTTCAATGTCACTTGCATCACACATAAGTTCAAACGGTAGTTCCCAATTCGGGGGTGTGATGATTGGTGCTGTTGTGAGTCTGTTTTTTAAAGTTTGAAAGGCATGCTGGCAAGTTTCATCAAAGACAAAAGGATTATCAATCATCAGCAGATTACTCAAAGGTTTGGCTATCTTAGAGAAATCCTTGATAAACCTTCTATAAAATCCTACATGCCCTAAGAAACTTCTAACAGATTTCACATTAGTTGGTGGAGGGAGTTTTTCTATGATCTCAACCTTTGCCTTGTCAACCTCTATCCTTTTTTTTGAAACTTTATGACCAAGAACAATCCCCTCGGGTACCATAAAATGGCACTTCTCCCAGTTCAAAACCAAATTAGTTTCTTGGCACCGTTTCAAGACAAGAGTTAGATGGTTCAGGCAAGCGTTAAAATTATCACCAAAAACAGAAAAGTCATCCATGAAGACCTCTAAAAACTTTTCGACCATATCGGAGAAAATGGAAAGCATACACCTCTGAAATGTGGCTGGGGCGTTGCATAGCCCAAATGGCATCCTCCTGTATGCAAAAACTCCAAATGGACATGTGAAGGCAATCTTCTCTTGGTCCTTGGGGTCCACCACGATTTGATTGTACCCAGAATATCCATCCAAGAAGCAATAATAGGCATGGCCGGCCAATCTTTCCAGCATCTGATCAATGAACGGGAGAGGAAAATGATCTTTCCTGGTGGCATCATTCAATCTTCTATAGTCTATGCATATCCTCCACCCAGTCACTGTTCTAGTAGGGATTAACTCATTCTTCTCATTGGTGATGACCGCCATTCCTCCTTTCTTTGGTACAACTTGGACCGTGCTCACCCATGAGCTATTAGATATTGGGAAGATTATCCCTGCATTCCATAACTTCATTACTTCCTTCTGGACAACTTCCATTGAGCTCCTTCTACACATATATCCATAAGGACTTGGTCCAACCTTTGATCAAAGTTGACTCTCCTTGTGTAGGGGCGTGCGTTCTCTTCCATGTATGGCAAGTTGAACGCCAACCTCACATTTTCCGGACTAAAATCTAAGTATTTCCCCCGAACCATTGTAACATAGTTCTTTGGATCCGGGTTTTTACTTTGATCATGGTTCTTGGTGATCCATGCATTGGCATAGAATTCTTGAACCATTAGGATGCCGACTTGTTGGATGGGATTTGTTAGAACTTCCCAACCTCTTCTTTGAATTTCATGTCGGATCTCCGGATACTCATTTCTTTTGAGTTTAAAAGGGACCTCAGGGATCATCTTCTTCTTGGCCACAACATCATAGAAGTGGTCTTGATGGGCTTTGAAGATGAACCTTTCCATCTCCCATGACTCGGATGTGGAAGCTTTTGTCTTCCCTTTCCCTCTTCTAGAGGATTCTCCGGTCTTAGATGCCATGTAATGGAAAAACAAAAAAGCTATGCTTTTACCACACCAAACTTAGAATATTGCTCGCCCACGAGCAATAAACAAAAGAATAGAAGAAGAAGAAGAAGAAATATGGAGAGGGAGAGGGAGATGTGGTTTCGGCTAAGAGTGGAGGTCTTTATATAGGGAAGGGAGGGGGGGTTAAGGTTCGGCCATATGGGTGGGTTTGGGTGGGAAATTGGTTTTGAATTTTGAAGGTAGGTGGAGTTTATGAGGTAGGTTTATGGGGAAGAGTGGATGGATGTGAGTGGTGAAGAGGTGATGGGGAAGAGAGATTGAGGTGATTGGTGAAGGGTTTTTGGGGAAGAGTGTTTATGGGGTTGTGTGAAAGAGAGTGGTGAGAAGAAGTGAGTGGAGGTAGGTGGGGATCCTGTGGGATCCACAAATCCTGAGTGGATCCTATGGGGTCCACAGATCCTGAGTGGATCCTGTGGGGTCCACAGATCCTGAGGTGTTCAAGGATTTACATCCCTGCACCCTTTAGGCATGTAAAAAATGCCTTTGTACCCAACTCTGGGCGTTCAGCGCCAGGTTGGTGGCCATTTTGGGCATTCAACGCCCATTTGTGTGCCATTTCCGGTGTTGAACACCAGAACCATGCCTGTTCTGGCGTTCAGCGCCCAGAAGCTGCCCATTTTGGGCGTTCAGCGCCAGAACCATGCTCTGTTCTGGCGCTGAACGCCAGACAGATGCTCCTCCAGGGTGTGATTTTTCTTCTGCTATTTTTGATTCCATTTTCAATTTTTATATTTATTTTGTGACTCCACATGATCATGAACCTAAGAAAATATGAAAAACAATAAAAATAAGAATTAGATAAACATTGGATTGCCTCCCAACAAGCGCTTCTTTAATGTCAATAGCTTGACAGTGGGCTCTCATGGAACCTCACAGATGTGCAGAGCTTTGTTGAGACTCTCCAACACCAAACTTAGAGTTTGGATATGGGAGTTCAACACCAAACTTAGAGTTTGGTTGTGGCCTCCCAACACCAAACTTAGAGTTTGACTGTGGGGGCTCTGGTTGACTCTGCTTGGAGAGAAGCTTTTTCTGCTTCCTCTCCATGGTTGCAGAGGGAGATCCTTGAGTTTTAAACACAAGGGAGTCCTCATTCCATTGAAGGAATATTTCACCTCTGTCAACATCAATTACAGCTCTTGCTGTGGCCAGGAAAGGTCTTCCTAGGATGATGGATTCATCCTCTTCCTTTCCAGTATCCAGGACTATGAAATCAGCAGGGATGTAAAGGCCCTTAACCTTTACTAATACATCTTCTACTTGTCCATAAGCCTGTTTTCTTGAGCTGTCTGCCATCTCTAGTGAGATTTTAGTAGCTTGCACCCCATAGATTCCCAGTTTCTCTATTACAGAGAGGGGCATGAGGTTTATTCCTGAACCAAGGTCACATAGAGCCTTAAAGATCATGGTGCCTATGGTACAGGGTATTATGAACATTCCAGGATCCTGTCTCTTCTGAGGCAATGTCAGTTGATCCAGATCACTTAGTTCATTGATGAACAAGGGAGGTTCAACTTCCCAAGTATCAATGCCAAATAATTTGGCATTCAGCTTCATGATTGCACCAAGAAACTTGGTAGTTTGCTCTTCAGTAACATTCTCATTCTCTTCAGAAGAGGAATACTCATCAGAGCTTATGAAGGGCATAAGGAGGTTCAATGGAATCTCTATGGTCTCTAGATGAGCCTCAGAGTCTTTTGATTCCTCAGAGGGAAGCTCCTTATTGATCACAGGACGTCCCAGGAGGTCTTCCTCCTTGGGATTCACGTCCTCTCCTTCCCTTACAGGTTCGGCCATGGTGCTTATGTCAATGGCCTTGCACTCTCCTTTCGGGTTCTCTTCTGTATTGCTTGGGAGAGTACTAGGAGGGATTTCAGTGATCCTTTTACTCAGCTGGCTCACTTGTGCTTCCAGATTTCTAATGGAAGACCTTGTTTCATTCATGAAACTCATAGTGGCCTTAGATAGATCAGAGACTAGATTTGCTAAATTAGAAGCATTTTGTTCAGAGTTCTCTGTCTGTTGCTGAGTTGATGATGGAAAAGGCTTGCTATTGCTAAACCTGTTTCTTCCACCATTATTAAAGCCTTGTTGGGGCTTTTGATCCTTCCATGAGAAATTTGGATGATTTCTCCATGTTGAGTTATAGGTGTTTCCATAAGGTTCACCTAAGTAATTTACCTCTGCTATTGCAGGGTTCTCAGGATCATAAGCTTCTTCTTCAGAAGATGCCTCTTGAGTACTGTTGGATGCAGCTTACATTCCATGTAGACTATGAGAGATCATATTGACTTGCTGAGTCAATATTTTATTCTGAGCCAATATGGCATTCAGAGTATCAACTTCAAGAACTCCCTTCTTCATAGGCGTCCCATTACTCACAGGATTTCTTTCAGAAGTGTACATGAACTGGTTATTAGCAACCATGTCAATGAGTTCTTGAGCTTCTGTAGGCGTTTTCTTTAGGTGAATGGATCCACCTGCAGAACTGTCCGGTGACATCTTTGATAGCTCAGATAAACCATCATAGAATATATCCCGGATGGTCCATTCTGAAAGCATGTCAGAAGGACACTTTTTAGCCAACTGTTTGTATCTTTCCCAAGCTTCATAGAGGGATTCACCTTCATTCTGTCTGAAGGTTTGAACATCAGCTCTAAGCTTGCTCAGCTTTTGAGGAGGAAAGTACTTGGCTAAGAAAGCCGTGACCAGCTTATCCCAAGAGTTCAGGCTGTCTTTGGGTTGAGAATCCAACCATAATCTAGCTCTGTCTCTTACAGCAAAAGGGAAAAGCATGAGCCTGTAGACTTCAGGATCTACTCCATTAGTCTTAACAGTATCACATATCTGCAAGAATTCAGTTAAGAACTGAAAAGGATCTTCAGATGGAAGTCCATGAAACTTGCAGTTCTGCTGCATCAGAGAAACTAATTGAGGTTTCAGCTCAAAGTTGTTTGCTCCAATGGCAGGAATGGAGATGCTTCTTCCATGTAAATTGGAATTAGGTGCAGTAAAGTCACCAAGCATCTTCCTTACATTATTATTATTTTCGGCTGCCATCTCCTTTTCCTATTCGAAAATTTCTGAAAGGTTTTCTCTGGATTGTTGTATTTTAGCTTCTCTTAATTTTCTCTTCAGAGTCCTTTCAGGTTCTAGATCTGCTTCCACAAGAATGTTCTTATCCTTGCTCCTGCTCATATGACAACAAGAAGGCACAGAAAAATAATAATAATAATAGAGATCCTTTATACCACAGTATAGGGATCTCTGTGTGAGTGGAAGAAGAGGGGGAGACAAAGAATGTAATATAATGGAAGAAACACAACTGTGAGGATGGAAGAGATGTGAGATGAGATGTTAGGATATGAATGAATAAATAGAATAAGATGGGAGAGAGAGAATTTTCGAAAATTATTTTTGAAAAAGAGTTAGTGATTTTTGAAAATAGTTTTTGAAAAATGTTAGTAATTTTCGAAAATTATGATTTAAAATTTAAATTAATTAATAAATTAAAAAGAAATTTTGAAAAATGGGGAAGATATTTTCGAAAAATGAGAGAGAGAGAATTAGTTAGGTAGTTTTGAAAAAGTTAAGAAACAAATAAAAAAATTAGTTAGTTAGTTGAAACAAATTTTGAAAAGATAAGAAGTTAGGAAGTTAGAAAAGATATTTTGAAAAGATATTTTTGAAAAAGATAAGATAAGAAGATATTTTTGAAAAGATATGATTGAAATTAGTTTTGAAAAAGATTTGATTTTTGAACAAGATTTTGAAAAAGATAAGATTTTCAAATTGAAAATTTGATTTGACTCATAAGAAACAACTTTGAATTTTTTTTTTTAAAATTTTTTAAAAAGTCAACTCAATTTTCGAATTTGATGAGAGAAAAAAGGGAAAGATATTTTTTTGATTTTTGAAATTTTTATGAAAAACATGAAAATTATGCAATGCATGAAATTTTTAGATCAAAACAATGAATGCATGCATGAATGATATGAGTGTCAAGATGAACACCAAGAACACTTTGAATGTCAAGATGAACATCAAGAACATATTTTTAAAAAATTTTTGATGCAAAGAAAACATGCAAGACACCAAACTTAGAATTCTTTAATGCTTACGCACTAAGAATTCAAGAATGCATATGAAAAACATGAAAAGACACAAAACAAAAAATCATCAAGATCAAACAAGAAGACTTACCAAGAACAACTTGAAGATCATGAAGACCACTATGAATGCATGATATTTTCGAAAAATGCTAGATGCATATGCAAGTGACACCAAACTTATGATATGACTCAAGACTCAAACAAGAAACAGAAAAATATTTTTGATTTTTATGATTTTCTAATTTTTTTGGATTTTTTTCGAAAATTATATGAAAAAGAAAAAATAAGGATTCCAAAATTTTTAATATGAATTCCAAGAATCTTGCATTCTTAGTCTAAAGCTTCAGTCCAGGAATTAGACATGGCTCACTAGCCAGCCAAGCTTTCAAAGAAAGCTCCAGTCCAAAACACTAGACATGGCCAATGGCCAGCCAAGCTTCAGCATTTAACACGAGAGTATATTGCTCTTGATAACAAATTGCAAGCCTCAGTCCAAATAAATTTAGACATGGCTTTACAGCCAGCCAGGCTTTACATGCTTCATGAAACACTAGAATTCATTCTTAAAAATTTTGAATAAAATTTTTGAAAACATTTTTTTTTTCGAAAACAGATGAGAAAAGTTTTGAAATATTTTTGAAAAAATTTTTGAAAAGAAAACGAAAAGAAAGTTACCCAATCTGAGCAACAAGATGAACCGTCAGTTGTCCAAACACGAACAATCCCCGGCAACGGCGCCAAAAACTTGGTGCACGAAATTGTGATGTCCAGGCTCAAACTATTCCTGGCACGTGAGCAACTTGGTACGCGTAATCGTGATTACACATTCATAATTTGTCACAACTTCGATACAACTGACCAGCAAGTGCACTGGGTCGTCCAAGTAATACCTTACGTGAGTAAGGGTCGAATCCCACGGAGATTGTTGGTATGAAGCAAGCTATGGTCACCTTGCAAATCTCAGTTAGGTAGATATAAATTGATAATGGTGTTTTCGAATATTATATAATAGAATAGGGATAGAGATACTTATGTAATTCATTGGTAGGAATTTCAGATAAGTGAATCGAGATGCTTTCGTTCCTCTGAACCTCTGCTTTTCTGCTATCTTCATCCAATCAGTCTCACTCCTTTCCATGGCTGGCTTTATGTGATACATCACCACTGTCAATGGCTACTTTCGGTCATCTCTCGGGAAAATGATCCAATGGCCTGTCACGGCACGGCTAATCGTCTGGAGGCATCACCCTTGCCAATGGCTTCATCTTATCCTCTCAGTGAATAATATGCTCACGCACCCTGTCACGGCATGGCTATTCATATGTCGGTTCTCGATCATGCTGGAATAGGATTTACTATCCTTTTGCGTCTGTCACTAACGCCCTGCAATCGCGAGTTAGGAGCTCGTCACAGTCATTCAATTATTGAATCCTACTCGGAATACCACAGACAAGGTTTAGACTTTCCGGATTCTCTTGAATGCCGCCATCATTCTAGCTTACGCCACGAAGATTCTGGTTAGGAGATCTAAGAGATACTCATTCTAGCTTAATTCATGTAGAACAGAAGTGTTTGTCAGGCACGCGTTCATAAGGGAGAAGGATGATGAGCGTCACACATAATCATCACCTTCATCACGTTCTTGGGTGCGAATGGATATCTTTAGAAGCGAAATAAGAAGAATTGAATAGAAAACAGTGGTACTTTGCATTAATCTTTGAGGAACAGCAGAGCTCCACACCTTAATCTATGGAGTGTAGAAACTCTACCGTTAAAAATACATAAGTGAAGGTCCAGGCATGGCCGAGATGGCCAGCCCTCAAATGTGATCTAAGATAGCATACAACTGATCAAACATGCCTAATACAATAGTAAAAGGTCTTATTTATAATAAACTAGCTACTAGGGTTTACATGAGTAAGTAATTGATGCATAAATCCACTTCCTGGGCCCACTTGGTGTGTGTTTGGGCTGAGCCTGAGTGTTGCACGTGTAGAGGTCCTTCTTGGAGTTGAACGCCAGCTTTTGTGCCAGTTTGGGCGTTCAACTCTGGTTTTGGCTCCTTTTCTGGCGCTGGACGCCAGATTTGGGTAGAAAGCTGGCATTGAACGCCAGTTTACGTCCTCTATTCTTGGCCAAAGTATGGACTATTATATATTGCTGGAAAGCCCTGGATGTCTAATTTTCAACGCAATTGGAAGCGCGCCATTTTGAGTTCTGTAGCTCCAGAAAATCCACTTTGAGTGCAGGGAGGTCAGAATCCAACAGCATCAGTAGTCCTTCTTCAACCTCTGAATCTGATTTTTGCTCAAGTCCCTCAATTTCAGCCAGAAAATACCTGAAATCACAGAAAAACACACAAACTCATAGTAAAGTCCAGAAATGTGAATTTAACATAAAAACTAATGAAAACATCCCTAAAAGTAACTAGATCCTACTAAAAACATACTAAAAACAATGCCAAAAAGCGTATAAATTATCCGCTCATCAGTGATCCTCTGAGAGTCATGTGAAATTGCTTGGTTATGGGGTGTTGATGGTTGATTGTAAGTGTTTTGGTTAGTGGATTGGTTATTGGATGGATAATGGTTGGAGTTGGGGTAATTTTTTGGGGTTTTTTGTAAGGGTTTTAGTTAGTTTGCTGCTGGTTGTGGTTTTGGTTGTTTCTTGAAGTGTTTTGATTTGAGTTCCTCTGCCATGGTTGTTGGTTCTGGTTGTGATTATCCCCCCATCTGAGGTTTAGGTGGTTCTTCCAGGATGGATTGTAGGTGTCACCATAGACTTCATTTGGCCCAGAATTTTGGTTGTGGCTGTACTAGACTTGTTCTTGCTGTTGTTCTTATTGGTTCTCCTCATTCTGCCCCCAAGGAGTTGTTTGTTGGCTTGTGGCATTCACTGCTGCTACTTGTAGGTCATCAATTCTTTTGGCCATTTGCTCAAATTATTGCTGAATCTGCTGCTGCATCATTTTGTTTTGAGCTAGAATTGAGTCCATTCCTTCCAACTCCATCACTCCTTTCCTTTGTGAGGGTTGGCGTTGCCTTTGGTGAGCCAAGAAATACTGGTTGTTGGCCACCATATCAATGAGATTTTGGGCTTCCTCTGCAGTTTTCATTAGTTGTAAAGAGCCTCCTGCTGAATAATCCAAAGCCTCTTGAGATTTCAGTGTCAAGCCTTCATAGAAATTCTGCAATCTGTCCCACTCACTAAACATTCCTGGTGGACACTTCCTGATTAGAGCTTTGTATCATTCCCATGCCTCATACAAGGGTTCAGCATCCATTTGAGTGAATGTTTGCACTTCAGTCTTCAATCTAATAACTCTTTGAGGTGGGTAGAACTTGGCAAGGAACTTAGTTACTAGATCATCCCAATTGTTGATGCTGTCTCTTGGGAAGGATTCCAACCATTGAGTGGCTTTGTCTCTGAGAGAAAATGGAAATAACAGTAGCTTGTAACTGTCGGGGTGCACACCATTGGTTTTGACAGTGTCACAAATCCTCAAGAAGGTGGACAAGTGTTGGTTAGGGTCTTCAAGTGGCCCTCCTCTATAAGAACAATTGTTTTGAACCAAGGTGATGAGTTGTGGCTTTAGTTCAAAGTTATTTGCATTAACATTTGGGGTAAGAATGCTACTCCCACAATGTCTAGGATCTGCACATGTGTAGGAAGCCAAAACTCTTCTCTGTGGTGGGTTATTGTTGTTATTGGCTGCTCCTTCAGCTCCATTTGGTGGATTTGTTAGGTGTTCCTCCATATCCTAGAACTCTTCTTCTGACTCCTCTTCTCCAACAATGTTTTTCCCTCTTTCAGCTCTTCTCAATCTTCTGAGGGTTCTTTCGTCTTGTTCACAAAAAGTGGGTGTAATTCTCCTTATACCTGACATACAACCAAAGCATAAGAATCACACAACACCAGAAAGGCAATAACACTTCAATCCATGGCTGAAGTGAAATGTTAGTTAGCTTAAGCAAAAATTCAAACAGTTAGCGTGTTAGTCAAAAGTTAAAGAAACAAAAAAAGAAAAAGTGCTTGATCTAGATCAACACTTCACTTAATCATTGTCAATCTATTTCAATCCCCGGCAACAGCGCCAAAAACTTGATGTGTGAAAAACGATCCAACACAAAACTCACCGACAAGTGTACCGGGTCGCATAAAGTAATAATAACTCACGTGAGTGAGGTCGATCACACAGAGATTGAAGGATTGAGCAATTTTAGTTTAGTGGGTGATTTAGTCAGGCGAACAAGAGTTGATTTGAGTGATTTATAATTGACAGAAGCTAAATTGCATGAATTGTAAATGGGGATGGGAAATTTGCAAGGAATTAAAGAGAACAGAAAATAAAAGTGCTGAATCTTAAAGAACAAAAAATTAAATGGCAGAAACGTAGAACGCAAGAAATTTAAATTGCAGAATCTTAGAGTGCAAGAAATGTAAATGGCTTGAATGGTAAATGGGTCAGGGGTGTGGGATTGCAAGAATTAAACAAAAGAACAGTAAATCTCAACACATAGAAGAGTAGAAGATGACTTGAATTGAACCAGATCTAGAATGGAAATGCAAATAAACTTGAAAAGCATTCAACAGCAAAAATAAAATGATGGCTCCAGATCTCAGGACCCAAGAGACTAGATAACCAAGTCTAGATCTCAATGCCTTCCTAGATCCAAATTTAGAATTCAATTGCAAAAAAAGGTAAAGATCAAGCAGTAGAAGAAGCCAAGCCAAATTCAATTTCCAAAAGTTGCAGTAAAGTGAGACAGAGAGATCTCAAGGTGAGATTGAGACAGAATTTCCTCAATTCTCAACACCCAAGATTTAAGACAAGCGTAAATGAAATTTAAAACAAAAAAACTAAGAGGAAGAGAATTCAATTCCCCTTCCCCAAGACCCAGAATATCAAAATAACTCCTAACCAAAAGCTCACCAAAACTACCCAGCAAAACTAAAAGGAAAAGCTCTTGACAAACTTAAATTCTAAGATATTTATATACTCTCTTCAAATGATCTTCAAGCCTTGAATTGGGCCCTTGCTCTTGATGGAATTTAGTTGACAGAAGCCTCTGTTGATTGCCCTTGGAGTTGGAAAGAAACCCACTTGTGAACCAGGTCAGAACCGGGCCATGAACCATTAAAGCTTGAGTCAAAGTTTGAGGCAAACTTTGACTCAAGCTTTTTGTAGCAGATTGCCTCCCGTGCTTTCATCCACGTTTGGCTCAAAGTTTGAGGTCAAACTTGAGCTCAAACGTGGATCCTCCCTTGCATGTCCTTTGGCCAACGTTTGGCCCAACGTTTGAGGCAAACGTTGGCGCAAACGTGGCTCAATCAAGCCTTCAATCAGGGACTCTTCCTCATACTCAAATGGTGCCAACGTTTGACCTCAAAGTTTGAGGCAAACGTTGGTACAAGCTTTTTGCTCCCTGGTCTTCTTTATGTGGCGCCAACGTTTGACTCAAAGTTTGAGGCAAACGTTGGTGCAAGCTTTTGATGCCTCCAGGGTGAAGTCAAGCTCTTCCTCACGTTTGAGCTAAAGTTTGAGGCAAACTTTGGCTCAAGCTTTTTGTCCTCTCTTGCTCTTTGCCATTCCTTCTTTCTTCAACCCTCTTCCAAGCTCTTTTCACCTATCATCAATCAATCAAAAACATCAAAGCTATGCTCAAAATCATGAGATTGTTTCTCTTTCATAATATATGACAATTATAGCACAAAATCTCATGAAAATGCATTAATTTATCCATGGTTGATTGAATCAAAGGAAACATGAAATTCTACCCAATTGGCTTACTTATGGCTCAAGAAAGTGCATAAAATCTATTGAAAACCAAAGAAAAAGACTAGTGAAACTAGGCTAAGATGACTTGTCATCAGGGGTTCCTCTAACCAGGATTATATGTTTTGGAGTATGGGTCATGGTGCTGCCTGGGTGAATTTCCAATGTAGTTGGCCTATTCCTGATCACCCTTTGCCTCTTCATTCACTCCTTCTTGAGTTGCTGCTGAAGTGGCGATTGCTGCTACTTGATTTCTCTCCATCTTCTTGGTAAGGTCAGCTAATTGCTTGGTAATCATCTTGTTTTGAGCTAGCAGTGCATCCATATTGTTCAGCTCTATCACTCCTCTAGTGTTGCCTCTTTCAGAAGCATAGAAATAGTCATTCTCAGCTACAGTCTCAATGACATCTATGGCTTCTTCAATGGTTTTCTTCTTGTTCAGAGATCCCCCGGATGAGTGGTCTACTGCCTTCTTTGATTCATACAAAAGGCCTTCATAGAAAATGTACAACTGCACCCATTCATTGAACATATCTGGCAGGCATCTCCTTGTCAAGTCTTTAAACCTCTCCCATGCTTCATATAGAGTCTCACCATCCTGCTGCCTGAATGTTTGTACCTCAGCTCTCAACCTGTTGACCCATTGAGGAGGATAGAATCTTGCCAAGAACTTGTTCACCACATCTTCCCAGGTTGCTAAACTCTCCTTTGGAAAGGATTCCAGCCATTTAGATGCTTTGTCCTTGAGTGAGAAAGGGAACAGAAGTAGTTTATAAGTGTCAGGATGAACACCATTAGACTTCATAGTATCGCATATCCTCGGGAAGGTGGTTAGATGTTGATTGGGGTCTTCTTGGACACTTCCTCCGAATGAACAATTGTTCTGAACAAGGGTGATGAACTGTGGCTTTAGTTCAAAGTTGTTGGCATGTATGGTTGGCCGTTGGATGCTACTTCCACAGTTTCCTGGGTTTGGATTGATGTAAGAACCCAGAACTCTTCTCTCTTCCCCAGCCTGATGCGCTGGACCTTCTCTGCCATGGTTGTGAGCCTCTTCTTCATGATGGTTTTTCATATTCTCATCCATGTCTAGTTCAAAGTACGCTTCCTCTTCCTCTGCACCAACTACTCTCTTTCCTCTTGCTTCCCTCCTTAATCTAAGGAAGGTCCTCTCAGGTTCAGAATCAAAGGAAGTTGAAGCCCCGCTTCTTCTACCTGTCATACAACCAACAAGGCACAAGCAAGAGAGATAGATGCAGACAGTAATTTCTACATAAATGTTGTTAGTGTGAGTGATGTAATATATCAAATAGTTAGTGGGTTAGTGACTGAATTATAAACAACTAAGAAAATGGGTAGGGGAAAGGGAAGAAAATAGCCAAACAGAAAGTAAATTACTCAAATGAACTTAAATCAAACAAAATAAAAACAAATGCTCAATCTAGTTATCCACCAATTTAATCATTGTTGATACAAAATCAATCCCCAGCAACGGCGCCATAAACTTGATGCACGGAAACTTGTCCTTTAACAAATCTCCCTCGGCAAGTATACCGAATTGTCGTCAAGTAAAAACTCACAATAGAGTGAGGTCGAATCCCACAGGGATTGATTGGTCAATCCACTTTAATTGGAAGAATGTTCTAGTTGAGCTAATTAGAAATTGGGTTGAGAATTGCAGGAAATTAAATGGCGGGAAAGTAAATTGCCGAAAATAAATGACGGAAGGTAAATTGTAGAATCTTAAATGGGGAAGGGGAGTTTAGCATGAAAGTAAATAGCAGAAAGTAAAGAGAATGGGTAAGATCAGAAATGGGGAGTTCATTGGGCTTAGGAGATGTTGCATTCTCCGGATCAAGTCCATTTTCATCTCTTCCTCAATCAATGAATTTATTGATCTCCTTGGCAATCTTAAGTGATTGAATTCCAATTCCTTGGTAATTCAATCTCTCATATCAGATCAATAGCCAATTCCTTGGTCTAATTGCTCATGAGAAGAGATGAAGCGTGGTCACTGATTATACCACATGTATTTCCAAATCAAAGTATTGGGAGAATTATATGTCACCATATCCGCCCAAACCCCAATTTGGTCCAACATGAGAAAGCAATTCTAGCATGATCTCTTCATTCCTCTTCCAAGGTTCATAAGAGATCCAAGTATGAATAGCTTCTTTTCCAAGATAACTACTCAATTGGATGAACATTGAAAGCTTTCTAGTAAAATCAAGAGAAAAGAGAGAAGAAGGATAATGAAAACTATTATTGATCCATCAAATTACAACAGAGCTCCCTAACCCAATGAAAGGGGTTTAGTTGTTCATAGCTCTGGGAATGAAAAGCATAGAATGAGAGTACATTCTGAGAATTAAACTAAAAGTTGCAGAGAAAGTAAAATACAGAGAGTAATTCTAATAATGCCAAAAGCTCCCCTCTAGTTCAAAGTTCTCCCTATTTATACTATTCTTCTGATCTTTTGGTTGGCTCTTCAAGTCTTGGATATGGGCCTTTGGATCTTGAGTTGAAGTAGTTATCTTCTTCAGTTGGCTTAGCTTTACTTGTAGAGAGAAAGTGTGAAGTAGGCAGGGATTCTAGCTTAGGACGTTAGTGGCGTTAACGTTAACTGAAAGTGTGGGTTCGAGAACGTTAGTGACAATCACCTTTTTCACTAACGTTCCTAACCCAAGGATGCTCCACGTTAACTTCAACGTTAGTGGCATCAATGTGACCACTAACATTGCCTCTTGGTCCTTCGCACACGTTATTGGGACTTACTTTTTCCAATAACGTTGAGAATCCTCCTTTTTCCCTACGTTAGAGTTCACGTTAGTGTGGCCAACGTGACCTTTAATGTAGGCTTGCCACATCTTCAAGAACGTTAGTGACACTTACCTTTGTCACTAACGTTCCAAAATGCCCCTACTTCCCACGTTAGAGTTCACGTTAACTAGGTTAACGTGG
Source organism: Arachis hypogaea (assembly GCF_003086295.3). Taxonomy (NCBI): domain Eukaryota; kingdom Viridiplantae; phylum Streptophyta; class Magnoliopsida; order Fabales; family Fabaceae; genus Arachis; species Arachis hypogaea. The sequence goes on along the minus strand of NC_092055.1, from coordinate 54,114,279 downwards.
CTTCAAACGTGGTATTGCTAGCCATCTCCAACGATATTGACAAAGGTGAGTGTCACTAACGTTGGCTAATCATCCCTTTTACTCACGTTAGCTTCCACGTTAATGTAGTTAACATGGGAGTTAACGTGGCTCATAATGGCTCATCCCAACGTTAGTGACAAAGGTGAGTGTCACTAACGTTGGCGATTCTTTGCTCCCTCCACATTAGAGTCCACGTTAACTGAGTTAACGTGGCAACTAACGTGGCTCAAAGTGGCTTAGCTCAACGTTAGTGACAAAGGTGAGTGTCACTAACGTTGGTCATTCTTTTGTTTCCCTACGTTAGAGTCCACGTTAACTGAGTTAACGTGGCTCTTAACGTGGCCAATATGAGCTTGGTCGAACGTTAGTGACAAAGGTGAGTGTCACTAACGTTGGCTTCATTTTCTTCTTCCACGTTAATTACCACGTTAATGTAGTTAACGTGGCAACGTTAATGTAGTTAACGTGGCAATTAATGTGGGCTATGATGGCTTCGAGGAAATTATTGGCGATTACTTTTCTCATTAACGTTGGAAGCTAGCTCCCCTTCCACGTTAGAGGTCACGTTAGTTAGACTAACGTGGCTGCTAACGTGGTTCTTCCTTGCTTCCTTTGTCCTGAAATCAAGCAATAAAGTGCATCAAAGTTCTTGTCCAAGTTATGAGACATGCATCATCCAATTTGTTATTCAATTCATGCATAATTCTCAAAAATTCATATAAAAATCACAATGTTAGCTTGAATCAAGATGTAAGTGAAATTCTACCCAAAACTTGCTTATTTCCTATGAAAGTGCATGAAACTACCCTAAAACCATAAAGAAAAGGTCAGTGAAACTGGCCAAAATGCCCTGGCATCAATAAGCAATAAAGTGCAGAAATGGAAATGACAGAATGTAAAGTGCAGAATCATAATTGACTTGAATGTAAATGGGAATGGAGAATTGCTGAATGTAAAATTAAACTATAAAGAAAAGGGATAGATAAGAATGGGAAAATTCATTGAGATCAGGAGATGTTGTCTCTTTGGATCAAATCTAGCTTATATCCTCTTCACTCATGCAACTCATTGACCTCTTGGCAATCATGATTGATTGAGTCCCAATCCCTTGGTGACTCAATCTCTCAGATCTTGATCAATAGCCAATTCCTTGGTCTAATTGCTCATGAAGAGAGATATGCTTGGTCCCTGATTATACCACACACCATCATAGGTCCAAGTAGAAGGAGGATTATATGTCACATATCCAAACACCAAAACTCAGATTCTACTCAAGTGTGAGAAGGGATTTCAAGCATGGTTTCATGTTTCCTTTCCCAAGGTTCCCATGAAACCCTTTTTGCATTCAATCTCTTTTCCAAGATAATTGAACACTAAGCATTAAGAACGAAATTCCTTCTAGCAAATCAAAGAGAAGATAAAGAGAAGAAGAATTTCAATATTATCAATCCATCAAGTACAACAGAGCTCCCTCTCTCAATGAGAGGGAAGTTAGCTAATCATAGCTCAAAGAAAAATACTCAAAAGTGAAGTGTAAAAGTGGATCTAAAACTAACTGCTTAACCCTCTCTTCAGTACTCCTTGGGGGTATTTATACTACTCCTAGTAAAAATAAAAGAATTACAAAAGTGAAAAAGGAAAATTACATTTTGGAGGGAAAAGAAGCTCAATAAGCGTGACTTCCCTGCTAGCGTGTGGTTGGCGCTCTAGTCGCGTGTCACGTGCTCTTCAATTCTAGCTTGGCGTGCCACGCCCAGCCCTTCAAGTGGCATGCTTGTCTTCACTAACAACCTTGGCGTGCCACGCCTTCGAGCTCAAGTGGCACGCACTAGCCTTTTTCCATTTCTCTTTGCCTCTGGAAACTTGAACTAGCGGGGCACGCCCAGGGTCTGGCGTGCCACGCCCTTGCTGTATGCTTGTCCAAGCTTCTATGGAAAGTTGAACTAGCGTGGCGCGCCCAGGGTCTAGCGTGCCACGCCCCTTTGTGAATAATTGGTTCCTCTGTTTGGCGTGCCACGCCACGAACTCAAGTGGCATGCCGCAATGCTTCTTTGTTCTCTGGATGACACTGGCGTGCCACGCTTGGGATCCAAGTGGCACGCCCAAGTGAGGAATAGTGGATGGCATGCCACGCCTTCGACACCAAGTGGCACGTTTCATGTATTTGGCCTTCTTCACCCTCTCTAGAATTTTATACCAGCGTGTCACGCCTAGAGGCTGGCGTGCCACGCCCATGATCTTGCCTTAGTTCCAGTAGCTGGCGTGCTACACCTCAGCCTTCAAGTGGCACGCTATAGTGAGATGCTTGGGTTGGCGTGCCATGCCTTCGACACCAAGTGGCATGCCCAGCCTTTGCTTTGGTCTCTTTGTTCATTGGCGTGCCACGCCTGGTTGCTCAAGTGACACGCCTAAGTGAGATTGAGAGGTTGGCCTGCCACACCTTCGACCTCAAGTGGCACGCCCAGTCCTCAATTGCCTTCAGCCCATTCTCTGGATTATTGTACCAGCGTGCCACGCCATGCTGCTCAAGTGGCACGCCCATACATTTGTGAACTCCTCACGCTCGGCGTGCCACGCCTGGGTTCTTAAGTGGCACACCATAGTGAAGGTTCTTCCTGGAGTAGTGAGTTGGCATGCCACGCACCTTTGCTCAAGTGGCACGCCAAGAGTGGCTGATGGGTTAGGGGTGCCACGCCCAACCTGGCGTGCCACGCCCCTTTTGTGTCCTCCATTGTTACTCTCTGGAACTTTGTACTAGCGTGCCACGCCCAGTCCCAGGCATGCCACGCCCATATGCATGCCTGGACTTTTCCCTGGAATTTAGTACTGGCGTGCCACGCCAGTGCATTTTTGTGGCGTTTGCTCCCAAGTGGCATGCCAGTTTCACATGCCCAACTTCTTATTGTCTTCTACCGATTTTTTATGCCTTTTTCATCTGAAATTCAGCACAATGATGACAAGTCATCTTAGCCTAGTTTCACTAGCCTTTTTCTTTCTTTTTCAATTAAATTATGCATTTTCTTGAGCCATAAGCAAGCCAATTGGGTAGATTTTCATGCTTCCTTTGATTTAATCAACCATGTATGAATTCATGCTATTTCATGAGGTTTTATGCTTTAATTGTCACATATTATGAAAGAATGAATATCTCATGATTTTGAGCATAGCTTTGATGTGTTTGGTTGATTAATGATAGGTGAAGAAAGCTTGGAGAAAGGTTTAAGCAAGAAGGAATGGCTAGGAGGAAGAGAGGACAAAAAGTTTGAGCAAAAGTTTGCCTCAAACTTTAGCTCAAACTTTTGGAATAAGTGAAAATGAACCAGGGAGCAAAAAGCTGGACCAAAAGTTTGCCTCAAACTTTTGTGCAAAAAGCAGGACCAAAAGTTTGCCTTAAACTTTTGTGCAAACTTTTGGGCAAAAAGCTGGAGCAAAGGTTTGCCTCAAACTTTTTGGCAAACTTTTGGCATCACAAATTAATACCCTGGAGAGCAAAAGTTTGTGCCAACGTTAGCCTCAAACTTTTTGGCAAACGTTGGCGCATGAACAACACACCCTGGAGAGCAAAAGTTTGCGCTAACGTTAGCCTCTAACTTTTTGGCTAACGTTGGCGCCATGAGTGTGCAAGGGGAGGCCAACGTTGGAGCAAAAGTTTGACCCTTAACTTTTGCCCCAACGTTGGTATCAGCAAAAGAGGGTGGCTGATGTGAAAAGTTGGAGTAAAAGTTTGCCTCAAACTTTTACTCAAACTTTTACTCAAGCTTTCATGATTCCAAACCCGGTTCAATTCGGTTCTTCTCCAAACTCCAAGAGCAATCAACCAAGGCCTCTATCAACCCAATTCCATCAAGAGCAAAGGCCCAATTGAAGGCTTGAAGACCATTTAAAGAAAGTGTATAAATAGCATAGGATTTAAGTTTTTCGGGGAGCTTTCCTTTTAGTTTTCATAGAGAGTTTTCGGAGAGCTTTTGGTATTGAGTGAATTTTAATTTCTAAGTCTCGGGGAAGGAGAATTGAATTCCCTTCCTCTTAGTTTTCTTGCTTTCAATTTCAATTACAATTGTCTTGGATCTTGGGTTGGAGAATTGAAGGAAATCTGTTTCAATCTCACCTTGGGATCTTGTTTAATTCTCTGCTTAATTGAATTTCAGTTTCGGTTAATTGCTTCTTCATCTACTTTCTTTGCAATTTACATTTTCTTTGCAATTGTTCTTGTTGGATCTAGGAAGGCATTGAGATCTAGACTTGGTTATCTAGTCTCTTGGGTCCTGAGATCTGAATTCAAATTTTACATCCTCTGTTTAATGCTTTTCAATCTCATTTACATTTCTGTTTTTAGATCTGATTCAATCCAAGTTATTTTCTACTTCTCTGTTTGTTGCAATTTACTTTTCCTTGTTTAAATTATGCAAATCCAATTCCCAATTCCCTTTACAATTCAAGCCATTTACATTTCTTGCAATTTAAGATTCTGCAATTTACATTTCTTGCGTTCTAAGTTTCTGCCATTTAATTTCTTGTTCTTTAAGATTCAGCACTTTAAATTTTAGTTCTCTTTACTTTCATGCAATTTACCCAATCCCTTTACTTTCTCTGCAATTTAAATTCTGCAAATCATAAATCTCTCAACCAAATCTTGATTCGCTTGACTAAATCAACCACTAAGCTAAAATTGCTCAATCCTTCAATCCCTGTGGGATCGACCTCACTCCCGTGAGTTATTATTACTTGATGCGACCCGGTGCACTTGCCGGTTAGTTTTGGGTGTTTTGGAGAAATTCGTTTTTCCACAAAAATACTCATCAAGTTTTTGGCGCCGTTGCCGGGGATTGATTAGATTGACAATGATTAAGTGAGGTGGCAATTTAGATCAAGCACTTTTTCTTTAATTTTTTACTGACACACTAACTGTTTGAATTTTTGCCTGAGCTAATTGAAACCTCACTTTAGCAATAGAGTGAAGTTTTCTTGGTTTATCTTGCTGAATATGATTCTTATAGCTTGATAAATAAACGAGAGAAGTGATTTTCGTTCATTAATCTCTCAAGTTTACCAACTGTTTGACACATGGTGTCAACTAATCCTCTGACTACATTCTGGCATGAGAATATCCAATTTTCATTTGGATTGTTTGTGATTGTGCAGGTCATGGAGGAAAGGAATCCTACAGCAAGAGGAGAAAAACTGAGGCATTATGATTTCCAGCCTCCATAATCAAAGAGCAAAATGTCAAGCTAGTGACAATAAAAGAGCGCTTGTTGGGAGGCAACCCAACCTGAGGTAACTTTCTTTTCATAGCTATTTCAATAAAAAGGTTAATTAGTTTTATCTATATTGCAAGAAGCTAAGTTTGGTGTTGCACACCAAAACAATCTAAGGGAGAATGAAGGATTCTAAGTTTGGTGTTCCACCAAAATCCCATCATAAAACACATTCTCACTTTCTGCATAATGCTGGCTTCAAGCATGTTGGATGAACTAGTTAACTATTCTGCTATTTCCTAGTTTTCAGTTTTATTGCTTTTGAAAAAAAAAAGAAAAAGAGTTTCACACATGGTTAATTCGATGCATGAGAACCATTGGCAAAGTACTAAGTTTGGTGTTCCCACACCAAAGTAAGTTCAAAGGCCCACAAATAAATCATGCATGCTAACCATTGTTTCTAAGTGCTTGGGGAACAAGCAACTTTCAATATCACTGCAGAGCATCATACAAGCTTTTGGAAAAATTAAGCATCATCAATCAAGGAGATGAAAGAGGAATATGAAGACCAGCAATGATGATGATGAGAAGGAGGAAAGCAAGTAAACTCCAAAAGGTTGTATTGTTAAGTGATTATTTTACATCAGATATTGCTGTGATTGAAAGTGATATTGTACCCCTGTCTGTCTGCATAGTATAGTTTTTCTGTAATTCAATAATTAAGATTCTTGATCATTTACAACACTACACTTTTCACACTTGTTTGCACTCAATACTTAAAAAATGCATCACATGAAAGTTCTTTGAAAAGAAGGATTGAGGAATTAAACAATTTTGAGGCAAGCAAAAGATTAGGAGAAGTGGCAGTTCTAGTTGTATGATAATGTATTGAGGTTGCATGCTTATGAAAACTTGCATGGGAGCTCATAGGCAGGACATGAAGTTCAAAGAAGTATTGTGGAGATTCTCAAAAATTTATTGATCCAAGAAGCAGCAAACAAAAGAAAAGAAAAGAAAGAAAATACAAAAACAAAAAGAACATGGCCCAAGGCTCTGAGCATCAATTACTAGGCAGAAAAAGAAAGAAGAAACAAAACTCAAAGAGTTGTTAGCCTAGTAAATGCTTGTGGTTGAATTGTGTCAAAGAAAGAGGCTTGAGCAAGTAAATCCTTAGGGGTGCTTTAACACCTAATACCTTAAAACCAACTGGTTTAGGAGTATTGATTGAAAGCTTATCTAAAGAGCCGCTTTGAGACATGACACTTAGAGTCAAGGCCAAAGCAAAGAAACTATAAGCTGCTTCAAGGTGATTACATATAAAGAGATCTCCATGATACCATTTGGATGAAAATCCTAAGACCTAAGACTCCCAATACGTGAGGACTAGTAAGCACTGAAGCCCTTGCATGAGCACATGATTTAGAGTTCACCCCACTGTCACTTGATCACTTCACTCACAGGATAGTACATGTAATTTTTCAAATCGATTATGATTGAAAGAACCTTTGAGCATAATTCCTTTCTTGCATGAGGACAAGCAAGCTTTAAGTTTGGTGTTGTGATGACAAGTCATCTTAGCCTAGTTTCACTAGCCTTTTTCTTCCGTTTTCAATTGAATTATGCATTTTCTTGAGCCATAAGCAAGCCAATTGGGTAGATTTTCATGCTTCCTTTGATTTAATCAACCATGTATGAATTCATGCTATTTCATGAGGTTTTATGCTATAATTGTCACATATTATGAAAGAATGAATATCTCATGATTTTGAGCATAGCTTTGATGTGTTTGGTTGATTAATGATAGGTGAAGAAAGCTTGGAGAAAGGTTGAAGCAAGAAGGAATGGCTAGGAGGAAGAGAGGACAAAAAGTTTGAGCAAAAGTTTGCCTCAAACTTTAGCTCAAACTTTTGGAATAAGTGAAAATGAACCAGGGAGCAAAAAGCTTGACCAAAAGTTTGCCTCAAACTTTTGTGCAAACTTTTGGGCAAAAAGCTGGAGCAAAAGTTTGCCTCAAACTTTTGTGCAAACTTTTGTGCAAAAAGCTGGACCAAAAGTTTGCCTAAAACTTTTGTGCAAACTTTTGGGCAAAAAGCTGGAGCAAAAGTTTGCCTCAAACATTTTGGCAAACTTTTGGCATCACAAATCAACACCCTGGAGAGCAAAAGTTTGCGCCAACGTTAGCCTCAAACTTTTTGGCAAACGTTGGCGCATGAACAACACAACCTGGAGAGCAAAAGTTTGCGCCAACGTTAGCCTCTAACTTTTTGGCTAACGTTGGCGCCATGAGTGTGCAAGGGGAGGCCAACGTTGGAGCAAAAGTTTGACCCCTAACTTTTGCCCCAACGTTGGTATCAGCAAAAGAGGGTGGCTGATGTGAAAAGTTGGAGTAAAAGTTTGCCTCAAACTTTTACTCAAACTTTTACTCAAGCTTTCATGATTCCAAACCCGGTTCAATTCGGTTCTTCTCCAAACTCCTAGAGCAATCAACCAAGGCCTCTATAAACCCAATTCCATCAAGAGCAAAGGCCCAATTGAAGGCTTGAAGACCATTTGAAGAAAGTGTATAAATAGCATAGGATTTAAGTTTTTCGGGGAGCTTTCCTTTTAGTTTTCATAGAGAGTTTTCGGAGAGCTTTTGGTATTGAGTGAATTTTAATTTCTAAGTCTCGGGGAAGGAGAATTGAATTCCCTTCCTCTTAGTTTTCTTGCTTTCAATTTCAATCACAATTGTCTTGGATCTTGGGTTGGAGAATTGAAGGAAATCTGTTTCAATCTCACCTTGGGATCTTGTTTAATTCTCTGCTTAATTGAATTTCAGTTTCGGTTAATTGCTTCTTCATCTATTTTCTTTGCAATTTACATTTCCTTTGCAATTGTTCTTGTTGGATCTAGGAAGGCATTGAGATCTAGACTTGGTTATCTAGTCTCTTGGGTCCTGAGATCTGAATTCAAATTTTACATCCTCTGTTTAATGCTTTTCAATCTCATTTACATTTCTGTTTTTAGATCTGATTCAATCCAAGTTATTTTCTACTTCTCTGTTTGTTGCAATTTACTTTTCCTTGTTTAAATTCTGCAAATCCAATTCCCAATTCCCTTTACAATTCAAGCCATTTACATTTCTTGCAATTTAAGATTCTGCAATTTACATTTCTTGCGTTCTAAGTTTCTGCCATTTAATTTCTTGTTCTTTAAGATTCAGCACTTTAAATTTCAGTTCTCTTTACTTTCATGCAATTTACCCAATCCCTTTACTTTCTCTGCAATTTAAATTCTGCAAATCACAAATCTCTCAACCAAATCTTGATTCGCTTGACTAAATCAACCACTAAGCTAAAATTGCTCAATCCTTCAATCCCTGTGGGATCGACCTCACTCCCGTGAGTTATTATTACTTGATGCGACCCGGTGCACTTGCCGGTTAGTTTTGGGTGTTTTGGAGAAATTCGATTTTCCACAAAAATACTCATCACACAACTCATCTCAAAGTAGTGTACCATAATATCCATTAAATAATGCATGATTGTACTGATCAAATGACATTTATTCTCTTTTATGGTCTTTGTTATGCACAAAAGAAGGGTAGATGATGCAAGTCATCACCTTCCGAAGCAAGCTTAACAAAGGCACTTGGGGACATGACTACTATCCTCACTCAAATATAAAAAGATCAAAAGGAATACTACTCCATCCAAGCCATCCAAGCCACACCTCAAGTTGCTCAACTTGAAGGCCCTCCTAGAATTTGTGGTTTGTGCTATAGCACCACACATTACACCAATCAATGCCATCAAATTCAAGAGGAGCATACCCTTGTTGTAGCCAATGTGAACTATAACAACCGTCCGCCCTATCCTTCTCAAGGCCAAAACAACTACTTTCATGGTAGTAATCAAAATCAAGGGTGGTGAGACAATGTACAAGGGAGCAATCAAAACCAAAGATGGAACAACTCTTCTTCTCATTACAACAACAACCAATCTTCATCTCAATACCAACACAACAACAACAACCACCAAGCCAACTAAAATCACCACAACCAAAACCAAAATAACTACACCAAATACCAAGCACCACACCATAGTCAACAATCCAACCAATCCTCTTTATCTTCCACTAATCAATTTGACGAGCTTAAAGCCGTTATGGAGAAACGGGACGAGGGCTACAAGGCTCAATTCGATACCATGGGCGCTCAATTGGCCAATATTACCTATATGATCTCAAAGATGTCCATGTCCTCCAACAACACCAACCAACCCTCAAGCTCTTCTAGCCTTCCTTCCTAACCCCAACCAAACCCCAAAGGCGGTCTCAATGCTATCACTCTACGGTTGGAAACTACATTGGAGGAGATACCTCCTAGGGTCATGGAAGACATTCATAAGAAAGAAGTGGTTGTTGAAACTCCACATGAAGAAGAGGAGGTGGATAAAAGGCAAGATGAAGAAGGAGTAATCCTTAAGGAACCCAAGAGGAAAGCTATAGTGGATGAGTCCGTTCCTATCCCATTCCCTTCCTTGGTGAAGAAAGCAAAGAAGACGCCGGAATTCGATTTAAACATGCTTCAAGTGTTCAAGAGAGTTGAGGTAACCATACCGCTTCTTGATGCTATCCAACAAATTCTGAAGTATGCAAAATTTTTGAAAGACTTGTGCACACACAAGGATATGATAGGAGAGTTGGAGACATTATCCTTGGGTAGTTCAATCTCTTCCTTGATGGAACCTATTCCAAAGAAATGTGGTGACCCTGGACCTTGTTTGGTGTCTTGTTGTATTGGTAGACGTACTTTTCATGACTGTATGTGTGATCTAGGAGCTTGCGTAAGCATCATGCCACTTTCTATCTTTGTGCGGTTGAATTTATCTCCATTAAAGAAGTCGACGACGAAGTTTGCCTTAGCCGATAAGAGTGTGATCACTGTGTTGGGAATAACAGAAGATGTACTTGTGGCAATCAAGGATTTGGTCTTTTCGATTGACTTTTACATCCTTGAAATGCCTCCAACAAAAAATAGAAGCTCATCCTCCGTTCTACTTAGTAGACCCTTCCTCAATACCTCTAAATTCAAGTTAGATGCCTTCACCGGCACATACTCCTTTGAGGTTGGAGACAAGACTATCAAGTTCAATTTGGAAAAAGCTATGAAGCATCCTCCGAAAGAGCATTCTGTTCTCCGATGTGATGTAATTGATGAAGTGGTAGTGGAAGTGCAAGAAGAAGACCATAACAAGTTATGCTACCATGTTGTTGAAGAGACGGATGACCAAGAGGATCAACAAGTGAAAGTTGTTGAAAGTGAACACCATGAGCTTGATGAAAAGGAACCTCAGCTTGAGGCAAAGAGTGAGCTGAAGCCTCTTCTATCTCATTTGAAGTATGCTTTCTTAGAGAACAATCAAAAGTTTCCAGTCATTATTGCTAGTGAGCTTTCGAGTGAAGAAGAAGAAAAGTTCCTGGATGTTCTAAGAAGGTACCAGAAGGAAATTGGTTGGAGCCTAGCTGATATTGTGGGGATTGACCCTCTCAAGTGCATACATCGTATATTTTTCCAAGAGGGAGCTAGGCCGGTTAGGCAACTGCAAAGGAGGCTCAACCCTACCATCCTTGATGTTGTAAAGAAGGAAGTCACTAGGCTACTTGATGCAGGTATCATATATCCAATTTCTGACAGTGAATGGGTGAGTCCGGTCCAGGTTGTTCCCAAGAAATCGGGCATCACTACGGTTAAAAAGGATGATGGTGAAGTGGTCACCAAGAGAGTACAAAAAGCGTGGCGAGTGTGCATCGATTATAGGAGGTTGAATGCCTGATGTGCATAAACTTGATATGCTACGATTTAGGAAATTGCACGATCGGCAAAATTCCTTCCGGCAAGTGCACCGGTTATCGTCAAGTAAAAACTCACAATAGAGTGAGGTCGAATCCCACAAGGATTGGTTGAGTGAGCAATTCGGATTAGAAGTATGTTCTAGTTGAGCGGAATCAAGATTTAGATGAGAATTGCGGAATGTAAAATTGCATGAATTAAAGAGCGAGAAGCTAAATTGCTGAAATTAAAAGGGATGGGGTGATTGCATGAATTTAATTGCAGAATGTAAAGAGAAAGTGGTAAATCAGAAATGGGGAGTTCATTGGGTGTTAGGAGATATTGAGATCTCCGAATCAAAACAACTTTTATCCCTTCCTCAACCAATGCATTCATTGAATTTTGCTTGACAATCTTATATGATTGGATCCCAATCCCTTGGCTCACCAATTCTCTCTAAAAACAAACAAATTCCCAATCCCTTGGTTTAAATGTTCATAAGAAGAGATGATGCTCGATCACTGATTATACCACACAGTTTCATGAACCACAATTTGGTAGGATTACATGTCACAATATCCATCCAAACCCCAATCCAATTCACTGTGAGAAAGCTTCTCTAGCATGAATCCTCCATTCCTTTCCCAAGGTTCCGAAGGATTCCAATTATGGGTAGTTTCTTTCCCAAGACAACTACCCAATGGAATTAGATCGAGAAGCTTTCTAACAAAATTCAAGAGAAAAGATTGAAGAAGAAGATAAAACTATTATTGATTCATTGAATTACAATAGAGCTCCCTAACCCAATGAAAGGGGTTTAGTGAGTCATAGCTCTGAATTCAATTACAAAACTAAAAGAAAATGATCCAAAGTTCTCCGTCTAAAAATTTCTCTCTAACTAACTTAAATTCTATCCTATTTATACACTTTCTAAATTGAGCTTCTGTTGTGTTTCTTGGGCTTTGAGGCCTTTCTCTGATTTCCTTTTGCTTTGGGTTTATGGTCCATAATCCTGATGAGGCTGTGATCCAATTCTGTAACATTCATTGAGCAAACTTAGTGATAAACAAGTAATGACACAAGACTCAACAAATTGAAGCTCCAGACTCATCAATCCTTCAGGCCCAATCCCATAAACCATGATATTCAATTGGGTTTCATACCATAATACGTTTAAGTTAATGTTTGTGGTCAAATGCTAACTTAAACTTCAATATATATGGCCTAGAAATCCTTTCAAAAAGTGGCGTTTAAGTTGAAGTTTAAGTTTTAGTTTAAGGTTAAACTGAAACTTAAACGTGGAAATGGAAGAAAGCAACCCAGGAGTGTGAAATGTCGAACACGTTTAAGCTTCAGTTTAAGGTTAAACTGAAGCTTAAACGTGGAAATGAAGAAAGCAACCCTGGAGGAGCAATTGGGTCGAACACGTTTAAGCTTCAGTTTAAGGTTAAACTGAAGCTTAAACGTGGAAATGGGAAAGCAACCCTGGAGGAGAGAAATAGTCGAACACGTTTAAGCTTCAGTTTAAGGTTAAACTGAAGCTTAAACGTGGAAATGAAGAAAGCAACCCTGGAGGAGCAATTGGGTCGAACACGTTTAAGCTTCAGTTTAAGGTTAAACTGAAGCTTAAACGTGGAAATGGGAAAGCAACCCTGGAGGAGAGAAATACTCGAACACGTTTAAGCTCCAGTTTAAGGTTAAACTGGAGCTTAAACGTGGAATGCTCCTGGTGCCTTTCTTACTTCTGGCGTTTAACCTCCAGTTTAAGGTTAAACTGGAGGTTAAACGTGGAAGTGCTTCTTTGGTGAGAATTTGTGTCGAACACGTTTAAGCTCCAGTTTAAGGTTAAACTGGAGCTTAAACGTGGAAATGCTCCCTTGGTGAAATTCTCATTCTGGCGTTTAACTTCCAGTTTAAGGTTAAACTGGAGGTTAAACGCCAGTTCCAGCATTTCTTAGCCTTCATGATTCTGGCGTTTAAGCTCCAGTTTAGGCTTAAACTGGAACTTAAACGCCATTTCCAGCATTATATGGTTTGGTAGTTTAAGTTCCAGTTTAAGCTTAAACTGGAACTTAAACTCCACATGTGATATTCAAGCTTCCTTTATTGATTTTGTTGCTTCCTTGCCTAGCCTCTTCTTCCCTGAAATCATCCAAACAATTGCATCAAAGTCTTGCAAAATTTCATGAGAAATCTTCCATTCATAGCATTCAAGTAATATAACTAAAAACTCATGGAATTTGCATCAAAATCATACTGTTTGGATGGTTCATTGCTTTGTTATTCATTTAACCATTCTTGGTTACTTTAAGCTCAAGAAAATGCATAAAACAACTAAAACTAACAGAAAAATGCTAGTGAAACTAGCCTAAGATGCCTTGGCATCAATGCCACTACAAGAAAGGACCACTACCCTTAACCCTTTATTGATCAGATGTTGGACCGTTTGGCGGGTAAATCCCATTATTGCTTTCTTGATGGATTCACTAGATACTTCCAGATTCACATTGCTCCTGAAGATCAGGAAAAGACAACATTCACTTGTCCTTTTGGCACATTTGCCTACAAAAGGATGACATTTGGACTATGTAATGCACCTGCTACTTTTCAGCGGTGTATGACCAGTGTCTTTTCCGATCTAATAGAGAATTGTCTGGAAGTCTTTATAGATGACTTCAGTGTTTATGGAACTTTATTTGATTGCTGCTTAGAGAACTTGGCAAAGGTATTAGCTAGATGTGTTGACACCAACCTTGTCTTGAACTTTGAAAAATGTCACTTTATGGTAAGACAAGGCATAGTGTTGGGACATGTAGTTTCTCATGAAGGCATTTCTGTAGACCTGGCCAAGGTCGATGTTATCACCACTTTACCTCACCCCTCATCTGTGAGGGAGGTTCGCTCGTTTTTGGGACATGCAGGATTTTACAGGTGCTTTAACAAATATTTCAGCAAAATTACTTTGCCATTGTCACGCCTACTCCAAAAAGATGTAGACTTTGAGTTTGACAGTGCATGTGTGAAAGCATTTGAAGAGCTAAGGAGAGTTCTTACCACAGCACCGGTTGTGCGAGGCCCCAACTGGACGTTGCCATTCGAGATAATTTGTGATGCGTCAAACCATGTTGTAGGTGCCGCGCTTGCACAGCGTGATGGTAAACTCCCTTATTTCATTGCTTACTCTTCTAATACACTGGATACAGCACAATCTAACTGTATGACTACAGAAAAGGAACTCTTAGCTATTGTTCATGCTTTAGATAAATTCAGATCTTATTTGCTAGGGTCCAAGATAGTGGTATACACGGATCATGCAACTTTAAAGTACTTATTGACAAAGAATGATTCAAAGCCTAGACTCATACGTTGGATCTTGCTTTTGCGAGAATTCGACCTTGAGACTTGGGACCGGAGTGGGTCTCAAAACTTGGTTGCAGATCATTTAAGCCACCTTGAGAATTTAAAATTTGACCCATTTCCGATCAATGACTCATTCCCATTGGATAGTTTGCATGCTGTGTCGGATAGCTTTCCTTGGTTTGCCCCAATGGCGAACTACTTGGTTGCAAAAATCTTCCCTCCTAACTTTTCTAAAAACCAAAGGGACAAGTTGACGAGTGATTCCAAATACTACATTTTGGATGACCCTCACTTGTGGAAGAGGGGCATAGACCAAGTAATTCGAAGATGTGTGCCGGAATCTGAAATTCAACCCATTCTTGAAGCTTGCCATTCGTCTGAATGTGGTGGCCCCTTTGGCCCACAAAGGACAGCCAAAAAGGTGTTGGATTGTGGATTCTAATGGCCAACCTTATTCAAGCATGCTAACTGGTTCTGTGTGTCTTGCCATCAATGTCAGAAGTCGGGAAACATGTCCCAAAGGGATGAGATGCCTCAGCAACCTATGTTGTTCTGTGAGATATTTGATGTATGGGGCATTGACTTTATGGGACCGTTTCCCAACTCAAGTTGGTATCTATATATTCTGTTAGCGATTGACTACGTGTCAAAGTGGGTAGAAGCAATACCTACCCGCCTTGACGATGCCAATTCCCTTGTTTCTTTTATTAGAAATCATGTTATATGCCGTTATAGGTCGCCACGAGCAATCGTGAACGACCAAGGATCCCACTTTTGTAACAGGAAAGTAGAAGCATTGCTCAAGCGCTATGGAGTATTACATAAGGTTGCCACTACTTATCTTCCACAAACCAATGGACAAGCGGAAGTGTCCAACCGGGAGATCAAGAGAATCTAGGAGAAAGTGGTAAATCCGCAAAAGAAGGATTGAAGCTTCCGGCTAGGAGATGCACTGTGGGCGTATAGGACATCCTACAAGACTCCGTTAGGGATGAGTCCCTTCCGGATCGTCTATGGAAAGTCATGCCACCTTCCGGTAGAAATTGAGCATAGAGCCTATTGGACGGTAAAGTAGTGCAATATGGATCCAAACAAGGCAGGAGTGACGCACGGAAACTTGTCTCTCAACAGATTTCCCTCGGCAAGTATACCGAATTGTCGTCAAGTAATAACTCACAAAAGAGTGAGGTCGAATCCCACAGGGATTGATTGGTCAAGCAACTTTAATTGGAGGAATGTTCTAGTTGAGCTAAGCAGAATTTGGTTTAAGAGTTGCAGGAAATTAAATGGCGAGAAAGTAAATAGGAGAAAATGTAAATGCTGGAAATAAAGAGCTGAAAATAGATGACGGAAAATAAATTGCAGAATCTTAAATGGGAATGGGGAAGATGATCATAAAAGTAATTGGCAGAAATTAAAGAGAATGGGTAAGATCAGAAATGGGGAGTTCATCGGGCTTAGGAGATGTTGCTTCCTCCAGATCAAGTTCATTTTCATCTCTTCCTCAATCAATGCATTCATTGATCTCCTTGGCAATCTTAAGTAATTGAATTCCAATTCCTTGGTAATTCAATCTCTCAAATCTTGATCAATAGCCAATTCCTTGGTCCAATTGCTCATGAGAAGAGATGAGGTATGGTCACTGATTATACCACATGTATTTTCAAATCAAAGTGTTGGTAGGATTATATGTCACTATATCCATCCAAACCCCAATTTGATCCAACATGAGAAAGCATTTCTAGCATGATCTCTTGATTCCTCTTCCAAGGTTCCGAAGAGATCCAAGTATGAATAGCTTCTTTTCCAAGATAACTACTCAATTGGGTGAAGATTGAAAGCTTTCTAGTAAAATCAAGAGAAAAGAAAGAAGAAGAATAATAAAAACTCTTATTGATCCATCAAATTACAACAGAGCTCCCTAACCCAATGAAAAGGGTTTAGTTGTTCATAGCTCTGGGAATGGAAAACAAAGATGGAGAATATTCTGAAAAGTTAAACTAGAAGTTGCAAAGAAAGTAAAAAATACAGAGTGTAATTCTAATAATGCCAAAAGCTTCCTTCTAGTTCAACGTTCTCCCTATTTATACTATTCTTCTGATCTTCTAGTTGCTTCTTCAAGTCTTGGATATGGGCCTTTGGATCTTGAGTTGAAGCAGTTATCTTCTTCAGTGGGCTTAGCTTTACTTGCAGAGAAAGTGTGCAGTAGGTATGGACTTTAGCTTGGGGCATTAGTGGTGTTAACGTTAAGTGAAACGGTGGGGTCGAGAACGTTAGTGACAATCACCTTTTTCACTAACATTCTTAACCCAAAAATGGTCCACGTTAACTTCAGCGTTAGTGGCACTAATGTGACTACTGACGTTGCATCTTGGCCCTTTGCAAACGTTACTGGGGTTTACCTTTTCCAATAACGTTGAGAGTACCCCTTTCTCCCTACGTTAGAGTTCACGTTAGTATAGTTAACGTGGCCTTTAACGTAGGCTTGCCAAATCTTCGAGAGCATTAGTGACACTTACCTTTGTCACTAACGCTTCAAAACGCCCCTACTTCCCACGTTAGAGTTCAAGTTAACTAGGTTAACGTGACTTCTAACTGGTATTGATAGCCATCTCCAACATTAGTGAAAAAGGTGAGTGTCACTAACGTTGGCTCATCATCCCTCTTCTCCACGTTAGCTTCCACGTTAATGTAATTAATGTGGCAACTAACGTGGCTCATAGTGGCTTAATCCAACGTTAGTGACAAAGGTGAGTGTCACTAACGTTGGTGATTCCTTGCTCCTTCCACGTTAGAGTTCACGTTAACTGAGTTAACGTGACTCTTAACGTGGCCAGCTGCCACTTTGGTACATTAGTGCCACTTACTTTTACCACTAACGTTGGAGTTCTACTTCTCTTCCACGTTAGCTTCCACGTTAACATAGTTAACGTGGTAACTAACGTGGGCTAAGATGGCTCACGAAGGCGTTAATGGCAATCACTTTTCTCATTAACGTTACAAGCTAGCCTCAATTCCACGTTAGTGGTCACGTTAGCTAGACTAACGTGGCTACTAACTTGGTTCTTCCTTACTTCCTTTGTCCTGAAATCAAGCAATAAAGTGCATCAAAACTCTAATCCAAGTTATGAGACATTGGTGAACAAAATTGTGATCTCTGGTAATGGCTCCAAAAACTTGGTGCTCTAATCTCAATTTATAATTTGTCACAACTTTGATACAACTAACCAGCAAGTGCACTGGGTCGTCCAAGTAATAAACCTTACGTGAGTAAGGGTCGATCCCACGGAGATTGTTGGTATGAAGCAAGCTATGGTCACCTTGTAAATCTCAGTCAGGCGGATATAAAATAGTTATGGAGTTTTTGAAAATAAATATTAAACTAAGGATAGAAATACTTATGTAAATCATTGGTGAGAATTTCAGATAAGCGCATAGAGATGCTTTCGTTCCTCTGAACCTCTGCTTTCCTGCTGCCTTCATCCAATCAATCCTACTCCTTTCCATGGCTGGCTTTATGTAAGGGCATCACCGTTGTCAATGGCTACATTCCATCCTCTTGTGAAAATGGTCCAAATGCTCTGTCACAGCACGGCTAATCATCTGAGGTTCTCGATCATGCTGGAATAGGATTCACCCTCCTTTTGCGTCTGTCACTACGCCCAGCAATCGCGAGTTTGAAGTTCGTCACAGTCATTCAATCTCAGAGTCCTACTCGGAATACCATAGACAAGGTTTAGACTTTCCGGACTCTCATGAATGCCGCCATCAATCTAGCTTATACCACGAAGATTCTGATTAAGAGATCTAAGAGATACTCATTCAATCTAAGGTAGAACGGAAGTGGTTGTTAGGCACGCGTTGCTAGGGAATGATGATGATTGTCACGTTCATCACATTCAGGTTGAAGTGCGAATGAATATCTTAGAAGTGAAATAAGATGAACTGAATAGAGAAACAGTAGTACTTTGCATTAATCTTTGAGGAACAGCAGAGCTCCACACCTTAATCTATGGAGTGTAGAAACTCTACCGTTGAAAATACATAAGTGAATATAGAGGGTAAGCATGGCCGAGTGGCCAGCCTCCCATGGAGGTCTAGAGATCTAAAAATGATCAAAAGATGTTCCAAAGATGTGTAATACAATACTAAAAAGTCCTATTTATAATAAACTAGCTACTAGGGTTTATAGAAGTAAGTAATTGATGCATAAATCCACTTCCGGGGCCCACTTGGTGTGTGCTTGGGCTGAGCTTGAAGTCTACACGTGGAGAGGTCATTCTTGGAGTTGAACGATAGCTTTTGTGCCATTTTGGGCGTTGAACTCCACTTTGCAACTTGTTTCTGGCGCTGGACGCCAGAATTGGGCAGAGAGCTGGCGTTGAACGCCAGTTTGCGTCGTCTAAACTTGGGCAAAGTATGGACTATTATATATTGCTGGAAAGCCCTGGATGTCTAGCTTCCAACGCAATTAGAAGCGCGCCATTTTGAGTGCAGGGAGGTCAGAATCCAACAGCATCAGCAGTCCTTCTTCAACCTCTGAATCTGATTTTTGCTCAAGTCCCTCAATTTCAGCCAGAAAATACCTGAAATCACAAAAAAACACACAAACTTATAGTAAAGTCCAGAAATGTGAATTTAACATAAAAACTAATGAAAACATCCATAAAAGTAACTAGATTCTACTAAAAACATACTAAAAACAATGCCAAAAAGCGTATAAATTATTCGCTCATCACAACACCAAACTTAAATTGTTGCTTGTCCCCAAGCAACTGAAGATCAAATAGGATAAAAAGAAGAGAATATACTATAAATTCCAAACTATCAATGAAACATAGCTCCAATCAGATGAGCGGGACTTGTAGCTTTTTGCCTTTTGAATAGTTTTGGCATCTCACTTTATCCATTGAGGTTCAGAGTGATTGGCATCTATAGGAACTCAGAGTTCAGATAGTGTTTTTGATTCTCCTAGTTCAGTATGATGATTCTTGAATACAGCTACTTTATAAGTCTTGGCCGTGGCCCTAAGCAACTTGTTTTCCAGTATTACCACCGGATACATAAATGCCACAGACACATAATTGGGTGAACCTTTTCAGATTGTGACTCAGCTTTGCTAAAGTCCCCAATTAGAGGTGTCCAGGATTCTTAAGCACACTCTTTTTTTGCTTTGGACCTTGACTTTAACCGCTCAGTCTCAAGTTTTCACTTGACACCTTCACGCCACAAGCACATAGTTAGGGACAGCTTGGTTTAGCCGCTTAGACCAGGATTTTATTCCTTTAGGCCCTCCTATCCACTGATACTCAAAGCCTTGGGATCCTTTTTATTTGCCCTTGCCTTTTGGTTTTAAGGGTTATTGGCTTTTTGCTCTTGCCTCTTGGTTTTAAGAGCTTTTGGCTTTTTCTTCTTGCTTTTTCTTTTTCTTTCTATTCTTTTTCGCCTATTTTTTTTTGTGCAAGCTTTGTTCTTTGCTGCTTTTTCTTGCTTCAAGAATCATTTTTTTATGATTTTTCAGATTATCAAATAACATATCTCCTTGTCATCATTCTTTCAAGAGCCAACATATTTAACATTCTTAAACAACAACTTCAAAAGGCATATGCACTGTTCAAGCATTCATTCAGAAAACAATAAGCATTGTCACCACATCAATGTAATTAAACTAAGTTCAAGGATAAGTTTGAAACTCATGTACTTCTTGTTCTTTTGAATTAAAACAATTTTCATTTAAGAGAGGTGATGGATTCATAGGACATTCATAACTTTAAGACATAGTTACTAACTACTAATGATCATGTAATAAGACACAAACATAGATAAGCACTTAACATAGAGAAAACGAAAAACAGAGAATGTAAGAACAAGGAATGAGTCCACCTTAGTGATGGTGGCGTTTCCTTCTTGAGGAACCAATGATGTCCTTGAGCTCTTCTATGTCTCTTTCTTGTCTTTGTTTCTCCTCCCGCATTGCTTTTTGATCTTCTCTTATTTCATGAAGGATGATGGAGTGCTCTTGATGTTCCACCCTTAATTGTCCCATGTTGGAACTTAATTCTCCTAGGGAGGTGTTGATTTGCTCCCAAAAATTCTGTGGAGGAAAGTGCATCCCTTGACGTATCTTAGGGGTTTCTTGATGATGAGCTTCTTCATGTGCCTGTTGAGATCCATGAATGTGCTCTCTTGTTTGCTCCATCTTTTTCTTAGTGATGGGCTTCTCTTCCTCAATGTGAATGTCTCCTTCTATGAAAGCTCCAGCTGAGTAACATAGATGGCAGATAAGATGAGGGAAAGCTAGCTTGCCCCAGGGGAGGGCTTTTTCGCTATTTTGTAGAGTTCAAGGGAGATGACTTCATGAACTTCTACTTTCTCTCTAATCATGATGCTATGGATCATGATGGCCCGATCAACAGTAACTTCAGATCGGTTGCTAGTGGGGATGATGGAGCATTGGATGAACTCCAACCATCCTCTAGCCACAGGCTTGAGGTCCAGTCTTCTTAATTGAACCGGCTTGCCTTTGGAGTCAATCTTCCATTGAGCTCCTTCCACACATATGTCTATGAGGACTTGGTCCAACCTTTGATTAAAGTTGACCCTTCTAGTGTAGGGGCGCTCATCTCCTTGCATCATAGGCAAGTTAAACGCCAACCTCACATTCTCCGGGCTAAAATCTAAGTATTTCCCCGAACCATTGTAACATAATTCTTTGGATTCGGGTTCTTACTTTATTCATGGTTCCTAGTGATCCATGCATTGGCATAGAACTCTTGAACCATTAGGATGCCGACTTGTTGGATGGGGTTTGTTAGGACTTCCCAACCTCTTCTTTGGATTTCATGTCGGATCTCCGGATACTCATTTCTTTTGAGCTTGAAAGGGACCTCGGGGATCACCTTCTTCTTGGCCACAACATCATAGAAATGGTCTTGATGAGCTTTGGAGATGAACCTTTCCATCTCCCATGACTCCAAGGTGGAAGCTTTTGTCTTCTCTTTCCCTTTTCTAGAGGATTCTCCGGTCTTAGGTGCCATCAATGGTAATGGAAAAACAAAAAGCTTATGCTTTTACCACAACTTAGACTTTTGCTCGCCCTCGAGCAAGAGAAGAAAGAAGAGATGAAGAAGAAGAAGAAAATATAGAGGAGAGGGGGGTGGTGTATTCGGCCAAGAAGAGAAGAGAGGGTTGTGTTGTGTGAAAAATGAGGAAGAATGGAGGACTATATATAGGGAAGGGAGGGGGGTAAGGTTCGGCCATAAGGGTGGGTTTTGGGTGGAAAATTGATTTTGAATTTTGAAGGTAGGTGGAGTTTATGAGGTAGGTTTATGGGGAAGGGTGTTTGGATGTGAGTGGTGAAGTGGTGATAGGGAAGAGAGATTGAGGTGATTGGTGAAGAGTTTTGGGGAAGAGTGTTTATGGGATTGTGTGAAAGAGGGGTGAGAAGAAGTGAGTGGAGGTAGGTGGGGATCCTATAGGGTCCACAGATCCTGAGGTGATCCTGTGGGGTCCACAGATCCTGAGGTGTTCAAGGATTTACAACCTTGCACCAAATTAGGCATGTAAAATGCCTTTGCACACAACTCTGGGCGTTCAGCGCCAGATTGGTGCTTGTTCTGGGTGTTGAACCCCCATTTGTGGCCCATTTCTGGCGTTGAATGCCAGAACCATGCTTGTTCTGAGCGTTCAGCGCCAGCTTTTCTCCAGGGTGCATTTCTGGCGTTCAGCGCCAGAACCATGCTCTATTCTGGCGTTGAACGCCCAAAACATGCTTCTTACTGGCGTTTAAACGCCAGTAAGGTCTTTCTCCAGGGTGTGATTTTTCTTCTGCTGTTTTTTATTCCGTTTTCAATTTTTATATTTATTTTGTGACTCCACATGATCATGAACCTAATAAAACATGAAAAACAATGAAAATTAGATGAATAAACATTGGGTTGCCTCCCAACAAGCGCTTCTTTAACGTCAATAGCTTGATAGTTGGCTCTCATGGAGCCTCACAGATGTGCAGAGCTTTGTTGAGACCTCCCAACACTAAACTTAGAGTTTGGATATGGGGTTTTGACACCAAACTTAGAGTTTGGTTGTGGCCTCCCAACACCAAACTTAGAGTTTGACTGTGGGGGCTTTGTTTGACTCTGCTTTGAGAGAAGCTTTTTATGCTTTCTCTCCATGGATACAGAGAGAGATCCTTGAGTTGTAAACACAAGGTTGTCCTTATTTATTTGAAGGATCAATTCTCCTCTGTCCACATCAATCACAGCTCTTGCTGTGGCTAGGAAAGGTCTTCCTAGGATGATGGATTCATCCTCATCCTTCCCAGTATCTAGGACTATGAAATCAGTAGGGATGTAAAGGCCTTCAACCTTTACTAACACGTCCTCTACTTGTCCATAAGCCTGTTTTCTTGAATTGTCTGCCATCTCTAATGAGATTTTAGCGGCTTGCACCCCATAGATTCCCAGTTTCTCTATTATAGAGAGAGGCATGAGGTTTATCCCTGAACCAAGGTCACACAGAGCCTTTTCAAAGATCATGGTGCCTATGGTACAAGGTATTAAGAACTTTTCAGGATCCTGTTTCTTCTGAGGCAATGTCAGTTGATCCAGATCACTTAGTTCATTGGTGAACAAGGGAGGTTCATCTTCCCAAGTTTCAATGCCAAATAATTTTGTATTCAGCTTCATGATTGCACCAAGGTACTTGGTGACTTGCTCCTCAGTGACATCCTCATTATCTTCAGAAGAGGAATACTCATCATAGCTCATGAATGGAATAAGGAGGTTTAATGGAATCTCTATGGTCTCTAGTTGAGCCTCATATTCTTTTGGTTCCTCAGAGGGAAGCTCCTTATTGATCACTGGGCGTCCCAGGAGGTCTTCCTCACTAGGATTCACGTCCTCTCCCACCCTTACAGGTTCGGCCATGGTAGTTAATTCAATGGCCTTGCACTCTCCTTTTGGATTTTCTTCTGTATTGCTTGGGAGAGTACTAGGAGGGATTTCAGTGATCCTTTTACTCAGCTGGCCCACTTGTGCCTCCAAATTTCTAATGGATGACCTTGTTTCATTCATGAAACTCACAGTGGCCTTAGATAGATCAGAGACTAAGTTTGCTAATTTAGAGGTATTTTGTTCAGAGTTCTCTGTCTGTTGCTGAGTAGATGATGGAAAAGGCTTGCTATTGCTAAACCTGTATCTTCCACCATTATTAAAGCCTTGTTGATGCTTTTGTTGATCCTTCCATGAGAGATTTGGATGATTTCTCCATGATGGATTATAGGTGTTTCCATAAGGTTCACCTAAGTAATTTACCTCTGCTATTACAGGGTTCTCAGGATCATAAGCTTCTTCTTCAGAAGATGCCTCTTGAGTACTGTTGGATGCAGCTTGCATTCCATTCAGACTCTGAGAAATCATATTGACTTGCTGAGTCAATATTTTATTCTGAGCCAATATAGCATTCAGAGTATCAATTTCAATAACTCTTTTCTTCATAGGCGTCCCATTACTCACAGGATTCCTCTCAGAAGTGTACATGAACTGGTTATTAGCAACCATGTCAATGAGTTCTTGAGCTTCTGCAGGCGTTTTCTTTAGGTGAATGGATCCACCTGCAGAAGTATCCAATGACATCTTTGAGAGCTCAGATAAACCATCTTAGAATATATCCAGGATGGTCCATTCTGAAAGCATGTCAGAAGGACACTTTTTGATCAGCTGTTTGCATCTTTCCCAAGCTTCATAGAGGGATTCACCTTCTTTCTGTCTGAAGGTTTGAACATCCACTCTAAGCTTGCTCAGCTTTTGAGAAGGAAAGAACTTGGCTAAGAAAGCCGTGACCAGCTTAACCCAAGAGTTCAGGCTGTCTTTGGGTTGAGAGTCCAACCACACTCTAGCTCTGTCTCTTACAGCAAAAGGGAAAAGCATGAGCCTGTAGACTTCAGGATCTACTCCGTTAGTCTTAACAGTATCACAGATCTGCAAGAATTCAGTTAAGAACTGAAAGGGATCTTCAGATGGAAGTCCATGAAACTTGCAGTTCTGCTGCATCAGAGAAACTAGCTGAGGTTTCAGCTCAAAATTGTTTGCTCCAATGGTAGGGATGGAGATGCTTCTTCCATGTAAATTGGAATTAGGTGCAGTAAAGTCACCAAGCATTCTCCTTGCATTATTGTTGTTGGGTTCGGCTGCCATCTCCTTTACTTATTCGAAATTTTCAATAAGGTTATCTCTGGATTGTTGTAATTTAGCTTCTCTTAGTTTCCTCTTCAGAGTCCTTTCAGGTTCTGGATTATCTTCAACAAGAATGCCTTTTTCCTTGTTCCTGCTCATTAGAAAGAGAAGAGAACAAGAAAAGAAGAGGAATCCTCTATGTCACAGTAAAGAGGTTCCTTATTGTTAGTAGAAGAAGAAAAGGAATAGTGGTGAAGAAAAATAAAGAATCCAAACACAAGGGTAAGGATAGGAGCAGTGATATGAGATGAAGAGAAGTGTTAGTAGATGAATAAATAATTAGAAGGAGATGAGGGAGAAGGATTTTCGAAAATTATTTTTGAAAAAGGGTTAGTGATTTTCGAAAATAGTTTTTGAAAAAGGTTAGTAATTTTTCGAAAATTAAAATCAACAATTAAAATAATTAGTTAAAAAAAAAGAAATTTTGAAAAAGAGGGAAGATATTTTCGAAAATTAGAGAGAGAGAGAGTTAGTTAGGTAGTTTTGAAAAAGATAAGAAACAAACAAAAAGTTAGTTAGTTAGTTGAAACAAATTTTGAAAAGATAAGGAGTTACGAAGTTAGAAAAGATATTTTGAAATCAAGTTTTTGAAAAAGATATAATAAGAAGATATTTTTGAAAAGATATGATTGAAATTAGTTTTGAAAAAGGTTTGATTTTTAAAATCACAATTAATGACTTGATTCACAAGAAATCACGAGATATGATTCTAGAACTTAAAGTTTGAATCTTTCTTAACAAGTAAGTAACAAACTTGAAATTTTTGAATAAAAACATTAATTGATGATGTTATTTTCGAAAATTATGTGATAAAGATAAGAAAAACATTTTTGAAAAATATTTTTATAATTTTCGAAAATAACTAAGAAAGATGAAAAAGATTTGATTTTTGAAAAAGGTTTTGAAAAAGATAAGATTTTAAAATTGAAAATTTGATTTGACTCATAAAAACAACTAGATTTTAAAAATTTTTGAAAAAGTCAAATCTAATTTTCGAAATTTTAAGAGAGAAAAAGGGAAAGATATTTTTAAGGATGAGAGAGAAAAACACTAAAAATGCTCAATGCAAATTTTAGATCAAAACAATGAATGCATGCAAGAATGCTATGAATGTCAAGATGAACATCAAGAACTTATTTTTGAAAAATTTTTAATGCAAAGAAAACATGCAAGACACCAAACATAGAAATCTTTGATGCTTAGACTCTATGGATGCAAGAATGCATATGAAAAATACCATACAATACAAAACAAGAAAACATCAAGATCAAACAAGAAGACATACCAAGAAAACTTGAAGATCATGAAGAACACCATGAATGCATGAATTTTCGAAAAATGCAAAATGAATATGCAATTGACACCAAACTTATAACTTGACTCAAGACTCAAACAAGAAACATGAAATATTTTTGAATTTTATGATTTTATGATTTTTTTGTATTTTCTTTTAATTTTTTCGAAAATCATTTTGAAAAGAAAAATAAGGATTCCAAAATTTTTAATATGAATTCTAGGAATCTTATGCTCTTTAGTCTAAAGCTCCAATCAAAGAGTCAGGCATGGCTTAATAGCCAACCAAGCTTTAGTATGTAACTCAGACATGACACGCCTGACATTCCCTACAGCCAGCGAGGCTTCAACATGCTTCATAAAATACTAGAATTCATTCTTAAAAATTCTGAAGAAAAATATATTTTTGAAAACATTTTTATTTTAAATTTTTTTTCGAAAACAAAGGAGAAATTTTTTTTTTGAAAGATTTTTGAAAAATTTTTGAAAAGAAAACAAAAGGAAAATTACCCAATCTGAGAAACAAGATGAACCGTCAATTGTCCAAACACGAACAATCCCCGGCAACGGCGCCAAAAACTTGGTGCACGAAATTGTGATCTCTGGTAATGGCTCCAAAAACTTGGTGCTCTAATCTCAATTCATAATTTGTCACAACTTCGATACAACTAACCAGCAAGTGCACTGGGTCGTCCAAGTAATAAACCTTACGTGAGTAAGGGTCGATCCCACGGAGATTGTTGGTATGAAGCAAGCTATGGTCACCTTGTAAATCTCAGTCAGGCGGATATAAAAAAGTTATGGAGTTTTCGAAAATAAATAATAAACTAAGGATAGAAATACTTATGTAAATCATTGGTGAGAATTTCAGATAAGCGCATAGAGATGCTTTCGTTCCTCTGAACCTCTGCTTTCCTGCTGCCTTCATCCAATCAATCCTACTCCTTTCTATGGCTGGCTTTATGTAAGGGCATCACCGTTGTCAATGGCTACATCCCATCCACTTGTGAAAATGGTCTAAATGCTCTGTCACAGCACGGCTAATCATCTGAGGTTCTCGATCATGCTGGAATAGGATTCACCCTCCTTTTGCGTCTGTCACTACGCCCAGCAATCGCGAGTTTGAAGTTCGTCACAGTCATTCAATCCCAGAGTCCTACTCGGAATACCACAGACAAGGTTTACACTTTCCGGACTCTCATGAATTCCGCCATCAATCTAGCTTATACCACGAAGATTTTGATTAAGAGAACTAAAAGATACTCATTCAATCTAAGGTAGAACGGAAGTGGTTGTCAGGCACGCGTTCCTAGGGAATGATGATGATTGTCATGTTCATCACATTCAGGTTGAAGTGCGAATGAATATCTTAGAAGTGAAATAAGATGAACTGAATAGAGAAACAGTAGTACTTTGCATTAATCTTTGAGGAACAGCAGAGCTCCACACCTTAATCTATGGAGTGTAGAAACTATACCGTTGAAAATACATAAGTGAATATAGAGGGTAAGCATGGCCGAGTGGCCAGCCTCCCATGGAGGTCTAGAGATCTAAAAATGATCAAAAGATGTTCCAAAGATGTGTAATACAATAGTAAAAAGTCCTATTTATAATAAACTAGCTACTAGGGTTTACAGAAGTAAGTAATTGATGCATAAATCCACTTCCGGGGCCCACTTGGTGTGTGCTTGGGCTGAGCTTGAAGTCTACACGTGGAGAGGTCATTCTTGGAGTTGAACGCTAGCTTTTGTGCCATTTTGGGCGTTGAACTCCACTTCGCAACTTGTTTCTGGCGCTGGACGCCAGAATTGGGCAGAGATCTGGCGTTGAACGCCAGTTTGCGTCGTCTAAACTTGGGCAAAGTATGGACTATTATATATTTCTGGAAAGCCCTGGAGGTCTAATTTCCAATGCAATTGGAAGCACACCATTTTAAGTTCCGTAGCTCCAGAAAATTCATTTTGAGTGCAGGGAGGTCAGAATCCAACAGCATAAGCAGTCCTTTTTCAACCTCTGAATCTGATTTTTGCTCAAGTCCCTCAATTTCAGCCAGAAAAAACGTGAAATCATAGAAAAACACACAAACTCATAGTAAAGTCCAGAAATGTGAATTTAACATAAAAACTAATGAAAATATCCCTAAAAGTAACTAGATTCTACTAAAAACATACTAAAAACAATGCCAAAAAGCGTATAAATTATCCGCTCATCAGACATGCATCATTCAATTTTGTCATTTAATTCATGCATAATTCTCATGAAATCATGTAAAATTCACAATGTTTGCTTGAATCAAGATGTAAGTGATTATTTATCCAAAACTTGCTTCCACGTTAACTAAGTTAACGTGGGAGTTAACGTTGCTCATGGTGGCTCTTGGTGGTTCACCCCAACATTAGTGACAAAGGTAAGTGTCACTAACGTTGGCGACCAATTGCTCTCTCCACGTTAGCTTCCACGTTAACTAACGTGGGAGTTAACGTGGCTTATAGAAGCTTGGCCAACATTAGTGACAAAGGTGAATGTCACTAACGTTGGCTTCCCTTTTGCTTCTTAACGTTAGAAGCCATGTTAACTAAGTTAACGTGGCAACTAACGTGGCCAATTTTGAGCTTGGTCCAACGTTAGTGACAAAGGGGAGTGTCACTAACGTTGGCCTTATTGTCTTCTTCCACGTTAGAGTTCACGTTAACTAAGTTAACGTGACTCTTAATGTGGGCTATGATGGCTTCGAGGGCGTTTTTGGCGATTACTTTTCTCATTAACTTTGCAAGTTAGCTCCTATTCCACGTTAGAGGTCACGTTAGTTAGATTAACGTGGCTGCTAACGTGGTTCTTCCTTGCTTCTTTTGTCCTGAAATCAAGCAATAAAGTGCATCAAAGTTCTAATCCAAGTCATGGGAAATGCAACATCCAATTTGTCATTAAATTCATGCAAAATCCTCATGAAATCATGTAAAGTGTACAATGTATGCTTGAATCAAGATGTAAGTGAATATCTACCCAAAAAGAGCTTATTTTCTAAGAAAATTCATGAAACTACCCTAAAAACAGTAAAGAAAAGGTCAGTAAAACTAGCCAAAATGCCCTGGCATCACAACACCAAACTTAAAGCTTGCTTGTCCCTAAGCAAGTACTGGAACAAGAGAATGATGAAGGGAATGCCAAGAGAAATGAGTCATTCTTGTGGAAGTCATGTTTCTGGTTTTATGGTGGTTTCATGCCTAGCAACTTAGGTTCATTCCTTCACTGGCTTTCAGACCTTTATCATGTCCTAGAATACTCACTGTGATTGCATCCCATGAGACTTTTATTCATTGATCCTTTTGTTGTCATTTCAGGGCTTATTTGTGTTCTTAGGCTAAGTGCTCTGTAAGGGGGCAACTCTTTAAAATAAGCTTTCAGCCAACACTCCCGAACCAGTTGGTTCAAGGTGCTAGGTGTTGAAGCACCCCTAAGGACTTACTTCCTCAAGTCTCTCCCCCATACATACACACCACAGGCACATGGTTTGTTTATTTTCTTTCCTTGAGGTCTTGGTGTCCAGCACCTCTTTGGGCTACTAAATGTTCTGTAGCAAAGATTGCTCTTGATGGTGGACTTTCAGCTAATAATCCCGGGTTAGTTAACCCAAGTTACCAGGTGATAAAGCACCCCTAAGAGCTTAGTAATCCAAGAAGATCCTTGGTACAGGAACACCACAGACACATCCCTCAAGGCTCAAACCCTTGGTGCCTAGCCTCTTTTCTTGCTATTTTTTTTTTCTTTTATTCTTCAACTTTGATTGTTCTTTCCCTTTTTCTTATTAGGATCTTATTATTTAGCTAGTCTCATGGGTATGTTCAAAGCATAGTATTCATGACAGATAGTTGTCTTCCTACCTTTTGGTTGAACCAACTTAGCTAACTTATGACCACACCACAAACTCAGGAACTTACTCCATAGTATGAACTCCACTCTGGTCTTTTATTAAACACTCATTCTCTTTTCATTTCATTCAAAAGGACAAGCATACAAATAAGTAAGGAGATGATGCAGTCCTGACATTCAGACTAGCCAACACAATCCTAATCAACAAAAAGTTTAAAAGACAGAAAAAAGTTCCAACAAACGAGTAACTATCAATCAAAATTGCATTCGGGCTTCCAATTTTCAACATTCTAAGTACATGGAATTAAGTGACAATACAACCTTCGGGTGATGGTTCTAGTTGCCCTCTTTTAGTCATCATCCTGGTCTTTGCTACCTCACTTCCGTGGGTGAAGGTGCACCATTTCCTCTTAAGATTCTTGGAAAGTTATTGGAAGTTGCTTGTTCCCAAAGCACTTGAGAAACAGTTAGCTTGCATGTATGCTTGTGACTTATGAACTTAATTTGGTGTGCGAACACCAAACTTAGTTCCTTGCCTAGTACAAAACCTTGCATATATACAGAGAACCTCATATCTTGGTGTTTAACAAAACAATTATTAACTAAAATCTAACTAGATCTAAGTGGTTTCCCATGATTGGTTGGAGCTAGCAATGTGCTTTTGGAATGGAGTACGATTCTAACTAAATTCCTTTGGTGGAACACCAAACTTAGAATTACACTTTCACTCTTGGATTGTTTTGGTGTGGAACACTAAACTTAGCTCCTTGCAATACAGGGAAAACAACTTGTGATCTTTATTGAAATAAAGATGAAAAGGAAACTACCTGTGGTTGGGTTGCCTCCCAACAAAGCGCTCTTTTATCGTCGCTAGCTCGACGATTCCTCCTTTACTTGAGATGATACCTTACTCTGGGGTTTTCCCCCATGTTGCCCAGATAATGCTTGAGTCTTTGTCTGTTCACTGTAAAAGTCCTTTCTGAACCTTCATCCATGATTTCGATGTGTCCATATGGCGAGACTTTTGTGACAAGAAAAGGACTGGACCACCTTGATTTGAGTTTTCCTGGGAATAGTCTTAATTTGGAATTGTAGAGGAGTACTTGCTGCCCCTTTTCGGAACTCCTGGGTGCATGATGCAGGTCATGTCTTCTCTTTGCCTTCTCTTTATACATCCTGGTATTTTCATAGGCTTGTGACATGAATTCCTCCGTCTCTTGCAGCTGCAAGATCCTCTTTGCACCAGCAGCAATGCTGTCAAAATTTCGTATCTTGATAGCCCAGAGAGCTTTGTGTTCCAGCTCCAGTGGTAAATGACAAGCTTTCCTATACACCAGTTGATAGGGGGACATTCCAAGTGGAGTTTTGAATGCTGTTCTGTATGCCCAAAGAGCATCATCCAGCTTCTTTGACCAATCCTTTCTTGATCCACCCACAGTCTTTTCCAGAATTTTCTTTAGCTCTCTGTTGGATATCTCTGTTTGCCCGCTTGTTTGGGGATGGTAAGGCATGGCAACCTTGTGTTTTACCTCATATCGTAGGAGAAGAGCTTCTAGTGGTCTGTTACAAAAATGGCTCCCTCCATCACTGATGAGTGCTCGTGGGACTCCAAACCGGCTAAAGATATTCTTCCTAAGGAAGTTCATGACCACCTTGTTATCATTTGTTGGGGTTGCAATAGCCTCTACCCACTTGGAAACGTAATCCACTACTACCAAGATGTACTTGCTTGAATATGAAGTTGGGAATGGCCCCATGAAATCGATTCCCCACACATCAAACAGTTCCAATTCCAAGATCAAATTTTGTGGCATCTCATTTCTTTTGGGTAAGTTTCCAGATCTTTGGCATTCATTACAGCTCTTTACTAGTTCTTTGGCATCCTTGAAAAGGATGGGCTAAAAGAATCCACTTTGTAACACCTTTGCTGCAGTTCTGTCCCCTCCAAAGTGGCCTCCATAGCATGAGCCGTGGCAATTCCATAGGACCTCTCGTCCTTCTTCTTCTGAAACACATCTTCTAAGGATTCCATCTGAACACTTCTTACAGAGATATGGCTCATCCCAGACAAAGTATTTTGCATCATTCATGAGCTTCCTTTTTTGATGTTTATTGATCTCTGGAGGTAAGGCCCCAGTGGCCTTGAAATTGGCAATGTCTGTGAACCATGGTGCTTTGTAAACTGTCATCAGCTGCTCATCAAGGAAGAGCTCGTTCACACTTGTATCATGTGTTCCACTTTCTTCATGTGGGATTCTGGATAGGTGATCTGCTACCTTGTTCTCCACTCCTTTCTTGTCTCTGATTTCAATGTTGAATTCCTACAACAATAAGATCCATCTTATTAGTCTTGGTTTTGATTCTTTCTTGGCAAACAAGTATTTAAGTGCTGTATGATCTGTGAAAACAATCACTTTAGCACCGATGAGGTATGATCTAAACTTGTCAAATGTAAAAACTATTGCTAGCAACTCCTTTTCAGTAGTGGTATAATTTCTTTGAGTGTCATTGAGGACCTTGCTAGCATAGTATATCACATGGACTAAGTTATTTTTCCTCTGTCCTAATACTGCCCCAACTGCAAAATCAGATGCATCACACATCAATTCAAATGGTAAGTTCCAATCAGGTGGGGAAATGATAGGAGCAGAGGACAACCTTATTTTCAAATTTTCAAATGCTAGCATGCATGATTCATCGAAGATAAATGGTGTATCATATACAAGGAGATTGCTTAAGGGCTTGGCTATCTTTGAAAAATCTTTAATAAATCTTCTGTAAAAGCCAGCATGCCCTAAAAAGCTCCTAATTGCCTTGATATCACTGGGTGGAGGCAGTTTTTCAATAAGTTCCACTTTAGCCCTGTCCACTTCAATGCCTTGGTTAGAAACCTTATGGCCAAGGACTATTCCTCCTGTCACCATAAAGTGACATTTCTCCCAGTTAAAGACCAGATTGGTCTCCTGGCACCTTTTCAATACTAAGGCAAGGTGACTCAGGCAGCTAGTAAAGGAATCTCCGAATACCGAAAAATTATCCATAAAAACTTTGATGAATTTCTCTATCATATCCGAGAAGATAGAAAGCATGCAGCGTTGGAAAGTCGCAGGTGCATTACATAGCCCAAATGGCATGCGCCTGTAGGCAAACACTCCATATGGACAAGTAAATGAAGTTTTCTCTTGGTCTCTGGGATCAACCACTATTTGGCTATATCCTGAATAACCATCAGGAAAACAGTAATATGCGTGTCCTGCGAGTCTTTCCAACATCTGATCCATAAATGGGAGGGGGAAATGGTCCTTTCGTGTAGCCTCATTGAGTTTCCGATACTCTATGCACATCTGCCATCCTGTGACGGTCCTTGTAGGAATCAGTTCATTCTTCTCATTGGGAACTATAGTGATTCCTCCCTTTTTGGGCACGACCTGCACTGGGCTGACCCAGGGGCTGTCTGAGATCGGGTAGATTACCCCTCCCTGCCATAATTTTATAACTTCTTTCTGTACCACTTCCTTCATGATTTGGTTCAGCCTTCTTTGGGATTGAATGGATGGTTTGGCATCATCTTCCAGTAGTATCTTATGCATGCATATGGCTGAACTTATTCCTTTCAGGTCAGCAAGAGTCCATCCAATAGCATCCTTGTGCTTTCGCAATACTTTGAGTAGTTCATCCTCTTGATCTTGGTTGAGGCACGAGCTTATGATCACTGGGTAACTTTCATTTTCTCCTAAGTATGCATATTTGAGAGTGGGTGGCAGTGCTTTGAGTTCAAGTTTGGGTGCTTCTGAATTTTCGTTTTCTTCCTTTGGTGCACCTTGTATATGAATCTCTGCTATTGCAACCTCTTCACTAAACGTTGACTCCTCCTCTATTAAACCTTCAGGTGCTTCTTCTTCAAAACTTTTCTGCACTGCATCTTCAAGTGAGTCCAACCTCATACATTCTTTCAATTGTTCTGGTGGGTAACTCATGGCCTTGAACACATTGAACGTCATTTTTTCATTGTGTAATCTCAGGGTGAGATCTCCTTTTTGTACATCAATGACAGCTCCAGTAGTGGCCAAGAACGGCCTTCCCAGGATGATGGAAGCCTTGGCTTCCTCCTGCATGTCCAGCACTACAAAGTTTGCTGGAAAGATAAAATCTCCCACTTTCACCAGCAAATCTTCTATGACGCCATGAGGGAACTTGAACGATCGGTCTGCCAGTTGTAATGCCATTTTTGTTGGTTTAGCCTCCTCGATTTTCATCTTCCTCATCATAGCTACTGACATCAAATTGATGTTGGCTCCTAAGTCACAAAGAGCCTTCTCTACTGTGATTTCCCCTATAATACATGGGATCTGAAAACTCCCGGGATCCTTCAATTTCTGGGGCAGTTTGTGCTGAATGATAGCACTACATTCTTTGGTTAATATCATAGTCTCGTTGTTCTTCCAGCTTCTCTTCTTAGTCATTAGCTCCTTTAAAAACTTGGCGTAGAGTGGCATTTGTTCTATTGCTTCAGCAAAGGGTATGTTGATTTGTAGTTTCTTGAAGATTTCTAAAAATCTCGAAAATTGGTTGTCATCCCCTTTCTTCTTTAATTGTTGAGGGTATGGGACCCTTGGGACGTCTGACTTCAGCACTCCTTCCCCTTTTTGTGAACTCAAAGTAGGAACTCAAGCTCCATCCTGCTCGTCTTCCTCTTTAATTGACCTTTTCTTGTGGTTTCTGGGGGGTTTCCTTCAGTTCCTTCCTACACCGAAGGGTGATAGCCTGACACTCCTCCCTTTGGGTTGAGTTAGTATTGCTGCAAAAGTTGTGGCTGGGAATTTGCATGAATAAGTAGCCAATATGTGTCTCAAGTTTCTTGATGGCAGCATCCTGATTCTGCATATTGGACATCACTTCTTCTCGGAACGCTTTATTGTCATGAATCTCTTTGCATATGCCTTCAAGTAGATTCTCAGTCCTTGAGAATCTGTCATCAAATGATGGTGGATTAGGATTAGAGGTGGAAGGATGAGGGGTGTTATTTTGGTTTTGATATGGATGTGGAGAGGTGTTGTTATGGTGGTGTTGATATGTTCTCTGTGTGAATTGTTGGTGAGCTGGATTGTTGTTGGGGTTGTGATGTCTCTGATCTTGGCCTTGATCTTGTTGATTCCCCCACCCAAAATTTGGGTGATTCCTCCATCCAGGGTTGTAGGTCTTGGAGTATGGATCATGGTTTTGCCTAGATGAATTCCCAATGTAGCTGGCTTGCTCCTGACTACCCTCTGCTTCTTCATTCAATCCTTCTTGGGTTGCTGATGAAGTGGTGATTGCTGCTACTTGGTTCCTCTCCATCTTCTTGGTGAGGTCAGTCAGCTGCTTGGTAATGAGCTTATTTTGGGCCAGCAGAGCATCTACATTGTTTAGCTCCATCACTCCTCTAGTGTTCCCTCTTTCAGAAGCATAGAAATATTCATTTTCTGCTACAGTTTCAATGACATCTATGGCCTCCTCGATGGTTTTCTTCTTGTTCAGAGATCCCCCGGATGAGTGGTCTACTGCTTTCTTTGATTCATAAGAAAGGCCTTCATAGAAAATGTGTAGCTGCACCCATTCATTGAACATATCTGGTGGACACCTCCTTGTCAGGTCCTTAAACCTCTCCAATGCTTCATATAGGGTCTCACCATCTTGTTGCCTGAAAGTTTGGACCTCAGCTCTCAGCCTGTTGATTCTTTGGGGAGGATAGAATCTGGCTAAAAATTTGTTCACTACATCTTCCCAAGTTGTCAAACTCTCCTTCGGAAAGGACTCCAGCCACTTGGCTGCCTTATCCTTGAGTGAGAATGGAAATAAGAGCAGTCTATAGGCGTCAGGATGAACACCATTAGACTTCATTGTGTCACATATCCTCAGGAAGGTGGTTAGATGTTGATTGGGGTCTTCTTGGACGCCTCCTCCAAATGAACAGTTGTTCTGAACAAGGGCGATGAGCTGTGGTTTTAGTTCAAAATTGTTGGCATGGATGGTTGGCTTTTGAATGCTACTTCCACAGTTTCCTGGGTTTGGATTGATGTAAGAGCCTAAAACTCTTCTATCCTCCCTATGGTTGTGAGCCTCTTCTTCATGATGGTTTTCCATGTTTTCTTCCATGTTTGGTTAAAAGTATTCCTCCTCTTCCTCAGCACCAACTACTCTTTCTCTTATTGCTTCCCTCCTTAATCTAAGGAAGGTCCTCTCTGGTTCATAATCAAAGGAAGTTGAAGCCCCGCTTCTTCTCCCTGTCATACAACCATAAAAGCACAAGCAAGGAAAATAGATGCAGAACGTATTTCTGTTAGAATTACTGTTAGTGTGAGTGATGCAATATATCGAACAATTAGTGGGTTAGTGAACTGAATTATAAATAACTAAAAAAAAACGAAAAAGTAGGGGGAAGGGAAGAAATCAACTAAAACTGAAAGTAAATTACACAAACAAAAAATTAAATCAAACAAACTAAAAATGCTCAATCTAGTTATCCTCCAATTTAATCATTGTTGATTCAAAATCAATCCCCGGCAACGGCGCCATAAACTTGATACGCGGAAAACTTGTCTCGCAACAAATTTCCTTCGGCAAGTGTACCGAATTCGTCGTCAAGTAAAAACTCACAATAGAGTGAGGTCGAATCCCACAGAGATTGATTGATCAAGCAACTTTAATTAAAGGAATGTTCTAGTTGAGCAAACCAGAATTTGAGTTGGGAATTGCAGAAAATTAAATGGCGGGAAAGTAAATAGTGGAAACAGTAAATGTTGGAAATAAAGAGCTGAATGTAAATGGCAGAAAGTAAATTGCAGAATCTTAAATGGGGATGGGGCAATTGCTCATAAAAGTAAATGGCAGAAATTAAAGAGAATGGGTAAGATCAGAAATGGGGAGTTCATTGGGCTCAGGAGATGTTGCATTCTCCGGATCAAGTTCATTTTCATCTCTTCTTCAATCAATAAATTCATTGATCTCCTTGGCAATCTTAAGTGATCGAATTACAATTCCTTGTAATTCAATCTCTCAAATCTTGATCAATAGCCAATTCCTTGGTCAATTGCTCATGAGAAGAGATGAAGTATGGTTACTGATTATACCACATGCATTTCCCAAATCAAGTGTTGGAAGGATTATAGTCACATATCCATCCACACCCAATTTGGTCCAGCATGAGAAAGCATTTCTAGCATGATCCCTTCATTCCTCTTTCAAGGTTCAGAAGAGATCCAAGTATGAAGAGCTTCTTTTCCAAGATAACTACCCAATTGGATGAAGATCGAAAGCTTTCTAGTAAAATCAAGAGAAAAGATAGAAGAAGGAGAATGAAAACTAAAATTGATCCATCAAATTACAACAGAGCTCCCTAACCCAATGAAAGGGGTTTAGTTGTTCATAGCTCTGGAAAATGAAAACAAAGATTGAGAATACATGCTGAAAGTAAACTAGAAGTGCAGAGAAAGTAAAATACAGAGAGTAGTTCTAGGCCAAAGGCTCCCTAAAGTTTCCAGCTCTCCAAACTAATTCAAAGCTACTCCTATATATACTACTCTTCTGATCTTCTAGTTGGCTCTTCAAGTCTTGGGTATGGGCCATTGGATCCTGAGTTTGAAGTAGTTATCTTCATCATTGGGCTTAGCTTTGCTTGCAGAGAGAAAGTGTGAAGTAGGCAGGGACTTTTAGCTCAGGACATTAGTGGTGTTAACGTTAAGTGAAAGTGTAGGTTCGAGAACGTTAGTGACAATCACCTTTTTCACTAACGTTGCTCACCCAAGTATGAGCCACGTTAACCTCAACGTTAGTGGCACAAACGTTACCACTAACGTTGCCTCTTGGTCCTTCGCACACGTTATTGGGACTTACCTTACCCAATAACGTTGATAAACCTCCCCTTTCCCTACGTTAGAGTGCACGTTAACTTAGTTAACGTGGCTCTTAACGTAAGCTTGCCAATCTTTCGAGAACATTAGTGACACTTACCTTTGTCACTAACGTTCCAATGTGCCTCTCTTTCTCACGTTAGAGTCCACGTTAACTAAGTTAACGTGGCTTCTAACGTAGTCATGCTAGCCATCTCCAACGTTAGTGACAAAGGTGAGTGTCACTAACGTTGGCTAATTACCTCTTTATCCACGTTAGCTTCCACGTTAACTAAGTTAACGTGGGAGTTAACGTTGCTCATGATGGCTCTTGGTGGTTCACCCCAACGTTAGTGACAAAGGTAAGTGTCACTAATGTTGGTGACCAATTGCTCTCTCCACGTTAGCTTCCACGTTAACTAAGTTAACGTGGGAGTTAACGTGGCTTATGGAAGCTTGGCCAACGTTAGTGACAAAGGTGAATGTCACTAACGTTGGCTTCCCTTTTGCTTCTTAACGTTAGAAGCCACGTTAACTAAGTTAACGTGGCAACTAACGTGGCCAATTATGAGCTTAGTCCAACGTTAGTGACAAAGGGGAGTGTCACTAACGTTGGCCTTATTGCCTTCTTCCACGTTAGAGTTCACGTTAACTAAGTTAACGTGACTCTTAACGTGGGCTATGGTGGCTTTGAGGGCGTTATTGGCGATTACTTTTCTCATTAACTTTGCAAGTTAGCTCCTATTCCACGTTAGAGGTCACGTTAGTTAGATTAACGTGGCTGCTAACGTGGTTCTTCCTTACTTCTTTTGTCCTGAAATCAAGCAATAAAGTGCATCAAAGTTCTAATCCAAGTCATGGGAAATGCAACATCCAATTTGTCATTAAATTCATGCAAAATCCTTATGAAATCATGTAAAGTGCACAATGTATGCTTGAATCAAGATGTAAGTGAATATCTACCCAAAAAAAGCTTATTTTCTAAGAAAATACATGAAACTACCCTAAAAACAGTAAAGAAAAGGTCAGGGAAACTGGCCAAAATGCCCTGGCATCACTTCCAATGTTGCATGGCAACAATTCCCAAAGCAATCCCCTTAAAGACACGTGTATAGTCCTCTCCTTTTATGTTGGCCGAATCCTCCTTCAATTGTTCCATCAATTCTCCTACAAAATAAAAGAAATATGATTAACAAAATTGTGGAAAGTGGCGGCAAAATTTAAAAAAAGAAGAGAAAGAGTAACTACTTTTTAAAATTTTTGTTTCTAGTTACTAATTGCTATTCATGAGTGCAAACCAACTAACCAACTAAATGTCCATGTATGCAACATTGGTGACACCAAACATAGTTTGTGGCACTGTGGTGTAAGAAGATTTGTTCAAGGTGCTAAGAGTGACATGCTATGAGTTGCATTCATGTTCTCTTAGTGTGCCTTGAACACCAAACGTGTTCTTCACTATATGTTGCATTCAAGGATATGTCACAGTTGATTTGAATTTCATGAACCTTGTTTTATTAACTACTTTAAAAGCATCTAAAACATGGGTTGCCTCCCATGAAGTGCTTCTTTAGTGTCACTAGCTTGACGTTCTGCCTTTTGTCAGGGTGGTTGGTAGTGCTTCATATCTTCTCTTCTTGCAGTAAACCTATATCCATTGGCTTCATCAAGGATCTCTACATGTTTTAGCGAGAGAAATCTTCTGTAGGGATCTTCTTGTTCCTCCATCTCCTTGGTGCCTTCTTCTTTGTTTCTTTTGCTGTTATCCTGCTCTTTGTGGTCTCTTTTTCTAGGGAGATTTTGTTGCTGGTCTCATATGATTCTGGTGGTTTTGGCTCCACTTGAGTTTCCTTTAGCTGTGACACCTTCTGGCTGTTTTGCTTATCAACCAAGGGGATTCCCAGGTGTACATTTTATGCTTCAGTGCTTGTTTCTTCCACCAGTGCTTTGTTGTGATTTTTCCTTGGTTCTTTGTTTTCCTGGTTTGCTTCTTGTGAGGGTTTGAAGACATTGAATGCGAGTTGTTCATCATGTATCCTCAGTATTAGCTCTCCTCGCTCCACATCTATGAGTGCTCTGGCTGTAGCTAGGAACGGTCTTCCCAATATGATTGGGTGGACGGGACTCTCTTCCATTTTGAATATGACAAAATTTGTGGGGAGGAAATAGTTTCCCACTTTCACCAACACATTTTCATCCACACCCACTGCTTGTTTTTTAGTTTTGTCAGCCAGCCTGATGACTACGTCTGTGGGCATTAGCTCATTGATCTGCAGCTTCTTCATTAGAGATAGGGGCATTAAGTTGATGCTTGCTCCCAGGTCACAGAGTCCCTTATCAATCAGTGTTTTTCCTATGGCATAGGGGATGTGAAAACTCATTGGGTCCTTTCTTTTTCTAGGTAACTCTATTTGAATGAGAGCACTGCACTCCTTATTCATCACTATTGTTTGTCTTCCCTTGAGTGAGCTTTTCCTGGTTAGCATCTCATTCATATACTTAATGTATGAGGGCATTTGTTGGAGGGCCTTGATGAATGGTATGTTTACATGGAGAGATGCAAACATGTCAAGAAACCTTGAGTATATTCTCTTCTCTACACCACCATTGAGTATTTGGAGAAAGGGTGCATAGAGTCTCAACAGCTCCTTCTGTGTGATTGTGGTTTCTTGATGATTCTCTTCCTGCTTTCCTGCTGATGTATCTTCAGGTTGTTCTAATGGTTCGTTCGGCTCTTCCTCAGTCTCCTTATCACTTATAGTAACCATCTTGCAATCTTCCCATCTGACCTTCTTTGCTTCATCTCTCGGATTTTTCTCTGTGTCACTTGGGAAGCTATCAGTAGGTTTGGGGATCTTCTCAGGAAGGTATCCCACTTGAAACTCCAGCCTCTTGATGGTGTCTCCCTGGTTCTTGATATTGGCTCGCACCTCCTCGTTGAACACCTTGTTATCTTGGATTTCCTTACATATGCCCTCAAGTAGAGTCTCAATCCTTGATAGACTTTCTTCCGATGATGGAGAGTTGAGATTGGAAGGATGAGAAGGGTCATTTTGACTTTGGTATGGATGTTGAGAGGTGTTGTTAGGTGGGTGTTGATATGACCTCTGTGTGGAGTGTTGGTGAGCTGTATTGTTGTTGGGGTTGTGGCATCTCTGATCTTGGCCTTGATCCTGTTGGTTTCCCCACCCAAAGTTTGGGTGGTTCCTCCAACCGGGATTATATGTTT
Source organism: Arachis hypogaea (assembly GCF_003086295.3). Lineage (NCBI taxonomy): Eukaryota > Viridiplantae > Streptophyta > Magnoliopsida > Fabales > Fabaceae > Arachis > Arachis hypogaea. The sequence continues at coordinate 54,073,393 of NC_092055.1, read as the reverse complement.
TGGAGTATGGGTCATAGTGCTGCCTAGGTGAATTTCCAATGTAGTTGGCTTGTTCCTGATCACCCTCTGCTTCTTCATTCACTCCTTCTTGAGCTGCTGGTGAGGTGGTGATTGCTGCCACTTGATTCCTCTTCATTTTTTTGGTAAGGTCAGCCAACTGCTTGGTGATAAGCTTGTTTTGAGCTAGCAGTGCATCCACATTGTTCAGTTCCATCACTCCTTTAGTGTTGCCTCTTTCAGAAGCATAGAAGTAGTCATTCTCTACTACAGTCTCAATGACATCTATGGCTTCTTCAATGGTCTTTTTCTTATTTAGAGATCCCCCGGATGAGTGGTCTACGGCCTTCTTTGATTCATACGAAAGGCCTTCATAGAAAATGTGCAACTGCACCCATTCATTGAACATATCTGGCGAGCATCTTCTTATCAGATCTTTAAACCTCTCCCATGCATCATATAGAGTGTCACCATCTTGCTGCCTGAAGGTTTGTACCTTAGCTCTTAACCTGTTGATTCATTGAGGAGGATAGAATCTTACCAAGAATTTGTTCACCACGTCTTCCCAGGTTGCTAAACTCTCCTTTGGAAAGGATTTTAGCCATTTAGATGCTTTGTCCTTGAGTGAGAAGGGAAACAGAAGTAGTCTATAGGTGTTAGGGTGAACACCATTAGACTTCACAGTATCGCATATCCTCAGGAAGGTGGTTAGATGTTGATTGGGGTCTTCTTGGACACTTCCTCCGAATGAACAATTGTTCTGAAAAAGGGTGATGAGCTGTGGCTTTAGTTCAAAGTTGTTGGTATGTATGGTTGCCCTTTGGATGCTACTTCCACAGTTTCCTGGATTTGGGATGATGTAAGAACCCAGAACTCTTCTCTCTTGTCCAGCCTGATGTGCTGGACCTTCTCTGCCATGGTTGTGAGCCTCTTCTTCATGATGGTTCTCCATATTCTCATCCATGTCTAATTCAAAGTACTCCTCCTCTTCCTCAGCACCAACTACTCTCTTCCCTCTTGCTTCCCTCCTTAATCTAAGGAAAGTCCTCTCAGGATCATAATCAAAGGAAGTTGAAGTCCTGCTTCTTCTACCTGTCATACACCCAATAAGGCACAAGCAAGAAAGATAAATGCAAACAATCTTTTCTGCAGAAATGCTGTTAGTGTGAGTGATGCAATATATCAAACAGTTAGTGGGTCAATGAACCAAATATTAAAACAAAATGCAGGTAACACCACTAATGGGTGAAAGGTAAAGGGAAAGAAATAACTAAAGCTGAAAGTAAATTAATTAGATGAAACTAAATCAAACAAAAGGAAAATGCTCAATCTAGTTATCCACCAATTTAATCATTGTTGATACAAAATCAATCCCCAGCAAGGAACCATAAACTTGATGCACGGAAACTTGTCTATCAACAGATTTCCCTCGACAAGTATACTGAATTGTCGTCAAGTAATAACTCACAAAAGAGTGAGGTCGAATCCCACAGGGATTGATTGGTCAAGCAACTTTAATTGGAGGAATGTTCTAGTTGAGCTAAGCAGAATTTGGTTTGAGAGTTGAAGGAAATTAAATGGCGGGAAAGTAAATAGCAGAAAATGTAAATGCTGGAAATAAAGAGCTGAAAATAGATGACGGAAAATAAATTACAGAATCTTGAATGGGAATGGGGAAGATGATCATAAAAGTAATTGGCAGAAATTAAAGAGAATGGGTAAGATCAGAAATGGGGAGTTTATCGGGCTTAGGAGATGTTGCATCCTCCGGATCAAGTTCATTTTCATCTCTTCCTCAATCAATGCATTCATTGATCTCCTTGGTAATCTTAAGTGATTGAATTCCAATTCCTTGGTAATTCAATCTCTCAAATCTTGATCAATAGCCAATTCCTTGGTCCAATTGCTCATGAGAAGAGATGAGGTATGGTCATTGATTATACCAAATGTATTTCCAAATCAAAGTGTTGGTAGGATTATATGTCACTATATCCATCCAAACCCCAATTTGGTCCAACATGAGAAAGCATTTCTAGCATGATCTCTTCATTCCTCTTCCAAGGTTCCGAAGAGATCCAAGTATGAATAGCTTCTTTTCCAAGATAACTACTTAATTGGGTGAAGATTGAAAGCTTTCTAGTAAAATCAAGAGAAAAGAAAGAAGAAGAATAATGAAAAGTATTATTGATCCATCAAATTACAACAGAGCTCCCTAACCCAATGAAAGGGGTTTAGTTGTTCATAGCTCTGGGACTGGAAAACAAAGATGGAGAATGCATTCTGAAAAGTTAAACTAGAAGTTTCAGAGAAAGTAAAAAATACAGAGAGTAATTCTAATAATGCAAAAAGCTTCCTTCTAGTTCAAAGTTCTCCCTATTTATACTATTCTTCTGATCTTCTAGTTGCTTCTTCAAGTCTTGGATATGGGCCTTTGGATCTTGAGTTGAAGCAGTTATCTTCTTTAGTGGGCTTAGCTTTACTTGCAGAGAAAGTGTGCAGTAGGTATGGACTTTAGCTTGGGGCATTAGTGGTGTTAACGTTAAGTGAAACTTTGGGGTCGAGAACGTTAGTAACAATCACCTTTTTCACTAACGTTCCTAACCCAAAAATGGTCCACGTTAACTTCAACGTTAGTGGCACTATCGTGACCACTAACGTTGCTTCTTGGCCCTTCGCAAATGTTACTGGGGTTTACCATTTCCAATAACGTTGAGAGTACCCCTTTCTACCTACGTTAGAGTTCACGTTAGTATAGTTAACGTGGCCTTTAACGTAGGCTTGCCAAATCTTCGAGAGCGTTAGTGACACTTACCTTTGTCACTAACGCTTCAAAACGCCCCTACTTCCCACGTTAGAGTTCACATTAACTAGGTTAACGTGACTTCTAACGTGGTATTGATAGCCATCTCCAACGTTAGTGAAAAAGGTGAGTGTCACTAACGTTGGCTCATCATCCCTCTTCTCCACGTTAGCTTCCACGTTAATGTAATTAACGTGGCTCATAGTGGCTTAATCCAACGTTAGTGACAAAGGTGAGTGTCACTAACGTTGGTGATTCCTTGCTCCTTCCACGTTAGAGTTCACGTTAACTGAGTTAATGTGACTCTTAACGTGGCCAGCTGTCACTTTGGAACGTTAGTGGCACTTACTTTTACCACTAACGTTGGGGTTCTACTTCTCTTCCACGTTAGCTTCCACGTTAACATAGTTAACGTGGTAACTAACGTGGGCTATGATGGCTCACGAAGGCGTTAATGGCGATCACTTTTCTCATTAACGTTACAAGCTAGCATCCATTCCACATTAGTGGTCACGTTAGCTAGACTAACATGGCTACTAACGTGGTTCTTCCTTGCTTCCTTTGTCCTGAAATCAAGCAATAAAGTGCATCAAAGCTCTAATCCAAGTTATGAGACATGCATCATTCAATTTTGTCATTTAATTTATGCATAATTCTCATGAAATCATGTAAAATTCACAATGTTTGCTTGAATCAAGATGTATGTGATTATTTACCCAAAACTTGCTTATTTCCTAAGAAAATGCATGAAACTACCCTAAAACCATAAAGAAAATGTCAGTGAAACTGGCCAAAATGCCCTGGCATTAGGGAGTAGCCAGAAAATTATAGCTAGAGGAGCTCGAGTGTTTGAGGAACAAAGCGTACGAGAATGCCCGGATTTACAAGGAAAAGACTAAGGCATTTCTTGATCATCACTTTCGGAAGAAGGATTTTCAAGAAGGTGATGAGGTTCTCCTCTACAACTCGAGGCTTAGATTCATGCCTGGCAAGCTCCGTTCTAGGTGGGAAGTACCCTTCAAGGTGAAGGAGATAAAGCCCTATGGAGTGGTGGAATTGTTTGATCCTAAAAGTGAAGCAACTTTCAAGGTGAATGGACATAGAGTGAAGAAGTATCATGGCTACAAGCTCCCAAAGGAGCTAGAGGTGTTCCTGCTAACGGATGCACCTAAAGAAGGAGAAGCTTAAGTGACTAAGCATCCAACTTAAGGACGTTAAAGAAAAGTGCTTGGTGGGAGGCACCCCACCGTGGTAAGATCTTCCTTGTGTATACCATCTTGTTTTTAGCTCTAGATTCCTATGAATTTTGTGACTTCTTGATGATGTTGATTGCATAGGATTACTAATTTTGTTGAACTTGTTGGATGATTAGGATGTTCATATAGATTTCCTTATTTTGGTATGGATGAATTGTTGAAGTTACAGAAAATGCTTTGTCTTGAATAGTGCATGAATTTTTAAGTGTTTTCTTGCCCACTAGCTTAAACACCTGCCAAGAATGTGTAGAATAGCTTTTCTCTATGTTGTTTTAAACAAAAAAAGGCAAGGAAAAAGGGCATCTGCGCGTGAGCGGACCGTGCGCGCGTGTGCCCGAGGTGTATCTCAAACTCTTGGACAAAAAACCCGAGAGTCATGCCCACTTTGTGCCCATTTCGTGCTAGGCACCCAAGCGCACTGTGCGCATGGGCGCCGATGGCGCTATAAGAACTCCCTGGTACAAAAAAACAGAGAGTTGTGCCATACTTGTGCCTAGCCTGTGCCCATACCGACGCGTTCGCGCACTACGCGCATCCATGCCGGTTGCCAATCCACTCAGGCACACGTCCGCGCGCCTGTGCTGCATGCCAGCTCTGGTAAAAGTTACCCGAGACTTAGGCCAACTTTGTGCCAATCTCATGCTAGGGGCATAGCTATACTCGCGCATCAGCGCCATTGATGCGTACGCGTCCCTTGCCCAACCCTCGCCGACGCGCCAGCGCACCGTGCGCGCACGCGCCGGTCGCGCGAATCAGTTTTAAAGCTGCGCGCCCCTGCCTCTATTCCACTTTCTTTCTTATTTCTTTTTTCTTCCTTCTCCACCACCTCTCTTTTCTTCTCTTCTTCTTCCACAATCCACCAGCACCATCTCCAATTACCTACCGGCGACCACCACCGCTTCCGGTGGCCCTACACTTCTTCTATCCTTCTCATTGTCACAAGAAGAGAACTTCACTTTCTTCTTTTCTCCTTCTCAAGGTTCTACTTCTTCCATATCTCATCTATTACTTTCTTTACATAATCTCTTCTTCTAGTTAGATTTTTCTTGTTGTTTTACTTTTTTTCTCTTTTAGTTACATGATTATATTACTTGCTTTTTGTTTGATTACTTTTCCTTTTTCTTGTTTTTCCATGGATGGTGAATTTGAATTTTTATTTGCTTTGATAGATTTTCTTGTTGTCTCTCATTGTCTTTGTCATGTAAGTGATGTTGTGTGATGATTGATACTTCATTTTGGGATTCAATTTGGTTGAGTATCTCATAATTGCTCATTGCTTGATAATTGCACACCAAGTGTTCGAGGAATTGCACATATGCCATTTTGGTTTATTTCAATCATGTGTTTTCAATTTGGTGCTTCCTCCTCACTTACTTGTTGTCTTCTAAATGCATTGAGTCCACTTTTCTTATCACTTGCTAATTAGATACTCATTGAACATGACTTACTCTTTGTTATGGATGTTTGAGATTATTCTTCTCATGCCATTTTGCATGCTCTCCTTCTCTTGCATCCCATGCCAAGTATGTGACCCATGTCTCTATGATTACTTTGTTGCAATATTTCTTTTGGGCACTATCTTTCACTTGCATATTTTTGTTGAGATGATTCTCTGGGTTGAATGGTTTCCTTTTTCCCTTCCTTTTTCAGGATGGCCACTAAGAAAGGCAAGGAGAAAGCTTCAAGGAAACCGGCCACAAAGAGGGCACCCCAAAGGTCAAACTCTAAGGTGCACTCTTCATTAAGAGCCAAACCCCTATCTAAGAAGGCGAAGTCTACCGCTCCTATTGATGAGAACGAGAAGAGCAAACTGGCAAAGGATTCTTCAAAGTTTCCCAACCGCTTCTGTGAACTTGTGTTCCCCGCCACGGTTGAGAGGAACTATCATGCTGAGCATCTACTCACTCCGCCGGACAAGGTTGGTCCTTGTATTTTACCCCGCATTGAAAGGCGAGGATGGAAGTTCCTTCTGAGAAAACCATAAGAGGTCAACCTCTCATGGGTGCTAGAATTCTACACTAACTACCATCTTCCCTCTCTTCAATTGGTATATGTGTGCCGGAAGCAAGTATCAATTTCAGAAGAGGCTATTTAGCATGTGCTTAATGTCTTACCAGTACAAAGTGGCATGGATGGCTACCAAGAGGTCTTACGTCAGCGAGAAAAGTTTGGATTTGATTGGGACTCGATCCTCTGAGTCATTGCTGAACCAGAGACATTTTGGACCTATGGTCGATTTAGGATGAGGCCCAAGTGCATTGACGCACGTTTCCTCATGTTAGAAGCTAGAGCTTGGGCCCAGATACTATCCCACTATGTGCTACCTAGCACCCACAAGTCGTCCTTCACGGCGGATCTCGCTTTGCTTGTTTGGTGTATTCTCACGGAGAGACCGGTGAACATTCCACTTCTTGTCAAGCAAGCGATGGGACAAGTCCACGCACGGGGCAATTTGCGATTTCCAGCATTGGTATCCGATTTAGTTGGTGCTGCGGGTGTTCTTTGGGAAGATATAGACACGAAGGCTATAATTCCGGCTAAGGGCAATGTGGTCCCAAGCGGAAAATAGTTACATCTTCCCATGAACAACCCAAGCCTTGACATAGCCCTTCCATCTACTATTCCTTCTACCTCATCATCACCACCACCGCAACCAACGCCAGTACACTTACATAAAAAAGCTTCTGCGTTGTGTTACCCCTAGCATGAAGGAACCCGAAATATTCATGTCCACCTCAAACCCAAGTGATGGGAGCTTTGATGGAGAGGATAGTGAAGGTTTCGGTCCTGACCGTCCTTTGCGCATTGTTGGTAGCACGGAGGACCGTGCTAAATTCTATGTGTGGGGAGGTCGTTCGACCGATCTCCATGGGTAACAATCTCTTCCTTTCAACACCCATGGATTTATCTTTTGCTTAGTAGTTAGTACATTGCAAGTGTAGTTAGTTTTGCTTGTAAATACTCCTTGCATGATAGTTAGTTCCTATAGAGTTACTTGGTTAAAATAATAACTTCTTCCCCAAGAAGCTGTGTTTTGGGGTACCCTACCAATTTTAAAAAAAAAATTTTGCGATAAACTTTCTTTGAGAATGTATTTTGGAATATAGTAATTGAGCTAAGAACACAAGCATGCGAGTTTTGAGCCTATTGTGTGGTTACATCTTCTAACCACTATTTCCCATTCTTGTGTGCATTATTCTCTCCCTATGATTGTAATCCTTGCTTTGTCTGATTATATATGTCCATTACTTTGTGTATGAATGCATTTACATGATTGAGGACATCATTTCAATAGTCACTTTTCCCAAACGGCCTTAACCCTTTTATCTACCATTGCTAACTGTTTTTGAGCCTATGATAAACCCTCTTTGTTCTAAAAAGAGCACATCAACAACCCTAAGCGAAAAACAATGAATGTCCCAAAATTTAGATCCTTGGTTAGCTTAGGTAAGTTAGGGTGTGTGTCATTCAAATGGGAGGGGGTACTTGGGAACTTGGGTAAATAAAAAGGTATGTTTGTAATCGTAATTGGAAATTTGGGAAAGTGGGAACATACTCATGTATTGAATGATTGAGCCATGTGCATTGGGACTTTTGTACATGAAACCCCAAGAAAAAGGGGACAAAAAAGAAAAAAAAAATTATGTGTATATATGAGAATGTAAAAAAAATAGAAAAAGAGAAAGCAATGAAAGGGGACAAAAATGCCCCAAGACAAGGTAATAACAACAATGCATATGGGATGTGAATTGGAAAGAATGCATGAGTATGCAAAAAATGAAACCCATGGGTATCTAGGTATTATACTATAGTTGTATAGGTTGTTTTATGTGTCTAGTGGAATCATAAGTTAACCAAGGATTCAAATTTTAAGCTCACTTGACCATATACATCCTTACCTTCACCCTAGCCTCATTACAACCCATGAATAAGACCTCATGATACTTGTAAGCATGAATTAAGTAATTGTTGATTGTTAGATGAAAGACAAATCTTGGAAAGCATGATTAGGAGAGGATTGAGTGATGAACCCTATACACTCGAGCGAATAAGAGTGGATACACTTCCGGTGAGGGTTCGATGCTCAACTCCTTGTTCTCGGCTTTCACAAGCGTTCTTCTAGCAAGTTATATGCACTTCATGTTGATGTTCAAATTAGTAGGATTCATGAACTACATAGTATTTTCACCCCATATGCTCATATGTGTTCTTGGAGGATAGATTTACCCTTGACCAAGTAGATAGATGATTTCCCTTTAGTTGCATACAGTCATTTAGGAAATTTGCATTTCATAAACCCTTTCTCACCATGATCTTTGGTCTTTTTATTTTAAGCATGAGGACATGCTTGGTTTAAGTTTGGGGAGATTTGATAAACCACAATTTTGTGGTTTATATTGTGTAGAATTTGGGGGGTTTTGTGTTCTCTTCCTCAATATTTCTCACACTTATTCACTAGAATTGCATGGTTTTGTTTTCTCTTCCTGATTTTGCTTCATGATGAAAAACATGCTTATTTTGCCTTAGAATTGCTATATTTTGATCCTCTTTTATTGCCATTCGATGCCGTGATGTATTTGTTAAGTGATTTCAGGAATTATAGGACAATAATGGCCTAGAAGAGAGAAAGAAAGCATACACAAGAGGAAGGAACATGACGATTTGAATTTTGGGAACTTCGCAAAGGGCGTGCACGCGTGCATGAGGATAGATGGAAGCGGCGCGCAAGGATGGACGCATCCGCGCAGATCAGAGAATTTCCATCGACGCGCACGCGCACATGGCGCGCACGCGTGGATCACAAAAGCAATCGGTGCGCACGCACGCATGGCGCACACACCCAGAAAGCTGCACATGACCTCATTAAAGGAAATCGTGCCTGGCGATTTCTGAGGCTCGTGAGGCCCAAATTCAAGCTATTTCTGCATGGAAAAGACCCAAGGATGGTAGGGGAAAGGGGGGATCAATCATTTTACACTTAGACACAATTTTAGTTAGTATTTTGGGTTCTTTGTACTTCTAGAGAGAGAAACCTTTGTTCCTCTCTAGATCTAGCTTTATTTTGATCTTCCCTTGTTGAATCCTGAATTGGATCTTGTTAATTACTAGTTTTAATTATTTAATTTGAATTCTCTAGTATAGTTTTATTTAGATCTTGTGTTATTTTTATGTTCCTTTGTTGTTTGTTATTTTGTACCCATTTCATGAATCTTGTAGATCTTGATTTATTATTTTTGCATTGATGATTTCCATGAGTAATTGTGTTATTTGAGTGATTGTATATTGATAATTGTTAGTGGGTACTTGTTAGTTCCAATTTAATTGCAATTTAAATAGATCTTTTATTAATGCTTACCATGTGTTTGATGAAATATTTCCTTTGATTATGGAGTAGTTCTTTTTACTCTTAGCCTAGGCTAAGGAAATTAGATAAGCTTGAGTCATTGGGTTTAATGGATTTGATTATTTAGGAACCCTTAGTGGTCAATTTGATAGCCATTGACACTAGCCTACAACCAAGTTAATTGGTAGTTAGGTTAGACCTTATGGGTTGATGTTGACCAAACCATTTAACATACTCCAAGAATAGAAGTAGACTTAATGAGTTTGGTTCTTCATAAAAAAATTGTCAAGATATGGTTATTAGACAAGGATAGTAACCTCAATTCCCATGCCTAGCCAAGAGTTGCTTTTATCATTCATATTTGAAAACCAAAAAATCTTAATTGCTTTATCTTAGTTGTAGTTACTTTTTTAGTTTAGAATAGAATTACTTTGGACGTTATTTTATGAGTTTGGAATTATTTACATTTTTTCTCTAATCGTTTGCATTAGTTTCTTGCATTCCAAGATTACTTGCTTGTTAAGATTCCTAGTTTAATTACTTGCTCATGACTTGCAACCCCGGATTTTCTAACCAATTTTGAAGCACATGTTTGCCCATTCCTTGTGAGACGAACCGAGGTTTGAATACTTCGGTTACTTTTATTGGGGTTGAACTTGTGACAACCAATTTCCTTCTAAATTTGATACTCGAGGATTGTCATTGGGAAGAGCTATACTTGCAATGGGATTTTATTGAGAAATTCTATACCAACATAGTCCACGGGGTCCATCACTTCTCTTCTTAGTCTTCGCAGAGTTCTCTCGTCAAGGTCACAAGAGGTGGAGACCTCTCTCCTTACTTCTGTCATACACACAAAACCAGAAACCAGAGATAATTTACTCTACTGCTAGAGTTATGTTAAGGATAGCTTAAACAAAAACTCAAACAGTTAGTTTGCTTAGTAAAAATAAAAAGAAAATGCTTAATCTAGATTATCACCCACTTAATCATTGTCAATCTAAATCAATCCTCGGTAACGGGGCCAAAAACTTGATGAGGGAAAAATGATTCCACACAAAATTCATCGGCAAGTGTACCAGGTCGCATCAAGTAGTAATAACTCACAAGAGTGAGGTCGATCCCACAGGGATTGATTGATTGAGCAATTTTAGTTAGGTGTGAATTTAGTTAAGTGAATATTTGATGATTTGAGTGAAACTTGATTAACAAGAGCTAAATTGCATGGAAATAAAAGGGAGAGGGTGAATTGACTGAATCTTAAAGTGCAGAAGGAGTAAATTGTAGAAACTTAAAGTGCAAGAAAGTAAGAGAGCTGAAACTTAAATTGCAAGAAAGGTAAATGACTGAAACTTAAAGTGCAAGAAACTTAAATTGCTGAATCTAAATTGCTGGGAAATGTAAATTGCTTGAAGAATAAAAGGGATTTGGGTGTTGGGATTCAAATTGTACTAGAAAGTCCAAATTAAAGTAAATCAGGGAGCTATGAGATGAAGAAAATCATATCATGATCTCAGTAGCAAAGCAAAAATGGAAAATTGCTGGAAGAAACAAACAGTAAGAAAACGTAGCTCAATTGGGAAATTCTCTTTAAAATTGAAGAAGAGTAATGAGAACAGAAAGTAGATCTAGATCTCAATTACTCTCTTGACAAAATAGAAAAGGAATTTGCAGAGGAAATAAAAATAAAAACAGAAAAGAAAGTTCAGATCCAATTTTTAATTCTTAGAAAGACAAAAAGGAAAAGTAAAAGATGATTCTAAGATGAAGAATTCAATAGAGTCCTCCAATCTCAATTCAAAACCTAGAACCAGAAAGTAGAAGTTGTAGAAGAAAGAACAAACAGAAAGAAAATAGATCCAATCCCCAAATTCCCAAATTCAAAAATGAAAATTAAAACTGAAAAACTAAAAATGAGCTAAAGGTCCCTCTCTAATCAAATTTGTTCCTATTTATACACTTTCTATTCTCAATCTTCAAAACTTGGAGTGGGCTTTTTAATTTTGGCCTTGAATAAAATTGGGTTGGAGATGCATGCTCCAGTAGAGCGCTCCGTTTGGAAAGTGAACTTGGCGTTCACTTCTCCCTTGGTGCGCCTTTGTTGCGCCTTGTTGTCTCTAGCGTTCACTAAGTGAACATGGTGTTCACTTTTTGAATGCTAGCCTTTGTTGCACGCCTTGGTGCGCTTGTTTCCTTGGTGCATGTGGCCTTCCTTGGGTGTTCACTTATTGAACGTTGCATTCAAAGTTTGAGCGCCACCCTTTGCTTCTTTGGTGCATTTGGCTTGAGCTTCCTCCCCAAGGCTTGAAACCCACGATAAAGTTCACAAAGTGAACGCCAAGTTCACTTTTTGAACGTTATCCCTTGCCTCTTTGATGCGTTGCATTAGTGAACTCCAAGTTCACTCTTTGAACGTTGCTCCCTTGATTGGCCTCCCCATTTTCTTCATTTCTTCACCTACAAGCAACCAAACAAACAAATTAATTCTAGCATAAAACCTATGATTTTGTGTGAAATAAATGATGGTTGATTGATTAAACATAATCATGAAAATCCACTCAAATCACTTACTTATTGTGCAAGAAAGTCATAAAACCTAATGAAACTAATGAAAAATGCTTGTAAAACTAGCATAAGATGACCTGTCATCAAGCTCCCACAAGGACCAAGATCCCTTCACCAAAGAGATCATGAAAGCTAAAGTTCCAAAGGATTTTAAAGCTCCCGACATGACCTTATACGATGGTACCTCTGACCCAAGCCATCATCTCAGAAATTTCAGAAGCAGAATGTATCTCACTGATGCCTCCAATGCCATTCGATGCAAAGCCTTCCCGACTACCCTAACAAAGACAGCAATAAAGTGGTTCGACAGTTTGCCTCCTAGATCCATCACAAGTTTTAAAGACTTAGCCAAAAAATTCCTTGCCAGATTCTCCATCCAGAAGGACAAAGCCAAATACGCCCCGAGCCTATTAGGAATCAAGCAAGGAGATCGGGAAAGTCTTCGCAACTACATGGAAAGATTCAACAAAGTGTGTCTGGACATACAAAGTCTGCCAACAGAGGTAGCCATCATGGGTCTCATCAATGGCCTGCGAGAAGGACTTTTTAGTCACTCCATATCAAAAAATCATCCTACATCTTTGAACGAGGTACAAGAACGGGCAGAAAATTATATTAACATGGAGGAGAATTCTCTATTAGGAGAAACCTTAAAACCTGGATTCTCCTACCCCTCTCGGGACAAGAATAAAGAGTACCAGAAAAAAGAAGATCAACCCAGTGAGAAGCCTAGAAAATACCACAATTACACCCCCCTATTCGAGTGTCTCTTGTGGATATTTACCGAGAAATATGCAACACTGAGAAGATCCCACCACCTCGCCCAATCAAAAACAAAAGAGGAGGGGGAAGTCGGACAGAGTACTGTGAATACCACCGAATTTACGAACATCCTACTAACGAGTGCTTCGACCTAAAGAATGTCATAGAGAAATTGGCAAGAGAAGGGCGACTAGATTGGTACTTAGGCAACAAAGGGGATGAACCAAGAAAAAGAAGAAGGGACGAAGAGGCCGGATGGGTTGAACGACCACCCCACACTCCTGAGATACATGTTCATATGATAAATGGAGGATTCGCAGAAGGAGGGATCTCTAAATCATCTCACAAAAGACACCTTAAAGAGGTATATCATGTCGGGGAAGGAGAGAGGTCATCCGACCTCCCCACTATTACCTTTACCCAAGAAGATGCAACAGGCATCATCCCAAGGCATGATGATTCCATGGTCATTACTATCATATTGGCCAACGCTAATCTCCACAAAACACTGGTAGACCAAGGAAGCTCTGCGGATATCTTGTTTAAATCTGCCTTCGACAAACTAGATTTGCAAGATAAAGAGCTCAGAGCATATCCGAATAGCTTGTTCGGACTGGGAGACACTCCAATCGAACCACTTGGATATATCTCACTACAAACAACCTATGGAAAGGGAACCCGATCAAGGATACTCAACATAGGCTACATCGTAGTTGACGTGAGCTCAGCTTACAACATCCTAATAAGTCGGACAACACTGAACCAGCAAGCCGCAGTGGTCTCGACTCCACATCTGTGCATGAAGTTCCCAACTCGGGAGGGGATCGCCACGATAAAAGGAGACCAAAAAATTGTGCCGCTGTTACAATGAAAGTCTGAACCTTAAAGGCAACCCTAAAGGAGAGGAAATCAACACTATCAAACTTGGGGGAGTTCGAGCTTGCGAGGAACTTCGTCCACAACCTGAAGGCAAGACTGAAGAAGTCTAAATCGGCGATACCCGGGATAAGACAACAAATGTCGGGGCAACCTTAAAGGGAGACTTAAAGGAGCCTCTGATACAATTCTTAAAGGATAATGCTGACCTCTTTGCATGGAAGGCCGCAGACATGCCAGGCATAGATCCCAAACTAATGTGCCACAAACTAGTGGTATACCTAGGATCTCGGCCAATGCAGCAGAAGCGTAGGAAGCTCGGACCGGAAATGTCCCAAGCTGTGGAAGAGCAGGTACAAGCCTTACTGGAGGCTGGATTCATAAGGGAGGTCAAGTACCCACTATGGCTAGCCAACGTTGTCTTGGTAAAAAAGTTAAATGGAAAGTGGCGGATGTGCACTGACTACACCGATCTCAATAAAGCCTGTCCAAAAGATCCCTTCCCACTCCCAAGTATAGACATTCTAGTCGATGCCTCTTTCGGATACAAGTACCTGATGCCAGGGCATCTTGGCCAGTTTCACTGACCTTTTCTTTACTGTTTTTAGGTTAGTTTCATGCATTCCCTTAGGAAATAAGCTAGTTTTGGGTAGATATTCACTTACACCTTGATTCAAGCATACATTGTGCATTTTACATTATTTCATGAGGATTTTGCATGAGTTTAGTGACAAATTATATGCTGCATTGCCCATGACTTGGACTAGAACTTTGATGCACTCTATTGCTTGATTTCAGGACCAAAGGAAGCAAGGAATGGGAGGTAACTTGCAAAGTTAATGAGAGAAGTGATTGCCAATAACACTCTCGAAGCCATCATTGACCACGTTAAGAGTCACGTTAACTAAGTTAACGAGAACTCTAACGTGGAGAGGGGAAGTTGAGCCAACGTTAGTGACACTTAACATTGTCACTAACATTGGCAAATGCTCATAAGTGGCCACGTTAGAGTCCACGTTAACTTAGTTAACGTGGCCTCTAACGTTAGAAGGGGGGAGAAACGCCAATGTTAGTGACATTCAACATTGTCACTAACGTTGGCCTAAGGAGAAACATACCACGTTAACTCTCACGTTAACTTGGTTAACGTGGGAGCTAACGTAAGAAGCAAGAGTGGTCGACAACGTTAGTGATACCCAACATTGTCACTAACGTTGGAAGCAACCACACAACCCCCCAAGGAGCCACGTTAACTTCCACAGTTAACGTGGAAGCTAACGTTGATGAGTGAAAAAATGCCAACGTTAGTGACATTCAACATTGTCACTAACATTGGGGATGGCTAAGCATGGCCACGTTAGAAGCCACATTAACCTAGTTAACGTGGACTCTAACGTAAGACTTAGGGGCACCTTGGAATGTTAGTGACAATGTTGAGTGTCACTAACGTTCTCGAAGGATGGCAAGCCCACGTTAAAGAGCCACGTTAACTAAGTTAACGTGGGCTCTAATGTGGGAACAAAGGGGGCTTTTCAAAGTTATTGGGAATGTTAAGTCTCAATAACGTGTGCGGAGGACTTAGAGGCAACGTTAGTGGCAAGGTTTGTGCCACTAACGTTGAAGTTAACGTGGCTTTTACTTAGGAATGTTAGTGAGAAAGTTGATTGTCACTAACGTTCTCGAACTCATATTTTCACTAAACGTTAACACCCCTAACGTCCTGAGCTAAAGTCTCTGCCCACCTCACATTTTCTCTCTGCAAGTAAAGCCAAGCCCAAATGAAGAAGAGAACTGCTTCAAACTCAAGATCCAAAGGCCCAAGACTTGAAGAGCCAACTAGAAGCTGAGAAAAGTAGTATATATTGGAGTAGCTTTGAATTATTTTGGAGGCTGGAAAAGTTGGAAAAGAGAACTACTCTCTGTAATTTACCTTCTCTGCATTTTCTAGTTTTATGATGTATTATCCATCTTTGATTTCATTTTCTAGAGCTATGAACAACTAAACCCCTTTCATTGGGTTAGGGAGCTCTGTTGTAATTTGATGGATCAATACTAATATTCATTATTCTTCTTCTATCTTTTCTCTTGATTTTACTTGAAAGCTTTCGATCTTCATCCAATTGGGTAGTTATCTTGGAAAAGAAGCTATTCAAACTTGGATCTCTTCTGAACCTTGACAGAGGAATGAAGAGATCAAGCTAGAAATGCTTTCTCATGCTGGACCAAATTGGGTTTGGATGGGTATGTGACTATAACCCTCTCAATACTTGATTTGGGAAATGCATGTGGTATAATCAGTGACCATACTTCATCTCTTCTCATGAGCAATTGACCAAGGAATTGGCTATTGATCAAGATTTGAGAGATTGAATTTGTAATTCAATCAATTAAGATTGCCAAGGAGATCAGTGAGTGCATTGATTGAGGAAGAGATGAAAATGAACTTGATCTGGGGAATTGCAACATCTCCTAAGCCCAATGAACTCCCCATCTCTGATTTTACCCATTCTCTTTAATTTCTGCCATTTACTTTTATGAGCAAATCCCCCATTCCCATTTACAATTCTGCAATTTACTTTCAATCATTTACTTCCAGTCCTTTAATTCTAGCATTTACATTTCTGTTATTTACATTCCCACCATTTTATTTTCTGCAACTCTCAACCCAAATTCTGGATTCGCTCAACTAGAACATTCTTCTAATTAAAGTTGCTTGATCAATCAATCCCTGTGGGATTCAACCTCACTCTATTGTGAGTTTTTACTTGACGACAAATTCGGTACACTTAACAATGATTAAATTGGAAGATCACTAGATTGAGCATTTTTCTTTTGTGAATTTCATTTTCTGTTTGAGTGATTTACTTTCTGTTTTAGTTAAACTTCTTCCCTTCCCCCTCTACTCTTTTGTTTTTCTTTGTTATTTTCAATTCTGTTTGCTAACCCACTAACTGTTTGATATATTGCATCACCCACAACTAACAGTAATTCTGACAAAAATACTTTCTGCACCTATTTTTTCTTGCTTGCACTTGATTGTTGTATGACAGGGAGAAGAAGCGGGGCTTCAACTTCCTTCGATTCTGAACCTGAGAGGACCTTCCTTAGATTAAGGAGGGAGGCAAGAGGAAAGAAAGTGGTTGGTGCTGAGGAAGAGGAGGAATTCTTTGAACCAAACATGGAAAACAACATGGAAAACCATCATGAAGAAGAGAATCACAACCATGGGGGGGGGGGAGGTAGAGCAAATCATGCTGGGAAGGATAGAAGAGTTTTGGGCTCTTACATCAATCTAAACCCAGGCAATTGTGGAAGTAGCATCCAAAAGCCAACAATCCATGCCAACAACTTTGAACTTAAACCATAGCTCATCACCCTTGTTAAGAACAACTGTTCGTTTGGAGGAGGTGTTCAAGAAGACCCCAATCAACATTTAACCACCTTCCTGAGAATATGTGACATAGTGAAGTCTAATGGTGTTCATCCTGACGCCTACAGACTGCTCTTATTTCCATTCTCACTCAAGGACAAGGCAGCCAAGTGGCTGGAATCTTTCCCAAGGGAAAGCTTGACAACTTGGGAAGACGTGGTGAACAAATTCTTAGCAAGATTTTACCCTCCTCAACAAATCAATAGGCTGAGAGCTGAGGTCCAAACTTTCAGGCAACAAGATGGTTGATAGCTAGTATTGTTGTGGGTAAGGAATTTCACAAAATATTTACGTTGCAAGTATAGCTCCAAACCAACAAACAACTCTCGCATCAAATTAAATTTTTTGGGTTGTCACAAGTTCAATCCCAAAATGAGTTTATAACCGAAGTATTTGGACTCCGGGTCGTCTCCCTAGGAACCAATGGAGTGCATGTGTATTGGCTATGAAGGGGCGAAAAGGGGGTTTTGGTTGGTGATCGGGCAAAGAATTTAAATGTGCAAGGAACGTAAATCAAGTAACAATTTAAAGAAGCAATTAAAAGGGAGAGACATTCATGACATTGAATTGAGATCTTAGGCTTTCTATCCTTGTCATGCATGATTGATTCGTCTTGTTAGTTAACTCACACATCGGGAGAATGTCAACTAGACCAATTAATCATATCAAGTTTATAAGCAAGAATTTATCTCATTACATCACCTCCAACAATTAGGAAGAAAGTCTAACGAGACTAGCTAATCCCAATCCAAAAGTCTAACCAACTTACTAATCAAATTAGCAAAAGATTAGCGTTAATGGAAACGGTACTAGCTAACAATTCTAGATTGCCAACATAAGCTGGGTTCCCACGACTCAAGATTGCCTAATTACTCTCTCCAAGCTAAGAATGCTCCAAATCTACTCTAAGAACCAACCAAGCATTTTGTCAAACACTTGGTGGGTGATAAAGAAAAGCTTAGTAAAAGTGCAAGAAATGTAAATTACCAACTATCAATTGCAAGAAATGTAAATTCACAACATAAATCAATATCAATTAAAGAGACATCAACATTAAAATTGCATTAAATGTAAACAAATCCAACATGAGATCATGAATGTAAAAGGGAGCATAAAAGTAAAAATTAGCACTACAAAATCATGAGAATCAAGGAGTAGAAGTAAGGGATCATAAAAGAAATGAGATGATAACATGTAATTAAACCTAAATCTAGAAGAGATTAACCTAACCTAATTCTAGAGAGAAGAGGGAGCTTCTCTCTCTAGAAACTATTCTACATAATGCTATACCTATAACTAATTGCTCCCCCTTTGCTTGGACTTCAATTCTGCATGAAATACACTCAGAAACAAGTTGGAATTGGGCTTGGGTAGCTTAGAAATCGCCCCCAGCATTTTGCCACTAAGTGGGCCAAGTAAGAGTATCGGCGCGCGCGCGCCCTGTGCGTGTGCGCGTCGCCGGCAAATTCCCAATCTGCGCGGAAGCGGTATGTACGCGTGCGCGTCCTTGTGAGAAACCACTTTTGCGCGTGCGCGCCTTGTACGCGTGCGCGCCTTGTACGCGTGCGCGTCCATTGGTGCATTCCAAATCTTTGTTTCTTTATGCATTCTCCTCCTTGCATGCTTTTCTCCTCATTTCTTCCATCCGATAATTGCCTAATGAACCTGAAATTACTTAGCAAACACATCAAGGCATCGAATGAAATTAAGGTGGGTTAAAATCACCAATTTAAGGCCTAAAAAGCATGTTTTTACAATTAAGCATAATTTAAGGGAGAATTACAAAACCATGCTGTTTTATTGAATAAATGTGGGAAAAGGTGGAAAAATCCCCCAAAATAAGCACAAAATAAACCACAAAATTGGGGTTTATCAAATCTCCCCACACTTAAACTAAGCATGTCCTCATGCTAAAATTAAGAAAGAAGCAAAGGGTATCACATTTATTCAATGCAAGCTACTAACTAAATGCAATCTATTTATATGCAAGTTATCTACATGAATGCAATGGCTCAGTCAAAACAAGTCAATTTCCAAGAGTACACATGTAAGCGCAAGGGCTAAGGTATTAGTAATCAAGCAAACCACAATTGGATTGAATCATTGAAAAGGTTCACAAACTTGCAAGAAAAGATGATTAAGGGTGGAAACATGTAATTGAGCGATCGAACCCGTACCGGATGTGTATCCGCTCTATGCGCTCAAGTGTATGGGATTGATTCACTCAATTCTCCGCTAATCATGCTTTCCAAGATTTGTTTTTCATCTAACAATCATCAATTAATTTATGCATGCATACAAATATCATGAGGGCTTTCCCATGGGTTGTAATGGGGTTAGGGTCAAGGTAAGATGCATATGGTCAAGTGAGCTAGAGATTTGAATCTTTGAATAACTTAAACTTTCCACCTAACCTATGATAACCTATACAATTCTAAACAAACCTAACTACCCATTCTTCACTTTTCACACACTCATGCTTTCTATTTTAAACACCACACATATGCATTGATTATTATTGAACCTTGAACCTTGGGGCATTTTGTGCCCTTTTTATTGCAATTCTTTTTCTTTCTTTTTCCTTATATATATATATATATATATATATATATATATATATATATATATATATATATATATTTATATATATATAATTTTTTTTATTTATAAAGTATATATACAAGTACTAATGCATATGGTTTTACATTTTGTGCCCTTTTTATTGCAATTCTTTTTCTTTCTTTTTCCTTATATATAAATATATATATAAGTACTAATGCATATGGTTTTACATTTCAATAAAAATATAAACACACTTTTATCTCTACCCAATGTTCCCAACTCTCCCAAAATCAAATAATGAACACTCTCACTAGCCTAAGCTAATCAAAGATCCAAACAAGGGACATTTATTGTTTTTCACTTAGGCTTGTAGTGTGCTATAATTAAGAATAAGTGGGTTAAGCATAGGCTCGACATTGGCTAACAATGGAAGATGAAAGGGTAGGCTATTTGGGTAAGTGAGCTATTTGAACAATGGCCTCAATCATATAAATGCATGTATACACAAATAATGGACATAAAGAATCAAACAAATCAAGGATTGCAATTATAAGAAGAGAATAATGCACACAAGAATGAAAATAAGTGGTTGTATATGTGTAACCACACAATTAGGCTCAAATCTCACATGCTTGTGTTCTTAGCTCAAAAATCATGTTCCACAAAGTATATACTTCAAGCAAGTTCTAAAAAAAAATTCAACCAATTGGGGTGGTGCCCTAAAATGAGTTTCTTGAAAATTTCATCATATTGATTGAGCTTATTTTAATGGAAAATTGTGATTTAGAAAAATTTTTAAAAATTCTCCTAGTTTACCCCTTTTTCAATAAGAACACATTTCTTATATAAAAAGGGTCAACTAGACTTTCAGTAATCCATTAATTTTCTAATCACAATCAACAACTAAGATACAAAATATATATCTCTAAACTAAAAGTGTGCAACAACCAAAGTAAGAGTATCTACAAAAGCATAAATATGTACAGTAATCCCAAAATGATCTAAAACGTAAAGTGCGGAATAAAACAAAATAGAGTAGCAGCGAATAAAAATAAAAGTCTGAAAGTTCACCACATAGATATAAGCACCGGTCACAAATGGTGACCTCCCCACACTTTAGAATTAAGCATCGTCCTCGATGCTACTACTGAAGCTCGGGATGGGGGTCAACAATCGCACCAAGCTATGGCTCCTGCTCAGGCTCGGACTGTGGGACTGGAGGTGGCACTGGCTGTGGCCCAGGAATGTCATGCTATACCTCAGGAGGTTGCTGGACCTCAGTGGTGGCCTGCGTCTCTGGTGGTGCCTCCTGCTGTGTCGGCTTTGCACTATGCTCCTCCTCCTGATCCTGCTCATCAGAGGCGGAAGACTCTGGAAGTGGAGGGAGCTCGATACCCTGTGATGCAGCCGCCTGGTCTAAGCGGTCGAGGCGTCGCATAACACGACGCACGAAGCGCTCCATGAAGCAAAGAAGGTGCTGCACTAACAGATAGGTCGGCTCAGGTGCTGATGGTGGTGCAGGTGCTGCTGTGGAAGAAGAGGACAGCTGCTGTGGAGGGTGAAGGTCTAGCTGCTGTGGAGGGTGAAGGTCTAGCTGCCTCGACTACCGCTCTAGCTCAAGAACGGCGGCTAGTCGGGGGCTTCTCGTGCACCCATATACCCCAGGGAATAGTAACTTCCTTGTCATCATCATCTGGAGGTGGTGGTGTCACGTCATCGTCCTCCCACGGGACATCAGCTAGCTCAGCTAAGCTAGTAACCAGTGTCGGGAACGGTAGCAAGCCGCGAATATGAGCTCTCCACATGCTATGCCTAATCAACCGGGGAAAATACACCTCCTTCCCCTCCATGACACACCCAATCAAAACTAGCATATCCATCGGAATCTCTGAGAAGTGAGTGGTAGGGAAGACATAGTGGGCAAATATCTGCTGCCAGGTCCTAGCCTCCCTAGTCAGATATGCAAATAGCATGCCCTTGGGCTTTGTGTTGCTCGAATCCATCACCCAGGAAGCATCTGGTGTAGCAATCACGCGCCTAAGTGCCTCATAGTCAAAAGTCATGGAGAGGAGAGCTACCTCTGCCTGCTGGTAGGCACAAGTCTCAGGAGTACCAACTCTGCAGAGCAGCGCATCCTTTAAGGCATCCTCAGTGATCATAATCTCTCTACCCCTCAAGTGTACTGAATCCAAGCCTTGTCGGAAGAAGTTATAGTAAAATTCCTTGACCCACGAGATGTTAATCCGTCCCAAGTCCCTATCGACGAAATCCAATCCTAACTCAGAAATACGGGCGTTTATGGCACGCCTCACATCATTGGGAAGATTCAGCTTCTTCTCAATGTTCAGCTTTGTCCTTGCATAACGAGAAAGGCGTAGTTCGCAGTAGAGGTTTGGAAACTTGGTTGGATCAGTGGATGGAAGTAACTGATTTTCTTTTTCCTCATCATTTAGCGGATTCTTAGCATAGTTAGCATATGGTGAGGGTGTAGAGGTCTTAGAGCACTTCCTCTTTTTGGAAGTGGTGGCTATAGCCTTTCCTTTATCCGACATCCTGAAAACATAGATAATATAATATAAGCATATAGCCAAGTAGATATAAAGCACTCAAAGCAAAGCATATTCATGAAGTGAATAAGGAAAGAAGATTTCTTGGAATGCAAGCAACAGAATATAAAATTTAAACCAGACTTCAAACCAAGAATTAAAACCATGTTTGCACATCCTTCGTTAATTGAGTTCAGAAAGCACCATATCCAAAAGAATGACAAAAAGAGTTAGGTTGAAAACCAAAAGGAGTCAGTTGGTTAAATGAGTTAGAGTCAGAAATCAGTTGAAAATCAGTGATATGGTAATAACCATCTCAATCTGAAAGGAATGCACAAACCAATGCTGTAAGCACGTTCACAATCATGAGTTGCAACAAGTCATTGATGATGAAATATGATATAGCTAGAAAACAGCTAATATGAAACAAACCATCAATCAATGTAAGGATCACTAGTAATGTTGGTGAAATCAGAATCTTGAGAAACAAGTAAATCAAGCATATTTAACACCAACTTTAGCAATGCATACAAGTCACAAGTTCAAATGTGAATTGGAAACCTCATGGTCTATGTGACTTAATGAGACTATGTATGAACATAACGAACTATTTGGTCACATAGATGAGAACATTCAAACTTGTGTGTCTATTGCAAAACAGGCACAAAATTTTAAGGAAATCACAAGTGATGGTCAATTGGAAAATTCATTCAAACCATTCAATGCCTAGACGCAAACCATCATGAATCACGAGCAAGGAGTTTAAGCAAGACCAAAACTTGTCCATAAGGATTTTCCAAAACCATTTAAGCAGCAAAATTCTAATTGAACAGAAATCATCAACTAGAATTTGTTACACCCAACCAACAAGGTTAATTTTAAGATTATGGTTGAGAAAAATTTGGCAGCAATTCAGCAGCATATTGGCTAATCCCCAAATTCAGACAGACAAAGCAGATTCCATATGAATTCAACAACAATTAAGAACACAAAACCATATGTGAGTTCATATGGAGGTAGTAGACAGTCAATAGTTCAGCAACAAAATAATTCAAATAGCACAGAGGGCAGAAGCAGTTGCTTCAATCAACATTTCCTTCACCAATCCATCACAAATAAGCAGCATTATCAGAGTACATGAACACAGGGCAATGCAGCAAAACAGAGCAATTTCATATAGAAGCAGAAATTCAAACAATGTCTAAATCCACTACTCAGCCCAGATTCGCTAACCACCTAAATCAAACTAAACTCACTAACTACGCTAATTCTAACTACACTAACGTAATTAACAATAAAAAGTAAAATGAAGCAAAACAGGGGAGGTATGGAACCTGGTTGCAGAGACAGAGAAGAAGCAGAACGGGGAAGAAGAAGGTGAAGTGGAGTAGTGAGATGGAGAACCGGT
The DNA here is from genome assembly GCF_003086295.3 of Arachis hypogaea. Taxonomy (NCBI): domain Eukaryota; kingdom Viridiplantae; phylum Streptophyta; class Magnoliopsida; order Fabales; family Fabaceae; genus Arachis; species Arachis hypogaea. The sequence goes on along the minus strand of NC_092055.1, from coordinate 54,049,847 downwards.
CACAATGGCGGCCGCGGTGGCGCTGGTTGCGCGGAGGCAGCGAGAAGCAGAGAGCAGAGGGTCAGTGAAAGAGAAAGGAAAGAAAAGTGAGAGAAGAAGGAGAAGACGGCGCGGTGATGGTAGTCGGCGGCGGCGACGGGATTGGAGTGGTTGCTGGGAGAAGTTTGAAGATGGAGGGGGGTTGAATGGTGGGAGAAGGAAAATGGAACGTTGGGGATGGAAAGGGTGTGATGCGCGAATGCGCTAGGGCTTCGCGTCTCTGGGGTAAGTGAGAATTCGAATCCACGCGCGCGCGTACGATGCGCGTTTGCGTGGGTGGAAGAAATGAGGAACGGCGCGAAAGCGCCTTGCGCGCTTGCGCATAGATGAAGGAATCGGAATGGGAGCGAAAGCGCAAGGTGCGCGTTGGTGTGGATGTGCTGGGCTGCAGGCACAAAAGAGGCCCAGAGTTGGCACAACTCTCGGGTCTTTTGGCCTGGATGATGCCAAGATACATCGACGCGCACGAGCACTATGCGCGTTCGCGTGAATGGCTTGAGCTTATTGGGTGGGCGCGGAGGCGTGAAGTACGTCAAGGCGTGAACAGCGAAACAGGGAGTGACGCGGACGTGTACAGCGTGCGTCCGCGTGGATTGAGGCACAGTATTGGCCCAAAAGTGGCACAACTCTCTGGTTTTTGGCCCAGGAAACTAAAATGTGCAGCCGACGCACGCGCGCACTATGCGCTTGCGCGTGGCTTGCTTTTTGCTTTTATTTTTTTTCTTTTATTGTTATTATTATGAGCATCAAAAGACCTCATAACTTTCCCTCCTTTTCTAAAACTCTTGCTATGGTGTACGATTAAGCACATTTTGAGACATAAGGGCATTTTCAAACAACTTGACAAAACTTGCAATTCAAGCAAAAACTCAATTCAAAAATAAATTCATCCCTTATCAAAGCATAGAATGCATAAACACCTTAGTAAACAAAGGAAAATATACCAAGAGGTAAAGAAACTATATATAATGGAACCCAATTCATTCATTCATTATATCTACAGGAGAATGGAAAGAGTTTACCATGGTGGGGTGTCTCCCACCAAGCACTTTTAGTTTAAGTCCTTAAGTTGGACATTGGGAGGCTCCTTGTCAAGGTGGCTTATGCTTGTACCCATCCTTGAACCTCCAAAAGTGCTTGTCCTTCAATCGGTTGTCAGAAGTTCCAACCTTCTTTATTAAGCTTTGGTGAGGTTCTTTCCAAGACGTGGGCTCCCAAGAATGACTACCATAGGATAATCCAGGATCCCATATCTTGTCCTCGCACCCATCTTCTAGTTGATTGTCTTGACTGTGTCCGGGCGACGAGAAAATAGAATTCTCATGGAAGCACCACACTACTCTCCTAGACCCATTTAGTTTAGCATTACACCAATCTATGCTCTCTAATTCTGAGCTTCCCACCATAATGAGCCTAGATTTAGAACGCCAACCACTAAACATCCTCCTTTTTCGCTTGATTCCACAAAGCGCCCTGAGTTGGCCATCCGTTTCAAGCAAACCATATTCAAGTGGGATAACACAGCTGAGAGTTAGAAGTTTTACCCACTCAAATAGAGGATCGGATGACGAACTAGGTAGAGGGATTCCCAAAGATCGTGATAAAGCACGCTCTACTTCCGTCCATCCCCTTCTAGAGGTTTCCACCACTTGGCGAGGTGCTTCAAGTTCCCCCTCGTGCTAAGCTTCCTTAGGTTCACCTTCTTCTTCACCAATTTCTTCTATTTCTTCCCCATCGCTCTCATCGTAGATAGGAGGTTTAGTGAAGTCTACCTCATCATCAAGTCTAAGCAAATTGGGGAAGGATTCTTCAAACTCAAAAGGATCATATGTTGATTCGGAATCATCATAGGTAGGAAAGTTTGTTGCTTGGAGCACTTCTTCCAGTTCTTCACTTAATCAGGCTTCGGAGGTTGAAAGCCCTCTTCAACCTTGCTTTCCAATGTACTGGGGGAGGATTCAACAGGATCGTTAAGGGAGTTGATCGAAGTGGGCAAAAAATCATTAGAGATAGAATCCACTTCTTTATCAATTTCCTTTAACTCATTGTTTACTCCTGCGACATTGCTCCTTTCTTTGATATTCCCTCCACATTCCTTGGAGGAAGTTTCCTCAACCTGGGATTCCTTTATGTACTCAACATATCCTAAACATCCATCCACCACTTCCTTTTGTTCGCTAATCTCTATCTTCTCCTCTTGTTGCGGTTCTTGATTCAATTCTTCTTCCTCGCCATGGAGTTCCATGTTCATATCCTTGCTAAGCTCCGGGGTTACTTCTACGCATCCAACAATGGAAGTACTTATGGCGCATGAGCTTAGGTGAGATGTTAGGTGACCCACGGCTTCTACTATGCCGGCCACCCTTACTCTTAACTCCTTGAACTTGGTTTCATCTTCCTCTTGTCGCCTTAAAATACGAGATTCAAAGTCTCTCAGTTCTAACATGAAGGCTTCATTAGGAGATGGGGTTGGAAGAGAAAATTCATCAGTTAAGGAAAAATTGTTATAATCGGAAGGTGGTTCATGTTGGTGAAGTTCTTGAGGTGGTGTATGTGGAATTTGTGGTTCTTGAGAGTATTGGTATTGGGATGGTGGTTGTTCTACATGTAGTTCTAATGGTGGTTGATATGGTGTGTATAAGTTATGGTCATATGGAGGCGAATGATGGTATGAGGCTTGTGAGTATGACGTGTGGCTATGTTGAGGATATGTCTCATAGGCATATGGTGGTAGTTCTTGGAAGTCACAAGGAAATTCACCATAGCTAGTGGATTGATATGCATCATAGAACGGCTCTTCTTCATAGTGCATTGGGGGAGATTGTTGCCATGGAGGTTGATCAAGTGTTTGAGGCTCCTCCCACCCTTGATCTCCAGTTCCTTGATGTACATCCTCATTGAAGCTCTCATCTCCTACAACATAGTTTGAGCTACACTCATAGCCAAAGTGAGAATTCATAGTGATGTGGAAAATAAAAACAAAGAGCGATAAGAAATGAAGAAGACTAAATCCTAAAATTAGCAAAAATCAACAAATAAACCAAAGATAAAGCTATTCACAATATTCATAATAGTCAATAACATAGCACCATTGGTTCCCCGGCAACGGCGCCATTAATTTGATAGAGAGGAATTGTTGTGGGTAAGGAATTTCACAAAATATTTACGTTGCAAGTATAGCTCCAAACCAACAAACAACTCTCGCATCAAATTAAATTTTTGGGTTGTCACAAGTTCAATCCCCAAATGAGTTTATAACTGAAGTATTTGGACTCCGGGTTGTCTCCCTAGGAACCAATGGAGTGCATGTGTATTGGCTATGAAGGGGCGAAAAGGGGGTTTTGGTTGGTGATCGGGCAAAGAATTTAAATGTGCAAGGAACGTAAATCAAGTAACAATTTAAAGAAGCAATTAAAAGGGAGAGACATTCATGACATTGAATTGATATCTTAGGCTTTCTATCCTTGTCATGCATGATTGATTCGTCTTGTTAGTTAACTCACACATCGGGAGAATGTCAACAAGACCAATTAATCATATCAAGTTTATAAGCAAGAATTTATCTCATTACGTCACCTCCAACAATTAGGAAGAAAGTCTAACGAGACTAGCTAATCCCAATCCAAAAGTCCTAACCAACTTACTAATCAAATTACCAAAAGATTAGCGTTAATAGAAACGGTACTAGCTAACAATTCTAGATTGCCAACATAAGCTGGGTTCCCACGACTCAAGATTTCCTAATTACTCTCTCCAAGCTAAGAATGCTCCAAATCTACTCTAAGAACCAACCAAGCATTTTGTCAAACACTTGGTGGGTGATAAAGAAAAGCTTAGTAAAAATGCAAGAAATATAAATTACCAACTATCAATTGCAAGAAATATAAATTCACAACTTAAATCAACATCAATTAAAGAAACATCAACATTAAAATTGCATTAAATGTAAACAAATCCAACATGAGATCATGAATGTAAAAGGGAGCATAAAAGTAAAATTAACACTACAAAATCATGAGAATCAAGGAGTAGAAGTAAGGGATCATAAAAGAAATGAGATGATAACATGTAATTAAACCTAAATCTAGAAGAGATTAACCTAACCTAATTCTAGAGAGAAGAGGGAGCTTCTCTCTCTAGAAACTAATCTACATAATGCTATACCTATAACTAATTGCTCCCCCTTTGCTTGGACTTCAATTCTGCATGAAATACACTCAGAAACAAGTTGGAATTGGGCTTGGGCAGCTCAGAAATCGCCCCCAACATTTTGCCATTAAGTGGGCCAAGTAAGGGTATCGGCGCGCGCGCGCCCTTTGCGCGTGCGCGTCGCTGGCAAATTCCCAATCTGCGCGGAAGCGGTATGTACGCGTACGCGTCCTTGTATGCGTGCGCGTCCATTGGTGCATTCCAAATCTTTGTTTCTTTATGCATTCTCCTCCTTGCATGCTTTTCTCCTCATTTCTTCCATCCGATAATTGCCTAATGAACCTGAAATTACTTAGCAAACACATCAAGGCATCGAATGAAATTAAGGTGGGTTAAAATCACCAATTTAAGGCCTAAAAAGTATGTTTTTACAATTAAGCATAATTTAAGGGAGAATTACAAAACCATGCTGTTTTATTGAATAAATGTGGGAAAAGGTGGATAAATCCCCCAAAATAAGCACAAAATAAACCACAAAATTGGGGTTTATCAATGGTGAGACTCTACATGAAGCATGGGAGAGGTTTAAAGACCTAACAAGGAGGTGCCCACCAGATATGTTCAACGAATGGGTGCTGCTGCACATTTTCTATGAAGGGCTCTCTTATAAGTCAAAGAAGGCCGTAGACCATTCATCCGGAGGATCTTTGAACAAGAAGAAGACTATTGAGGAAGCCATAGATGTTATTGAAACAGTAGCAGAGAACGACTACTTCTATGCTTCCGAAAGAGGGAACACAAGAGGAGTAATGGAGCTAAACAATGTAGATGCTCTGTTGGCCCAAAACAAGCTCATTACCCAGCAGCTGGCTGACCTCACCAAGAAGATGGAGAGGGACCAAGTAGCAGCAATCTCAACTTCATCAACAACCCAAGAATGAGTGAATGAAGAAGCAGAGGGTAGTCAGGAGCAAGCCGACTACATTGGGAATTTGGTATGCGAAATTGTTACTCAGGTTGTGAATTATTGTTCGAAATAGATTCCCTGGCGATGGCACCAAAAATGGATGCACAGAACCATGGTTTAAACATATCTTCACAACTTCGCATAACTAACCAGCAAGTGCACTGAGTCATCCCAGTAATACCTTACGTGAGTAAGGGTCGAATCCCACGGAGATTGTTGGTATGAAGCAAGCTATAGTCACCTTGTAAATCTCAGTCAGGCGGATATAAAATGGTTATGTAGTTTTCAAATTTAATAATAAAAGAAGGATAGAAATACTTATGTAAATCATTGGTGAGAATTTCAGATAAGCGTATGGAGATGCATTCGTTCCTCTGAACCTCCGCTTTCCTGCTATCTTCATCCAATCAGTCTTACTCCTTTCTATGGCTGGCTTTATGTAAGGATGTCACCGGTGCCAATGGCTACTTTCAATCCTCTCGAGAAAATGGTCCAAATGCTCTGTCACAGCACGGCTAATCGTCTGGAGGCATCACCCTTGTCGATGGTTGCATCCTATTCCTCTCTGTGAAAATGGTCCGATGCGCTGTCACTGCATGGCTAATCATCTTGGAGGTTCTCGATCATACTGGAAAAGGATTTACTATCCTTTTGTGTCTGTCACTACGCCCAGCACTCGCGATTTTGGAGTTTGTCACAGTCATTCAATCCCAGAGTCCTACTCGGAATACCACGGACAAGGTTTAGACTTTCCGGACTCTCATGAATGCCGCCATCAATCTAGCTTATACCACGAAGATTCTGATTAAGAGATCTAAGAGATACTCATTCAATCTAATGTAGAACGGAATTGGTTGTCAGGCACGCGTTCATAGGGAATGATGATGATTGTCACGTTCATCACATTCAAGTTGAAATGCGAATGAATATCTTAGAAGCGGAATAAATTGAATTGAATAGAAAACAGTAGTAATTTGCATTAATCTTTGAGGAACAGCAGAGCTCCACAACTTAATCTATGGAGTGCAGAAACTCTACCGTTGAAAATACATAAGTGATAATGGAGTTCATTGGTCTCGGCCCCAGAGGGGAACCGGAGTAACCAAGACTACGAATACAATGATAAAAAGTTCTATTTATAATAAACTAGTCACTAGGGTTTACAGAAGTAAGTAATTGATGCATAAATCCACTTCCGGGGCCCACTTGGTGTGTGCTTGGGCTGAGCTTGAAGTCTAAACGTGGAGAGGTCATTCTTGGAGTTGAACACCAGCTTTTGTGCCAGTTTGGGCGTTGAACTCCACTTTGCAACTTGTTTCTGGCGCTGGACGCCAGAATTGGGCAGACGGCTGGCATTGAACGCCAGTTTGCGTCATCTAAACTTGGGCAAAGTATAAACTATTATATATTTCTGGAAAGCCCTGGATGTCTACTTTCCAATGCAATTGGAAGCGCGCCATTATGAGTTCTGTAGCTCCAGAAAATCCATTTTGAGTGAAGGGAGGTCAGAATCCAATAGCATCAGCAGTCCTTCTTCAACCTCTGAATCTGATTTTTGCTCAAGTCCCTCAATTTCAGCCAGAAAATACCTGAAATTACAGAAAAACACACAAACTCATAGTAAAGTTCAGAAATGTGAATTTAACATAAAAACTAATGAAAATATCCCTAAAAGTAACTAGATTCTACTAAAAACATACTAAAAACAATGCCAAAAAGCGTATAAATTATCCGCTCATCACAACACCAAACTTAAATTGTTGCTTGTCCCCAAGCAACTAAAAATCAAATAGGATAAAAAGAAGAGAATATACTATAAATTCCAAACTATCAATGAAACATAGCTCCAATTAGATGAGCGGGACTTGTAGCTTTTTGCCTCTTGAATAGTTTTGGCATCTCACTTTATCCATTGAAGTTCAGAATGATTGGCTTCTATAGGAACTCAGAGTTCACATAGTGTTATCGATTCTCCTAGTTCAGTATGATGATTCTTGAACACAGCTTCTTTATGAGTCTTGGCCGTGGCCCTAAGCACTTTGTTTTCCAGTATTACCACCGGATACATAAATGCCACAGACACATAATTGGGTGAACCTGTTCAGATTGTGACTCAGCTTTGCTAGAGTCCCCAATTAGAGGTGTCCAGGGTTCTTAAGCACACTCTTTTTTTTTTGCTTTGGACCTTGACTTTAACCGCTCAGTCTCAAGTTTTCACTTGACACCTTCACGCCACAAGCACATGGTAAGGGACAGCTTGATTTAGCCGCTTAGGCCAGGATTTTATTCCTTTAGGCCCTCCTATCCACTGATGCTCAAAGCCTTGGGATCCTTTTTATTTACCCTTGCCTTTTGGTTTTAAGGGTTATTGGCTTTTTCTGCTTGCTTTTTCTTTTTTTTCTATTTTTTTTGCCTATTTTTTTTTCTGCAAGCTTTGTTCTTTGCTGCTTTTTCTTGCTTCAAGAATCATTTTTATGATTTTTCAGATTATCAAATAACATGTCTCCTTGTCATCATTCTTTCAAGAGCCAACATATTTAACATTCTTAAACAACAACTTCAAAAGACATATGCACTGTTCAAGCATACATTCAGAAAACAAGAAGCATTGTCACCACATCAATATAATTAAGCTAAGTTCAAGGATAAATTCAAAACTCATGTACTTCTTGTTCTTTTGAATTAAAACATTTTTCATTTAAGAGAGGTGATGGATTCATAGGACATTCATAACTTTAAGACAAAGTTAAAAACTACTAATGATCATGTAATGAAGACACAAACATAGATAAGCACTTAACATAGAGAAAACGAAAAACAGAGAAAGTAAGAACAAGGAATGAGTCCACCTTAGTGATGGTGGCGTTTCCTTCTTGAGGAACCAATGATGTCCTTGAGCTCTTCTATGTCTCTTCCTTGTCTTTGTTGCTCCTCCCTCATTGCTTTTTGATCTTCTCTTATTTCATGAAGGATGATGGAGTGCTCTTGATGTTCCACCCTTAGTTGTCCCATGTTGGAACTTAATTCTCCTAGGGAGGTGTTAATTTGCTCCCAATAGTTTTGTGGAGGAAAATGCATACGAGGCATCTCCGGGATCTCATGGTGATGAGCTTCCTGCGCCTCTTGACCTCCATGAATGGGCTCTCTTACTTGCTCCATCTTTTTCTTAGTGATGGGCTTCTCTTCCTCAATGTGAATGTCTCCTTCTATGGAAGCTCCAGCTGAGTAACATAGATGGTAGATAAGATGAGGAAAAGCTAGCCTTGCCCCAGGAGAGGGCTTTTTGGCTATTTTGTAGAGTTCAAGGGAGATGACTTCATGAACCTCTACTTCTTCTCCAATCATGATGCTATGGATCCTGATGGCCCGATCCACAGTAACTTCAGATCGGTTGCTAGTGGGGATGATAGAGCGTTGGATGAACTCCAACCATCCTCTAGCCACAGGCTTGAGGTCCAATCTTCTTAGTTGAACCGGCTTGCCTTTGGAGTCAATCTTCCACTGAGCTCCTTGATGAGCGGATATTTTATACGCTTTTTGGGGATAATTTCATATAGTTTAGAGTGTGTTTTAGTTAGTTTTTAGTCTATTTCTAGTAGTTTTTAGGAAAAATTCATATTTCTGGACTTTACTATGAGTTGTGTATTTTTCTGTAATTTCAGGTATTTTTCTGGCTGAAATTGAAGGAGCTGAGCAAAAATCTTATTCAGGCTGAAAAAGGACTGCTGATGCTGTTGGATTCTGACCTCCCTGCACTCAAAGTGGATTTTCTGGAGCTACAGAACTCGAAATGGCGTGCTTTCAATTGCGTTGGAAAGTAGACATCCAGGGCTTTCCAGAAATATATAATAGTTCATACTTTGCACAAGAATTGACGACGTAAACTGGCGTTCAACGCCAGCCTTCTGCCCAATTCTGGCGTCCAGTGCCAGAAAAGGATCAAAAACTGGAGTTGAACGCCCAAACTGGCACAAAAACTGGCGTTCAACTCCACAAATGGCCTCTGCACGAAATCTCAGCCCCAGCACACACCAAGTGGGCCCCAGCACACCAAGTGGGCCCCAGAAGTGGGTCTCTGCATCATCCATCATAGACCACTCATATTTTGTAACCCTAGGCTACTAGTTTAGTATTTAAACAACTTTTAGAGACTTATTTTGTATCTCATGACATTTCAGATCAAAACTTTGTATTCTCTGACGGCATGAGTCTCTAAACCCCATTGTTGGGGGTGAGGAGCTCTGCTGTGTCTCAATGAATTAATGCAAGTATTTCTGTTTTCCATTCAAACACGCTTGTTCCTATCTAAGATGTTCATTCGCGCTTAACTGTGATGAAGGTGATGATCCGTGACATTCATCACCTTCCTCAAACCATGAACGTGTGCCTGACAACCACCTCCGTTCTATATCCGATTGAATGAGTATCTCTTAGATTCTTTAATCAGAATCTCCGTGGTATAAGCTAGAACTGATGGCAGCATTCATGAGAATCCGGAAAGTCTAAACCTTGTCTGTGGTATTCCGAGTAGGATTCAAGGATTGAATGACTGTGACGAGCTTCAAACTCCTGAAGGCTGGGCGTTAGTGACAGATGCAAAAGGATAGTAAATCCTATTCCAACCGGATCGAGAACCAACCGGTGATTAGCCGTGCTGTGACAGAGCGCGTGAGCGTAGTTTTCACTGGAAGGATGGAAGGTAGCCATTGACAACGGTGATCCACCAACACACAGCTTGCCATAGGAGGACATGCGTGCGTGAATCAGAAGACAGAGGAAAGCAGAGATTCAGAAAGACAAGGCATCTCCAAAACTCCAACATATTCTCCATTACTACACAACAAGTAACTTTTAATTTATGCTCTACTGGTTATTCATAATTCAACTGATAAACATAATTGACTTCCTGACTAAGATTTACAAGATAACCATAGATTGCTTCAAACCAACAATCTCTGTGGGATTCGACCCTTACTCACGTAAGGTATTACTTGGACGACCCAGTGCACTTGCTGGTTAGTGGTACGAGTTGTGAAAAGTGTGATTTGCAATTTGTGCTACCAAGTTTTTGGCGCCGTTGCCGGGGATTGTTCGTGTTTGATCAACTGACGGATTATTTTGTTGCTTAGATTAGGAAAAATCTTTCTTTTTTTTTGTTTAGAGTCTTTTATTAATTACCCCTTGTTAAAATACTTTAAATTTATAGCTCAGTTATTTAGAACGTGGTGTTTATGTTCATGATAATTGGCTATCATATTTTTAAAAAATCCTTTCTCAAAAATAATTTTTCTATTAAATCCTGTGCCAAACTTTAAGTTTGGTGTTTTCAAAAATAATCTTTCTTAAAATTTTTGAAGGTCCCATAACTCATTTGGCTACAACATTAATTTGATTGGGTTAGAATCTTTTATGCTCCTTTCAAAACCTTCTTTTTCAAAAATATTTTTTTTATTAAATCTTGTGCCAAACTTTAAGTTTGGTGTTTTCTTGTTGATTCCCCTTTGATTTTCGAAAATTTTGGTTTGGTTTTCTAAAAATTTTAAGTTTGGTGTTCTTCCTTCATGTTCTTGTGTTCTTGTGAGTCTTCAAAGTGTTCTTGAGTTTCCTTGTGTCTTGATCTTAGAATTTTTAAGTTTGGTGTTCCTTGGTGTTTTCCCTCCAAATTTTTCAAAAACAAGGAGCATTAGATCTAAAAATTTTAAATCTTGTACTATCTTATTGTTTTTCTCTTTCCTCACTAAATTCAAAAATATCTTTTCAAAATATCTTTTCTAACTTCCTATCTTTTCAAAATTTGTTTCAACTAACTAACCAACTTTTTGTTTGTTTCTTAACTTTTTCAAAACTACCTAACTAACTCTCTCTCTCAAATTTTCAAAAATATCTCCCCTCTTTTTCAAAAATTTCGTTTTTTTTTTTAACTAATTATTTTTAATTTTTTTTACGAAAAAAAATTTAAAAAAAAATTATTTCAAAATTCAAATTCTTTTTAGTTATTTTATTTTATTTAAGTATTTACTTCTTATAAAATAAAATAAATAAAAAGATAAATCAGTCCAAGTTATATCCATAGAGATCCATCATGGACATAAGTGGAGATGGACAGTCCAGGAGGACTTTGGGGTCATATTCTAACCCCTCTACTACTTCATATGGGAGTAGCATCTGCATACCCTCCATTGGAGTTAGTAGCTTTGAGTTGAATCCTCAGCTCATTATCATGGTGCAGCAAAGTTGCCAGTATTCCGGTCTTCCACAGGAAGAACCTACAGAGTTTCTGGCACAATTTTTACAAATTGCTGACACAGTACATGATAAGGAAATAGATCAGGACGTCTACAGACTATTACTGTTTCCATTTGCTGTAAAAGATCAAGCTAAGAGGTGGTTAAATAACCAACCTAAGGCCAGCATAAGAACATGGAAACAGCTGACAGAAAAATTCCTGAATCAATATTTCCCTCCAAAAAGGATGGCACAGCTAAGGCTGGACATCCAAGGCTTTAAACAAGGAGATAATGAATCTCTTTATGATGCCTGGGAGAGATACAGAGAGATGCTACGAAAATGCCCCTCTGAAATGTTTTCAGAGTGGGTTCAGTTAGACATCTTCTACTTTGGTCTTGCAGAAGGAGCTCAGATGTCTTTAGATTACTCAGCTGGTGGATCTATCCATATGAGAAAGACAATTGAAGAAGCTCAAGAGCTCATTGATACAGTTGCCAGGAATCAGCATCTGTATCTAAGCAGCAACCCTTCCATGAATGAAGAGGTTAAAACAGTAACTGCTGAATTCAGTACTGTAAAACAAGCTGCTGAATTCAATCAGCAATTAGATTTTCTAACAAAGCAGCTAGCTGAATTCAAAGACAGGTTACAGGAGACAAGGATAGCTAATATGCATATGGAAGAACAGTTTAAGCAAACAAAGCAGCAGCTATCAAAGCAAATAGCAGAAGAATGCCAAGCAGTTCAATTAAGAAGTGGGAAAACATTAAATACCCCACCTCAAGGCATCAAAAATTCAAGAAATGAGCAACCCACCAAAGATTCCCCTGAGGACAGTAAGAGCCCAGGGAAAAATAATTCCGGCACTAAAACGCCAGAAAATAGGTGGAAGGCTGGCGCTGAACGCCGAGACCATGCCCAAAACTGGCGTTCAGCGCCAGAAACAAGGCAGGATTGGCGTTCAACGCCAGAAATGGGCAAGAATCTGGCGCTGAACGCCCAACAGGGGCACATTTCTGGCGTTCAGGCGCCAGGAACAGACAGTGAGTTGGCGTCTAACGTCACTCCAACTTCTAACTCTGGTACGCAATTGCCAGTGAGGGATCAGACACACATAAGTGCTGATAACAACCCCTCTAAAAAGGCTTCTTTAACCACTAAGGTTGAGGAATATAAAGCCAAGATACCTTATCCTCAAAAACTCCGGAAAGAGGAGCAGGATAAGCAATTCGCTCGCTTTGCAGATTATCTGAGGACTCTTGAAATAAAGATTCCATTTGCAGAGGCACTTGAGCAAATACCTTCTTATGCCAAGTTCATGAAAGAGATCTTGATTCATAAAAAGGAGTGGAGAGAAACAGAAAGAGTTCTCCTCACTGAAGAATGCAGTGCAGTCATTCTGAAAAGCTTTCCTGAAAAGCTTAAAGACCCTGGGAGCTTTCTGATACCATGCATATTAGAAGGTGATTGCACCAAGACAGCTTTATGCGATCTTGGGGCAAGCATCAACCTGATACCTGCATCCACTATCAGGAAGCTTGGCTTAACTGAAGAAGTTAAACCAACCCGGATATGTCTCCAACTTGCTGATGGTTCCACTAAATACCCATCAGGCGTGATTGAGGACATGATTGTCAGAGTTGGGCCATTCGCCTTTCCCACTGACTTTGTTGTGCTGGAAATGGAGGAGCACAAGAGTGCTACTCTCATTCTAGGAAGACCCTTCCTAGCAACTGGACGATCCCTCATTGACGTCCAGCAGGGGGAAATAACCCTGAGAGTCAACGATGATGAGTTCAAGTTGAACGCTGTCAAAGCCATGCAGCATCCAGACACATCAACAGACTGCATGAAAGTTGACCTTATTGACTCTTTGGTAGAAGAGATCAACATGGCTGAGAGTCTCGAATCAGAGTTGGAAAACATCTTTAAAGATGTTCAGCCTGATTTGGAGGATTTAGAGGACATGAAAGAGCCTCTGAACTTTCTTCTGAAAGAGGAAAAACCTCCTAAACCAGAGCTCAAGCCACTGCCACCATCCTTGAAATATGCATTTCTAGGAGAAGGTGACACTCTTCCAGTGATCATAAGCTCTGCTTTAAATTCACAGGAAGAGGAAGCACTTATTCAAGTGCTAAGGACACACAAGACAGCTCTTGGGTGGTCCATAGGTGACCTTAAGGGCATAAGCCCAGCTAGATGCATGCACAAAATCCTATTGGAGGATAATGCCAAACCAGTGGTTCAACCACAGAGGCGGCTAAATCCAGCCATGAAGGAAGTGGTGCAGAAAGAGGTCACCAAATTACTAGAGGCTGGGATTATTTATCCCATTTCTGATAGCCCCTGGGTGAGCCCTGTTCAAGTCGTCCCAAAAAAAGGAGGCATGACAGTGATTCATAATGAAAAAAATGAACTGATTCCTACAAGAACAGTCACAGGGTGGCGCATGTGTATTGACTACAGAAGGCTCAATACAGCCACCAGAAAGGATCATTTTCCTTTACCATTCATAGACCAGATGCTAGAAAGACTAGCAGGTCATGATTATTACTGCTTTTTGGATGGCTACTCAGGCTATAACTAGATTGCAGTAGATCCCCAGGATCAAGAGAAAACAGCATTCACATGTCCATCCGGAGTGTTTGCTTATAGAAGGATGCCCTTTGGGCTATGCAATGCACCTGCAACCTTCCAGAGATGCATGCTCTCTATTTTCTCTGATATGGTGGAAAAATTTCTGGAAGTCTTCGTGGATGACTTCTCAGTATATGGAGACTCATTCAGCTCCTGTCTTGATCACCTGAAACTTGTTCTGAAAAGATGCCAAGAAACCAACCTAGTTTTAAACTGGGAAAAGTGTCACTTCATGGTGACTGAAGGAATTGTTCTTGGGCATAAAATCTCAAACAAGGGAATAGAGGTGGATCAAGCAAAAATAGAGGTAATTGAAAAATTACCACCAACTGCCAATGTTAAGGCAATCAGAAGCTTTCTGGGGCATGCAGGATTCTATAGGAGGTTTATAAAGGATTTTTCAAAAATCGCGAAACCTCTAAGCAATCTGCTAGCTGCTGACACGCCATTTGTGTTTGACACAGCATGCCTGCAGGCGTTTGAAATGCTGAAAGCTAAACTGGTCACAACACCAGTCATTTCTGCACCAGACTGGACATTGCCATTTGAGTTAATGTGTGATGCCAGTGATCATGCCATTGGTGCAGTGTTGGGACAGAGGCATGACAAGCTTCTGCATGTCATTTATTATGCCAGTCGCGTTCTAAATGATGCCCAGAAAAATTACACAACCACAGAAAAAGAACTACTTGCAGTGGTTTACGCCATTGACAAGATCAGATCATACTTAGTAGGATCAAAAGTGATTGTGTATACTGACCATGCTGCTCTTAAATATCTACTCACAAAGCAGGATTCAAAACCCAGGCTCATCAGATGGGTATTGCTTCTGCAAGAGTTTGATATAGAAATAAGAGACAGAAAAGGGACAGAGAACCAAGTGGCTGATCATCTGTCCCGGATAGAGCCAGTGAAAGGGACGTCCCTCCCCTTTCTTGAGATCTCTGAGACGTTCCCTGATGAGCATCTATTTGCCATTCAGGAAGCACCATGGTTTGCCGATATTGCAAACTACAAAGCTGCAAGGTTCATACCCAAGGAGTACAATAGAATACAAAAGAAGAAATTAGTTACTGATGCAAAGTACTACTTGTGGGATGAACCCTATCTCTTTAAGAGATATGCAGACGGAATTATCCGGAGGTGTGTCCCCAGAGAGGAAGCACAGAGAATCCTATGGCATTGCCACGGATCTCAATATGGAGGCCATTTCGGAGGTGAGCGAACAGCCACCAAGGTCCTCCAATGTGGCTTCTATTGGCCCACACTCTATAAAGATTCCCGAGAGTTTGTACGTAATTGTGACAGTTGCCAAAGAGCTGGTAATCTGCCTCATGGTTACGCCATGCCTCAACAAGGAATCTTGGAAATAGAGTTGTTTGATGTATGGGGAATTGACTTCATGGGACCTTTCCCACCATCATACTCAAACACTTATATTCTGGTGGCAGTTGACTATGTATCAAAATGGGTTGAGGCTATTGCCACACCCACCAATGATACTAAAACAGTGCTGAAGATCCTCCAGAAACATATCTTTAGCAGGTTTGGTGTCCCTAGAGTGTTAATCAGTGATGGGGGCACTCACTTCTGCAATAAACAGCTTTACTCTGCCATGGTTCGGTATGGAATTCGCCACAAAGTGGCCACTCCATATCATCCACAAACCAACGGGCAAGCTGAAGTCTCTAACAGAGAATTAAAGAGAATCCTGGAACGGACAGTAAATACCCGTAGAAAGGATTGGGCAAGGAGCTTGGATGATGCTCTGTGGGCTTACAGAACAGCATTCAAGACCCCTATAGGGACCTCTCCATACCAACTCGTGTATGGTAAGGCATGCCACTTGCCCGTGGAACTGGAACATAAGGCCTATTGGGCAACCAGATTCCTAAACTTAGATGCCAAATTAGCAGGAGAAAAACGATTGCTCCAGCTAAATGAGCTAGAGGAATTCAGATTCACAGCTTTCGAAAATGCCAAGCTTTATAAAGAAAAATCAAAAAAATGGCATGACAGAAAGCTGTCATCTAGAATCTTTGAACCAGGACAGAAGGTCCTGTTGTTTAACTCTAGACTCAGGCTATTCCCCGGGAAACTGAAATCCCGGTGGAGGGGACCATACGTGATTACAAGTGTGTCACCATATGGTTATGTGGAGCTTCAAGATATTGATTCTGATAAGAAGTTCATTGTCAATGGACAGAGAATCAAGCATTATCTTGAAGGCAACACTGAGCAAGAATGCTCAAGGCTGAAGCTAGATTAAAAGCTCAGCAAGGTCCAGCTAAAGACAATAAAGAAGCGCTTGCTGGGAGGCAACCCAGTCATGGGGCAACAATCCTCCAAGCATTTTGCCCTATTTCTATCTTTATATTTTATATATAGTTCATTGACAACAAGGTAAATAATCATTTACAGAAGACCTCGGCACACAAAACAGAGTAAAAGAGCTCAATGGCAAGAAAACGCCAGTAAAGGGGCATTTTGGGCGTTCAGCGCCCAAAATGGGCATCCACTGGGCGCTGAACGCCAGTAATGGCAGCATTTGGGCGTTCAGCGCCAGGAATGGCCACCCACTGGGCGTTGAACGCCAGTAATGGCAGCAACTAGGCGCTGAACGCCCAGGAGATCAGCATTTGGGCGCTGAACGCCCAAAACAGGCAGTGTTTGGGCGTTCAAACGCCAGGAGGACAGGGAGGAGCCATTTCCAGTGATTCCACACGAATTTCCAATTTAATTTTAAATTTGAATGCTTCAATGCATGATTTTTACATGAATATATCAAGAACCCTGATTTCTAAAATCCTTAATTTTTAAAAATCCATTTTTCCAAATCCAATCCAACTCTTTTCAAAATCTTTTCTGAAAAATCTATCTTTTTCAAAATCTATCTTTTTCACTCAAAAATCTTTTCAACTAATCCATATCTTTTTCAATATCTTTTTCATATTATCTTTTTCAAAATCCAGAATTATCTTTTTCAAAAAAAACTATCCTATCTTTTCAAAATTAAACTATATTTTCTATCTTATCTTTTTCAACTCAATCTTTTTATCTTATCTCCTCCAATTTTTCGAAAATCCACCCCTCCCCCCCTTTAAATTGGGTTCGGCCTCCCCCCTCCTTCATCAACAAGTGCTACTCAATCTCCTTCTATCCCTCTCCTTTCTCTTCTTTTGCTTGAGGACAAGCAAACCTCTAAGTTTGGTGTGTTTTTCCGAAATCACTAAGATCATGGCTCCCAAAGGGAAACAATACACTCCTAGAGACAAGAAAGAGAGCGTTCCAAAACCACTTTGGAATCAAGGAAAGTTCTTATCTAAAGAACATTCAGACCATTATCTTAAAGTAATGGGTCTGAGATCAGTGATCCCGGAAGTTAGATTCGATCTGAAAGAAGATGAATATCCGGAGATCCAGGAGCAAATTCGAATCAGGAACTGGGAAGTCCTAGCTAATCCTGAAACGAAAGTAGGAAGGAACATGGTCCAGGAGTTCTATGCTAATATGTGGCAGACTGACAAGCAAAGACTATCTGGAACAGCCTGCTACGAATTTCGGACCATGGTCAGGGGAAAGATTGTTCATACCACCCTTGACAAGATCAGAGAGATACTAAAGCTACCTCAGCTAAAGGATGATCCAGACTCTTTCAACAGGAGGATGATGAGAGCAGACATTGGCCTGAATAAAATTGGGGAGGACATCTGTATTCTTGGAGCCAGGTGGACCACCAACACAAAGGGCGTCCCAAATCAACTCAAGAGGGAGGATCTCAAACCAGTTGCCAGAGGATGGCTGGACTTCATTGGGCGTTCTCTGTTGCCCACCAGCAACCGTTCTGAAGTCACAGTTAAAAGAGCAGTAATGATTCATTGCATCATGATGGGAAAGGAAGTGGAGGTTCATCAGCTGATTTCAACAGAGCTCTATAAGATTGCTAACAAAAATTCAAGAGAGGCCAGGTTGGCTTATCCAAGCGTGATTTCTCTGCTCTGCAAGGACGCTGGAGTCAAGATGGGAATAACTGAATATATCCTAATTGAAAGGCCAATCACCAAAGCATCAATGGAGAGACAACAAGCACAGGAGGATCCTATAAAGAAAAGAGCACAGGAATTCCTTCTAGAGATTCCTCAAGCAGAATATTGGGAACATCTTAAGACGTCTGTCACCAAGATACAGGAAGCTATGGAGCAAATAATAAAACAACAGAAGGAACACAGTCAAATACTAACCCATATGCTTAAAGAACAAGAGGAGCAAGGACGTGACTTAAGGGAACTGAAGCGCCAAAAATCTTCTGTGATACCAAGCCTCCCAAGGATCAGAGGAACCCCCATACCCCCAGATAAAGGTTGTTAATTTCCAATTTCTGCCTTAACTCTGTGACAGTGTCCTTATAAAAAGTTTACCTTAGACGTCATATAGTAGTAATTAGTATCTATTTTGATTTTATCTCCAATTAAGCTATAGTTTATTTTTCTCATCATCAGCAAACATGAATAAAATAGTAGATCTTTTGAATAAGAAGCAATAAAATTTCGAGTTTAAATAAAATAAATTCTAATTAGTTAAATGTGGTGGCAATGCTTTCTGTCTTCTGAATGAATGCTTGAATAGTGCATATGTCTTTTGAATTTGTTGTTTAAGACTGTTAAATATGTTGGCTCTTGAAAGAATGATGAACATGAGACATGTTATTGATAATCTGAAAAATCATAAAAATGATTCTTGAAGCAAGAAAAAGCAGCAAAGAACAAAGCTTGCAAAAAAAAAAAAGCAAGCAGAAAAAGCCAATAACCCTTAAAACCAAAAGGCAAGGGCAATTAAAAAGGATCCCAAGGCTTTGAGCATCAGTGGATAGGAGGGCCTAAAGGACTGAAATCCTGGTCTAAGCGGCTAAACCAAGCTGTCCCTAACCATGTGCTTGTGGCGTGAAGGTGTCAAGTGAAAACTTGAGACTGAGCGGTTAAAGTCAAGGTCCAAAGCAAAAAGAAGAGTGTGCTTAAGAACTCTGGACACCTCTAATTGGGGACTTTAGCAAAGCTGAGTCACAATCTGAAAAGGTTCACCCAATTATGTGTCTGTGGCATTTATGTATCCGGTAGTAATACTGGAAAACAAAGTGCTTAGGGCCAAGGCCAAGACTCATAAAGAAGTTGTGTTCAAGAATCATCACACTGAACTAAGAGAATCAATAACACTATCTGAATTCTGAGTTCCTATAGATGCCAATCACTCTGAGCTTCAATGGATAAAGTGAGATGCCAAAACTGTTCAGAAGCAAAAAGCTACTAGTCCCGCTCATCTAATTAAATCTGAGCTTCAATCAAAAACTCTGAGATATTATTGCTTCTCAACCTATTAGTCTTCTATTTTATTTGTCTAGTTGCTTGAGGACAAGCAACAGTTTAAGTTTGGTGTTGTGATGAGCGGATATTTTATACGCTTTTTGGGGATAATTTCATATAGTTTAGAGTGTGTTTTAGTTAGCTTTTAGTCTATTTCTAGTAGTTTTTAGGAAAAATTCATATTTCTGGACTTTACTATGAGTTGTGTTTTTTCTGTAATTTCAGGTATTTTTCTGGCTGAAATTGAAGGAGCTGAGCAAAAATCTGATTCAGGCTGAAAAAGGACTGCTGATGTTGTTGGATTCTGACCTCCCTGCACTCAAAGTGGATTTTCTGGAGCTACAGAACTCAAAATGGCGTGCTTCCAATTGGATTGGAAAGTAGACATCCAGGGCTTTCCGAAATATATAATAGTCTATACTTTGCACAAGAATGATGACGTAAACTGGCGTTCAACGCCAGCTTCTGCCCAATTCTGGCGTCCAGCGCCAGAAAAGGATCAAAAACTGGAGTTGAACGCCCAAACTGGCACAAAAACTGGCGTTCAACTCCACAAATGGCCTCTGCACGAAATCTCAGCCCCAGCACACACCAAGTGGGCCCCAGCACACCAAGTGGGCCCCAGAAGTGGGTCTCTGCATCATCCATCATAGTCCACTCATATTTTGTAACCCTAGGCTACTAGTTTAGTATTTAAACAACTTTTAGAGACTTATTTTGTATCTCATGACATTTCAGATCAAAACTTTGTATTCTCTGACGGCATGAGTCTCTAAACCCCATTGTTGGGGGTGAGGAGCTCTGCTGTGTCTCAATGAATTAATGCAAGTATTTCTGTTTTCCATTCAAACACGCTTGTTCCTATCTAAGATGTTCATTCGCGCTTAACTGTGATGAAGGTGATGATCGTGACATTCATCACCTTCCTCAAACCATGAACGTGTGCCTGACAACCACCTCCGTTCTATATCCGATTGAATGAGTATCTCTTAGATTCTTTAATCAGAATCTCCGTGGTATAAGCTAGAACTGATGGCAGCATTCATGAGAATCCAGAAAGTCTAAACCTTGTCTGTGGTATTTCGAGTAGGATTCAAGGATTGAATGACTGTGACGAGCTTCAAACTCCTGAAGGCTGGGAGTTAGTGACAGATGCAAAAGGATAGTAAATCCTATTCCAACCGGATCGAGAACCAACCGGTGATTAGCCGTGCTGTGACAGAGCGCGTGAGCGTAGTTTTCACTGGAAGGATGGAAGGTAGCCATTGACAACGGTGATCCACCAACACACAGCTTGCCATAGGAGGACATGCGTGCGTGAATCAGAAGACAGAGGAAAGCAGAGATTCAGAAGACAAGCATCTCCAAAACTCCAACATATTCTCCATTACTACACAACAAGTAACTTTTAATTTATGCTCTACTGGTTATTCATAATTCAACTGATAAACATAATTGACTTCCTGACTAAGATTTACAAGATAACTATAGATTGCTTCAAACCAACAATCTCTGTGGGATTCGACCCTTACTCACGTAAGGTATTACTTGGACGACCCAGTGCACTTGCTGGTTAGTGGTACGAGTTGTGAAAAGTGTGATTCGCAATTTGTGCTACCACTCCTTCCACACATATGTCCATGAGACTTGGTCCAACCTTTGATTAAAGTTGACCCTTCTAGTGTAGGGCGTTCATCTCCTTGCATCATAGGCAAGTTAACGCCAACCTCACATTTTCGGACTAAATCCAAGTATTTCCCGAACCATTGTAACATAGTTCTTTGGATCCGGGTCTTACTTTGATCATGGTTCTTGGTGATCCATGCATTGGCATAGAACTCTTGAACCATTAGGATGCCGACTTGTTGATGGATTTGTTAGAACTTCCACTCTTTTTAATTTCATGTCGGATTCCGGATACTCATTTCTTTTGAGTTTGCCACAACATCATAAAGTTCTTGATGACTTGGGATGAATCTTTTCATCTCCATGACTCGGAGGTGAAGTTTTGTCTTCCTTCCTTTTCTAGAGGATTCTCCGGTCTTAGTGCATCATGTAGACAAAAACTTATGCTTTTATCTACCAAACTTGATTTGCTCCTCGAGCAAGATAGAATTAGATGAGAAAAAGAAAGATGGAGGAAGGGAGTGTGTTTCGGCAAGAAGAGAGAAGGTTTGTTTGTGAAATGAGAAAATGGAAGGCTTTATTAGGGAAGGAATTAGTTCGCCATATGGTGGTTTGGTGGGATTGATTTGAATTTTGAAGGTAGGTAGTTTATTTAGT